>NC_056741.1:1335174146-1335809146 GCF_019279795.1 Protopterus annectens
TAAATGTAAACACACGCACAACATTTTGTAAGAAATACAGCCAGAAATAGCCATTACAAAGAGATTTATCAGTAGCAGAGCTTTACTGAAAAGACCTGTAAGAGTCTTATCACACGGCACACATCCCTTTATGGTTAACATCCTTTTAAAGTGATGCAGTACTTTCATATATATATATTCTACATCTCTCTTTTTTTAGACAGGTTATAATATATAAAATATGGACATTATTTGCAAGGACTTCAAAAGACCTACAGGTATATACTACAGCATCATACTTCACTGCAATAGATCTGAAATATGAAAAAATGCATTTATTTTATTTATCTCAATTTACTGAGCAGGATAGAGAGCTGATGCATCTGGACCATTTTCTAGCTCAGCCCTTTATAAGCTACAATAAATGAATAATTACATATAAGCAAATGTTAGGTTACATTAAATATAAATGCGTCAGAAGTCCAATAACTGTGGCTACAAAGCAGTGCAAACACAAAACTACACAGAAACATTTCAATATGATGCATAAGATTAGAATGAACAGAGTTGTATTAAGGTGTGTAAGACATTTAAAATTCATTGAAAGGCAGTGGAAAAGTAAAATGCAAGTAAAAAGCAATAGGAGAAAAATATGTCACTTTTCAGTCTCTGGCAGTATCCATAATGGTTTCACTATCAATCTGCCACATCATGAATATTGATATAATTTACAGCCAGAATTACATTTTTTACATTGTTTTTGTCCCTGTGCTTGCCAATCATTAAACCTCCCCAATGTATCTTGATCCCATTACGCTGTCGTGTACCTGGAATCCCCGCTACTGGAGGAGGGGGGAGACAACCACAGGGTCCATCCTCAAAGAAGCACTGGAGCTGGTCTGCAATGAAAGCATTTATATTAAGCCACTAACCCTGCTCCCAGCAGTTGTCATGGCCGCATGCATTACCAGTGTCTCCTATACCTTCCCCTTACTCGTCTACCTTCCCACCCACAAGTGAGCAAAGCTGCCATCACTGCCTTGGGCATGGTAAACACATGCCCCTTGTCATTGATAGTTCAGTGCTGTGCACTCCTCCAACTGAATGGTTGCAAATGGCCAACCAGAACCATCATTCCACCCCATCTCTAGAATGGGTCGAGCTGATGCTGGCTGTTCACTCCCATCCTCCCCCACCTGGTTCTTCTGTCAATCAAAGCCAATATTCAGACTTAGATCATCTGATTAATAGTCATGTCGTTGTCCTTCTATGGCAGAGCAAAGCATTCTGAAGTCAGAATTAGTCTCAAGAACTACAGAAGCACATGTTGAAACTGACGAAGAAATTGCAGCTTTAGGAATGTTAGAATTAAAACTCTCCGATACTCAAAGTGCAACATCATCAACAGGTTTTTCTTGATTCTGTTTATGTGAATTCCAAACTTGTTGATGGTGCATTTATGAATAGATATAACAATATTTTTTTCCTTTGAGAAGGTGGGAGGTAATACAGATTGATGTAAACAACTTCTGAGGAACTTAACTTAAACCTTCCAACATTCTATAAAGATGTCTACAACTTCTTCTGTACATTTGATCATTAGAACCCCTCATTAGATATATCAATCCTGTTACTTCTGAAATAACTATGTCTATTTACTTACTCTCATGTGTAAGTGACACTTTTTGGACACTTACTGGAACTGGCATCTGCACTCTGTTTTCCTCCTTTAAAACGTATAGCTTTGTTGTGCCTTTATTACAGTAATTTTTTTATCCCTTCAACTGATTTTTAATAAGTCAACCACATGGCTTTGATTCTTTAGCAGAAGGAAGAAATTAGAAGTAGGCAATTTTGATCATGGTCTTTTCCCCATTAATAACTGTAAATGTCTTAAGTCTGTACCGTCAGGTGGCACATTGCTGCAATCTAAAACTGGCAAGAAAGAGTCAACTGCTTTTCATAACGTTTTCTCTGTTCATTCTGCATTTTTTAAACGTTGGTGTCTATGGAGCAGATCACTGGTTTCCACTGGTGCCTCTCCTTGATCTTAGATGCTGACAGCCACGCCTGACATCCCGGATCTAATCCAGAACACTCCCATTACCTGACAGAAGACTGAGATGTCCCAATTAAGCATCATACTTGTGGCCACAGGGATTTGTTTTACGTACAAGCCCTCCCCATATTCTGGCCCAACATGCAATGATGTAAAGCAATTATGGCCAAGAACTTCTGCTAGACCCTGCCCCCAGTATTTTTGTAAGCACAGGGGCATTTACTTTTCCTGAAAATATCTCAAAAAACAAGAATCCAGAAAGAAGCTGCTTTTCATCATATGAAACTTACGTACGGCTGGGGAAATTGTTGTTGCTGATAATGTTAGTCTAGGTTGTATGCTTTCCAAAACATGCAAAGTTATCTGTGAATGTTTATAGGAAACATACATTTGGATATTTTGCATTCTAATCAAAGTATCACTGATGTAACTTTATTGGAATGTAATGACTTCCAGCCTTTTAGATTAACAATGTTGTTGACAATTTATAAAAATATTTGGTATGAAAGATGTAAATTCAATAGCAGGAACTTGGAGAGAATTTACATATTATTCCCCAAGGTACAATAACTGTGCTAGACCTCATAGAAATTATATTTCACAGGAACATGTCCATTTAATACAGATCTTTGATATACATCCAATAAGTATTTCAGATCATGGACCAATAACTACTATGATACAAATGGTGGGTAATGAAGTAAAGATGAGACACTGGCACTTCTCCCCCAACTATCTGTTAAAAAGAGAGGATCTTAAGGAATGGGTAGTGGAAATTATCCAGGAGTTATTAGGGAAGATAGAAAGTACTCCAGAAGTTATAGCTAGTAAGTTGGATAAAATGAAAGTGGAGTTTAAAAATAGTGTAGAAATAAAAGAAAAACAGATCTGGTTAAGAAGTAATAAGAGTTATTTACAGGGGCTGACAAATGTTAAAGCATTACAAAATAAGGGGAATTCCACAAAACAAGAGGAAGTGAAATTGCAGAGTGCTAAAGAGAAATAAGGGAATACTTGGGTAATATGCATGAGTTTAGAAAGATTGCTGTTAAGCAACTGTTTCTTGATAACCCCAGAGCACAAACAAATTTGGCACAATGACTTAGGCAACAGAAAGTAGAAAGGGTTGTTGCCTAACTTAGGGAGCTTATAACATGAAAAATAACCAGAGAACTTATACAATTATTAGATATATTTAGGGAATTTTATGAAAATTTGTATAAAGCAGAGAAGTGGGGAAATCAAGAGAAAGCACAAATGGAAACATTTATGTAAGACTTAAATACTCCAAGGTTAGAGGCAGATGAGACTCAACAATTAACAGTTACTATAGGAGGAAGTAAGATAAAAATCATCATGTATAACCAATCTACAGGAAAGTCTCCGAGAATAGATGGTATTCTGATGGAAGTTAGGAGGGAGGAAAGTGATAATCTGGAAGATTTTAACAGCATTTTAAAAAGAGGGGAGACACCAACATCTTGGAAAAAAGCTGTGGTGGTTGTCTTTCCTAAAGATGGTAAATACCCATCTGATCCAACTTCATATAAGCCCTTTCAATTATAAACTATGATTATAAACTGTTTATGTATATAATGGCTAAAAGAATTGCAAATTTGTTGCCAAAATTAACAGATATGGACCAGTGTGGTTTTGTGGAGGGGTGGCAAACATTTGACAACATTAATAGAAAAATGATGATCCACAGGAAAGTAGAATATAAGAAAATACTGTTGTTATTGGTGGGTTTTGATGCAGAGAAAGCATTTGACAGAGTAAGGTGAGATTTTGCGAGTAGAGCAATGGAAACATTTACATTTCTTGATACAATAATGTTAATTAGAAGAGTATATGAGGGATTGGAGGCAAAAATCAAAATGGGGGCGTTCCTCTCTTATAAGTTGTGTTTCAATAGGGGAACAAGGGAACCAGACAGGGATGTCCTCTTTCCCCTTTATTATGTGTTATATTTAGAACCGCTAGCAAAGAAAATAAGGGACTCAGAAGTACAATGATATAATTGGTATGGTATTCAAGAAAAGTTGGCTTTATTTATAGATTTTATTTTATACCTGACGGAACCAGAAAAGGATATCTCGGTGTTGTGGAATATTCTGAGACAGTTCTCCTGTTTTATTTTTTTTCAGGATATAAAATTTATAAAGATAAAACAAAGGCTATAGCTATAAACTATGTAACCACACAATAATTGGTCCAGCAATATCCATGTTTATGGAAGTTACTATCAAAACATCGACTCTTCATAACATCTAAACTCAAAACATCAAGACCATAACATCTAAACTTCAAAACATCTAAAACTCATAACATCGAATCTGAAAACATTGAAAACTACAAAGCAACTATAAATAACATCCCACACACTGTTTGCTATATTTATGCAGGAGGGCAAGCCCTCCTGCACCCCCAAGTGGGGGCTCCGCCCCCACACCCCCTGTAAATTAAATATACCAACTCCAAGGTCGCACTTTAGTGGGGTTAGGAAATTAACTTTTTCTCCCACTGTAGTGCGACCTTGGAGTTGGTATATTTAATTTACGGGGAGTTTATGGGGACATGACCCCCTGCATAAACATAGTAAAAACTCTGTGGGATGTTATTTATAGTTGCTTTGTAGTTTTCATTGTTTTGAGATTCAATGTTATGAGTTTTAGATGTTTTGAAGTTTAGATGTTATGAAGAGTAGATGTTTTGATAGGTAACCGTTTATGGGATATGATAAAATTAGAACCGAAGAAACCAAAAAAAACTCCAAACCAATAAATACCAAAATCCAGAACAAAGGAGAAAAGCGAACCAGTTCAACTGTAGCTCACTGCCAAATTTATTCAAAATAAAAGACGAAAAACATATGAGATCAAGCGCTTTCGCCTGGATCAGTACCAGGCTTTTTCAAGATGAGTTTGCACTCACAAAAACACAGATTTATATACTACAAGTAATAATATCACATGATCAAATGTGTTAACAGCTTAGTTGATAGGCAAATAAATTAATAGGCAAATACATTGTTAATTGGTAACCTAGTGCAAACAGAACCACTGTGCCATGCTCTTAAAAAATTGTAAACCATGCAGTGATAAAAACACTTCTGTAGAACAATAAAATGTTAAAAAACATTGATAAACATTAAAAAACATTGAAAAACATTAATGCATCATTAATCAATCCTAAAAATCTTTTTTTAAAAATCTATGTTAAAGTGGGTAAATGAATAAATAGAACCTATAAAATCACAGTGTGTGTGTTCAATACACTTTATGCAAAAAATGCCTACAAAAAGTGATGAAATTTATTAGTTGATAAATAAATAAAACTATCTGTTGTATAAAATGGACTCAGCCATAAAAACTGTAGTTTTATAAATTATAATTTTATAATTTATAATTTAGCCCTTCTTAATTTAAGGACACTAACAATGCTGACACTGTCATTCAGGCCTGGGGGTTTTGTGGCATTCAGTTTAAGTTGCCACAACAGCTCCTTATACTCAAGCCGGGCCTCCCAGTCCCCTCCTCTACTGTCCTGCAGAACTTGCCCTAAAACCATAAATCTCAACTGCATATTAGGACATGTGCCAAGATGTCTGTAGAAAGCATTAGTGTCCTTTTTAGAAATTTCATATAAATGCTTGTAAATCCTTCTTCTAAGGGTTCTCTTGGTTTTACCCACATAGAAACTACAGCATTGTATACAAAAACCCAAATACACAACACCCTTCACCCCACAGTTATAGTAATATTCAGCCCTAAATTTAAATCTTCTTGATGGGATGAATAATACACTATCGTTTACCACATAGGTGCACTGCTTGCATGCTCCACAACTGTAGGTCCCAGGTTTGGGGCAAATTCACTTACCACCTACTCTAGGTTTCCCTTCAAATAACCCTTTGAGATTCCTGTCCTTCCTTCTAACAAAAGAGGGACGCTCATTGATTATTTGCTTGAGCTCATCATGCTGTTTCAGAATAGGCCAAAATCTTAAAATTGACTGTTCTACCTGGGAAGAATCCTCCGAAAAAGTGTACACAAAGCTATTGTGAGAATCAAACTTCCCCTAATCTTTGGGGAAGTTTGATTCTCACAATAGCTTTGTGTACACTTTTTCGGAGGATTCTTCTAGGAAGATTCCCACAGACCCACAAACAACTACAAATCACACTAAACAGGACTATCAGCTTATAGCCCATTACATGTCACTTTCCACGTTCCCTGAAAGGCATGAAAGATTCCAAAATGCACTCAATGAACTCCCCTTTAAAAAGAACTGCATGATTTTGGGAGACCAACTATCCTTCAATAAAATGGAAAAACTATACCTCCAATGCAGGACATGCCCAGAAGTTCATAGATTTAATAACCAAAAACTCCCTGGACCAAACTGTTGTTAAGACCTACTACAAGAATTCATATTCTTGAGCTGACACTTACAAATACAGCTTCCTCATACATAATTGCCCTGACATTTCTTTCATTTCCATTTCTTTACTTAGTTAAGCTGAATCATGTCTTTCACCTTAAAGATCTCTAAACCCCCTGAAACCAATATGTCAATTCAATGACTTCAAACATGCTAACCTCATCAAATTCTGTGACGAAGTCTCAAAATCCACATAATAGCACCAGTCCCAACATTGCCACAACAGGTAGATCCACAAAGGAGTTCTACACAAATGTGGAGAAATGTTTTCTACTCTACGTGGTTTCTGTTTAATTTACATGACCATACAGCACCCACCAGAAAAACTATAATTTTGTGAATCTTGTGTATTATTCATATTTTTAATGCAATACTGATATGTTAACAATAAATGGTGGATCTTAAAAACAAATGAGACATAAATATATAAATATGACATGAAACGTGCCATGAATCCACTGAGAAACTCTAAACAGACTTTATTTTACATTTGTTGACCGGGATTGTCCGACTGAGCCGAGTAGCCCTTTTTCAGCAGAGGCCTGGGGGGAAAAGCTCCACAATGTTACAATTATATATATATATATGAATGAATATGAAGTTTAAAATTGAAAGACAAATGCCTAGATAAAATAGGATTTACAGAGAGTAGTCAGCATTAAAAACAATCAGGCAAATGCAATGTTCAGTATTTTACTACAGAAGATAGTAAACCTAAAGCAAATAATCAAGTATCACAATCTTCTTTCCACTGATTATAATGTTATACAGTAGCAGTAAATATCCAGGCTACAAAAATTTATAATATGAAAGTCCAAATGGTAGAGGTATATCAACGGCCATAGTTTGACTGTCTAGGGTTAAGGTGGCTGTGTACAGAGGCAGGACCCACTGAGATTTTAGATATTTTCTTGCAGCTTTGAAATGATTACTATTTCTGAGGGACCTGATTTCATGTGGGAGTGTGTTCCATGGTATAGAAGGATGGTAGCTGTAGAAATTACGACCAGTTTTGGTCTTGGGTTTGTATATTTGTAGGATGTCTTGGTCAGAGCTGCGTAGTTGTCTGGTGGGGTTGTAATATGAGATGAGAGGAGATAGGCTGGGACAGTAAGATTTCTGGTAAAGGATGGAGTGCACTATGTGGAGTTGGGAGAGAAGTAGCTGGTGAGGAAACTCAAGCCAGTTTAAGTGTTGTAGGGAAAGACAATTGTGAGATTTATAGAGGTGATATCCAGCAAATCTAGCTACCTTGTTGTAAGTTGTCTCTAATTTGGCAAGCAATGTAGAGCTTAGATTTGTAAGACTGAGAATTATAGAATAGGCTAGGTAGGAGGTAGGCATGAGAGAGAGCAATTTTTACTTTGTTAGTGAGGAACCTTTTGTTTCGATAAAAAAGCCCAGGTTTTTAATGTGTTTTTTTAATACAGTTATTTATTTGCATGTCAAATTTAAGCTGATCATCAATTATGACTCCTAAAAGTTTTGTATTATTTTCAACAGTGATGGAGGTGTTGTCTAGGGATAGTATGGAAACAATGGTTTTGAGGTGGATGAGGTTTTTAGGAAGAAAGAGAAGTTTAGTTTTTTTGGCATTAAGAATAAGCTGATTTTGAGAAAGACAGGTTTCAAATGAGTTAAAGGATTCTTGGGTAGCAGAGATAAGATCAGGGGGAGTATCAGAGAAGGTGAGGACTGTAGAGTCATCTGGATATTGTATGAGGGAAGACAGGGGGCAGGAGGTATGCAGCAGATTAGTGAAGATGTTAAAGAGTAGTGGGCCAAGGATGGATCCTTGTGGGACACCCATTTTTACAGGGCGAGGAGGAGACAGAGCTGAGTCTCATTGCTTATGGTTGGTGAGATAGCTGGAAAACCAAGCAACGGTAGTAGTGGAAAAGCTGAGGTTAGTACATATAACAAAATAACGTTATCATTCCACGTTCAAATCATGATGCTGGGAAGACATTTGTAAAGTTACACGAGTCATTCCCTCCAAATAATACAACAGGTATGCCGGTACTGTCCAGAATCAGCTAATCTTCAAGAGGCTTCCTCCAATCTGATGCCTCTATTTCCTCTTACAATGTCACTGTTGTTAGCTAGCTCCTTTCTTGATTTTCAGTGCTTCTGACCCCAGGAACCAAGAAAAGCTTGGTGTAGAAGCAATTTTCCTCCTGTACAAAGAAGACTGATTCTATTGTGCTACAAGCAAACAGTTGCAACAAAACATCTAGGTTCATAGCTCCCTGAGCTACTATGAATCTCACTTGTTTGCTTGATATCAGGCCGAACCACTTTTCTTTAAAGTTTTCCAGCATAATGTCCAAGAGATGGGAAAAAGAGAAGGATGTGAAGAGGAACATTCAGTACTGAGTGGAATGCTCTTGGGTAGGAGAGGAATTTTCATCTCACACCTTGGCACCACACCAAACCCATTTCTTTTTTGAAAGCCAACTTTTGTTCATATTGCTCCACTTTTTTGATATCAAAGACTTTTATTTAAAAAGAAATATTAAACTGGCCAACAAAATTTCCTTAACAAACATAACATATATAAAGCAACAATTCAGTCTACATTTTCAGAAACAGAAAAAGAGAATAAAAAAGTAATATATACTAAATAAAAGATGAGATTTATTACCGTTAATGGACTACCCACTTTGAAATTTTTTTTTCATACAGTGTTTAACAGACATAAAGTAGCAAACTCCATGTCTAGTTTATAATTATTACCGAGGTGTCAATTTATCAGTTCATTTAGCTTTTAAACACCTCATTTTACTATAGAATGCATTGAACTCATGGAAGACACTTTTCCTTTAGTTTCCTAGATGTACTCTTAATATGTGTTTCTTCTTCCCTTCTCAAGCTTCAACTAAAGTTATTAATTTTTTTTACCACTGGGGAGCTGAAGATTCCCATCTTCCTGTCATAGCTTTCTTGGCTACCAGCAGAAGTATCCATATAGGTTTATTTACAGAGTTAGAACATGAAGACTTGTTTCTTAGTCTCATGAAATGTAATGCCTTATTAAAATTTACCTTTTCAAACACCTTTAATTTCATTAATCCAATTTAACATCATGGACAAATCTTCCTTCCTTTTTTAACCCAGTCAGTGGTTGCTAATTGTTTTAATGGGCCCCGATAAAGAAATATCTTCCAGTCTAATGAATGATATTGTGCCCTTGCATTCTCCCAGGTTAGCACTTCCTGTTCCCTCATTAACTGTGGCCAGTACTTTATCTGGTTAGTGTCTTGGGCCAAGTACCAACTCACTGTCCTACTGCTCTCCTCTTCTCTTGATCTTCCTACTGGTAATGTGTCCCTTTTCCACTATTTCAGTCTTTGGTTTGTAAAGATTTTCCTCACCTCATCTTTAAATCTTCAAAAAAAGGGAGAGATTAATCTTGTTTCATACCCCATCCACATTAATAAATCTTTAAATCTCACTACAGTCTTTTCCTAATAACATTTCTTTCCATTGTGCTACATAGTTCTGGTTTTGAGCCCTGCCCTAATATACAAGAGTTGCTCTCAAACAGTCTCAGGTCTGGCACTCATATTCTCCTTGATTGCTTTAGGAGAAGTATTTTAACCCAAAACCACCCCTGCCCTCTTGCCTTGCAATATGACATCTTTCATCCAATTACTTTTCTGCTTTCTTTTTCCATTAGTGTAGTACAAAAAGACTGGGCAATATACAGAATATGAGGTAAGATGTGCCAATGTAGCATCTGTATTCTAAAATCTAAATCCAAATTTAATAGTTTCAGTTGGTTAAACGGTTGTGAATTTTCTGTAGAATTCTTGCACTCAACCTCACTGTTGAGTCCTCTAAATCTTTAGTTAACCATATCCCCAGATACTTCACCTCCATATATTCCCACAGTTCTGATTCTTGCTGTTGTAGGTCTCTATACTCTCCAATATTAATTCCTATAGTGTAGGATTTAAAAGTACAAAGTAACAAAGCTCGGCAACACAGGACCCAGAAGCAATATGTAAATGAAGCCACTAATTGCTTTAAAGTACAGCCACTGCTCAGTCCTTTCCAAAACCTTTATTATAGCAGTAAACAATAAACCACAAAATAATTTGACCCAAGCGCTTTCGCTCGGAAAAATCCGAGCTTTATCAAGGAAAAAGTGAGTCTGTGATTCAAACCTTTAAATACCTTTCTCGGTTAAGTCACATGACTCTTTTAGTAATTATCTCCTTTATTAACTAATAAAGGCAAAGATAAGAGAAAAAATAAGAGTAAAAATATGAACATCAAATCATCTTGAAAAATGTAATTCTTATATTAATTTTAACTTCTTAAAAATGTATGTGATTAAAACATATAAACCATACTTATGTAAAAAAAAGGTTTGTAAAGAAACTTGCTCAAAAAAGTTTTTGTAGTCAAAATAAACTTCGTTAAATAAGAATTTTAAAAACTAAATTACAAAATAAGAAAAAAATTAGAAAAAATTACTTTGTACACATAAAACTCCTATAAAATTTTTTTATAAAAATCATGATTTAATCTATTGTATTTTAAATAGTAAATAAACCTTCTTAAAATATATCATTTTACCCATGACTTCCTATGTGGTAAACCTACTGCCTTAATGGTCAGAGAGCCATTAGCCCTCCACCCCAAAACTCCCTTAGAATCAAGATTTTTGATAGTAATGTTGAATAATAATAATGTGGTAAACAATCTATTTTCTTTAAAACCTAAAGGCGAGCGTGCCTTAGTTTTAAAACACTATTAATATTAAGACTGTCATTCAGGCCGGGAAACCTGGTGGAATCCAATTTAAGTTGCCAAAATAATTCCCGGTATTCCAACCTGATTTCCCAACTACCCCCACGTACATCAGGTGTTATCTGTTCTAATACTGCAAATTTTATAAGCATCTCTTTGCAGACCAGGGAATGTTTGTAGAAGGCATTGCTCTCCTTACAGTTAGCAATATCATTGAAGTGTTCGTATACCCTTCTCCTAAAAACTCTTTCAGTCTTGCCCACATAAAAACTAAAACAAGTCATACAACACCCGAGATATACCACCCCTTTCACCCCACAATTAAAATATCTCGTGGCGGTGTGTCTAAACTTCCTCAAGGGGAGGTATAAAGTACTTTGGTTCAACATGGCATGACATTGCTTACAATTCCCACATGAATATGTACCAAATTTCCTCTTAATGGTGTCCATTTTAACCTCCTGCTTAACTTCCAAAAGTTCCTTAAGGTTCATGTCCCTTTTTCTAATATATTTTCTAATATATTTAATTTATATACAGAAAGAACAATTTCACTATTTTCAACTACACTGACCTTGAACTTACTGAAAGTTATTTTGAACTATTTTCTAAGGGTTTTCACTTGTTCCTCTAAGGTCTTCTTTTGTAGTTAACACTTTAATAGATTTGAAATTGTTCTTGAGACAATTGAATTTAAGCCTGTTTTTTAAAGGGCATGAGAACTTTTGTAAAAGCCTTAATAGGAAGAGTACTTTTAACCCTCCCACCCACCCCTCCTTGAAAATATTTGAGGAGCTTGTGGAGAATGATATCAGGAAGTTGGAACAACAAATCCACACAAAGATGCCTAATAACATACCTGAAGGTCAACTGGCACTCATTGAACACCTGAGAAAAGAGGGATGTAGGGTTATGAAGCCCGACAAAGGAGGGGGAACAGTCTTGATGTATACGTTAGATTATGAATCACATATTCATAACATGCTACAAAATCTTGACCAGTATAAATTAGTTTCAAAGAACGAGATTCATATATCTTATGCTAAAATAAATTATCAGTTACAAGATCATTTGTTACAAAATGTGATTAATGAACAGCTTTATAACTACTTACATGTTAAAAAGCCCAAAATTGCTCAAATATTTGGGATTCCCAAGACACATAAGTCAATAGACCCCCTTAAATTTAGACCAATTGTTTCTGGAGCGGGAAGCATCACGGAGCCCTTAGCAAAATTTATTGATTATTCTTTGAAACAACAAATGGTTAAAATAAGGCATATTTGTAAGGACTCCTGGGACTTTCTGAAAGGGATTGATCAAGCTTTATTTCACCCGAAGTTGTTAATGGTTACAGTAGATGTCAAGGATCTTTTTCCAAGTATTCTACATCAAATTGGTTTAGAGTGGTTTGGGCACTTTTTAAGTACTGAAACAGGTTTGACCTCTAAAATAATGAATCTTATTCTAGAATTCATGGAGCTGGTACTTGAAAACAACTATATGCACTTCAATGGCGAATTTTATCGCCAAAAAAAGGGGGTGGCAATGGGGGCTTCTTGAGCCTCCCTGTATGCCAACTTAGTGCTATATTATTGGGAAAAGAACTTTGTTTTTACAAGTGTATGGCACCAAGACATAATATATTACCGAAGATTCCTGGATGACATCTGTATTTTATGGAAGGGGGATGAAAAAAGCCTATTAGATTTTTTAGGCTATATCAACAACACCACACCATTTTTGAAATTTACCTGCAAAATTGATAATGATAGGTTGCATTATCTGGATGTCACCCTAACTAAAGATTATGTCAACCAATGTTTTCAGTTAAAAATATATAGGAAAAGTTATTTTTCAAATGTTTACCTTAATTATTACAGTGGGCATCCTTTCTACCAGAAGAAAAGAATAGTAAAAGGACAGTTAATTCGAGCTTCAAGAATGTATAGCACTTTAGACATTTTTAAAGAAGAAGATAGGACCTTAAAGAAACTTTTTATGGAAAAGGAATATCCTGAAAGCCTTATTGATGTCTTGGTAGGGGAAGTAACTCAGAGTAGAGATACCAAATCCCCCCCTTTACTGGGTGTTGGATTAACTGGTTCAAACCATAACCAACAAGTGGACCCTCCCCAGGTAAAAACCAGTTTTATACATACTTTTTCTACTAACTTGGACAAAACTGAACAAGTTATTCGTAAATACTGGCCTATCCTTAGGTTACAGGAAGACACGAAAGCCCACATCCCACCATTCCCACATTTTGTTAGAAAAAGGGACATGAACCTTAAGGAACTTTTGGAAGTTAAGCAGGAGGTTAAAATTGACACCATTAAGAGGAAATTTACTGAAAAATCAAACTGTTGCACCACAGCCAAAGTAAATTCGTAGACACAAATTTGAATAAAATCCTGCAGGTCTATTTATTGAATAAAAACAAGCATAAAAATACTTGTTAAATTGAGAAACCTTTAGGTCCTATTGGTAACAGTGCTGGCAATGATCCTGGAATAACAACTCCCAGATTACACCATATATTAAGGTAGATGGTCCCAAAATGGGGCTTAAATGTTGTCCTTCAACTGATAAAAAAAGTACTGTCCAACGGATAAGTATTCACATATAGTACTTCGCCAAAATTCCAGCACAAGGCAAAATCTTTACCTTCGTAAAGTTGTACACGTAAAACAAACATTTTTTTCTCGTTGCTGAATCTCACAAAGCCATAATATCAAAGGAAAAGACTCCAAAGCAGTAAACCCCAAATACACGATAAGCGCTTTCGGTTTTCACCTTCTTCAGATCGTATGGGGTATCAAAAATGATGTTCTTTTAAATAAACTAGTATCCAATAACTTTGCTCCAAATCTGGCGCCTTTTTGAGAGAGCAAATGATCCCTTGGAAGAAAGGTGCACGCCTTTTATTCAAATGAAGCAATGTTCATCGTACTCTACAGCCAATAGACTGCTTTAAATCATCGTGCATCTTCTAAGACTGGAAGTTACAATTTGTGACATCAAAGTTGATATAACAAATGTATACTTCCAAAGCTTGACACACCTCCTGTGTTGTTCAGTTGCGTTATAACTTTTTACATTTCCTTACTCGAAGTTATATAAGCCGTCTTAAATGTCATTAAAGCTCACTTGATTTTGGGTATCATATCTAACTTATCATTTAAATATAAATATAAATAAAAATCGAAGCGATTCATTGGAATGCCATCTAGTTGGTTATAGACCACAGCCGATGTCCTATCTCCATTAGTACGTAATCATTGTAGCCAGACAATGTACTGTAGCTATTTAGACTCTCCCATAACCTAAGTATGTAGACTGTCGCATGTGCCATTGTGATTACTACATTTGCAAATAATGGTATCTTTAATTCCATATTCCCCATTGATAGCCTTTTATATCAGAATTTCTAATCCAGTGAGCTAACAGTCCTATGCATAATGTGTAAAGGAGGGTCTACAGAGGACAGCTTTGTCTTGTATCTGGTTATATTAAAACCCTGTGGCAAATAAGTTCTAACTTTAAGATTAGTCTAGAAGCCAAAACAAATTTCCTTCAGTTGTCCTATCATCTCCTTAGAAAATCCCATGGTTTCCCATTACTCTACATAAGAAATCCCATTCTACCCTATCAAACGCCTTTTCTACATCAAACCAACTGGGCAATTTTCCTCTGTCACATTTTGTAAAATTAACAAGGTACAGATCAAGTTGTCAGACTTCTACCCTCTATTACACCTAGCAGCTAATACAGACATAAACATCTTGTAATCCCAATTAAGAACAGAGATGGGGTGGAAGAAAGATGGGCTCACAATCTTCTTTGTAGATAGGTGAGATTAATGCTCTTTTCCAGCAGGCTGGTACTTGCTTTGTAGTTAGTACTGTGTTAAGCAATTCATACCTTACTGTCACCATTCTACTACCCAATAAATTCCATACTTCAATGGATATTCCAGCAGTTCCTGACATTCTTCCTAAGCCTTGCCTCTTTAAAGCTACTTCAGTTTCTTGCCCAGAAATCCTTTCAACCACATTATTTGCCTTTTGTTGTCATCTTTGGTAAATCAAGAATTGCTGCAGATCTAAACCTCTGTCCCCTCCTTCCGACTGATATAAATGTGCACAGTATTAATGTAATATGCCTTGTATCTGCAAATTTACCATAGCTGCATTTCCTGTTTTAGGATCATTTAGTTCAAATATGGTAGTTTTACATGCATGCTATCTCACCTTTAAAGCCAAAGATCTGAGGAGCCTCAGCAATGTTGCATGCCATGTGCCTTGTAACACATTTCTTCACATAAGAATTCTATCTTCTAGATTTTTAACCTTCTGCCAGAATTCCAGCATTTTTCTTTCTGATTCATTTCTCTGCCTTTCACCTCAGATCCCTTACTACCCTATGCAAAGTATCTTTCTGCCTCCAATAACCCTTGAAAGATCATTTCTTAAACTTTTTTATTTCCTTCATTATATCTGTTTTAGATATTTTCTATGCCTTTGGTGTCACTTCAGACGAAGTTTCAAGCTTCTCTTGTATTATTTGTCATATGTGATCAATAAAGATCTTCTAATTCAGTTTTTATGGTGGAAATCTCCACTGCTTATTCTAAGATTCTGCACACACTAATTCCACTTTCAAATATACCTGATCAGATATGATAATGGGTCCCACTTCAACCCTAGCTAACTGATGGAAATGCTTCTCTGTTACATATCCTCTATCAATGTGGGACCAGGAGTCAAACCTAGAAGAAGAATAAGTAAAAGCTATTTAGGCAGCCCCCTAACGTTTGCTGTTCATAGATCCACTACAGCCACGATTGTTCCAGTAGATATCTTGCAGCTATCTCTATCATTACAACACTCTTTTTGTGTGTACTGATTGTACCTTTTTTTGTTTTATCAAATTCTCTATACAACAAGAAGAAACTGCATTCAAGTCCTGCATCTCACTACAACTTTTTTTGCACTTACATTAATGCATTAGCTTATGCGATCAGCATTAACTCATATTAATCAGTAATAGCCACAGGCTAAAAAGCATCCATGTAAAACAAGAAAAAAATAGAAAAGGAATACTCTATATTTCGTTACTATCCATGCTTTGTAATTGTTCTCAGCTCCAATACTTTCCATCTCTTTACCCAAAGCCAGTAAATCGGTCATTTATTCTCATTTCCAGAACTGCCTACAAGCCATATTCATCCTTCCAAGTCTCAAAGTATATTTACTTAATGCTATATTTTGACCGCAGTTTAAGTGTAACATCTCCCCTTGATATACTACAGTTAAGTAATCAGTCTAATACAGAAACTTCCTTGATGCTATCCTATTGTTGCAAAAAGGCCCAAGTGTCTTCTTGTTACCTTATTAAATATCAACATCATCAAAAATTTCCTTGCCCTGCAGAGGCAGCTAGGAGCTCATGCTTTAGTTGATGAGTGATTTCAGATCTCTCCTTTAGTATTCGAAACCTCTTGAATAGGGGGAAAATTCTATCAGTATTAGACATGGATAGGGTTGCCACCTTTTCAAATGTCCAAAGTGGGACATTTTTGGTACAAACGTCACATTTTGCAGGCCGAAACATACCCACGGCCAGTACAAAGGACAGAACTTCACTTTTTTTGCCTAAATGAAAGCTTATTCTTGTAGAATTTTAGTTGCTTATTCCGTTTCTTATAACATTTAGGTGTTTCAGATACAGAATAACTGTTTTATGCAACTATTACATAAAATATAGGAAATAATTTTTGTCCTAAAATCTCAGGACATTTGCCAATTTTACAATTACTTTGCAGGACACAAGTGCCCAAAGTGGGACAGGTGGTAACCCTAGACATGGATGCCTGTGAGTCTTCCCCTTGGATCTCGTTTTCCCTCATATTGTGCTTCTCGTTAGTCCAGTGGTACTCCTCCAGCTATTTCATAGCTTATTTGCTTCTTTAGAGCCCTCCATTGATTTAGTTCTGTTAGTTCCACTTTAAAAAAAAAAAGCTTGCACACCACTGGATATTGCAACTTAAAATGAACTCTTTTATATTTGTCCATACTGATGACTGGTGTAAAAGCAGCCCTTTTGTGTCTTGTAACAGGACAAAAGTCTTGGTCAATAAATATTGTAGTATTTCCTAAGTACTACTTAATGCTGGGCTTTCAGTGGAGGGAGGGGACAGTACAGTTGTGTCCCGCCTACTATAATTTAGATGTTCAAGTAGATTAATGTTGCAGTACTAATCCTTGGGACTTCCTGCTGTGAAGAAGTCCATGACTGGCCTGATTTCCACAGTGTTACTATCATCTCAAATGGACAGACATTTTATGATTGATGTCTGGACATTGTGGTATAAGACAGGAGTCCAGCAGTGCCATCTTCAGGTCTTGCTAGGCCGGTTAAGGCATTTTGATGCTTGAGGACAGCATGTTGGGATGAGCCAAACAGACGATAAAAAGAAGCAGAAGGAGATGAAGGCTTTACTTAGATGAGGTGTAGGAGGGAGGTAATACGCAATGCAACACTGATTTACTCAAACATCTTCAATTATGGTAAGTGAGACAAGTATACTATGTTCTTTGTAAGAAATGTTGCAGTACTGATCATTGGGAATTCACAAAACTGCTCTGAGGGTGTAGAAGGTAAAGTAGTGTTTTGTAGGAAATAACATTTTGTAGGATGGCAGAAGTGAACCCTGCCCCAGATGCCTGACTTAATTTGTAATGTTTTGTGAAGGGGTGAACAGAATTCCAGGTGGCTGCCTCAAGGATTGTTCAAGTGGGCAATCCTTTGAAGAAACTGGTAGTTGCCCCATGCCTGGTGGAGCAGGCTCTAATGCAGCCAGGAAGAGGCTTTCTAAGGTGTGTGTTACAGAACCTAATGCAGTTTGCAATTCATTTACAGATGGCTTGCTTTGAGATAGACCCTGCCCTGTTTTCCCTCTTTGAAGGATACCAACAACTGGTCTGCCCTGTCCACGGTCTTTGTTCTGATCTGTCTGTGGACATTCAGTGAGTGGACTTATTCTGCCGAATTATGTGGATTTGGGGAAAAAATGGCAGATGGATAGCCTGGTTAAGGCTGAGTTCAGAAACCAACTTGGGCAAAAATGTAGGGTTGTTTTGAGGGTTACACCATGTCTTCAGTGAAGGGATCCATACTTATGAGATCTTGCAGCTCACAATACATTTCTAACTGAAATGACCGCTAATAAAAGGGGTCTTCCTGGTGAGCATCTGTAGGGGTGCAGAGGCATCCAGTTGAAAGTGCAGTAGGGTTAAGCTTTTCCAAAACATAATTTAAGTTCCATGCAGTGATAGGGTCTCTCCTGGAAGGTCTTAAGAGCATCAGCCCTCTCAGAAACAATTTCATGTGAGGGTAAGAGAAAACTGGTGGAGTAGTCTGCAGGCAAGCTGAAATTGCCAAAGCATGATCCTTTATGCTGGAGTAAGAAAGACCCTATCCAAACAGATGAGAGGGGTAAAGCAATACTGAATGAATGTCTACTTGAGCTTTAATAGTGTGTTGGCCATTACACCATATGGAGAATCTTTTCCATTTTGTCATGTACAATTTCCTGGTGTTTGGCTTTCTTGCCTCCTTAAGAATAGTTAACACCTCCTTAGGGTAAGGCAGATGTCATGACCAAATCGTCCTGGCAGCTAGACTGAGAGCTGTCAGACTGGGGTGGAAAACAGATCCCCTGATCTATCTGTGAGGGTCTGTGTCCTTTGGGGGCATGCAAATCCTCCCCTCACTGAGAGTGAGGAGTTGAGAAAGCCAATGTTGTTTAGGCAAGGAGAAGGTTATCAGAATCCTGCCGGGTGTGTTGGTCCAGGTCTTGGTGAGTACCCACAGAATAAAAAGTAATGGGGGAAGGCGTACAGAAATTTCTGCTCCACATGAACAAGAAATCCTCTAGCTTTCAGGCTCTCGCCTGTTGGGTTCTGGAGCAGAACCTCAGAAGTTGTTTGTTCTGGGAAGAGAGGCAAAAAAAAATCTATAGATGGGACTCCCCACAGCGTAGTGAGATCTAGGAATACTTATTGCAACATCCACACACTCAGATCTATTAAGTCCTTGCACAGGGAATCTGCCAGAATATTGCTCTGGTCTGGTATGTACAATGCAATAAGAATGATCCCAAGTCCTGGGGGAATGGGTATCCTCCATAGTCGTTGCTCATAAGAAAAGCTCAGATATCAGAATACGTATTGATCAACAAGATTTGAACAAAGCACTGAAAAGACCTCATCATCCAATATGTACAGTAAGTCACTGCACTTATGCCAAATGCCACTGTTTTATTTTCTGTCTTCGATGCAAAGTGCTCATTTTGGCAAGTTTTGCTCGATCGAAAATCTTCATTGCTAACCACAATCAGTACTCCTTTTGGCAGGGACAAATTTTTGAGAATGCCATGATTTGTGATGAATTCTGCCAGTGAAGTCTTCCAGCGTGCAACAGAGCAAATTTTTTTCTGGGTATCCATGCGCTCTTATAGTAGATGATATTCTAGTAGGAGACGATGGTGAAGCAGAGCATGACAGAAACTTCAAGAAAGTTCTGGAAAGGGCGTGAAGTGAATCTTAAGCAAGAATCCTCAGAAGTGCAAGTTCAGGCTACAAGAAGTTGCTTATCTTGGTCATTTATTTACCAACTCAGGCTTACAAACAGATCCTTCCAAGCAAACAGCTGTTCTTGAGATCCCAGCTCCAGACAATGTTCAAGCCCTACAATGTTTTCTTTGAGTGGTTAACTACCTAGGCAAGTTCATTCCAGACTTGTGCTAACTTTCACCACTGCTTAGAGAGCTGACATGCAAAGATGTATCCTGGTCATGGTCAGAAGAACACCAGAATGCATTTAATGTCCTGAAACTGGGAATTGCCAGTCCACCAACTCTCAGATAATATGATGTTCACAAACTAGTTACTCTTTCTTGTGATGCTTTCAAGTTTGGCCTTAGTGCAGTCATTCTTCAAGAGGGTAGACCAGTAGCATATGCATTCAGAACTCTAACCCAAACTGAAATGCAATATGCGCAGATACAGAAAGAGCTCTTGACAATTGTTTGCATATTTGAAGTTCCATGATAACACTTATGGTAGAACCTATCCAGATTGAAACTGATCACCAACCTCTAGTCACTATTTTGAGAAAGCCTAAGTAGACAGCTCCAGTCAGATTGCAACACATGATGCTCAAATTGCAAAAGTATCATTTCGATTTTGTCTACACAAAAGCCAAACTTCTTTATCTTGCTGTTACATTATCCAGATCGCCCAGAAATACCACTGAACAGCACAAAAATGATAAACTAGATTTTGAAGTCATGGAAGTGAGAAATTTCTCTTCCACACATCTTGATGAGCTTAGAAGTCATACAGCCTCAGATCCAATACTTCAGAAACTCAACCACTTTATCAGCCAAGGATGGCAGTCAAAGCAATTTCATTTACCAGTAGACTTGAAAGCATACTTTCCTTACAGAGATGAGATTTTGTTTGATAAAATGGTATCATTATGAAAGGTCCAAAAGTGATTGTTCCGGAATCCTTGCAACAAGAGTATATTACTATTTTGCATCGTGGCCACCCAGAAATAGATTCTACCAAAAGAAAGGTGAGAGGATTAGTACTTTGTCCTTCTGTGTCACAAGATATTGAGAGAGTACTTTCATCTTGTTCTGTATGTAATAGTACTAAGCCACATCAACAGAAAGAACCACTTCAGCTAAACCAGATTCCTGAACTAACTTGGTTGACAGTAGCTACAGACATTTTCAAAGGGAATGGTCAACATTACTTGGTGTTAGTAGACTCTTATTCCAGTTGGTTTGAGATTGACCTACTTCCAAATCTAGTGCCCAGTACTGTCATTACTAAGTTGTAGTGTCATTTTGCAGCCCATGGTAGTCCACACAAAGTTATTTCTGACAATAGTACACAATTTACAAGTGAGCAGTTCAAAAGATTTGCTGATGAGTGGGACTTTACTCATGTCACGAGTAGCCCTGAGTACCCGCAGTCAAATGGTTTGGCACAACATAAAGTTCAAAGTGCAAAACAATTACTAGAGAAGTCAAAATGACACAATAGTGATGTTTTCTTGAATCTTTTGAATCTCAGAAATGTTCCTTGTGATCAACATCTTGGTTTACCTGCACAGAGACTTCTATCGAGACAAATCAGAACCACACTACCAATTAGTAGTTCATTACTGGTTCCATGTGTCAAGAACAACATATCAGTGAAAGCCAATCTGTTAAAGAAGTGCCTATCCCAGAAGTCCTATTATGATAAGACCAGCAAACCGCTCAATCCATTACGAGTAGGGGAGATGGTGAGGACAGACGTCCAAAGGTTTTGAAGGGATTGGTGTCGTGAAAAGTATGTCGAGAGATCATACACTGTGGAATTGCAAGGAATTTAGGCAGAATTGGAAACATATGATCTTGGTGTTTGAGCCTGTATTGCAGTACCATATCTGCAAGAAAGACTCTACATCTCAGAGTGAGTTATCCAGCATTCCAGATCCAGAGGACATTCCAGTAAATATTCATTTTCCCCGAGAAGACTCCCAAAAATCCTGAAGCAAGTTGTTCACCAATGACTGTCCCTGTTGCTAAACCCAGTTCCGATTGCTATATCACTAGATCAGGTCGCATTTCCAGACCATGTTCCAGATACATGGCGACTTGGACATGAATGTTATTTCTTATTCCCTGTACAATTGCATGGTTTTTTTTAAATGTCATTATATTGTGGGTAATTCATTAAAGAGGGAGGATGTAGACCAACATGTATATATACCTTTAAGAAGCTTTCTAGGGGTTTGCACAAGTGTATAAATACTGAGCATGTGCAAGCCTGACTGCCATTTTGTAGTAAGCAGTTGAGATTAAGCATGTGTGTCTGTGAAGTCTGTCAGTTAATCAGTTTGTTTATATTTTGTACTGCTGCTATCCATCCTGATGTGTTTCTTTGTAATAAAGCATATAAACAAACTATCCCGTCTGTTCATCCTTAATGGCAAACAAGACTAGCAACACTTCCTATGTTAATGTACTTCAGGCTTGTTAAAACCATTTTACTTTAATACATAATTTTCGTGTGAATGAGCAACTTGTTCTGGCTTTGATGTATGGCTTTCTTATTCGTGAGCAACTTTTTTAAACTTTCTCTGTTCCACTGTGCTGTGTTAAGTTACTCACATTATTTTTAACAAAACTACTCACACTACTGTTTAAACCTTCCCTTACCTCCATTATCACCGATTGTTTTTCTTGGGCTAATACCTCCATCTGTGAGGGGTTCTAACCCCCTCCATTCACCTTTGTTATGGTTGGGGTCACTACTCTCCCCTACTCTGCACCCAACTGCCGCTCACCCCTCCTTATCTAAAGTTATAATGAATACATCACCTCCCCTTCCTCATTCCTATCCCCTGCTCTTCCTGCTAGCCTTACCAATCCCTGCTGCTAACCTCATTATTCAATAGCATTCATGCAAACCCTTTACAATCTTGTCACCTTCCCTCCACACTTATTCTTCTCTACTCTCCTCTGTTGTTCTGACTTTACAATCTACACTTTTATTCTCCTTTTCCACTTTGTAAAATAGTCACTTCTTCCTCCAAAGCAAGTCAATATTACACTTCCTTTCATAATACTGAAAGAAAACATAATACCCACAAATCTTTTAGTATACACATCACCCACTTAATCATTCTCCTAACAGTTCCTATAATTCACAATTTCACCCTACCACACCATGGTACATTCCATATTTCTCTAACTGGCTATACTCTATTCAAATATTACGCTTTCTCGATCTCCATAATAATGGACAACCCTGCAGGAATCTCCAGCAACCCAAGCCACTTCTACTCTCATCTACTTCTCCACTCATCTTCCTCCCTTCTCCTGTAACATCTTTTCCCTTTCATTCAACTATAATCTCCCCTTAACTAATCCATAGTCCTCTCTATCTACCATGTTATCCTTTTACAACTTGTCTATGCTATTCATTTTATGTCACCTTACTACATATCATGGTGCTCTCACACTTTATTTACACTAACATGCTATCAGCAACCCAACTTATACTCAGGCTAAACCCTCCTTCATATCTATTTCCTCAAATTTATTTAATGTCCAACATATTCACCTATTCAAATACAAAACATCCAAGCATTCAGTTCACTTTGACATAACCTGGAATAAATTTGTATACTTTATATAAAAAAAATAATCTTAATCCTCTCTTCTCTAAAATGACTCTTTCTGGTGACATCTGTCTATCCCAACCCTGCCCCCCCAGCCTCATCTATCCCACCATCTCCTGCTCCTAACTCCCATATAACACCCATACAAAACTTGTATACCACTTCTCAGCAAACATCCCTTATTCAGTATGTAGATGACTCAACTCTCTTTCTGCTCACCTGACAGCCCACTACAACTACAATCCATGACACAAAATGCCTTCAACTCAGTCGAGCTGTGGTTACATCAGAACCAACCTTTACTTAATCCCAAAAATACTAAACTACTAGTATTTTTTCCAAAGTCCCATGACAACACTAAAAGAAACTACCACATTATCTCTCTAAAAAATATAGCTACTGAAGTAAATTTCTATTTCTTTAGACAATACAGCTATTAAAGTAGTCACTCATACCAAATTGCTTGGCATCACCACAGATGACAACTTAAACTTTGATTTTCACATATAAAACTGTATAAAAATAACTCATCAAAAGCTAGGTTTACTGTATACAGCACAACAAAAAAGTCCTTACTTGTCCTAGTAGAATCACCCTAGCTAACATTTATCTTTTACCCTCTCTTCTCTATGGCTCATCTATTTCTCAAACATCCAGAACTCTCTTAAATCACAACTGAAGGAATGTTGTAATAATATAGCTAAATTTGCAGCTAACCTACCACATAACGCTCATCACTGTTGTGCTCCCAACTGTTAACTTCCACATCAACTAGCTGATACTCAACTTCTTCTAACTCATAAAATGCCTCATCCTGCCCTCCTCACTACTTCACTATTTCCCAAATCGCCCTCTGAGCTCTCAAGACAAAAAACCTACTTGAAATCTGTAAACAAACAAAAAAAAAAAAAAAATATATATATATATATATATATATATATATATATGTGTGTGTGTGTGTGTGTGTGTGTATACACACACACATATGTACATGGCAAACTTTATACTCACACTGCACAAACAAATATCCAAACTATGGAACTCTATCCCAAATTCAGTCAGAACTATATTTAGCCTCTATGTATTTAAGAGAAGTTTATTTTTGAATTGTATTTGCTTCAGAGGGGACGGCTGCATGTATGCAGCTATTGACAAGTGTATAGAATTTGGCACTAAAGGACTCCTCATATGCAGTATCATCATATTGGAGGCTGTGCATGCATCAATGCATTCCAGGGTAAGCAGCGCCTGTGTGGAAAGTTCTTTGTTAAGGATCCAAGCATTGAGCAGTAATTCCTTTATGCTATTTGGAGTTTGTTTTAGGCAGGAAACTTTTGAAGACTAACATTACCTAAAAAAAGACACTAAGGGGGTAGACAAAGTTTTAGCCAATGTACAAAAAAGCATTGCAGAGATAAGTGCATGCCATCTCTGGAAAAGCAGTTAAGACTGTACCATCTCCTCCTGATATATATATACTGGACCCACCCTGAATGACACTAAAAGCTAAGCCAATTGGTGAATTCAATATTTTGCTTCTTACTGCAGCATCATGATAAAATGAAATGCTGTTCAAGGCTAGGTTCATACCCATCTCATTTACATATTTTGAGAGCCCCATCAAGTCTCTTTTCATATAAGGCCAGATTCCAAAAGAGTTGCTCTCAGTGTTAAGTGACTTACTCTTGCATAAGGCAACACGATTCAGAAAGACTTGCCCTTTTTGCAAGTCCCATCGAAAAACAGTTTTACACTGGGAAGGCCAGATTCCAAAAGATCTGCTGTCAGTGCAACCTACTATGTAATACACAAGTCTTTTGGAATCCATCCCACAGTCTTGGGGACATAGGTCTCAAATTGTTTACTCCCACATGTACTATATCTACTTCTAGGTAGCCACTGCAACTTTTCTGACCTGCCAGCAGGCTCTCACCACTATAAAACTTCCTTGCCTAACCTTCATTTGTACAATCTTTATTCTGACACCCTTTTAAATTTCTATTAAGATCCCTTTTACTCTCCCCCTATTCCACAAAAGAAACGTTCCTTCCCACTTTTTTTTTACAAAGCATTCACATTCCTTATGAATCAAGCGCACTTACCATAACACTAGCTGTGCATTACTCTTGTAAATGTAAGTCAGCACCTGCCTGGTTTTCTCCTGTCCACCAATCCATTAAGGTTCCAGAATAATAAGTTTAATAACAACATCTTTAACTTTTATTCCGCATAGCTACTGCTTATCTTGAAATGCACTGATACATGTATAGGTTATCATTTGTTTTGTTTTTTGTTTATGTTTCTGTCATTTTTGTGCCATTTTGTACTTCTTTCCATAACATTGTCCCAAATGATCCCAATCACATTGAAAGAGCACACATTTCCCTCTCTTGTTGTTGTTGTCTCTTTCGGCTTTTCCCGGTTAGGGGTTGCCACAGCAGAACTCCGGTCCGCTAATGATTGGCAGTAGATTTTTACGTGCTGAGTTGCCAGCCCTGATGCACAACCTACAACGAAGGCATGCCCATTCATGCATGTCTCCACACAGAACATGCTCTAGCTGAGAATCGAACAGGACAACGTCTTACTGTGAGGCGACAATGCTACCGCAGAACCACCACAGCAGTAGCACACATTTCCCTCTCTATGCAAAAAATAAACATACTAACTATATGCATATTATTCTTACGGCAATAGAGCTATCACTATATAAAAATGGCAGTGTAAAGCTTCTTCTATCCATTTCTGTTAAGACTCAATCACAGATTGACCTCTTTGGGCTAGAGGACACACACTATAAATCACTAATCTGTTTATTTCACTTGCTTGCAGATATCAGTTTAGATATCTTATTTCTGAAGCAGTCCTTCTCCAAACATCCAAACATCTTCTCTTTAATTTTTGCAGTTTATTATTTCCTAACACTGGAATGCATTTTTAACATTTTCCCTTTACTTTAAATATCTCAAAATGCTCTAGTTATTTTCAAAAGTTCAAACTTGTTAACTATCTACAGAAAGCAATTCCATCCTTGTGTACTCAATCATAGTTGTAAGAAAGATGAGCTGCATTCCAAAAGGACTAGAAACAAGAACAGGTCAGTTTATGTGCTGTAGACAATCCACAGTGTTCAGTCTGATAACAAATGTAACTAACCTAACAGCATGCAATGTCAGAGGGTGACCTTCTCACTAGTGCGTGTTGATTTCAATTGTTTTTAAAAAAAATATTTCAGAAATGCAGAGTGCAACTTAGATTTTGGCTACATCCAGCATCTCTGCCCATTTTATATACATACATTTATATAATTTCTATTGTCGAAAAACCACTTGTGCAAACTTCAAAACGTCAAGACCACTTTGCCGAAAAGGCACGTTATCGAACACCTGGAACATTGTAATTTCACTCTGGGAAATGAAAATAGTGACCTCCTACCTAAGGTATGAGGACTGCATGCCACTTTTAAAGGGCATTAAGGGGATCACAACATCCTTTTCATAACAGTTTAAAATGATTTCTGAACTTAGCAGTATTAATTCCAATGCTAAATTCTTTTAATTTACACCTTTCATACAGTTATATTTTTTCAGCCATGGCACATTTAATTGCCCTTACACCTCATGTCATTTACTTCTCCCCTAATCAAACCAGACATTGTCCCCAGAAAGACCACTTCTTTTGACGGTGGCATCCTAGATGCATGCATCTTTTAGCTCAGCTCATTTATTAATTTTAAAACCTCCCCCATCCCAGGCTTTATTTCTATTCATAGGTAGGTACTAGGCTATCGGCCCAAGGGCCTATGTAAGCCTAGCCAGCAAGGTACCATAGCTTACGCCACCCAAGAAAGTTATTTTCCTAGGCCACTGTCCAGCAGAGACACAGAAGTGATCCCCGGGGTGTATTTCCTATTTCCCATCCACTCATCAAGATTTTTCTTGAAGAGTGCTAATGAAGAACTTGACATAGATGGGTAGCTTGTTCCAGAGTATAAGAAGTCTCTGGGACAGGAATCTATCCCTCCAGCATGTCCTGTTTATTGTGGTGACAAGGTTTACGTCCCTAGAGCGTGTAGCTTGGAGGGATTGGGATTTCTTTAGGTGTAGCATGTCCAACAGCTCTGGGTTTGACATAGCTTTATATGTTAGGCAGAGATCACCTTGGAGTAGGCGATATGCTATGGAGTAAAGCTGGAGTTTTTTGAGGCAGCCAGTGTAGGGCATTTGTTTGAGGCCAGTAATCCTCTTTGTGAGGTACTTCTGTGGCCTTTCCAGCTGTCTTGTGAGGTACATTCCAAAAGGGGCGTTGTACTCTATAATGGGTCTAATGAGTGACTAGTAGAGGGGAACAATGACCTCTTTTTTCCTGGATGAGAACCCTTTCATGATGAGGTGTGCCATGTTGAAGTACTTCCTGACTACTGTGGCGTTGTGACTATCAAAGGAGAGAATACTGTCCACCTGGGTCCCAAGGTCTCTTATCACGCTTTCGGTGTTAAGTAGATTGCTGCCTATGTGGTAGTTCATGGGTACAGAGTTTTTACCAAAGGGGATGACACTGCACTTTTTGGCATTGAGCTTGAGGCCATGGCTCTGACACCAGGCATCTGTCTCAGTGAGGCCCTTCTGTAGGATGTCCACATCATTTGGGGACTTGACTATGGCTCCTAGTTTGCAGTCATCTGCGAACTTCGCCAGCCAGAGGCCTTCTCTGTTAGCCTGTACTTCAGACAAGTAGATACCAAACAGGAGAGGTCCCAGGACGGAACCCTGTGGCACTCCACTTGTCACTGCCTTGAGGTCAGATTTGGCGTCTGCAACTTTTACAGTGTGGGTTCTGTCAGTGAGCCAGTTGGCAACCCATCTTCTGACGTAGGGTTTTATACCTAGTTTAGTGAGTTTAGCTATAATTCCAGAATGGGGGATGGTGTCAAAAGCTTTGGCGAGGTCAAGACAGGCTGTGTGAACCACCTTACCCTCATCCACAGCTTTGTGATAATCTTTTTTTTGCTATTAACATAACCAGGGTTATCAAAGCTCTATAAGCTGCTCATCAGATCCCTTGTAGAATCCCAACTTGAAAGGACTAATTATTTTCTATGGACAAATTCCTTCTCCACTAATTTTGCCACTATTTCTTATAGATACCCCTTGAACTACTTCATCTTCATGCAGTTCCAAAAAATATGCCCCAATTACATGTCCTTCCTATACTACATCTCCAACAATAACCATTAACTTGACAGACCATGTTATGAAGTTTACCAAGGATATAAAAATATCCAAGAAGACATTTCCATGTGAAAATACTAAATTTCCTTAACTTGGTAGCATACATAAGCGCTAAATAAACCTGCTACCATTGTCTTTCTGACACCATATTCCCTAGCCTCCTGCACCATCCAATGCTCACAATATTTCCTTTTTCCTGTCTACTATTTAATAACACCCTGTATGCTCCACTTCATTTCATTGTTGTGGCTCCTTCAATTCAAGGAGGAGACTCATTCTCATCTAGTTTCCCCTGTCCTCATCCCCTCCTACCTAGTTTGGTAAATTCTAAGACTAAATGTCCATAATATTTTGGAAACAACCTATTTTTAAGCCAAACTCTATCTTACCTTCCTCCTAGTCTACAATTTTACCAATTGGCAGTCTGCTCCAAGTATATTGTCTCTTTTCTAACCACACACCATCTTTTGGCTGCCTGACCAATACCTTCATTTTTTTTCATCAGCTACCCTTACCCCTACAGGGGCTAATGCTGTTGGCCAGATCTTAAAGAATGGCTGCTACAGAGTCTCCCCAGTTGTGTATATTTTTCTAGAAACCTCTCCTGACTTTTCATAATTCCCAAAACCCAACATTTTTATTTATTTATTTAACATTTGTTTTACCAGGATAATCCGACTGGACAGCTAGTGTCCATTTTCAGCGGAGTCCTGGGGAGAAAAGCTCCAAGAAGTTACAGTGAGAATACGTGGTAGTTGAAGAATAACAATTAGTAGGA
The DNA here is from genome assembly GCF_019279795.1 of Protopterus annectens. Taxonomy (NCBI): domain Eukaryota; kingdom Metazoa; phylum Chordata; order Ceratodontiformes; family Protopteridae; genus Protopterus; species Protopterus annectens. Next base: position 1,335,203,644 of record NC_056741.1, read on the forward strand.
TGTGGTAATTAAAGAATAACAATTAGTAAGAAGTGGTAATTAAAGAATAATTAGTAGGATGCTGACATTTTTTAGAAGGGAAGACAGTTAATGCAATAATAACAGCAGGATAACAGGTGGCACAATGCTAACACAAAATGAACAAAACAGTTATGTGCAATACACGCTCATAGTACAGCTAACTGATCAGAAATCTTGCAGTACTAGTGCAATATGTGTACATAAGATACTGAGAGTAAGTACATATTTACAATATTTACAAAATATACAATGCACATGGGAGGACCAAGATGACAGTGAAATGTATGCATTAGAGGCCTCAGGGGGTAACCTGCCTACAGTGGGGGGAGGATTTGGGGGGGTCATTGCAGTTGGAAAGGGAGTTAGTGAAAAGGTGTGATCTGAGGAGGTCTTTAAATGTGGATGTATGATTTTGTAACCTGAGGTCAGGCGGGAGGGTATTCCATGGTTTTGCAACCTCATGGCAGAGTAGGGTTTCTCCAGGGCTGTTCTTGCATGGATCGACTTTGATCAGGGCTTTGTTACTGGATCGTAGTTCCCTGCTGGAGTTGTGAACTTTAACATACCAGTTAGTGCAGGGGTTTTCTCAGGATGGTATAGAGTTTGATGAGCTATGTTGAGTTGGTGGTAGCTTAGTAAGTTTGGAAATTCTAATCAGTGTAGTTTATGTAGGGATTTGGTAGTCGTGGGAGTGTGATTTAGCACTGGCTGAGAACCTAGCTATTTTGTAGCATGTGGAGAGTTTATTCAGGTCAGTTTTATTAATGTTAGTTAGAACTGGGGAGGCATAAAATAATGCTGATAAGAAGTGAGTTCTGGCTATGGCAGTTTTAGATGTAGAGATGAGTAACTGTTTGCTGCAATAGAGGCATCTTAGCTTTCTGTGGACTTTAGACATAGCTTGGGATATGTGTTTATTGTATTTAAGTTGTTGATTAACTGTGACACCTAGTAGTTTGGCCTCTGGTACTGGGGTGATGGGGTGTTATTGCCTGAGAGAATGGAGAAGGTGAGTTCATTGGGCTTAGTTGGATGGAATAGCATTAGGTGTTTTCTTCTTTGGGTTTAGTATCAGTTGGTAATTGTTTAGCCAGTTCCTGATCTCAATGAGGGATTCTTGGGCTTTACTTTGTAGAAGATGGATGTTGGGTGCCAAGCAGATTAGGATGGTATCATCAGTGTATTGGACAATATCAGTTTTTGCGGTTAAATGGAGTTTGTAAAATATGTTAAAGAGGAGGAGGCCTAGGATTGAGCGTTGGGGTATACCATATGTGACGGGGAGTGGGGGAGATAGGGAGCTGACCCATTTAACAGACTGAGCAGTTGCGTAGCTAACGGTTGAATCAGTCCAGGGTGGAACTATTGAGGATGAGTTCGGAGAGGCAAGCTAAAATTTATTGTGAGAAACTGTGTAGAATGCCTTGAACAAGTCTAGGAAGGTGGCACAGACAAGTTTCCCTTGGTTCCTGTATGAGTTTATGGTGTTGGAGAAGTTAATTAGAGCAGTGGTGGTGCTGTGGGATGGTCTAAATCTGTGCTGGGTTTTAGACAGTAGGTGTGTGAGGAGTTGATGGTGGATACATCTTTCATAGGTTCATAGGTTCATACTAGGCTATCTGCCCGAGGGCATTTATAAGCCTAGCCATAGTTTTGTGGCTTACGCTACCCCTTAGTTTGGAGAAACTATGCCCATTATTTAGCTGTGCCTCTGTCGAGCAGTGACACTGAGGTAACCCCTGGGGTGTATCTGCGATCTCCCATCCATTGGTCAAGATTCCTCTTGAACAAGGCCAGCGAGGTGCTCTGCCTCACATAAACCGGGATTTTGTTCCACAGCATAGGAAGTCTTTGGGTGATGAATCTATCCCTCCAGCACGTCCTATTAATAACCGTGTCGAGGTTTAAGTCACCCGCCCTTGTGGCTCTGAGGGATCTAGATTCTTTGAGATGAAGCATGTTCGTCAAATCTGGGTTTGACATGGCCTTGTATGTCAGGCATAGGTCACCTCTGAGTAAGCGATGCATAACTGAATATAACTGGAGTTCTTTCAGTCGTGCAGCATAAGACAGATTTTGAGACCCTTTATCCTTTTGGTGAGGAACTTTTGTGGCCTCTCCAGCTGCTGCAAGTGTCGGGTCAGATACATTCGAATGGGGCATTGTACTCGATCATTGGTCTGATGAGTGATGAGTATAGGGAGACTATGACTTCCCTTGATCTAGATGTGAATCCCTTCATGATAAGGTGGGCAATGTAGAAGGTCTTCCTAACTACTTTAGCAATATGAGTGTCGAATGAAAGGCTACTGTCAACCTGGGTTCCCAGGTCCCTAATAACTTCTTCTGTGTTCAGAGGATTGCCACCTATATGGTAGCTAGGGGTAACCTTATTTTTCCCGAAGGGTATGACTATGCATTTCTTGGCATTTAACTTGAGGCCATGGCTCTGGCACCAGTTATCCGTTTCTGTGAGACCCTTCTGAAGGATATCTGTGTCGGATGTGTTCTCAACTACGGCGGCCAGTTTGCAGTCATCTGCGAACTTTGTCAGCCATAACCCTCCTGTGTTTGCTTGTACTTCAGAAAAGTAGATGCCAAACAAGAGTGGGCCCAGGACTGAGCCCTGTGGGACACCACTTGTGACAGGCTTAGAGTCTGACATGGCGCCAGCAACTCTGACCCTGTTGGTTCTGTCACTCAGCTAGTTTGCAACCCATCTTGTAATGTATGGGTTTACATTTAAGTTGATGAGTTTTTCAATGATACCCGAGTGGGGTATTGTATCGAAAGCCTTCGCCAGGTCTAGGTAGGCTGTATGGACTGCCTTTCCCTCATCAATGGCCTTGGTGACTGTTTCAAAAAAGTCAACCAAGTTTAAAAGGCATGATCTGCCTTTGACAAAGCCAAACTGGGTTGGATCCAAAGTCTGCAAATTCCCTATGTCTTTATTTATGAGATCCATTATGATCCTTTCCATGGCTTTGCAGATCAGGCTTGTCAAGCTAATGGGACGGTAATTTCCAGGGTCGGTGGAGGCACCGCCTTTGTGGAGTGGGACCACAGTCGCTGTGCGCCACTCCTGGCACGTATCCGGAGGTGAGACTAAGATTAAACAGCTGTCCTAACTGTGGGTTTAATTCCTCGTTGAGTTCATGGAGCACACAGCCGGGGATACCATCAGGTCCCATGGATGCTGTGTTCTTTGCCTTGGAGAGAGCAGTTCTCACCTGAGCATTGGAGATGTTTGGGGGGCTACAATCATTTGGTATAGATATCTCTTCTTTAGGCGGGGAGGGTTGGGGAGAAGTTTGCACTGAACCTGTCAGCCAGTATGTTGGCAATGTCTGTAGGATCAGTAATCTTCACATCATTTTGAACTAATTCTGAGCATATCTGGGAGTTTCCTCCTAGGTTTCTGACATAGCTAAAGAATGCTTTATGGTTGTCTTTAGAGTCCTTAGCTATTTTTTTCTCAAAATTAGCTTTGGATGATTTTATGAGAGCTCTTAGCTTTTTACTTATAGTGATCAGCAGTGTCTTACCTTTTAAGGATTTTGCTCTATCTTGTAGTAGCTTTCTCCTTTTATTGTAGAGTTTGTTTATGGCTGGGGTCCACCAGACTGGGCGCTTGCCTTTGGTACAAAGAGTCTTTGTTTTGCTTGGGATTGCCTGATCCATGCAGCCCTGCAGGTGCTGGTAGAAGGCATTTGTAAGTGATTCAGCGGTTTGAGTAATGTTAACCGCCGGCTCAGGGGCCTTAAAGGAGACCACACTAGTCTTTAGAAGTGTGAAGTCGGCTTTCGAGAAGTTCTTTACTGTGGTCTTTTCCTTTGGGGGTGGGGGCGGGATGAGGACCTCCAGCGAGATTAGTTTGTGATCAGATCTCACCAGTGAGGGGAATACTTCTGGCGTTGAACATTGTGCTCCCATGTTCGTGATGATGAGATCAAGTATGTTCTCTCCTCTTGTGGGGATGGTGACTAGTTGTTCCATGGCATTTGAGTTTATGAATTCCAGGAACTTTTGGGCTAGAGTGTTTGGGCTTGAGTAGTGTTCCCAGTCTATATTAGGGTAGTTGAAGTCACCTAGTATGATGGTGTTCGGAGATACATTTATCCCCTCCAGTGTTTTCAGGAAGGTCATGTGAGGTTCCTGAGTTTGCGAGGGTGGCCTGTAACATGCTACAATTTGCATAGCAGTCTTGCCTATGGTTAATTGCACCTGGATGGTTTCCGATGCATCGTGCGATGCCACCAATCTTGAGGTGTGGGTGTCCTTGATGAATATGGATACCCCTCCTCCTTTCTTGGTATTGTCCGGGTTTTGTGGCCGGAACGCATGATATGAGGTAAAACCTGATAGTGCTGGGGTGCTCTCAGGAGCCTTGAACCAGGTTTCTGTCACAGCACAGACATCGATGTTCTCCATACTGAGAAAGGCCTCGAGTGCGTGCATTTTGAGGTTGAGACTTCTGGCATTGAGCAGCATTACCCTTAGTTTTTTTTCTTTGTTTTGTTCTAGGGTGGTAGGTTTAGAATTTGAGCCTTGCCTAAAAAGGCACTATGGGGTGGCAAGAGCCTTTGCCAAAATCCGGAATCCCAGGGGTGACAAGTGCAAGCCGTCCCTTGCGAAGCAGCGTGGCTTGTCCAGCATGTCATCCCAGGCAGACAGACATTGGATCCCCTTTGAATGACACCAGAGTTTAAGCCAATTGTTAAAACTGATCATCTTATCTCTGTATTGTGGCATCATTCTTGGTGAAGGTAGGATACTGCTCAAGGTCAGGGTCATACCTGCCTGGGCTACATAATCAGAGAACTCCTCTATGTCTCTTTTCATGTAGTCCAGGGAGGTACGTCTCAGGTCGTTTACACCAGCGTGGACAATGATTGAGTCGTACTTGTACCTGCTGTTGAGAGACCTGAGTGCATGCGTTATGTGGCGGATTCTAGCACCCGACAGGCAGCTTACTGTGACCCTCTCCTTACTCAGTCTGGTGAGCGGGACGTCAGTGTGTCTGACTATGGAGTCACCAATGACTAGTGTGTCTGGCATAGTGTTTGGCCTTAAGGGCTGTGACTGCTTGACACTCTGACTGTGTGGTCTATGTGATGCAGGAGTTGTGTTCTGAGGTGGTAGTTGTTTGGGTGTCTGCTTTGGTGGCCTCTGCTGTTTTGGTAGATTTTTGATCAGAGCCTCCGAGTATGTCTTTGTGTGTTTATGTGTATGATTTGAGGTTGTGATGGTATTATGTGATGGTATTATGGTGATGGTATTATGTGATACGATCGCAATGGGACGGCAGTTGGAGAGGTTGGTAGAGGGGCCACCCTTGTGGAGGGGGATGATATATGAGGTTTTCCACAAGGATGGAACAGTGTGTTCAGTAATAGATCTATTAATTAGTAGGGAGATGGGGTAGGCAATGGCCTTAGAAGCAGTTTGGAGATATTCGGCTGGTAGATTGCCGGCTATGAGAGTGGTTGGTTTAAGTTTTGCTAAGAGTTTTTGAATGGTTGATGTTGTACTGGTTTGAGTGAGAAGGGGGTAGAGTTAGATTGGCATTTTGGGGGTTGTGGGTGTTATATCATTTATGAATTTAAGTATGGAAGAAGTAAAATAGTTGTTGAAGTTTGAGGCTATGTCAGGGTCTGTTCCTTCGATGTTTGGTGGTGGTGTAGTGGCTTTTCCAGCCTGGAAGATGTTGTTCACTGTAGCCCAGAATTTCTGTGGGTTGTTACTGTGTTTTCTTTGTAAAGAAATATAGAAATTTTGTTTATCCATCTTGACCTGCTTTTCTGCTTTGTTTCTAAGTTCAGAAAAGGTTTGCCTGGCTACGGGTGTTTTTTATTGTCGCCAGATTTTCCAGGCTTTATCCCCATCTTTTAGTTAGTTTTTTGTAGCCAGGGGGCAGGGTTACTGTGTACTCTGATTGTTTTGAGTGGGGCTAATTGGTTTAGAATCTCTAGGAATGTGGAGTTAAAGTACGCTACTGCTTTATCCAGGGGGAGTGTTTTGAGAGGAGCCCAGTTACAGGATTTTAGGGTTTTTGAGAATCTGAGAGGAAGTCTTTTCGGGAATGGGTTTTGTACCAGGGAGGGTGGGTTGGTACATTTAAGTTTGTGCCAAAGAAGAAAAGTTGGACTGTGGTCACAAAGAGTTGGGTAGTGTTCCACATTGGTGAGTAGTGTTGGGCTGGTTAGTGAGGATCCAGTCCAAGGTGGATTCTCTTTTGGTGGACTTGTCTATACGTGTGGGTGAGTGTATGACTTTGGTATAATCTTTCACTCTCCCCATCTTGTTCTTTTTAAGTCACTATTTGTTTCCATTTAATATTGCAATTTTGACACTGGGCTAAATATGTTAACCTGACATGTGTAGCTAGAAAGCAGGTTTTTTGGTCTGAGTGCCAAGCCACCATTTTCTAAGGAAACAGACAGCTTTTTCCACTTTATATAAAACAACAGAGGAAAGGCAGACCAGGATCCAAACACAAATCCAAAATTTAATAAAAACCTCTAGTGCCTCAGCAAAAGCCTTCAACAATGGAGAATACAAAATTTCACTTACTACACAGATTTAAATAGTCAAACCAATTACATACTTAAGCAATTAAACAATTAAATTAAATTAAAGCTTTCCAGTTACATTCCACATTAATACCAGTAAGGGTCAAAGTACCATATTTCAATACAAAAAATGGTTTCTTTGTACAAAAGTTTTTTCTTTATGTCAGAACCATATTCATTTAAAATAATATGTTCTAAAATTGTACTTTGAAGACCCTCTGGATTTCCATCATGACATTTTTTAAAGTGCATAGCAAGAGGGCTTTCAAGTTTACCATTGTTGATATCTCTAACATGTTCCTGAACTCTTAACTTGAAAACCCTCTTGCTTTCACCTATATAGAACATATTGCAAGGGCATTTGAGGGTATATATTACACCATCTGTGTTACAAGAAAATGAACTCTTCACTTTAAAATGTATCCCATTAATATACTCAAATGTCCTAGTTACATATCTACAGGCAATACATCTACCACAAGGAGAGGTAACTATTGCATTCAGGCCTACATTTATTCTGCAATCTGGTGTAGAAAATTTAATGTGCACCAGTACGTCTTTAATACTTCTTCCTTTACGGTACGAAAATATGGGAACTCTATATAATGTATCTGCAAATTCTTTATACTTCAATAAAAAGCCCCAATGATGTTGAATCATTTTTTCACCTTTCCTGACAATAAGTTGTAAGTAGTAACTACCAGTGGCGGCTCGTGGCATCGGACTGCGGGACTTCAGCCCCCCCAGCTGTGTGAAGAGAAAAAGAAAAAAAAACATGTGTTGTAAAATAAAAATTATAAATTAAAACTGGCTGACTTGTGCAGTAAAAACGAGTCTGACTGACTCGCAAAGTCCCGGAACTCGAACTGCGCATGCTCGTTGCTCGGAGAGTTCCGTTTTCTTTTTTTTTTTTTTTTTAGTTTCTCTGTAAAGCAGGACTGTCTCAGACTGCTGTAAAGGCAGTCCAGATTATGGAGAGTTCTGTAACAGTGTGTGATGCCCAGAAGTCTGTGCAGTAACCGCACAGTAAGTGGAAGGGGGGGCGGACTGCCACGTCTGCAGTCACGTACGTGATGTGAATGGCAGGCTGGCTACTGATTGGTTCTCGCTCTCTTTCTGAAAAAGAGAGTGAGAAACAATCAGTAGTAGCAGGCAGTGCAGGACAGGTACTTTTGGTTACTTGCTTCCTACCTTATAGTACGCGGGTGTGCTAGTTTTCAATAAAATACCATTTGAATCATCTGACTGCAAACAGCTTTCTTTAGTCACTTGATGCTATGGGCTACAGAGAGGAAAGATTTCTGGATTCCTGACCTAGCTCATTAAAAAGGCAGTACTTACCTTCATTTGTTGTTAGGAATCGTTTGTGACGGAAACGGACAGTCTCAGTCACTCATCATTCATTTTTTTAAACTTCAGGTAAGTCAAGAGCCTCAGCCTTGTAGAAAGAACCTCTAAAGGGGAGGGTAGCTTTACTGTACTGTACTGGACCTGAATAATTCAAGTAGACATTAAAATTTAAATAAAAAAAAAACAGTAAATGATATAATCTGGAAAAAAAAACAGTGTAGCTTAGTAAAAAGTAAATTATTGTTTTTTACCTGGCCAAATCTCTTTGTAATATGAACAAAGACTGCGACATTGAATAAACATGTCTCATTTGTTTAAGAAATACTGAGAGAAGTAGAGCAGTCATGGTTCAAGTTGTTTAGCAGATAGTAGTTAAGTTGTCTTTCGGCTTTTCCCGGTTAGGGGTCGCCACAGTGGAACTCCGGTCCGCTAATGATTGGCAGTAGATTTTTCATGAACGCCGAGGTGCCAGCTCAACGTAAAGCCTTCAACGAAGGCACGCCCATTACGCATGTCTTTCGAACGCCCACCCAACCGCGGGGAGGACATGCAGACTCCACACAGAAGGCACTCCCCACACTCCAGCCGAGAATCGAATGGGAGAACCTCTTGCTGTGAGGCAACAATGCTACCGCTGCACCACCGCGGATAGAGCAGATAGTAGTTAAGTAATGAAAGCAAAAACTTCTTTGCAAAGCAACAGGAGGACTTAATATATGACGTTAGAGGTGCTACTATTAGAAAAGTTCTTTTGTCAAAAATGTACTTTGCTTTCGTCCTTGTAATTACTTAGGATAACAAAGAAACGCCTTTTGTCTTTTGTTTATGTAAAGTGAGTTGGCTTCTTTTGTGGTACCCAGACTAAAAGTCTTAGATCGCTGATTGCTAGTTGTTAAGTAAATTCTTGCTTTGATGTTTTCTTGTTTTGTACCTTGCAAGGAGCTGTTGTGTGAATTCCCATACTAGTATGTGGCATTTACTGCATCTGAATCATCTCTGTTTCATGGGGAAGTTGGTCAGCCTTTGACAAGGAACAATGCATGTGCTGTATATTTAAAGGAACACAGCAGAAAAGGACTAATCATGACTAAAAGTATTTGGTAAAACAAACCAGAACTGACATCTGCCAGGTGTATTAGTAAAAATTATATTAACAAGTGAATTACTTTAGGTATCATAACTGTCAATGCGTAGAAGGTTAAATTGAATTCATTGAGCAACTCCAGAAATAAGCATTTGTTTAGATGTAGTCACTATTCAACTGAGGTTAAGGTCAACAAGGAAAATAAAATTGTTTACAGCTGTTGAGGTAGCTAGAATATCAAAAGGGATCACATGGGTTACTGGGGAAAAATTTAAGCAACAGCAATTCTACTCCCCAGCCTGAATTTTATCACAATTTATGTTTGATCTATGCTCAGTAAGGTTGTACTTTCGGATAGTAGGGTGACTTCAAGGTGCTTCCTGAATCCTTAAAATGACTTTTCCACCCCAGTGAGCTTGCCTGGAAATTGAACACAAAAAGAGGTACAGTTCTATTCAAACAGAGGTGAAAGACCATTTTTAGGTTGGACGCAAGTTTCACTGATTACCAATATATTAGGGTAACGCTGGTAACTCCAGATTTCAATAGGGTCATGCTTATTAGTACAACTATTTAAATGGATCATTCTTAAGCATTTGTGAGTTAGAATAAAATTGTACAGGTTGAAAAAAGGCATGGTATTTGGTAAAAAGGCCAAGGTGGAGTTTAGTGTATGTACAGACATGGGGGGCATACCTCTCAACTGTACAGATTTTCTCAGAATGTCCAGATTTTTACCTCTTATTTTTGGTCTGTTTCTCATAAAATTGTGGTTTCTGGCAAATCGTTGGCAAATTTTTGAGGAGTAAAGTCAGAAAATAATGACAGACATTTGAGATACAGACTTTCTCCCTTTCAGAAAATTCATGCCTATGCAAAACCTGTTATTCTATCAACTTTCTAAGTTTGTAAGAGCCATATTTAGAAATTGCCCCTATTTTTGGTTCTGTCAAACTTTTATACATGGTTTTGTCCAGATTTCTTGCTCTGGGGTTGAGAGGTATGGCAAATGTGACAGGGCCATCACAGTCAGCCAGAGACTTTTCAAATTGTGATATACTTGTTGCACCCCACTCCCCCATGTAGTGACTCTGGATGTGTCCAAGCAAAGCAAGGAGCAGTTACGCAGTGTAAATGTGCAGAGTATCCCCCCATCCAAGGTAGACACAAATACTACAGTGGCTTTTCATCTGTCCATTTTGCAGAATGTTCTGGCTTCTGTCACATTTTTATATTGTTGGTTTATGCTTATTATTATTCAGAAAGTGCCTATTGCTCTGTGTTTAAGTAAGCAATGCTTTAATGACCATCAGTTAAGTTTGTCTGAGATTGTAAGATGCAAGTAAGCTTTAATAAGCTTACTGTTAAAGAACTGCCAACATTGAAAACCTTTCTGTTGTTACCATGCAAGAATACTTACATAAATAGATAATGTATAAGCCTTGGGTATTGAAATGCATACGACAGTATTTGTAATAAAGGACATGATTACATTATTTTAAGAAACTCATTACATTTGTTTGGGACTTGCAGTCATCTTTGCAGGCTTTACCTGTAAACTAAACAGAATGCCAATCTATCATGTGTGGTCCATGACCTGTGCAGTAATCCTTTAAGCAATGTATCTTGAGCTTGTTTCTTGTTTGCTTTTCATTTTTTACTTTGATCATGTTTTCCCCATGAAACAAGTAGATAGCTGTTGTCAGGCAGCAGGTCTTTTTTGGATAAGAAATATTTTGACAAGTGGGTGTATCACAGATATTGCTTTCAGCATGTTACTTGGTACTTTAATAAAGCTGAATATAAATTATAATTAGAAGTGGTTTGAGTTGAGTGCTGCTTGTTTTTCTTATACTTGATTTTGACTGGCATTCCAGTAAAGTATTTAAAAAGTAATTTATTTTTTCATGCCTCACAACCTTTTTGTTTCCATCTAGACATTAATTAAGCTGTCTTGCAGCCAATGCACTGAAATATTTTTTTTTCTTCTACACTTCATTTTGTCTTGATTGGACTCTCATAATGACGGTTTGGCACCCAGGGAAGTGTATTTAATTAAAGTTAAAGTTTTTGTGGTTTTGGGCATAGCTCCTCCCCTTTCTAGTTGGCTGCACACCTTCCCATTTACCCCACCCATTCAGCTGTCTCCTGCAGCCCCCACTTTGATTTGAAGTCCCAGGCCGCCACTGGTAACTACATACATTTTCCTTAAATTATCATCTAAATCAACAATGGGCCTGATGCTTCCACTATTTCTTATTCCGCCTGCATAATTTTCAGCATACTGCTTTCATTTATTCAATGAGATATTCACTACATCCCTACAATACCCTCCCTTAATGAATAATTCAGCTGTTTTGCATAATTCATTATCCAGCTCCATGTTATTATTACACTGTTCTATCATACTGGAGACCATCAAATTGTAAAGAAAATGTAGTTTTCTGAATGTCCTTTATAAAGCACAATTCTTTCTCGAGCCCTTGACATACAAAAATCAAGTCATCTATATATCTATAATATTTGAAAACATGTTTTAAAATAATCATTTTGACATAAGTGGTCCACTTCAAACAATCCCATCATGATGTTAGCATATATTTACATATGGGGGCAAAAGCTGCTCTTAATGGCTGTGCCTTTCAGTTGGTGAAACAATTGACTAAGAAATAATTATTTTGAATTTAATGAACAAAATTCAACTAACTCAATAATGTAATATGTTAATGGGCTATCACCCAATGCTACTGTAAGTGCCTCTATTCCAAACTGATGTTGAATGCTTGTATACAAGCTCTTTACATCAATTATCAACCAATACATGTCATCTGACCATTCTATAACAAGAATTTTTTTTCAGAAAATCAAAGCTATCCCTAATAAACGAAGCTCGTTTACTAACATAGGGTAAAAGAAAATTATGTAAAACAATTTCCATATTATTCAAGCAATAATTGCACATTGATACTATGGGACGTCCAGGAGGGTTATAGACATTTTTATGGACTTTAAACACAACTGAGAAGGAAAAACTGCTTGTAAACAGTACCAAAATCACTACAAACCAAAGCAATTGCAGAACCAGCAAACAAAATGCCTCTTCAGGTCAGTGAACCGAAATGATTTATTTAATGCCACAAAACAATAACTTGTGTTTTCATCCTTAGACTTAATCAGAATGAATAGTTACACAAGCTAATAATCTCCTTAAGTAACCTTCCCTTCCCATTAACAAAACAATTAACCAATTAAAACATTTAATATAATTGAATGTAATGCATTCAAAATGCTGCTATAAAAACTCCTAAAACAAACAGTCGCTTATTGCAATAACAGGTTCTAAAAACAGATTTTAGAAACAATGAATCGCATAATTAATATGTAAATACATAAAATGCAGGCCATCAAATATAATAAAACAGAAATAAATAAATAAGATGTGTTGCACCACAATTTTAAATTGTGTTGAAACAATGCCACTGAGATGAACTAGTAAAACACCGCCATCTACTGGTCAAGAAATAATGCTAAATAAAAACATAGTTTAGCAGATCTAAGTTTGAGGACAGGGGCTAAAGAAATATAGTCATTCAAGCCTGGTTTGCTGTTAGTCTCCAAACTCAACTGCCAGAGTAGTTCCCTGTATTCTATAGTTGTCTCCCATGGACCACCTCGAGGGTCCTGTTCTGTTTTTTCCTATGACAAAAAAAACAAAACAAAAACTGCATCTTTACAAAGTGTGTTACGTCTGAATAGTGCATTATTGGTATCTTGCTTACTAATGTCATAGAGATATTCGTATATTCGCCTCTTAAACTTCCCTGTGGTCTTCCCTGTATAGAAGGCTCCACAGGGTTTACAAATGGCGATATATATGGCCCCCATGGTGTCCCATTTGGAGAATGCATTGGTTTCTAACTTTATATTCCTCTCCATAAAATACACACTCACCCCTGTATAACATGTGAGCATTGGGAGCAAGCCCCACACTTAAAAGTGCCTTTCTTCTGCCTACCCTGCTTTGGTTTTCTATATTCCAGCATTTCCTTAATATTTTTCCCTCTGTATATTATCAATATTGGAAATACTATCAATGTTACTTGGATGATCTCTGTATGGTTTGGATTGGACCTGAGGAGAAACTAATAGAATTCATCGAGTACGTCAGTAGTACTTCAATCCAAAAGAATACACCGATCCCAGCTCTCCACACGTAAAAAATAGGATTTTTAATTTTAAGTGCGTTAAAATATCAGTACAATTTTCGTCAAGGCAGATGCCTTAACTTCTTCAGAAACTTCAGTAGTACTACTGACTTCCTCAAACTCACCCACAGTTTTTTCTAGGGAACACTTACAATACTTGGATGTGATGATTGAAAAGATACCTGAAGTTAGAATATTTAAGTCCAGTATTTACAGAAAAGTGACTTTTTCAAACTCCTATTTGTTTTACACTAGTGCCCACCCTTTCAAACAAAAGAAAGGAATTTTGAACGGGCAGTTCATTAGGACTAGTAGGATGATGTCACTGGATAGTGACTTTGATATAGAAAGTAATAAACTGAAAAATATGTTCTTGGAAAGAAATGACCCCCTTGTTTTAATAGAAGTAATGAATGAAATAAAAAATGAGAGAGGGGAGATTTAGTCCCATTTTAGGGGTATTGGAACACACTGTAATTAATACAAAGAATACCCCCATCCCAGATACAAATTGGAGTAGTAATTTCATCTTGAATTTTAGTAGTGACACTTATTTGGTTAAAGATATTATTTCTAGAAATTGGGGGAAGTTTTGGGACTATTCTGACTTGGACCCTGTTATTCAAGGACCCTCTGACATTCACTTATAGGAAGGGGAAAAATATTAAGGAAACGCTGGAATATAGAAAACCAAAGCAGGGTAGGCAGAAGAAAGGCACTTTTAAGTGTGGGGCTTGCTCCCAATGCTCACATGTTATACAGGGGGAGAATGTGTATTTTATGGAGAGGAATATAAAGTTAGAAACCAATGCATTCTCCAACTGGGACACCATGGGGGCCATATATATCACCATTTGTAAACCCTGTGGAGCCTTCTATACAGGGAAGACCACAAGGAAGTTTAAGAGGCGAATATACGAATATCTCTATGACATTAGTAAGCAAGATACCAATAATGCACTATTCAGACGTAACACACTTTGTAAAGATGCAGTTTTTGTTTTTTTTTTTTGTCATAGGAAAAAATAGAACAGGATCCTCGAGGTGGTCCATGGGAGACAACTATAGAGTACAGGGAACTACTCTGGCAGTTGAGTTTGGAGGCTAACAGCAAACCAGGCTTGAATGGCTATATTTCTTTAGCCCCTGTCCTCAAACTTAGATCTGCTAAACTATAATGTTTTTATTTAGCATTATTTCTTGACCAGTAGATGGCGGTGTTTTACTAGTTCATCTCAGTGGCATTGTTTCAACACAATTTAAAATTTTGGTGCAACACATCTTATTTATTTATTTCTGTTTTATTATATTTGATGGTCTGCATTTTATGTATTTACATATTAATTATGCGATGCATTGTTTTTAAAATCTGTTTTTAGAACCTGTTATTGCAATAAGCGACTGTTTGTTTTAGGAGTTTTTATAGCAGCATTTTGAATGCATTACATTCAATTATATTAAATGTTTTAATTGGTTAATTGTTTTGTTAATGGGAAGGGAAGGTTACTTAAGGAGATTACTAAGCTTGTGTAACTATTCATTCTGATGAAGTCTAAGGATGAAAACACAAGTTATTGTTTTGTGGCATTAAATAAATCATTTCGGTTCACTGACCTGAAGAGGCATTTTGTTTGCTGGTTCTGCAAGTGCTTTGGTTTGTAGTGATTTTATGGACTTCAGGCAGACAGCAAAATTTAGCTACCTCACAGCCTTCGACTTTAAACTTTATATTAATGCCATTCTCTCAGAAGTAGCCTAGCCTTCATCCTTTACTCAATAAATCTTGATATTTCCCAAAAGCTTCCTGATATTCTTTCATTTCACTTCTTTTTATATGTTGTACTATCATCCAAATGTTCCCAACACATTCTGATATATTGTGTAAAGTGTAATAAAACAACATTACTCCCTTTATCAGCTGGTTTGAAAATTAATTCCTTATTGAAACTCAAATTTTCTAGTGCTTCCCATTTCAATTTAGTCAAATTATATTTGACTTGATTTTTATTCTTAATAAAATCATTATAAAGTGATTCTAATGCAAAATTAATCATAAAAAAAATGTTGAATGCCCTCATATGTAAATGATGGAATGAACTGGCTTTTACATAAAACTTTAGACGTATCTAATTTACAATATGCATTCAAAACTTCACCATCTTCCAATTCAGAAAAACATGAATGAAAACTGTCATGTGATACATCATGAACAGAGGTATCAACAGCAACAGTACTATTTTTATTTTGCATAAAAAAATCAAGAGATGCAATTTATGAACTAAACAGAACATATCTTTTTTCAACATTTACAAAGTACAGTTGTGTACACTTACCATAAATGTAGATGTTCGAGTGTATTCACTGCTGCAGTCATTACATTTGGGTAATCTGCTGGCAGGTTGCCCTCAGTTGGCCTGAATAACAAAGTCTTGGGTCCTGCGTCGGTTGCTGTCTCCTCTTCCATGACGTCAGGTCATCGGGGTATAAAACATGCAGCCAACGCCATTTTAATCAGTTTTTCTTGCCCCAGATGTCAGGTGCCCCCCAAATGGGGAGCAAAAATATATATAAATAAACTGTAAATATATAAATGCACTTTAGAAACATATAATTTACCTTCAACTAAAAGCAAATACATCACAAAGGCTTTTGAGTATAGTGAAGGAAAGAAAAGATATAGAATGGGGGATGACGGGTGGGTAACCTGGACTGCAACAATGAATACACTCGAACATCTACATTTATGGTAAGTGTACACAACTATACTATGTTCTTCATGTTTCACTGATGCAGTCATTACATTTGGGTAGAATCCCAAAGCTATGGATGGGAGGATGGAACTAAACAGCATTAGGAGCAGCTATAAGGCCTTGCAGGACTGCAGTGGCAAAGCCTGCCCTAGAATTAGAGAAGAGAGGTAAATGATAATACTTTGTGAATGTATGAACAGAGCTCTAAGTTGCAGCTTCTAGAATGTCTTTGGTTGGGACCCCTATGAGAAAAGCTGCTGAAGTGGAGACAGCCCTGGTGGAATGGGATCTGATTCCCTTGGGCACAGGTTTACAATGGTGCAAATAGCAGAAACAAATGCAGTGGCTTATCGATTTAGAAATAGTCTGCTTTGATATAGCCTTCCCATCTGATCTTGCAGCAAATGCTACCAGTAGTTGCTCAGACTTTCTTAGAGATTTTGTCCTGTTTAAGTAGAATCTTAGTTCTCTGCGTACATCCAATGAATGCAGAATCCACTCCCCCTTGTTCTGCAGATTTGGGAAAAAAGTTGGCAAGTGAATGGTCTGGTTAAGAGCCACATTGGATACCACTTTAGGCATAAAGGAAGGGTTGGTCCTGAGGGCCACCCTGTCTGGGTAGAATAGAATGAAAGGCTCCACTTCCATGAGAGCCTGTAGTTCTGAAACCCTTCTAGCTGAAGTAACTGCCAAAAGAAAAGATGTCTTCCAAGATAGAAATTTTATATCAGCAGTAACTGCTGGTTCAAAAGGAGGCAGGGTGAGTTTTTCCAGCACAAAATTGAGGTCCCATGCAGGAGTTGGTGCTCTCCTGGGATGCCTTACATTTTCGCCCCTCTGAGATATTGTTTTAGCAGTGGATGAGAAAAGAGGGGAGGATCTGTGTTGTAATGAGCCGAGATGGCAGAGGCATGGATTTTTATAGAAGAAAAAGATAGGCCCTTGTCAAGCATCTCAGTTAAGTATTGTAAAATCTGAGGAATATTAGGCCTTGCTGTGTCTATTCCTTGTGCTTGGTTCCAAGCACAGAATCTCTTCCATTTATCAGCATAAGATTTTCTAGTACTAGGCCTTCTGGCTTCCAGGATGACATCCATCACAGGCTTACTGAGAGGTGTGTTTTAAATAATTAGTTGATTAGCCATGCTGCAAGATTCAGAGTTTGGAGCTGAGTGTGCAGAATTTGATAGTTCTGCTGAGACAGTAGATGAGGTGTTTGAGGCAAGTACCACGGAAAAAGGTATGACATATTCCTTAGAAGCAGGTACCAGTGTTGGCGAGGCCAGTCTGGGACAATTAGAATCATTTTTGTTTTTTCCTGTCTGACTTTTAGCAAGACCTTGGAGAGTAGAGGCAGAGGGGGAAAGGCATAGACTGAAAGGTTTTTCCAGCTGAAGGAGAGAGCATCCACTTTCCATGCTTTTTTGTAAGGAGTTCTTGTGCAGTATTTGTCCAACTGATGGTTTTGGGGAGAGGCAAATAAGATCTATGTCTGGGCTTCCCCATTTCTGTGTTAACATGCTGAAGATTTGTGGATCCAATTTCCATTCATGCGGGTCCGTAAGATTTCTGCTTAGGTCGTCTGCCAGAATATTTTGCTTTTCTAGCAGGAATTGAGCTTGAAGATGTATTTGGTAAGTCAAGGCTGTGTTCCACAAGGCCATGGCTAGTCTGCAAAGGGGGTATGAATGAGTACCCCCCTGCTTGTTTATGTACCACACAACTGTGGTGTTGTCCGTCTTTATCAGTAGTTGTCCTGGATGAAGTAAGCACTTGAAGGCTGTCAGAGCATTCTGAACAGCTAGCATTTCTTTCTGGTTGATATGCAGATGCATTTGGTTTGGGCTCCATTTGCCCTGAATGCATCTCCCTGCCAGGGGTGCCCCCCCCCCAAGTATAGTCTGATGAGTCTGTAGTTAGGGTTTGGGAGGGAGGGGGTAGTGTGAATGACAGTCCCTTGTTTTGGGGACATGCCTTTGTCCACCAAAGAAACTCCTGTTGTAGGCAGGGAATGAGCAGAATCATTGTTTCCAGGCTGTGACAATGTTGACTCCATAAACCTTTTAGATACCATTGAAGTTTCCTCATATGCAATCTTGCATATGGAATTAGAAGAATGCATGATGCCATGAACCCCAAAGCCTGCAGAATTTGTCTTACAGATAACTGGGTTTTTGTTGCCATTTGATTGAAGTATGCTGTCAACTGTATTTGTTTGTCTGGCGTGAGGTAAGCCATCTGGACAGTTGTATTCAAGCTTGCACCCAGGAATGTAATTATTTGAGAGGGTACCAGTTGTGATTTGTTTCGTTTATGGTGTACCCTAGGCATACTAGAAGCCTTTTTACAAACGTCAGATGTTGAAGAAGAGTGTCCTTGTCCTCTGCCTGAATGAGACAATCGTCCAGATAAGGATAAGTTTGAAAGTTTCTTTGTCTGCAGAATGCAATTACTGGTGCCAGGCACTTTGTAAAGACCCTGGGCCCAGTAGATAAGCCAAAGGACAGTGCAGAGAATTGGTAATGCAAATAGCCTGCTTTGAAGCGGAGGTATCTTCTGCAAGATTCCCTTATTGGGATATGCAAGTATGCCTCTTAAGTCTAGCGTTACTAACCAAGCATTTTTGCCTAGCATAGGCAGTAGCTGCTGCAAAGTCAACATTTTGAATTTTGGAATATCCAGGAAAATGTTCAGAATCGATAAGTCCAGTACTGGACACCATTAATTGTCTTTTCTGGGTACCAGGAACAGTCTTGAATACAATCCTTGACCTTTTTCTTTTTCTGGTATAGGTTGAATAGTCCCATATCCATGAGGGACATGACTTGTTTCTGGGCCTCTGCCCACTGGTTTTGCGGCAGATCCGGCCATCCGTTTGGAACTGGCAAAGTATGGAAATGAAATCTGTACCCCTGGGATACTATGTTTAATACCCACTTGTTCTGGGTTATTAACTGCCAATTTTGAGCATGAAGTGCTAGTTTTCCCCCCCAAGGGGGCTGCCAAAAGATAAGTGCTTGGAGATGGTAGAGGGAAGTCATCGAGACTGCTTACTGTAGGGTTGTGCTTTGTTACCTCCAGATTTTTAGGTGGAGGCACCCCATTGCTTTGACCTGTAAGATCCCTGTGATTGATATCTGGAGCCTTTTCAGCACCTGGATTTGCCCTGATTGGCTCTGTTGGACACAGGAAAGGACCAATTTTTAGTAGGCCAGTGCCTACTGAACTTGGGTGGATGCACTTGTAATAAATATTTTACAGTTTGCATAGATTGAGCTTTGTCTTCCATTTTCTTTAATACCTCTTCTGCCTTACTACCAAACAAAGTATCATGCTGCAAAGGGGCATCCAGCAATTTAGCTTTAACATGATCAGGCAGATTTTGCTCCTTGAGCCAGGCATGCCTTCTTATCACAGATCCAGTAACGTCGGCCCTACAACAGGCCTCCAAGGAATCAAAACCACATTGCAAAGTATGCTTTCCAACCTGTTCTGCTGAATGCAATAAATCCTGTAACTCTACTTTCCACATAATCAGAAATCAACATCATTTTCTGTTTCAGTAAGCCCATAACATGCTGTTGATATTTAAGCATATGAAACTGGCAATTTAAAGCCCTGATTGCCAGGGTTGCAGACATATAAACCTTCTTACCCCATCTATCCAGCACCCTGGAATCTCTATCAGAAGGGGTAGGATTTTTGGCTGTAGAAGCCTTTACACCCCTGGGACCCTGAGAAATAGTCTCAGGATCAGCAGCAGGATTTTTGAAAAGAAATTTGTGGGAATCAGGAACCCTGTAATATCTGTTTGGCTTACTAGGAGCCGGAGGTAGGGAATCAGGAGCCAAGCTTGATTTTGAGAACACATCATCAACAATGTCTAAAACAGGAGGTATTGCCAAAGGCCTATGCTGAGAAGAAGAAAATCCCGAAGCCTCTTTTTTGATTTAGAGAAGTCCTGACTCTCCCAGTGAAAATGTTCCCTTAAGGTATGCAAAGTCTCTCCAAAAGAGTAATCCTCAGGAGGAGATGCAGATGGGATGGATTCCTCTGCATCAGAATCCTCATAAGGTGGGATAGAAAATTCCTGATCAGAAGAGGAATCAGAAGAAATGGAAACCTGATCTGAAGATTCATAACCAGTGCCTTGCCTAGGCCTCTTAGCAGGGGGGGATGGGAACCTTTGATCAAGATAATCAAATCCTCAGCCATTTTGATCACTTGTTTTTTAGGCATAGGGGCCTGAGCAAGTGGCTCATGCGTCAGTTTTTTTAGACATAGAAGTTGTTTTTGACCTTGTTTTTGTTGATGGCATTGGTTTAATATAAAGTGTTGAGGCCTGAAAACACCCTCAGAAGCCAGTGCCTGCTCAGCGGCTCCGGACCCCAACCAAGGGAGAGACATCCGCGGGTTCAATACTTTGCGAATCTCGCAGCATACCGGACTCCAAATGGGTCTCGGTAGAGGCCTGCGACTCAAAAGTAGCAGGTATCAGGGGCTGCGAAAGCACCTCACTGAGTACCAGCGAACCGGCGACTGGCTTAGAAGAAGCTTCGTCGGTTTTGGACCTCGACGGTCTGTCTCTATCTTTTTCCTTGCGTTTTTTGTGTACTCCGGTAGTCGGATTGC
Organism: Protopterus annectens; assembly: GCF_019279795.1. Taxonomy (NCBI): domain Eukaryota; kingdom Metazoa; phylum Chordata; order Ceratodontiformes; family Protopteridae; genus Protopterus; species Protopterus annectens. Next base: position 1,335,224,258 of record NC_056741.1, read on the forward strand.
TAACCGATGACATTTCAGGGTAGTTAAATCTAGAGCCAAAATATTAGGAAGCAAAAATATACCGCCGCTTAACAGTGCGTTGGTTAAATTTAGCACAGAACCGACAGCAAGGCATGTTGTGATCAGGACCTAGGCAAGGAATACAGTACAAATGAAAATCCTTATGAGGTATTTGCTTCCCACAAGTAATGCAATTATTAATTTTTACTGACATCGGTAAGGAGCAAGAAAAAGTTTCCCCAATGGGGTACTTAGCTTTAGTTTGAAGACTTCGGTTCTGAAATTCAAAAATGGAAATTTCAGGAGTCAGCTGACCGGCACTTGCGAACTGCTTCTGCTTCGGGCACCACGCAGCAAGAAAGACAGACTAAAATGGCGTCGGCTGCATGTTTTATACCCCTGATGACCTGACGTCATAGAAGAGGAGACAGCAACCGATGCAGGACCTAAGACTTTGTTATTCAGGCCGACTGAGGGCAACCTGCCAGCAGATTACCCAAATGTAATGACTGCAACAGTGAAACACGAAGAACATCCTAGGTGTAACTGGTGGAATAAACTTCAAACCATGGTTTAATAACTCCAGTTCATGATCACTCAAATTTTATCCCGATAATTTAATATATTGCTTTGTACAAACCAAATTACTTTCAATAGCAACAGTATTATTATTCATAAGAACATTATGATTAACTGTCTGAAAATCAGTTTCATCTAACCCGTTTGTACCTGTGTTGTGAATGTTGCTGTCCCTCATGTGTCTGACTTTCACTGAACTCATTCACAGTTCTTGTTCTCTTGTTGGTAAAATTGCCATAATTCCCAGCTCGTTTTCCTTTCTGAAATGTACGATTCGTATAATGCGAGTCTTGAGCCGCTGGTAATGCTGGAAAGTTCCCATTATCACCTTCCCACTCTGTTGAGACTTCAGAAACAACACTGTAACCGCCATGCTGCCATAAATCCTCTTCCTGTTCAGGAAACCGAACATCGTTCTGGTGTCGCTTCTTATTGGTTCTATGGGCAGCAGCTACCCATCTCACCTGAAACCTCTTATCATTTTCATCCTTAGGGTCGAAGGATGTAGCAGGATTCTTAAAAGCCCTCAGACCCCTAGGCATTATGTCGAACTCCAAATATCGCTACTGACTTAAAAAATTAAGATGCACTGCCAATTCTTTAGACATAAGACGATCCAGCTTATTACACACATCCTGTGTCTCAGCAGGTAAAGACCCACTTACATGCTGGCCAATAAGTGAAAACGGATTCATAGTGGTTCTTTGATGCTCATCCTGCAGAAATTTTTTCCAGGGTTTTGGAGTCTCATCTGGCTGAACTAGCCATTCTGTAGTTCGATCACCCACTGGTGTAACAAACCGTTCAATAGTTCTCTGAAGTCAGTAACATCTTGTCTAAAAATCATTGGCAAGTTGAGGAAAGGATCACTAGACATGACAAAAAATAAACCACAAACAACAAACTGTAACCTTTTCCACTTTGCTCTAGGACTTTTTATCCCAGAAAAATTCCCTTTACTTCTTTAATTATCTCTCATATCTTTTCACTTTGCTGATAAAAATATACGTTTGCCCAACATGTAGGACTAGAGGCATTAAAAACATGTTTATTGCTTGCATTTTACTATTCTTACCCATGTGTAGCATTTTTTTTATCCCTCACTCCCTCCCACATCTCTCTAGCTGCCTAGTCTACTCCTTTTAATGCATATGCCTGAGTATTTCATTCTTTCTCATTTCAACATGAATGGGTATCTCCGCAATAAAGCAGACATTGAGAAAAAGTTGATAGCTATAGTATTTGTTTTATGTTCACTGATTTTATATCCACAATTCTCTGGAAAAGATTCAACAATTGGAATAAGACTAGTATGTCTAGGGCAGGCTCTACTATATACAAAACCTTATCAAAGGCAAACAGTATTTTCTCTTGCCTACCAAACTGATCATACCCATTTATGCTAAGGAGCTTTATTTTTATTGTCACAGGTTCCAGATACACTGCAAATAAAACAGAAAGAGGGCATTCCTGTCTTATGCATGCTGACAATGCATACCTTTCACTCTGATCGTCTATTTATATGCATGGGCTCCCCTCCTTAAATCCTGACAATAACTTCTACTATTTTATTTGGTAGTCCAACCCTATCCAAGACCTTCCGCAGTCTACTCTACTGAATGCCTTCTTGGAATCTAACCCTATTGGCATTCATTCTTTCCTCTTTTTTCTGCATCTTTCTGTAACATATGGGTTTTAATATTATTAGCAAAAGTCTGTCTATCTACACACATCTGTGTTTAATTTGCTAGAATCAGTTAGTGCCTTTTTGCCAGAATTGTTTAAAGATCTTGTAGTCAGGATTAAGGACTGAGACTGTAATGTATAATCCTGGATCTACTGGAATTTTCCCCTCTTTAGTTAAGAAGGCTATAACTGCTACTTTCCATGATTCTGGAATATCTACCACTTCCAGTAGATAGTTAAACAGGCTAACCAAGTGCTCATTCACTTTCCTACCACCTTATTTCCAAACTTTCACTGGCATTCTGTCTGACACTTGGGACTTGTCTACCAGCAAATAGTTTAAAGCTTGTTGCATCTCTACAAACATTACCTCTTGTTAACTTCCTAATCTCCACATCCACGATTCTGGGTATCTGCAGTCCACTTAAATCTGTTTCTACTAAATGCTCTGGCCCTTTCCTTTCTTTCCCATACAAGACCTCATAACAGTCTCACAACTTCTAACAGATTCACCAATTAATTTGCCATTCTCCTAGCTTTACTCCTCCAAATTTTTGTTGTGTATCTTTCTACTTTTTATCTTAATTTCTGTGCCAAGTATTTCATAGTTCTTTGTTGAGTATCAAAACAGAACATCAATGTGGTGTTCCTAATGTCAATTAAATTTGTCAAGGCACACTGAAACCTGTCTTTTAGCATATTTCATTCCTTGCTCTTCTCTACTTAATCCGTTGATTTTATGATGAAGCTGTTTAGTAGTAGTCAACCACTCACTATACTTCCTATTACCTTTTTTCCCTGACCTCTCTTTTTCTTATAAACACAAACATTCTAAATGCCCCCTTTATCTCGTATCAGTTTCTCCCCAAGTTCACATTTATTCCTCGACCTTCTATCATTTTATCTCTGAGCAGTTTCATTACCTAATCTCTAATGCTTACTCCTCTAAGCTAATGCACAGGGAAATGTCAGTGCCTCTCCCCCAAGTTTCTGTTATTTTTAATTGCAATTTTTAGAGCAGCAAGATGAACAGAATAATTGGCTGCATGTTTACCAGATTTACATACTCCACAGAACTACAAAAATCTAACCAACCTTACCTAAGTATTTAATACTAAAGAGAAATACTTGAAACCTCTGCCTTCCTCTGTCATTACCTACATCTCTCATCCCCAACATATTCATATATTTTTCCATATACCATCCTTCTTTAATTACCCGTTTTCACCTTAGCCTTCCAATATGCCTCTAATATGTTCTAGAAAATCCCTTCAAATCGGATAATTCTAAACCACCTTATTCTAATGGAAGGATCAATATATTCCACTTGATACTTACTTTCTTCCCCTCCCAGATAAAATCCTTCAACTCTTTATTACTGTCCTCAACTTCTCTGGTTGATAAAAATATGCTTCACCTGTATATAAAACTAAAGGGACTAAAAGCATCTTCATTGCTTGGATCTTGCTATCCATAAACATAAGCTTCCAGTTTCTCAGTTTTTGTTCTTTTTAGTCTTTTCCCACAAACACTTAGCTTCCATAATGGAATCATTTTTAACCCTTACTCCTAAATACTTCATTTTATCATGACCTCATAAATGAGTATTGCTGAACCAATTCATGTGTGGGTACACAGTTTACAGATGCAGCTTTTGTTTTATCTTCATTAATTTTATTTAACCGCAAAACACATGAAACTGTTACAGAACGTTCCACAGCACTCAGATACCCTCTTCTGGTTTTAACATGCACAAAAATATAGTTTGCAAATAAAGACATTTCTTTTTTTTTTTTTTCCAGCAAGCATCTTTATTAAATTTTCACACATGGCATAGGCAATCTTACATTTATACAAATGAAAAACAAACATGACACCACTTTAGTTGCAAACAAAAAGAAGTTATGTACTCACCATAACTTTCCATGTTTGTAGTCCAATCTCACCCTTCAGACTTAAATATGGGATTGGAGACTCAGCCTATTTACAAGCTGGAAGACTTCTAGTTGGCTCGTGGCTAGGTAGGTATCCCATGGTGCACCAGTACAATCCCCAGATCTTGTTTGCTGCTAACTAAAACTAATAGACATAAGAACAAAATACAGAAAGAAGCCCATAATAAAAGGTCTCCAGTGAAAGATAACAATCTTTTATCTGTCTCCAGGTACTTCCAGGATTGGGGTAGGAGGGTGGGTTCATAAGAATGAAGGGCGAGATGGACTACAAATATGGAACTTTATGGTGAGTACATAACTTCTTTATGTTCTGTAGTCCTATCTAGCCTTCATTCTTACATATGGGACAGAGTCCCTAGCTCCTTATTCTTGGGTGGCTCAAGGAAAAATACTCCTGAGTACCGTGGAACCAAAGGATGGTCTACCCTTGGAGGTTAGATCCAATTCGTAATGAGAAATAAATGTGTGAAGGGTAGCCTAAGTTGCTGCTGCACAAATATCATCAAGTGGGACCCTGGCCTGAAAGGCTGCAGAGGTAGACTGAGATCTAGTAGAATGAGCCTTCATTTTGAAAGGTAAATGTCTACCCTCAGAGGTGTAAATGTAAGCTATGCAGCTAGAAATCCAATTTGAGAGGGTCACTTTAGAAACTGGTAAACCTGACCCGGATTCGGAGAAGGAAATAAATAATTGATCTGATTTCCTGAATTCCTTTGTCCTGTGCAAATAAAAACGTAACTGCCTATAGACATTCAACTGATGAAACCTGTATTCTGCTGCATTGGAGTGGTTTGGAAAAAACAGAGGAAGCTCTATGGACTGGTTCAAAGTGTTATGGGACCCGACCTTGGGGACAAACGAAGGATAAGTACGGAGATACTCTGTCTTTGTGAAAAATCAGATAAGGAGGTTTTACAGATAATGCTTGCAACTCTGACACCCGTCTAGCAGATGTGATAGCCACCAAAAACAAAGTCTTCCAAGACAAAAACTTCAAAGGCGATGAATGAGAAGGCTCAAAGGGTGGGGCACGTCAATTTGGATAGCACAAAATTTAAATCCCATGAAGCAACAGGTTCTTGAAATGGGGGTCTTAATAATGTGGCACCTTTGAGGAAAGTGTTTCACAGCCTATATGACATCAGATTAGAGTCTTGCATGCCTAGATGAAAATTAGAAATCGCTGCCAATTGAACCCTGATAGTGGCAGCCGCAGATCCCTGGTGGAAAAGCTCAGACAGGAGCTCCAAAACCACCGGAATGGAGGTGGTATAAGGGTCAACCATTCTTTTTCTCAGCCCAGATAATCTCCTCCATTTGCTGGAATATAATCTCCTAGTGGAGGGTTTATGAGAGGACGTTAGTATATGAGTCACAGAGGGTGAGAAGTCGTGAAGCCTGACTAGGGATGGAAATGGAGCAGCCAAGCTGTCAAATTGAGGGTGTGTAAAGCGGGATGAAGCGAGCCTGACGTGTGTCAAGAGATCTGGTACTGGGTCCAGAATCCAAGGATCGTCTAGAAGAGGCCCGAGGAAGGGGAACCATACCTGATGAGGCCAGTAAGGGGCAATGAGGATCAGTTTGCTTCCCAGTCATTTCACTTTCTGAATAACCTTGGGTATGAGAGGAAAGGGAAGAAAAGCATAAAGGAGACCCAAGGACCAATCGTGAACAAGAGCATCTCTAGGCGACTCCCCCAGAGGGAGGATGAGGGAGAAATAGCTGCTGCATTCGGCATTGATTGGGTTGGCAAAGAGATCGCAGCAAGGCTGTCCCCATCTGCAGAAAATCTGCTCCACTATTTCCTGTTTCAGAGACCACTCATGAGGCATCAAGATTGTTGGCTATCACGTTGGTTGTCCCCAGAATGTTCGTTGCCACCAGAAAACGCTGGGAACATATCACCCATTTCCAAACTCGAATGGTCTCTCGACAGAGTGGGTATGATTGGGTTCCGCCCTGTTTGTTGATATACCATACTACCAACATATTGTCTGACTGTATCATAATCATCCCCAGAGGCAGAAGGTCGTGAAGTGCTTGCAACTCCAGGAGCACCGCCCTCATCTCTAGAACGTTGATATGCAGATGAGCCTTGTGATCTTGCCATGTGCCTTAGACAGTCCTGCCTAGATAATGCCCCATCCACCCTATTTGTGAGACATCCGTGGTCACAGTGGCAATGGGTTGGCGAGGAACAAATGAAGTGCCTGTGGTTAACTGACTGGGTAGAGTCCACCAAATGAGGTCCTTCTTGCAAGAGTCTGTCAGCAGTATGTGATGAGATAATGGTAGGTGCTGAAAGGACCATTGGGACGACAGCAGCCACTGAAGAATCCTCATGTGTAGTCTGGCTAGCGGTACTAGTAAAATGGCGGAAGCCATGGTCCCTAGAAGCTGCAGAATAGACTTGGCCTTGACCTTTCATAAGGGAAGTAGACAGTGAATTTTAAGAACCAGATTCTGTGCTCTTTCTACAGGAAGATGAGCCAACATGTTTACTGTGTCTAACTCTGCGCCTATAAAATTCACAGGTTGAGAGGGCAATAAGGCAGATTTTTCCCAATTTATAGAAATCCCCAACTGAGCACAAAGTTGTATGGTAGCGTCCCTGGTCTGAAGAAGTAGATACCTGGTGGGGGCAGTCAAGAGCCAGTTGTCCAGATAGGGAAACACCCGGAATCCTCAACGTTTCAGGTGAGCTGTCACTACTGCCATACGCTTGGTGAACACCCTGGGAGCTGTGGTGAGACCAGTCAAGAGCCAGTTGTCCAGATAGGGAAACACCCGGAATCCTCAATGTTTCAGGTGAGCTGTCACTACTGCCATATGCTTGCTGAACACCCTGGGAGCTGTGGTGAGACCAAAGGGCAGAGCACGAAACTGGTAATTACTGGCTCCTAGCCGGAAGTGTAAATGACTCCCCGATGCCCTGTCCATTTTTATGTGGTAGTAAGCGTCTTGGAGCTTAATTGAGCACATCCAATTGTCTTTCCCTAATAACGGGTAAGAACTTGTCCTTCTTTACTGATTCGTTTAATCTGCTGAGGTCCAAGATGGGCCTCTGGTCCCCTGCACGTTTTGGCACTAAAAAGAATCTGGAGTAAGTTCTGGATCCTATTTGGTCTGCTGGGATGGTTTGGATGACTATTTTGGTTAGCAACTTGTTGACCTCCACAATTGCCTGATCCCTGTGATTGGATGGAACATCCGGGATCCTCTTGGGAACATAAGGTGGAAGAGAAAAGGGTATGACATAACATCTGGTAATAATTCTTTGTTTTGAGTGATACTTAGCCAGGCTTCTAGATACAAAGAAATGCGACCCCCAACCGGCTCCAGAGAACCACATCAGGAGTGCTGGTAAGGCCAACCCCGAAATGAATTGCGGCCTCCTTGATTTTGTGGTCTGCCCCTGCCTCTAGGGCGACGTCTACCATTTCCTCCTCCTCCTCTGCCTCTGAAGAAGGAATCACCCTGTGCATCTTGGAAAAACCTCTGGGACTTCTTGAACCACATTTTACCACCCCTCTGACCCTTAGGGTATGGTCTAGAGGGGACAGTAAAATGTACTCCCACGGCAGAGAGAGTTTTCCATTCTTGCTCGTGCCGGGTGAGAGTGTCCTTTACCTTGGGTCCAAACAATGAGGAACCGAAGGGGGCATTGGTAAAGGTAGACTTGAACGGCTCCGCAAAATTACTCAAACGCATCCAGGAATTACATCTTAAGGAAATTCCTGAACCCGCTGCTCTACTCACTCTATCGGCTGCATATGAGATAAGCCTCATGGACGAGTTGACAATAGAGTTCAAAGTAGACAACTGGGCAGACACCTTGTCAGGGACTCCCTCAATACATGTACCTTGTAGAGAATCTCCTAACTCCTTAAGGAGATCTCTCTGAAGCCTCGTGAAGTGTGTAAGGTAGTTCAGTGATCTAAAAGTAAATGCCGCTGAAGAGAAGATATGCTTCCCGTACCTGTCCATCATTCAAGACTCCTTATTCGGCAGATGAACAGAAGTCGTCTCTGCTAGCTCCTTCTTAGTGGCCGCCGCCACCACCATGGCATCTATGGGAACACCTTTAGATCAAAATTCCTTTTTTCTGGGTGCAGAAAGAAACTTATTTGGTCTCCTGGGGACTGGCTCCATGGCATCAGGAGTATCCCACACCTTCCGACTAACTAGCTCCATCAGTTCGTCAAAAGGTGGAGACACCCAAGAGACTGAAGGTTGAGACCTGAAAGCCTTCAGGTACACTGACACCTCATCAGAAGGGGTGACAGTGGGCCAGCCGCACCTCTGCTTAAGGATTTCCAGGACGTCTACTAAGGAGGCATCATCAGCAGATGACTTCGGGGACCCTTCTGACTCCTCGAGGTCAGTGTCGGAGGTCAAAGACTCATCCTAGGAGTCTACATGCTTCCTCTTACATGTTCTCTTCCATGGGGGTTCCTCAGAAAGATATTCCGGGGAGGTCTCGGAAGAGTGGGGCCACCAGCCAGTGGCTCCTGAGGCTGCAGGTCTCTGCTGTCCAAGGAGGGTGTAGGAGCTGAGACAGAAGTAGGTGCCCTAGGGGGCAAAGTGTTGGTACCCCTGGTAGGGGCTGATGATCAGGACAGCACACTCCATCATCTCAAATGCCGACCTCTCTGGCTCCGAAGAGGCCAAGGATGCCATCCGTTCCAGAGCCATTGGCTCCGAGATAGACATAGGATCTGAACTCACCATCACCGACACGCCGAGAGGGAGGCTCGGAACTGAAGAGATTCAGTTCCAGGTGTCCCTGACAGGGCCGACTGGGGAGCTTCAGCTCCTAGACACCACGGACAACACCGAGAGTGTCTGAGCAGGATTTGGTTCCAAAACAACCACAGGGGGAGCTGGAACCGATGGTTCCACCAACAGTACCAAACACTCCGGCGCTCAGAGGAGGAATCATTGTAGGGGGCATAATGGACTCAAGTGGCTCTAGAACCGACTGGGTCGGAGCCAACAACAATTTCGGTAAGGCAGGCGACTTCAAAAGTCTCAGCACTACCCTCTCCACATCTTCTTCTGATAAACTCCTGGAAGTCCTGGAGGACAGAGTAGGAGAACAGGATCTCTGCAGTATTGGTGATTTCAATGTAGGGGAGACTGGTAATGGTTCCAAAGACTGGCTCCATTGAATACTTCAGCGGTCGGTTCCGAGCTACTTGGCGCTGACCCTGTAATCACAGTAGTGCAACTCTCAATCAGTTCTGAACTCTGTGGAGCTGGAGACACAGTAAATTTATCAGGTTTAGTCATTTTAAGAGGAGGCTCTGAGACGTCAGCCGGTGCCAGAGAGGGCCTCTTAGAGGACTTACACTTTTCCTTTTCAGATCCCTGAGATGTGGCAGAGGAGGAACAGCTAGCCAGATCTTCCTCAAAAGAAGGTTTTAGGAGACCTTTTAGAAAAAGCTTATTTTTCCTTTCTTGCAACACCCTAGCACTAAAGGAGTGGCAAAATAAGCAAGTTTCCTGTAAGTGGATGGCCCCAAGACAGTAAATGCAGTTACTGTGGCCATCCGTTACAGACATCTTCTCTGAGCATTTTATGCATTTTTTTAAGCCAGATGGCTTATAGTCCTTGCTTTCCTTAGACATTCTCACAGAAGCTGAATTCACACACACACACACACACACACACACACACACACACACACACACACACACACACACACGCACACAAAGAAGAAGAAAGGGAGGACTAGGTCCTCTAACTTAAACAGGCCCAGAACTACAGGAACGGTAAATAGACACCACGAGGACTAAGTCCTCTAACTTAAACGGGCCTAACCCGAGTAGGAAGAAAGAGGGAAAACTAGGTCTTCTAACTAAAACAGACCTGGGGGGGACAGAAAAAGTTTGAAAGAGCCGCACACACCCAACAGGAATAAAGTCTCAAATGTAGAAATTACTACACAAAATAAACAGAACCTCATTCTGTTTGCAACACTAAATATATTAGCAAGCAGAAATCCGCAAAAAATTATGACCTATAACTATTTAACAATACACACAGCTTAACTGAGCACAAAAGGCGCCTACAATTACTAATATCTAATTATGAAAAAGTATATTAAACGAGCAAAAACTGGCACACAGGATACAAAGTACTAAATGGCCAAAAGGCCAACTGTACTTAAAGAAATTACACACAAATGGCACACTAGTAAACGGTAACTATTCTAACTGTAACTACACTAACTATAGCTATACAATCCTGTATTAAAGAAAAAAAGAAAAATTATCCAAAAATTTTGAATAAATTTGAAGACTTAGCCAGAGTCAATGAGAAGCACATCCGAACTTGTCGACGCGGCAAACGAGATCTGGGGATTGTACTGGTGCAGTACACCATTGTGGTAGGAAGAAAGAGGGAAAACTAGGTCTTCTAACTAAAACAGACCTGGGGGGGACAGAAAAAGTTTGAAAGAGCCGCACACACCTCTTTCTTCCCTCTTTCTTCCTACCTAGCCACGAGGCAACTAGAAGTCTTCCAGCTTGTAAATATGCCGAGTCAGAGCAGAGGATTGGCTCCGATCCCATATGTAAGAATGAAAGGCGAGATAGGACTACAGAACATTATACATTACAAACACCACTGAAACAACTGTAGTTGCACACATTACACATCACTTATAATCTATCCAGCCACTGTCAGTTAAGCATTATATGGCTCAGTCAAATACTGTATCTTAAACCTCATTCCTGCTCTGCATATATTGTTCCCACATTTCCCATTTTTTCCTACGTAGTTTGCTCCCTCCCTATTTTAAAGATCCCAATTCCAGTTGTTTTCTCTGCTACTACATTCACTTCTTCTAGTAAAGTTGGTCTAGACTTTGGTTTCCATTTTCTAGTAGTTGCTTTTTTGGCAGCTACCATAATTAGACTCAGCAAGGCTTTACTATGCCTAGTCAATGCTGATTCTGTATCATAACTCAAAAAAGTCATCTCCCAAGTCAATCCAATCTGCTCATTGAGCATTTCTGACAGAGCAGTCTGCGGGGAATCCCTAAAGTCTGACAGCTCATTACACTCCCAAAAAAACATGTTCCCAGCCACCACTTTCTTGCCCATCACACCTCCAACACTTGCTATCCACCCAATGATAAATTCTTTGGCGTCTACTTAGGGTATAAAACTACCTATGTAAACACTTCCAGGCAAAGATCCTAAATCTTCTAGACTTTGTTGCTTACTTGGAAGATAAACATATATCCTCCCATTGTCCCTTTGTGAATTGCTTATCCAATCTCTCTTCCCAATCCTTTCTAAGCTCCTCTGATTGATTCTTATAATTATCATGCAGTATTTTATATACTTTACTAATTATTCCTTTTTTAACAGCAGTTTCTGTTCTAGATTCTATTACAAACTCTACCAGTGCTGCTCTTTCATGTAGGAGCCCCCTATTTCTTTCTCTTTGCCTATACTCTGATGTCAATCCTCGCTAGGGAAGGCAATCTCTAACCTGCAGTCCAAATAAATTATTGGCCTCTTCTCATTCCATTACTTTTCCCTTTCTAGTTATTTGCTGCCAATACCTTAGTTCCTTTGCAAGTTTTCGCCAATAAATTCCAGCCCCCCTCTTGCCTATTATCTGTATCCCTGACCAGAGTCATCCTTATCGGCAAAATCTCTTTTCTCCATTTTCGTGCTGGTTTGGTTCTTAGAATACTCCCTGCTATTTTATGAATACTCTGTATGATTTTTGTTAATAAAGACAGCTTTTCTTGATTACCATACAGATTATATCATAGAATTTCTGAGTACCTTATTTTCTTTGCCAGTGGCTCTAAATATAACACAAATAACATGGGGGAAATTTAAAGTGGGCGAGTTATTCTGTTCAGACAACTTATCAGAGAGAAACCCTCCCACTTGAAAGTTTGCCTCTGACACTTCATATATATCCTCTTAACTGACATTATTATTGTATCAGGAAATGCAAATGCTTAATTGCCCTACTCAAAATCCCAGTTTACTCTGCCAAATGCTTTCACTGCATCAAGACCCATGAACAGCAGAAGGATTTTCTTACATTCTGCTTCCCTTTGGATCATTGTTAATAATGTTGTCAAATGTTTGCCTGCCTCCCACCAAAAACACACCAATTCATACATATCAATTTTGGCAACACCTTTGCGATTCTTTTAGCTATTACAAACACTTTACAATCATGGTTTAAAATTGAAATGGGCCCATATGAAGCTGGGTCTGATGGGGCTTTATCAACTTTAGGTACTACAGCCACCCCAGCATTCTTACAGGATGCTGATGCCCCCTCCACTCACCTTTTTAAAATACTGTTAAATATCTCAGATGTTTATCACTTCCTTCCATCATAGCTTCCAAACTTCCACAGGAATAGCACCTGTTCCTGGAGAGTTTCCTGCAGAATGATTATATGTCACTATTTTTATAACATTTCTTCCTGTCTTAATTGTTAATTGTTGGAGCCTCATCTACCTCTAACCTTGGCATGCTTATGTATTCCATAAATATTTCCATTTGCACTCTTTCTTGATTTCCATATTCCTCTCCTTTACCTCAACAGGATTTCTGGATATTTTTCTTGGCTCCTTAAGTTTGGTAACAACCTTTTCTATTTCCTGTAGTCTAAGTTACGTGCTCTGGAGTTATCAAAAAAAAACATTTGCTTAATAGCAATCTTTCTAAACTCATGCATATTATCCAGATACTTCTTTAACACTCTGCAGTTGCACCTCTTCTTGATCTGAGAATACCCTTATTCTGCAATACTTTAATGTTTAAAAGCCCCTCCAAATAATTCTTGTTACTTCTTAACCATATCTCTCTCTCTTTTATTTCTAATCTATTTTTAAACCCCACTTTCATTTTATCCCACTCACTAGCTATAACTTCCAAATATAGCTCTCAACCTCTTAGCACAAAAAATCTGGACAAAGCCAAAAATATTGGGGGGGGGGGCAGACAAGGCCCCAAAAATAGGAACACATTTTAAATATTGCTCTTATAAACTTAGAAAGTTGCTAGAAAAAATAATTTGTGTTACCATGCAGAATATGAAGTCTGAAACCCAAATGCCTGTCATTATTTAGTGAATTCAGTCCTCACTAATTTGCCACAAAAATCCAGAAAATCACAAATTTGATGAGGAATAGATCAAAAATAGGAGGCAAAAATTTGAACAGTTAAGAGGCATGCTTCTCAAGAAATTTCTATCTTCCCTAATAACTCTTGAATAATTTCCACTACTCATTCCTTAAATTCTTCTGTTTTTAACAGGTGGAGAAGCACCAGTATCTCATTTTTACTTCATTACTTTGCATTTTTATCTTAGCTGTTAGTGCTGCAGGATCTGAAATATTTATTGGATGTGTGTCAAAGATTTCAAATAAATGCATATGTTCCTGTCAAATATAACTTCTGTCTAGTCGAGTCCAATTACTGTACCTTGTGGAATAATATGCAATGTCTCTCCATGCTCATACTACTGAATTCATGTTTTCATATCAAATATTGAGTGAAACAGTGAGAGGCTATGAAAGTCAGATGTTAAAAAACATCAAACAAACCGGAGACTCTACTGATGTAATATATACAACAAAAACCAAAATCAGTCAGTGGGAGACCGCAACCACTACAGTTTATTATGTGAACGTCAGTAAATACCAATACAAAGTTTTCGTCAGCATTAATCCCTGACTTCTTCAGATACACTGATGAGTTGCCCTAACTGAATTTATATACTGTGCTGTAATCAATTAAAACCATTGTTTAATTAAAATTTAAAGCAATAAAACCAGATTTGCTTGTCAAAACTGGTAAACCAGTAACTATATGAAATATTTAAAAAAATGTATATATATATATATATATATATATATATATATATATATATATATACATAAGTGTGCATAAAAAATAGTGTACAGAAGAATATGTATTTTTTATACATAAAAACTAAAGTTTATACTACAAACCACATAGCACATGTTCATAAAAGCCATTTGAACAAGACTAGTTCACAACATAGCAGCTTTCAATTTTAACAACGGTGCAATGGATATAGTATCATTCAAGCCAGGTACTTTGTTTGCTTCCAATAGGATTTGCCAATAAGTTTCCCGATGTTCTAATCTAATCTCCCAAGGACCCCCTCTGTTATCTCGGTGCATGATATCTAGTACAGAGAATTCAAACCTGGCCTGATTGCATACCAAAGTATGCCGAAATAGGGCATTATTGGAATTTTGTCTCTGTACTTTGTAAAGATGTTCATATATCCTTCGCTTCAGGTGTCTTTCAGTTTTACCGACGTAAAACCCTTGACACTTCTGACATGTAGCTAAATATATCAGCCCTTAACTATTACAGTTGGAATAGGTGGATGCTGTTATCCACCTATTCCTGGCTGCAATATATACTTTTTCAGTATGTGATATATATTTACATTGCGTGCAGGCCCCACACATGTACGTTCCTTTGCATTGATTAGTAAATCCATTAGCCCAAGGTTCATATTCCAGTACATTTTTAATGTTGCTCCCATTATGAAACACTGTTCTTACTGTTTTTCCTTTAAGGTTACTAAGATCAGTGATGTCTCAGAAGTTTCCCATTCTTTTTCTACTATATTCTTGATAACACCAGAATTAGCACTGTATTCAGTGACAAAAATTCCGCTGAACCCATCTTCAAAATCATGTTCCCCACTGACTCTCGTGAATTTTTCTACCTTACCTGTGCTTAAAATAGGTTTATATTTAGTATTCCTACCATCCATAACCTCCTTACTAATGCTTGAAATAAAATCCTCAGGCTACCCTCTCTCCTGAAACATCCGCGTGAGATTTAAACATTCCTGTTTATAATCAAAGTCATCAGAAGTCATGCGGGATGCCCTAACGAATTGTCCCTTGACTATACCCTTCTTCTGATGTCTTGGATGGGAACTACTGTAATGAATGTAACTGTTGGAAAAGGTAGGTTTCCTATAGATGGTAGATTTGAAACCAGTATCTTCCACCTTTAAGGATACATCTAAATAATTGACCTGCTTGATGTTTACCTGGTGTGTGAAGGTAAAAAAATCAGTAGTGGAATTTAGATATTTTATAAATTCCTCTAATAAACTTGTCGTACCTATCCAAAAAATGCAGATGTCGTCCAGGAACCTGGAATAAGACATCCAGTATTTACTGTATTCACTGTTTAGTATATACTTTTTTTTCCCATACTGACAGAATAAGAAGTTATGTACTCACCATAACATTCCATCTGAGTAGGTAAACTTCATTTGCCAGCAACCTATGGGTCTTCGGATCCATATTGGATCCGAACCGGCAGTTTCCAGCACCTAAGATCCGAGCTCCAAGCTCCTCCCCCTTACCCATAACTCCCTGCCATCCCTTCCTGACCTCAGATCGAGTTTGCCTAAAACAAGGCTTGACATCACAACCTGTCTAGGTAACCGGGTACAAACTACTGTGAAGCAGGAATACAAAGAACATCCGAAAGGGACAGGGGGATGGAGTGAGGGACGGTTGCTGACAAATGAAGTTTACCTACTCAGATGGAATGTTATGGTGAGTACATAACTTCTTAATCTGAAGTAGTTAACTTCATTTGTGCATCAACCTATGGGAGACAGAGTCCCCAGCTACCTGAACATTGGGAGGCCCTCAAGGAAGGATGTTCCGGAGCACTGCGGAGCCAAAGGATGCTCTCCCTCTGGAAACCAGATCTAACTTGTAGTGGTTTATAAAAGTGTGAGATGAGGCCCACATGGCAGCCGAGCAAATGTCATCTAACGAGACTCTAGCCCAAAAAGCAGCAGAGGTAGAAACAGACAGAGTTGAATGGGCATGGACTCCCTGAGGGGCAGGCCTGCCAGAACTCTCATAAGACAAAATAATACACTGAAAAACCCACCTGGACAGTATGACTTTAGAAATAGCTTTCCCCAAACTGGATTTAGCAAAGAACACAAATAACTGATCAGAACGTCTATGACCGGCTGTCCTGTGCAGATAAAATCTCAACTGTCTGTGTACATCCAAAGAGTGTAATTTGTGTTCACCCTTATTTTGGTAGTTGGGAAAGTAGACCGGCAAATTAATAGACTGATTAATATTAGCTTCGGAAGCAATTTTGGGGAGAAAAGAGGGATTGGTCCTGAGGAAAACCCTATCCTTATGGAAAATCAAGTACAGAGGTTTGGCACAAAGAGCTTGAAGCTCCGAAACTCTTTTTGCCGACGTGATAGCGACAAGAAAGGCTGTTTTCCAGGATAAGAACTTAAGATCTACCGAGGCAGCAGGCTCAAAGGGAGAAGCTGTTAAGGCCTGGAGCACCAGCGATAAGTCCCAAGGAGGGATCACATCTCTCACCAGAGGTCTTAGCAGGAAGATGCCTTTTAAGAAGGCCTTACATAATCTGGATGAAGTTAGAGGGCCAAGATCACATCCAACGTGGTAATGAGCGATAGCCGCCAACTGTACCTTGACTGTGGGAGAGCTAGCACCTTTATCAAACAGCCCCGACAGAAAATCCAGCACAGCTGGTAACGGAGCTGTAAAAGGATCCAGGTTCTGATGTTCAGCCCAAATAGAAAAACGTTTCCATTTGCTATGACAAACCTTCCTAGTGGACGGCTTATGGGCAGCCACTAGGATCGCTTTGACCTGGGAAGAGATACCGGGAGTCCGAACTAACAGTGGAACTGGATCAACCAAGCTGCGAGCTTGAGGTTGTCCAGGTTCGGGGTTGGTAGGCCCAGGGGGTGAGATATCAGATCCGGAAGGGGATCTAGAATCCAGGGAGTATTCACTAGATGAGACCACAGATAAGGGAACCATGCCTGATGAGGCCAGAATGGGGCAATGAGGATTATTGTACACCCCAACCGTCTGGCTTTTTGCAGAAATTTGAGCATCAGGGGAAGGGGCGGATAAGCATAAAGAAGACCGGGAGGCCAAGCATGCACCACAGCGTCTCTTGGGGATTCCCGGGAGGAGGAAGTAGAGCGAAGTAGGTGTCGCACTTCGTGTTTGAAGGAGAGGCGAAAAGATCGCAACAAGGTTGACCCCATTTGGAGAAGATCTGCTTTGCTACTTTGGGAATCAGAGACCACTCGTATGGGGAAAGGATGGTGCAACTCAATCTGTCCGCTAGGATGTTGGACCGACCCGGAATGTGCGTCACTATGAGAAAGCGGTTGGTGGAAATCGCCCATTCCCAAACTCTCATGGCCTCTTGACAAAGTGGATAGGACCTGGTTCCCCCCTGTTTGTTGATGTACCAAACGACGGACATGTTGTCCGTCTGGATCACAATTGTCCCGACGGGAAGAAGGCTCTGACATGCTTGCAACGCAAACAGCACAGCCCTCATCTCCAGGACATTGATATGCAGTGAGGTCTCCGTTTGGTTCCACGTGCCTTGGACGGTTCTGCGGCCACAATGCCCTCCCC
The DNA here is from genome assembly GCF_019279795.1 of Protopterus annectens. Classification (NCBI taxonomy): domain Eukaryota; kingdom Metazoa; phylum Chordata; order Ceratodontiformes; family Protopteridae; genus Protopterus; species Protopterus annectens. The sequence goes on from NC_056741.1 coordinate 1,335,241,971, forward strand.
ACCTGATGCGAGAGGCATCCATGGTCACCGTGGCTAGGGGAGGGGACATAGAGAAGGGGCGCCCCTTTTGGAGGTCCGGAGACTGGAGCCACCACAAGAGGGCACTCCTGCAAACCCTGCTGAGAGGGACAGGATGGCTTAGGGGAAAGCGTAGGAAGGACCATTGGACTTGGAGAGTCCATTGCAGAATTCTCATATTCAGGCGCGCCATGGGGAGGAGACTGATGGTAGCTGCCATCGAGCCTAGGGCCCTCAGGACCAGTTCCGCCGGAGGGTTCGGACAATGAAGAATGGCCTGCACATGTAATTTTAGGGATTGCAACCGGTCTGGAGTTAAGAAAACTAAGAGCTGGTTTGTGTCTACCCTGGTTCCGATAAAATCTATGACCTGAGTCGGGAGCAGGGAGGACTTCCCAGCGTGAATTGTGATCCCCAGCCGGGGAGCTAAGCGAAGGAAGAAATTCCTGGCTATGCAGAGTAGATTCCGTGTGGGGGCAGTGAGGAGCCAGTCATCCAGGTATGGAAAACCTGAATTCCCTGGAGTCTCAGGTGGGCCGCTACTACTGCTAACACCTTGGTGAACACCCTGGGGGCTGTGGTGAGACCAAAGGGGAGGACCCTGAACTGATAGTGAATGGCTCCTAGCCAGAAGCGGAGGAACCTCCTGGATCATCTGTCCATTAAGATGTGGTAGTACGCATCCTTGAGGTCTATGGAGCACATCCAGTCGTTCTCCTGCAAGAGGGGGAGAATGGATTGAAGAGTGACCATCCGGAAATTTTCTTTGGCTAATGCCAGGTTCAGTAGGGACAAGTCGAGGATAGGCCTTAAGTCCCCCATCTTTTCTGGCACCAAGAAGAACCTGGAGTAAAAGCCTGATCCGTACTGGTCTGGGGGGACGTGCTGGATCACTCCTTTTTCTAGCAGCTGCCGAATTTCTGTAGCTGCGGCCTCCCACTGATCGGGTGGGACATCGGGGAGGAATCTAGGTCTGAGAGGGGGATGGAGAAACAGAGTCTCATAGCCTCTGGATATAATCCGAAGCACCCAGCGGTCTGTCGTGATGGACTCCCAAGCTGCTAGGTGCTTCGAGAAATGCCCCCCCCGACTGCCTCCAGAGTGGGGCAGTCGGGTAACCCCTCAGGGTTGCTGCGTGGGTGGAACAGAGAAAGGTTCTCTGGACCCAAAGTTCTTCGGGCCCCCTCTGCCTCTAGAGCGGCGTCCACCCTGTCCTCCTCTGCCTCTGAAGGATGGGGAGTCTGGAGCAAAATGGGATTGCTGAGACTTTCAGAACCACATCTTCTTCTGTCCCTTTTGGTTCTTCGAGAAGGACCTCTGGGGAGCAGAGAAGCGGACTCCGACGGCAGACATCTTCCCGTCTTTCTCACTCTGGACCACGGTATTGCATACCGTCTTGCCAAAAAGGGCAGAACCATCAAACGGGGCATTAGCGAATGATGCCTTGAAGGGTTCCGCGAAATCACAGTGGCGGAGCCAGGCCTGTCGCCTTAGTACGACGCCCACTCGGCTAGCTCTAGCGGCCCCTTCCATTGCATGGGACAGCAGCCGCATAGAGGTATTGGAAATCGACCAGAGAGTGGCCATTCGGGTAGAGTACACCTGTTTGTCCTCTGCCGACATGGACTCTGGGGGCGACCCAGCGTATTCTTTGATAAGATCCCGCTGGAGCCGTATGACATGTGTCACGTAGTTCAGCGACCTTATGGAGAAGGTCGCTGACGCAAACATCCGCTTCCCCAAATGGTCCATCGCCCGGGACTCCTTGTCAGGGGGATGGACCAAGGGACTCTCTTGGGCCAGTTCCCTCTTGGTGGCCACCGCCACCAACATGGCATCTACAGGCGTTCCCTTGCTCCAATGAGACCTGTACGAAGGCGGGCTGAGAATTCTGTCAGGCCTCTTAGGGACGGGCTCCACAGTGTCTGTCTCCTTCCAGGCCCTGGTAGTGATCAGTTCTACCAGGGGGTCGGCTGGAGGGGACACCCAAGAGGTAGACGGGCCTGCTTCAAATGCCTCCAGGAACAGGGACTCGTCCGAGGTAGGCTTTGGGGCAGACCACCCCCCCCCCCCCAATCCTGAGCATCTCCATGATGTCTCCAAATTAGATGTCTTCGGGGGGTGATCTTGGGGAGCCTTCCCCTTTCCTCCAAGTCCGTGTCCTCAGTCAAGGACTCGGGGGAGTCCAAGTGCTTCCTCTTGCACTTGCGCTTGTGAGGGACCTCCTCAGGGGGGCTGTCTGAGGAGGCCTCACCAGCCACATCTTGTTCCAACAAGGGAACTATCTGGGACATCTGAGCAGGCTGTCCCTGGTGCCGGGTGATGGAAGTCGGTCCCATCTGCGAGGGAGTGCAGGGTGGAGCTGTAACTAAAGCTGGGGGCCTGGATTCCATCGACAGAACCCTCTCTACCAAGTCGAATGCCGAAGGAGAGGCGCTCCCCCTAGGATCCAAGAGCCGACTCTCCCTCGGATTCGATGGGCAGATCGGGGCTGGAGCTGAAGCCATCGGATCCGAAGGGCCAGAATGCTCCGACCTAGTCGGAGCCGAAGGCACACTGACTACCTCAGACCCGAAGCTCAGCTCTCGGCTCCGAGAGCTAGGATCCATAGAAAAAGGACCTGACAGACTCCTATCGGTGCCGAAGTACCCGAGACTACTGGCGCCGACACCACCTCGGGTCCGAAGACCCCGAACCCGGAAAGCGGGTTGGGGAAGGAGCTATTGGGGCAAAAAAGGGGGTCGAGCTCCCCCCCCGGTGGGGGGGGGGCAGGAGCACTCCCATCTGCAGCTGGGCCTGGAGGAACCTTGTCATCATCCGGTCCAAGTCTGCATCTGTCAGGCTTCTGGTTGACCTGGAAGAGGCCACCGAGGCAGGACGAGAGTGCCGCCTCGATGACCTCGAGGGAGATCGGGTCTCCTCCTCCTCCGGTCCCGGCAAAAAGCAGGGAGAACGGATCCGAGAAGGAGAAGGCCCGGCCGTCCCAGGGGGAGAGACCCACTTGGCAGGCGGGGCCAATGAAGAGGCCTCGGCCCGCCGCTTGTGTTTCTCGTGGCACTTCTCCCTCCTAGCTTCCCTATCCTCCTGGCCCGTAGAGGGAGGTTGAGTCCCGGCCAGGGGAAGGGAAGGGTCCGTGGATGCTGCCGCAGCCGCGGCAGGGACCACGGAAGGGCCGGAGGACGAAGTCGAATCTGGGGGCAGGAGTCCCGCCAGGATCAACTTCGACCTCTGGTCCCTGACAGCCCTGGGGTTGAACGTTGCACAAATAGTACACCCAGAACAAAGGTGTTCAACCCCAAGACATAAAACGCACCGAGTGTGGCCATCAGCCGGGGAAAGCTTATGGCCACACTCGGTACATTTAGAAAAGAATGTCTTGGAGGCCTCAGACACAAGCACTATTCCCCAAGACCACACACACATCACACCCTAACACTCTAGAAAAAACACAAGGGGGAGGGAACGCAAAACCCGAAGGAACACACTAAACTAAAACTAAACTAGTTCCACACTCAAAAAAATCACTCAATTTAAGAAAAAGAAAGGATTTTTCTCACAGAAAAAACCCGGGAAACTCGAACGTTCAAGAGCAAACTGCTGTTCAAACTGTGCAAACTAGTTTTGGGGTCAGGAAGGGATGGCAGGGAGTTATGGGTAAGGGGGAGGAGCTTGGAGCTCGGATCTTAGCTGCTGGAAACTGCCGGTTCGGATCAGATATGGATCCGAAGACCCATAGGTTGATGCACAAATGAAGTTAACTACTTCAGATCTATATCTGCATATGTTGGGGCACAATTAGCATCCATAGCTACCCCTGATATTTGTTTAAAATATTCTCCAGAAAAATATAAGAAATTATTATGTAGTACCAGTTCCGCTAGTTCCATGACAAGAAAAATGTCGTTATCACAGGCCCCCGGATTGTCTCTCAATGCTTCCTCTAACCAATCAAGTCCCTTCTCATGTGGTATGACTGAGAAGAGATCTACCACATCTATAGTAAGGAATTGCAAATTAGGAACTTTGAGATCAGGGGTCATTTTACACAGAAATTCCCAGGAATCCTTAAGTAAATACTGCTCCTTACCCCACAATTGTTTAAGTTTCCAGTCCAGAAACTTAAGATAAAGGGGATATCTTGGATCCCTGGGCAGAAACGATGGGCCTCAATGGTGGATTTTCAATGTCTTTATGTATTTTTGGTACTCCAAATATTGAGGGTACCCTAGGATTCTTATTATCAAGGTATGAATACGTACCAAAATCTATAACACCTTGATCAAATAAATCCTTAATAGCTAGATCTATTTTTTTGTATGAAATATTAATCTCATTGATTGATGCCGATCTGTAACGTGTGTCATCATGTAGGATGGCATTCATTTTTACCTTCATACAAAATTTTATCCATAAGGACTATGCCACCCCCTTTGTCCAGTTCCATAACCCTGATGTTGGGGTTGTGACTTAGTTCAAGGAGTAGATCTTGTTCAACTGTACTAAGGTTCGGTACATACCTGTTGTATCTATGTATGTCACTGATTCATTTCTCTATTCTTATTTATAAATTTCGCAACTGAGGATGTATAGGTGGTGGGTTGAAGGTACTAGGCCTATTAAGGGCGATGGTATCTGCATGGTGGGTTTCAGATCCAAAAAGGTTTTCCAAATTTAATTTTCTAATGAAGATTTTTAAATCCATGATAACTTTAGAAATGTTACTATTGCGTTGAGGAACATATTTGAAGCCCTTAGTGAATAGGCTAAAAAGTGCATCTGTGACTGAAAAATCACTATAATTATATATATGAAAACCTGCCCTACTGATAACTTCAACATTGCCTCCTTCATAATCTATAACTATGGGAGGTGTGGGGTTTACCACTTCTGATTCCTGTTCTTGTTCCTGTTGTACCCCCCTCCTCCCCCCTCCTCCCCTGTAAGGGTAATTTCCCTTGTAAAAATAGTTAGAAACTTGATTATTATGTTGGTTGCGAATCCTCTCGGACTGCCTTGGGAGAGGTTCTTGTACTTCGTTGTTGTCACTTATATCACCCCCCACTCACCAGGACTATTAACTTCTGAAGTCAAACCCCCAAAATTGGGAGAACGGATATCCTTACTGTCCCTATAGTAAGTAGAACGTATAGGAGGGGGTGCCTGATATTGTTGGCCTTCCTGATATTCTTTGATGTCTCGGTTTAACTTTTTATGTTTTCTGTTAAGAGTTTCCTGACATTTTCTATCCACTTGCACCCTTATGTCGCAATATTTTTTCTTTTCCTGTTCTACAGTAAACATTAAATCATTAACAACAGTATCATTGTATCTCTCTATGTCGCCATTAAGTTTGCAAATTTCTTTTTCATTCTTGTTGACAATGGCTTGGACTATTTCCAGGCCACAATTACCAAAAACTCTCACAAGTTTCTTATGAAAGTCACTGCCAACAATAACATTGTTGGGATATTTAAATATCCTTAGTCCTTTAGGCACTATTCATTTGTTAAGACACTCATGAAGGTACATGTTATCCGGATGTAAACTTTTGTACCTGTAAAGAGCTGTACGTAGTGCCTCTATGTTGTCAGAGTATGTAACATTGTTTTCCGTAGTTGTTGAGACCCTCTCAATTTTATCGAAGCTTGGTTGGACTGAAGCCATTCCTGGAAGGTCGAATGCAGTAGCGTAGTAGTAGTATTTCCCTTCGGCAATGAAATGTCCTTAGAAACACTGAGCAAAGTATATTGGGCGTTTGTAAAAAATTAGCTGAAGAATCAGAAAAACCTCCGGCGTCAGGTACTCAGACCATACCATTAACATCCTGTGCGGGAGGTAAATCCCTACCCTTGTGGAATTCTGTTTAGAAGAAGGACCATGCCCGGTAAAACAAGACATAAGCCCTTGACTCAAAGGCATTAATAGTCCAATAAGTTGAGTCAATTGACCTGCTAGTTTGCGAAATTCACCTACTTCAGACCGAAAAGTATGGTCTGATTGTTCAGTGGATTTGGTCTCCCCTCTACGAGTCTCCATAATGCAAAAACCAAACAAACCGGAGACTCTACTGATATAATATATACAACAAAAATAAAAATCAGTCCGTGGGAGACCGCAACCACAACAGTTTATTATACGAACGTCAGTAAATACCAATACAACGTTTTTGTCAGCATTAATCCCTGACTTCTTCAGATACACTGATGAGTTGCCCTAACTGAATTTATAAACTGTGCTGTAATCAATTAAAAAACATCCTGGAACCCATTATAGAATTGAAAGGACTGAAGCACCTTCACTCAACCTCCCCAGTAGGAGAATGTTAACAAATTCCACAGAGAATAACAAATGCAAAAATAGCTGCATTCTGACACACACTTTGGATTATCACAGTATCAAAAATGTTACTGAAGAAAACTGGGCCCACTGTCACAGAAAACCCTTTTCTGATTAACATCTTAGGTGAAGCCCCGTCCTTTCTTTATAGGAAGGCCAGGAATATTAGTAGCTTTGCTGAATTTAAACCTAGATCATATGAGAGAAACACTAAAAGATGTGAAGCTAATTGTACATTTTGTATATTTATACAGCAAGGTGATAGTTTTTATTGCCCTTATTTAAAGAAAATTATTAACACCTTAATCTCTATGGCTTTACTCAACTCATCTCTGATTCCACTTATTTCAATAGCTCCCATACAGCCTCATCTCTCCTTGAATGGATTCTTGTCTCACATCCTTCCAAATACCATTTCCCTGAAACACTACCAAATTCCCTAAGTGATCACTGCCCAATAAACATACTCAGATACACATCCCATCAAGCTAAACCTCAGAGGTTTATCAAACACTGAAAACAAACAAACTTTAATCCTGAAGATCTCAAATCTTTATTATCAAAAGTGAACTGGAATCCCTTAAAAACTACTCCCCTTGGATGAAGCTGTCCAGTTTTTTAACCCCACTTTCCTTAGTATTTTAAATTATCTGGCACCCCTTAGAACAGTCCACATAAAATACAACATATCCCCATGGCTGACTGTAAACATTCATGCACTACTAAAACAAATAAAAGACAAAGCATGGAAAATTTGGACTAAAACTAAACATCAAAACAGACCTCCAGAAATATAAAGAACTTAGAAATCTTGCCAAAAGTCACAAATAAAGATAAGAAAAACTTCTATAATAATCCATCTTCTACCTTTAAATCCTTTAAAAAGTTCTGTCACTCTGTAAATCAAATACTATACCCAGGTGCACTAGTCTCCCCTAACCCTCATCTTGACAAAACACATGATGAAACTGCCTCTATATTTAACTACTACTTTATAGACTCGATATCCTTATTACTAAATCAAGACACAAACCATCCCACCAACAATAATATACCTAACAGCTCAAACTCTTCCATCAATAGTACCCCTATCACTACATTTACCCTAAAACCTGTCTCCACTAACTATATTAAAACTCTACTATCCAAATCAAAAACTTGCTCTACATCTGTAGACAACATTCCCTCCACATTCCTTCAGGCTGCTGGTGATGTTCTTGCTTTCTCAGTTTCTATTCTAATAAACCACTCTATCATGGAATCCGCATTCCCTTCCATCTGGAAGCAATTTTACACCCTTGTAATACACAAAGGAGGAAACTCCATAGATATAACTAATTTTAGACCCATAGCCATACTCTCAACCACTCTCCAAAATTCTGGAAAAATGTATATACAATCAAGTCTTACACTACCTTCTGCAAGAAAATCTACTCACACCTACCCAACATGGCTTTCGTCCCATGCACAGCACTACAACAGCTCTCCTGTCTTTCCTAAGCTTTGTATCACTAGCTAGAGACAGTACCAAATGTATTTCCTGTCTTTTCACTGACCACTCTAAAGCCTTTGACACAGTCTCTCATACACTCCTTCTCCTTAAACTAGCAAACGTACACTTCTCTCCATCCACCATACCTTGGTTTAACAGCTATCTCTTTTAGACTCCAATCAGTCAAATGGCTCTCAGCTTTCTCCCCTCCTCTTCCTGTTAAAACAGGTGCTCCACAAGGTTCCATTCTTGGGCTACTTCTTTTTAACATCTTTACCAACCTTCTCTACTCTTCCTGTCCTGGATCCTCACTGATGAAATACACAGATGATTCTACACTTATCACTACTACCAAATCACCAACTCAACTAAAATCACACGCACAGTCCTCTTTTAACTCTGTAGAAAACAAGATATCTGAAAATCAACTTATCCTTAATCCAAAGAAAACCAAATTACTATTCTTTCTCCCTAAAATCCTTAATCACATAAAGTCTTCCTTCTCCATATTGTCACAAAATAATACTCAAATACAGGTGGACACCAGTACAAAACTCTTAGGTGTTACTATTGATAACAGACTAACCTTTGATTTACAAGTCAATAATTGTATCCGAAAAACACATCTCAAGCTAGGTCTCCTCTACAGAAACAAAAAATATCTTACCAAAACTAACCCTTTCAAATGCCTACATCTTACCCACTTTACTCTATAGCTCCCAAATTCTCACCAGCCTCAACACTCAACTACTAAACAAGTCAGAAACAATTTATAACAGGATTGCCAGATTTGCTGCCCAAACTTCTTACAAGTCTCATCACTGTCTCTCACTAAAAGAACTAAATTGGCTAGAACTACCTAACCTGCTTCAGTACAATCAGTTTCGGATTATTCACTCCATTCTCTACAAACCCTCTTTCTGTCCAACTATCTAATCTCTCATTACCTACCCACTAGATTACTCCGCAGTTCTGAACAAGGCCTACTAAAAAATCTACAAACCAAGGACCAAAATGGGTCATGTAGTCTATAGCTTTAACCCTTCCAAGCCTACCACTAGATATAAGATCCCTTGAACATCCCAATCAATTCAAAAACACTACAAAAAATACCTTCATGAAAAATGGACCTGCCAATGTAATTATCCCCCGTAAACACTCCTCTATAACCTTCTCCTTCCCTTCTCTCTTCCTTCCCTTCAATAAACAAACTTACTACTTTATCTTCTCCTCTTGCTACATCACTGTACAAATATTTCAGCTATGTAACTATTGCACTATTATGTATATAATATGTAATTATGAATGTATTCCTCTAATGAATGCATTTCTATATGTATTTCACTTGCCACAGTGTAATGTATGACACTGTAATGCAGCAATGTGTGGTACTGATGAATGTATTCTATATGTATTCAATATGTAAATTTCTATTTTTCTGTTGGAGCATTTTTCCTTGGGCCTCCGCTGAAAACGGGCAACTGAAGCCCAGTCGGACAAGCCCGGTCAACAAATATAAAATAAAAAATAAATAAATAAATTAAGACCAGTGCAGGGGGTGACTGTAACACTACAAAAGTAATTCATAGGGCACAATGCAATGAATGTGATGCATTATATGTGGGTAAGACTGTAAATAAACTTAAGCGTAGGATTTTATGTCATCTGTCAGAAATCCATTCTGGATGTAAAAATAATGCACTAGCCAAACACCTTTCTCTTCATAAATGACACACAGGTTTTAAGTTCCAGATCCTGGATCACATAGACATGGGTGATCTTGAAGGAAACATCCCGAATATTCTGGAGAAACATGAACTTGCAGCAATTAAAGCTGAACTCTTTCAGGAGGCCTGGACTAAACTACTACTGTTCAATCAAAAGTGTACTGAACTTAGAAAATTTCCACATTGTTTACACAACTAATTTTATTTTATTCTTCCAGTTGGTTTTAAATACCATGTTAAATCAGTTTTAATTTAAGTGCATATTTTGTTTCCATCATCATACATTTTTTCTTACTAGTTTTTATTTTTCTCTTTTTTTCCACTTTATTCAAAATGATGTATAACAATACTAACTAATTATAAAATAATATTTTTATAGATACTTTTTAGGGTTCTTGTACACAGACCTGAAGACGTTTAGAAGGAAGAAAGCAATCTTTGTTAAGAACAGGTTATGAAAAATAGAATATTATTTTTACAACTGATTGTTTACATGCAAAGTGTAAATGTATATATATTTTTGATTGCCAACCGCGGTGGTGCTGCTGCCGTAGCATTGTCACCTCACAGTAAGACGCTGTCTGGTTCGATTCTCAGCTAGAGCGTCTTCTGCGTGGAGACATGCGTGAATGGGCGTACCTTCATTGAAGGTTGTGCGTCAGGTCTGGCAAGCCGGTACATAAAAAAAACTGCCAATCATTAGTGGACCGGAGTTCCGCTGTGGCGACCCCTAACCAGGAAAAGCAGAAAGACACAAATTTTTGATTGCCAAATTGACTAAGATTTATATATTTCCAGCCATGTAGTATACGGTCTTGGATAAAATCACAGACCTACTAATCTACTTAATAATCTGGTTAAATAAGAGGTACCACATCATTATAAATTTTATTTAAAGTACATAAGGATTATACTATTATGACAGCTACTAAGTAGGGCAGGACCAGTTTGAATGTCACACTGATGGGGGAAGGGATGTGAATTTAACACGTGTACCAATAACACTTTGTTTTACAGCACAATAAAATGTGTATATATATATATATATATATATATATATATATTTAGAAAGCTTGTGAGGAATCTATTACTCTGTTATTTTTGTTTTATTTGGATCGCTTGACTGTGTACTTAAAGGATTTTCGGCTGGAACAGACTGCCTGCCCTGCTTGAATTACTTTCGAATACTTAGTAATTATATACAATATTTCAAATGATACATTTTTTATTATTTTATTTATGTTTTTTACTGAAGGCGAGTTTAAGTTCGCTACTTCTACTACTATTGTCTGATCTGATTAATATACAGTGATTAACTAGAAATATATGGATTGAAAATCTTCGGCAGAGAAGTTTCTTACACTGTTTCATATCAAATATTTACCTCTTTTTTATATTTTCTCTTGTAGGTCTCTCAGATACATCCTCAATTTGCAAATCAAGTTGCAATCCCCACCTGTAACTGTAAGTAATATTCCATGCTGAAAGCTGATTACTTCTCCCCAAATGTTCTTATGCTCCAAAATAGCAGTTTTAGGTAGAATATAAATACATGACAACTTAATCCTCCTCCCTTGCCAGTAGCCCCTTACTACCATAAATCTACCATTATAATCTTTTTTCCTTCTTCTGCCACTATTGGAGCTCATCTAGCCATTAGTAAAGTACTCCATTTTCCTTTGTCCCTGATATTCTGCTGAAAATCCATCCTGAAATTCTTTATCAAATTCACATGCTCTTGTTTTTCCAAATGTGTTTCTTATAGTATTACTATTTGCACTCTGAATTTCTTAATATAATTCAGTGCTTTTACCTTCCTGACTATACCTGTGAGACCATTAATGTTCCAAAATAATATGTTTAGTGTAGCCATTATGATAAATTATTTCCAACTATTGTACATGGCAGCTTTTTTAAATGTCTATTTCCAGCTTTTGTGTTACCCACTAATGTTTGGCAGGGTGATCTATATACAGTTTCTTGTCATCTCCATTTGAAACTTTAATTTTACATTTCTCTCAATAACCACTGCCCAGACCTCTCGATTTATTGCCTTCAATTTTACTCAGCTAGTTTGCAAGGAAACAATAACAAAATGTACAGCTTCCTCCAATGCAGACTTCTCAACTGGCACTGAACACTTATTTGCTTAAAGAAAACAATTCATTACATTGTGGCCTCTCATTTTGTTAAAAAAACACTAGCTTACATGCACAAAAACGCCTTGTCATTGGATTAAGCCAAGGACATTAATCCAGACATTCACCTATGCAAAAAATAAAGAAAATATCTCTATGCTAAATATTATAATTAGTGCATTTTTACACTCCATCCCTCAACCCAACAGCCTAAGATTACAACCTATTGCCTTAAATGGGCTTTTGTCCAGCCTTCCTTCTCTTCCTACAATTAAGAAAACTGTTTACTTTTAGAATATTTAATTTTTCACAAGAAACATCTTTATTAAACTATCATGTACGACGTAGGCAATTATACATTTATATAAATGAAAACAAACCACACTGACATACTTTTAATTGCAAACATTATACATCACAGACCATACTGACAATTTTAGTAGCAAACATTATACATCACTTATAATCTATCAAGTCATTGTCAGTTAAACATTACATAACTCATTCAGATCTTTTAGATCTTATTCTTCCTATGCATGTATTGTTCCCACAATTCTCATTTGTTCCTATGTAATTTGCTCCTACCCTTTTCTAATGATCCCAATTTCAGTTGTTTTGTCTCTGTTACTATATTCACTACTACTAGTAAAGTTAGTTTAGACTTTGAATCCCATATTCTATTATTCCACCTAATTAGACTCAGCAAGGCCTTACTATGTCTAGGTAATTCTGATTCTGTATCATAGCTCAAAAATTATTTCCTTAGTTGCATCAATTTCCTCACCCAGTATGTCTAACAGAGCAGCCTGCAGGGAATCTTTAAAGTCTGCCAACTCATTACACTCCCAGAAAATATGTTTCCAATTATCTCTTTCTTCCCCATCATACCTCCATTTGCTGTCTAGCTGAGGAAAAATTATTTGGATACTACCTGGGGTATAAAAACACCTATGCAATCACTTCTAAGCAAAGATCATAAATCTTCTAGACTCTGTTGCATAATATATCCCCCATTGTTTCTTTGTGAATTGCTTATCCAATCTCGCTTCCCAATCCTTTCTAACCTCCTCTGATTGATTCTTATAGTTATCATGCAATATTTTGTGTATGCTCTACTAATTGTATTGGTAACATATAAATAAAATTGTAGATTCTTTTTTATAAGACCCGTTGCTCCTACTACTACTGAAACTGTCTGGCTATCTTTTTTCCACATTGGTGCCTCATTTTTGCCTGCAAATCCTGATACTTTATGACCTTGTCTCTCTATGCACATGATACTGTAGTCACTGGGTGTAGCGATTTCAATTATCAATGTTACTTTTGTCTTTTTTTCAGGGACCACTATATTCTCTTTTGAACTGTTGGTAATGGGTGATCCCATGTGATGTCATCATTTTCTATGACGCTTTGTGGCTCATGTTTCCAGTGTTTTTCAGCCACTTCAATACCATAATGTTTGCACAATCCCCACTGCAACAGTGTTGCCACATTACTATGTCTTTCAGTTTACAGTCCTCCTGCCATCACCATCTCACAACCAGTAACAAGGTGTGCAACTGTTTCTATTTCTGTTTTGCAAAATCTACATTTGTCTGTTTCTCAAACATGTTCAATGAACTTTGTAAAAGTAGCCCACTATCTTGGGCCGCCAATATTAACCTTTCATCTTTTGGTTTGAATTTGCTTCTCCTTAACCATTTCTGCATTTGATCCTGATAAACAGGAGTTTTCTATATTTGCAACTACATTTATGCATTTTTCCAAAATTTCTTACCTTCTCTTCCGATCCTTTACCTTATATTCTTTCTTTTGTTTTTTGGCACAATCAATTGCTGCCTGATTTTTATGTGCTTCTAGTTTGATTTCCATTCCAGATTGACAGCAATATTTTTCTGCTAGACTAAGCAGGGAAGTCATCTTAGATTTGCACTCCTCATGTTTCAAAACTTTCACTACGTTTAGGTCTTTTGAGGTCAGCAGATATGTGTGCAGTCCCACAACTGCAGCTCTATAGATGTACTCAATTTCAAGGAGGCCCATACCTCCTTCAAAACAGGGAATAAATAATCTTGGTATGCACTGATTTTTATAAATCATTTGATGAGCATGACGCATCCTTCTTGTTTTCCTATATCTAATGTATCCAACACCTTTTGGGTCCAGTCAATCACTCCAAAACTGTAAATTGGGACAGGAAGATCTAATTGGTTTATAGCTTGAAGTTTGCTCCTAGATGCCAATGCTGTTTTCAGAATGAATGTCTTCTAAAATATTCCTAACAAAAACAAACAACCAAACCAATCTGAAGAAGGTTTTTTAACTGAAAGAGCTTATCCTGTTTGACCTGCAACTTGAACAGCACAATTTGTGCTTTTTATTTCTTCGTTTTATTAAAGCCTACATTTTAACAGAATTTCTCAGTGAACTTTTTGTTGTGGTGGAAGCCTTTTTTCATTTTACTAAAATATTCCTAAGTTTTTTCACATTTGTTCATGTTTTACTGTTGATCCTTCATCAATTCCTAAATATTTATACACTCCCTCTTGCTCAAGTTCTTTTTTATCACATCTGTGTCCCAAACTGATGTTTTATTGGTGCTGCAGTTTTCCTGCTTTAAAGGTTGCTTTTGTACATTTATCATGACCAAAATACATTCTTGTTATCATCTGAAAAAGTTTTGACTACTTGAAGTTGTGCTTTCAGTTCCTCATCTGATGAGCTATACAGTTTTAAATCATCGACAAAGAGAAGATGAGAAGTCTTTACACTTTGTTGTTTTCTAGGAGCCAAATTATAGCCATGGCCTAATCTGTTAATCAGACAGCTTAATGGGTCATGGGTAAGACAGAACAGCAGCAGTGACAGGGAGTCACCCTGGAATGTCCCCCTTTGAATTTTTATCCTCGGAGTAATAATTTGTCCTTTATCATAGCTTAATTGAAAAGTGGTCTGCCGTGGTTTCATGGTCACTGTAATATAACTGATCAGTGTAGTGTGTATCTTGTACATTTTTAAGCACTCTTTTATGCATGAATGTGGGATTTTGTCAAATGCTTTTCTGTAGTCAATCCATGCCATACTTATGAGTCTTCCTCTTTTTACAGTTCTCCATTATAAGTTTATTTAGTAGCAAATTATCCTTTGTTCCATATGACTTTCTATTACCCTTTTGTTCTATTGCCATGACTGAATTTTCTTCCAAATGACTCTGTCAATGTCAATTCCAGTGTAGTTTATATGTTGTCAGAAGGCAAGTTATTGGTCTATAATTGTTAGGGTAGCTTGTAAGTTCTTAACTAGGAGCACTGCTTTTCCTGTTGTTAGCCAGGTTGGTGTGTCTGTTCGGGTGCGTATATAAATAGTTTTTACTCATGGCTAAATCTTCATGCAAAGATGCTAATACTTTTTAACCAGAAGTTAGGCACTGCATCTAGGTCTGGGGGTTTCCAACTGGAGGCTTTTCTTTACTTAATTTCAATCCCTCTGGCTGTTACTTCATCCCATTTCATATCCTGTAGCTTTGAACTTCTTATTTTTACTTCTTCTATCCATTTAGCATCTCTGTTATGTTCCACATGATATTCATAAATACTTCTGCAAAATGTATCTATTTATTCTTTTTTTTGGTGTTTTTTTCAATTCCTTTTACCTTGTTTCCCAGTTCTCTATAAAACTTTGAGTCATCAATAAATTGCTTATTTTGTGCTTTTCCTTTATATTTATCTGTGTATCTTCTAGGTTTTTTCTGATGATGCTGATAATTTTAGTTTATTACTTGCGACAGTGCATGATAAATCCTGATCTTTTATAATACTGTGCTTTACTTTCATCACATCTGTCTTTCTGAGTATTTTTGTTGATCTGTTTCCTCTTCTATACTCTTCTAACAGTGACACTTCTTGCCTTAATTGCTTTATAGTTTTCTCTATTTGATACTTCCATGATGGTATGCAATTTCTCTCCTTCCTTTACCTTACTATCCTGTGTTCTTGTGGTAGAATTTTAACTATTAATTTAGCTGCACAGTAATATATCATGTTTACTTCTGTTACATTGCATGGATCTCTATGGACAGTCCTAATTACTGTGTTTATTAGTTTTATCAAACTTCTGACTTTTTGGGTTTTATTGACTTTATGCAGTCTATTTCTTTCATTGATCTTAACATGTCTATCATCTCTATCAAATCAAGCAACTCTCCTGTTAGCTCATTTTCTTCTAAACTGAGAGCACATTTTTTGTTTTCCATTTCCTGTGGCACATTCTCTTCAGTTTCATCCCATGTCACCCATTGCTCTCCCATAAGGGAACTCACTGGCCTATCACTCCTCAACATTGACTGTGTCAAGAGTTGCCACAGCTTTCCGCTCCCTCCCCCGCCATCCAGCCCCAACTGAATGCCTACATTGGTTTCCTGTAGAAGGCTCCAAAATATCTTCATATGGAAACTGATCAGTTGCTTCTCATTCCACTGGTTTCTTCTTAATTTGGATGTCTAATTTGGAGCAACTAACTCTGGGCAAGACCGCAATCCAAATTGTAACTTGCTACAGATCCCCCACCATGCCCCAGGATTCCCACTCCTCACTTCTTGATACAATGAAAAATATTAGGGTACAACCCAACACCCTAATAATGGACAATTTCAAATACCCCACCCACCATTAACTGGGAAAACTACTCACGTACCAACTCTTTTGCTCAACGTTTTCTGGAATTCATAAATTCCAATGCCTTGGATCAATTTATCCACACCCCCACCAGGGGCAGCAATATCCTAGACCTTGTCATTACCAACATGGGCGACCCACTGTTCCACACCAGAGGTCATATCCTCGTTGGTCAGATCCGACCACAAGCTAATCAGCCTAGACATCCACATCCCGCCCCCACCCCCCCATTAGGGAAACCACCGTAAAAAAATTTCTCCAAAGACAACTTCATGCTTCTTAAGACAGAAGTGGCAAACTTCACAACACCCATGCTGGTGGGCAATAGAGTTACGACTGCTGAATCCTACACAAATGCACCTTATAAGCACTTACATGAGTGCATGGATCGTGCTATCCCTAACAGAACCAAGATGCTATCCTCCAAAAAAAGAAGCCAATCTGGTGGTCCCCTGCCATAAACAAACTCTACAAAAGAAGAAAGAAACTGTTGCAAAAAAAGAGTAAAATCCCATGACTGGAAGAACTCCCTGGTCAGCCTTAGTAAGAAGTTGAGATCCCTCATAAAATCCTCCAAATCTAGTTATGAAAACAAAATCACCACTGATTCTAAAGACAACCACAAAGCATTCTATAGCTATGTCAAGAATCTCAATGGCAACACTTAGATCTGCACGGAGTTACAACTCAATGGCACTTAATATACAGAACCAACTGATATTGTCAACATCCTGGCAGATAGGTTCAGTGTTAACTTTACCCCTCCCCCCACCCCCTAAAGGGCCCATCTCTATACCAGAAGAATGCAAAGTTCTTGTAATCACGGCTGCACAAGTAAAAACCACACTCTCCAAAGCCAAGAATTCAGCGTCCATGGAACCCGACAACATCCTAGCTTGCATTCTATATGAACTACAGAATGAACTGGCACCCCACCTAAGCACCATGTTCAATCATAGCCTCACCTCAAGCTTTGTGCCCACTGAATGGTGCACAGCGACGGTTATCCCACTCCACAAAGGGGGAGACACCACAGACACTGGGAACTACCGCCCCATTAGCCTAACGAGCCTGGTCTGCAAGGCCATGGAACGTATCATCATGGAACTTATAAACAAAGACAATGGTAATCTCCAAACTCTGGACCCCACCCAGTTTTGGTTTGTAAAAGGCAGATCAGGTCTCCTAAACCTGACTGACTTCTTTGAAGCAGTCACGAAAGCCGTAGACGAAGGTAAGGTGGTTCACACAGCCTATCTAGATCTTGCCAAGGCTTTTGACACCATCCCCCACTCTGGAATTATAGATAACCTCACTAAACTAGGTATAAATCCCTATGTCACAAGATGGGTTGCCAACTGGCTCACTGACAGAACCCACACTGTGAAAGTAGCAGACTCCAAATCCGACTTCAGACTAGTGACAAGTGGAGTACCGCAGGGTTCAGTCCTGGGTCCTCTCCTGTTTGGTATCTACTTTTCTGAAGTACAGGCTAACACAGAAGGTCTTTGGCTAATGAAGTTCGCAGATGACTGCAAACTAGGAGCCATAACTGAAACTCCTAATGATGTAGACATCCTACAAAGGGCCTCACTGAGACAGATGCCTAGTGTCGAAGCCATGGCCTCAAGCTCAATGCCAAAAAGTGGATGGTCATCCCCTTTGGTAAAAACTCTGTACCCATGAGCAACCACATAGGTGGTAGTCTACTTAACACCGAAAGTGTGATAAGAGACCTTGGGACACAGGTGGACAGTAGTCTCTCCTTTGATAATCACATTGCCACAGTAGTCAGGAAATCCTTCTACGTGGCACACCTCATCAAAAAAGGTTTTTCATCCAGGAAAAAAGAGGTCATTGTTCCCCTTTACTCGTCACTCAGACCCATTATAGAGTACAACGCCCCTTTTGGTATGTACCTCACAAGACATCTACAATAACTGGAAAGGCCACAGAAATACCTCACAATGAGGATTACTGGAATCAAACAGATGCCCTACGCAGAATGTCTCAAAAAACTCCATCTTTACTCCGTCACATTTCGCCTACTCAGAGGCAATCTCTGCCTAACATACAAAGCTGTGTCAAACACAGAGCTGTTGGACATGCTCCACTTAAAGAAATCCCAATTCCTCCAAGCTACATGCTCTAGGGATCTAAATCTTATCACCACAATAAACAGAACATGCTGGAGGGATAGATTCCTGTCCCAGAGACTTCCCATACTCCCGAACAAACTACCTATCTATATCAAACAAAGCGCCTCATTAGCACTCTTCAAGAAAAATCTTGATGATTGGATGGGAAATAGGAAATTTACCCCGGGAATCACCTCTGTGGCTCTGCTCAACAGGAGCACAGGAAAATAAAATTCTTGGGTGAAGAAAGCCAAGGTACCTTTTTGGATAGGCTTGTATAGGCCCTAGGGCCGATAGCCTAGTACCTACCTATGAACCTATGAACATGTGTTCAGCATCCTTAATGGAACAAGACAAAACCCCGTCTTTTTCCCCTCATCCACTCTTCCATTTACATTCCACAAAAATATTTTTTTTACGTAATGCCATTCCTACTTTTTATATTAAACAATCTGCTTTGAAAATCTTTTCCCTGTATAAAATACCTCAACAGCTCCATAGACAAGTCTCTTTTCACTATGATGTACTATTGGCTGATGAAATGGAAGGAAATGTTGCAAACATTGTAAATATTCAAATTCTAACAGTACATTTAACAAACTGTCATACCATTAGAACAAACAAACCATTTTTAGTAGTTTTAACTATATTTAGAACCAATTATTTGATCTGCTTCCTTTCTGGAGATTTCACTCCTAAATGACTTGTGTACCTTTCTATATAGGTTCATAGGTAAGTACTAGTCTAGCTGCCCTTGCAAGCCTTTTTAAGCCTAGCCAGTTTCCGTTTTTGTGCTCAAATTAATCTATCCCATTTGGTTAGCGACTGGCCTTACCCATTCCATGGTTGATAATTAGTGACTAATGCTGCCACTGTAACCTCCATAAAGATGTCTGTCTGATTTGACTATGAAAATATCCATCTTGTTTAATTTCTCCTTACAGGAATCTGAGCTAGACTCTAGTCTAAAACAATTTTCCATAGCATGCTTTTTGGAGCAATGTAAATACTTTGCTACAACATTTTTCAGTCAGATACTTCGCATTTCCTGTGCATAGTGCACTTGTTATCTTGGCACGGTTTGCTCATGCACCATTTTTTACAATTATGCATTTATACAATACCAAACAGTCTCATGTCAACCAGTCATTGCTTACATTAAGCTATCAGTAACTTGCCATTGTTTAGTATGCGTATCCAAGTATCACCTTCAACTACTCTATTTAGTCTTAATTCTATGTTTGACTTAACAGCGCTCATTAAAAAAAACGTTCAATATAAAAGTTAACGATTTGCAACCTAATATGTTACCATTTTGTTTTATGTTTACTATATCACAAGTCATAACTGCACCACGTCTTACTTTGTAACGGAGTCCATCTTATTAAAATGATACAGAGCTTAGGTATTTTACTCCATGTCAACTTCCACTTCAAATTCCATTAGAGATCCCATTCAGCTCATTGTTTTCTTTGATATGGATTTGTTACAGATTTCAAATAATTCTCATTTCCACATTTTTAATCTCTGTAGTAATTTTTCAACTCTCCTGATGGTTTGTCTTTGCTTTTCCATTTTCTAGTTATAGCTTTCTTAGCAACCATCAACACTAAAAGTAGCAATGCTTTTACCTCTTCACTACATTATTTTACAATTTAACTGTGCCTGGAGCAGATTAGCAGTGCTAACAAAGCTTTGCATGCACATGTAAGATCATCTATCTCAGCTGATCTATCCATCTCAAGGAAAATTTGACAGTTAATTTGACTTGTCAATATTTTAGATAGTTTTATATAGTTCTGTATCTTTAACTACCTTCAGCTGGAGGCAAAACCCCCTTCCAACGTCTTTTTGGCAGCCTTATCTGTTTCACCAAACACTTTTAAATTCCTGCATATGCTAAATTAATTCTGAAACATCTATTCCAAAAATTACTAACCAAACAATATTAAAACATTTGATATTCTTTAGTACAATCCTTCTAAGTAGACTTATTTTCCTCCTGATCCTACTCACCGAAGCTTTTTTATTGATTACATTTGGTGAACAGCAAGTCGAGGGGCTGAGCCCTACTATAATTGGGCTTTCTTCACTCCCCTTCCCTCTAATTCTTACCCATCCCCATTTCTTCTACACTTATATCTCACTAAACCCACCTAACACATTCGGATACTAGACTGCACCAGTCAATATGCTTGTCACCCATGTTTTTCCATCTACACTTTAATCAGCTTATCTTAAGCCCTTTCACCCCCCCCAATTTTACACCACCACCAATTCAGAACTGTCGCACTTCATCCTATAAAAATACAGCTTCTCCTCATCTCTCTCTCACCTTCAATTCACTCTCCCTTCCCCTTACTAACATTCACCACTTTCTACTCACCCTGATACCTCCCCTTGCCTACCCACCCCACCCCAACTCCTCCTCCCTCACTTTGCAACTTGCTCTGCTTCTCACAGCTAGCTTGAAATTCTCCTTGGACCCATCTCTTACACCTCACTCATTTTCGGAATTAATAGTCTCTCACTCTCCTGCTTGCAGCCCTAGCATCTTCCTCTGCAAAACACCCTCGTCTACCAGCAAACCTCTCAACTGTCCAGATTTTCGCAGAATGTCCAGATTATTGCCTAATGGTCTGTTCGTTATAAAATTTGTGGTTTTCTGACAAATTGGTGAGGATTGAAGTCACTAAAGACTACTGTACATTTCTGTTTCAGACTTCACATCCTTCAGAAAGTGCATACTAACACAGATCATGTTACTCTAGCAACTTTCTAAGTTTATAAGAGCAATGTTTAAAATTTGTTCCCATATAATTTTTTGCCTTGTTCAAATTTCTTGCACAAAGAAGTTGAAAGTATGTCTACCTTAAGCTCTTTCACCTCCCCTCACTTTTACACCAACAATAGAACTGTAATACTTCACCCTATAAAATACAACCTCTCCTCTTCTCTTTGAACTCACCTTCAATCTGTAAAATACCCACCTAGGTATCTCCCTCTCTCTCTACTTCAGAAATTCAACCCAACCACCTAATCATCACCATGTATTAAGGCAGACAATACTCTCCAATACCGCACTACTACAACTTGCATCTCTTACCATTCTCACCTGTATCTGGTCTTACTACATTCTCCTTATTTTCATATGAATTCTCTCAACCTTACCCTGACACTTCTGGTCACTTCCCAATCATCTCACCTAGCCTTTGCAATACGTTTTACACTCGCCTTATTAAACATCTACACATCAAAGCCACACCTACACAGCACAAATATCACACTAAAACCAAGATACAACACTAGGGCCTGTGTACACAGAAACTCTCACTGATCTCATGTGGTGATATTCATTCCAGTCATGTCTCATCCTCACAGTCAAACAGCATTTTTTTTGTCTCTTTCGGCTTTTCCCGGTTAGGGGTCGCCACAGCGAAACTCTGGTCCGCTAATGATTGGCAGTTGATTTTTACGTACCGGCTTGCCAGGCCTGATGCACAACCTTCAACGAAGGTACGCCCATTCATGCATGTCTCCATGCAGAAGACGCTCTAGCTGAGAATCAAACCGGACAGCGTCTTACTGTGAGGCGACAACGCTACCGCAGCACCACCACCGTGGGTATACAGTCAAACAGCATTACTTTTTCCAATTTAACAGACATATTTTCTCAGTATAGTAAGTCTGTAGTTAAATCTTCTTTAAAAGCTTTTTTTATATAAATATCAGAAGCATTACCAATAAAGTTATAGACCTGTATGTTTGGTTAGCTATACCCTCCCCAGACAGCCTGGCTATTTCCAAAACCTGTCTGTACCACACAGAGATGATAAATATAATATCCTTAGATCAGACAGAAAACTAAAAAAAGGGATCACTATATTGTATTCTTACTCCCTCTCTCACTGTGCCCCCATGACATTCATATTTTCAACAATTCTGAAATTTTCGTCTCCCACTGGAGACTAAATAAACAGAAAAACATATGTTATATATTTTTTTTGTACATCACCTCAGAGAAATTATTGTCTTCTGGATAATCACAAACACTCCTTATGAAACTATCATCCTAGGTAATACAAAACATTGACTGGCTGTCTCTTACCAATCTTTATAGCTTCATACAGCTCATCAAAATTCAAACTAGGCACAATAAGTTCAACAATAAATCATCCACACTAGGCTGGGTACTCTCTCCTTCAGCCCTAATAAAATCACTTCTTCCTGCACCCTGACAGTCTTAGTGATCATCTTTCCCACCTTTGCTATTAGGAGCAATTCCAATTGCCTCAGACAGCATTAGTTCACTAAATCAAAAAAACTAGCCACCTTCAAAGATACATTAAAGCAGTTAATTGTTGCATATTTAGGTGAATCCCATTAGATGAAATAGTCACCCATTTCAACACAGTCTTCTACAACAAACTGAACAGATTAGCTCCCTTTCACAGAAAGGGGAAAAGACAACAGCGCCCCTTACTAACATCATAAACTAGGAAACTTACGAACAACTGGGGAAAGGCATGGGAAACATGACAGCACGAAAAACAAAATAGCACACCCCCAAATTTTAAAATGGCTTTGTAATTCCACCAAAACCAGAAGTAGGATCAACAAAATAAATTACTGTAATTGACAAAGAAAACCACAATAACCCAAAAATTGTTCTAGAGCTCTATTAAAATACTCCTGTCTCTTGGCATATCTCAACAACCCAACCCTTGCCCAAATGCACCTCCAGAAACCACTGCCTCATTATTCAACTCCCATTTGATCAATACTATAACCCCTCTACTCAGTAAGAACACTAGTTATATACTCATTGACTTCACCCAAACAAATACTGCCCTTAATGCTTTCTCCCTCAGCTATGCACCTTCCTCCACCATTAAAAAAAAAAAACACTTTTGCAAGCTAAAACCCACCACCCTTACTACTGATAACTTGTCATCAGAAGAGCTAAAAATTACTGCTGATGGCATAACATACTCCATCTTAATACTTATTAATCGATACGTTCAAGAATATGTTCCCAACCTCTCGAAAAAACTCTTATTACCACTGATCTCTCCAACTATAGGTCCACAGACATTTTGTCACCCCTCTAAAATATTGGAAAAATGTATACATTCTCATCTTCTTAAAATCTCTTAGGCAATAACTTTTTTCAACCCACCCAACATGACAGCCAAACAAATCATAGTACTACCACAGTCCTCCTTCACTTTGTAAACACCATTAAACCAGACTCGCAACATACCCTGTACCATTTCTGCATTACTCTTATACCTGTCGAAATCTTTTGGTATGGATTCATATGACAAATTGCTTCACATATTCGCTAATCAAAAAATTTTTCTCTCCTCTCTCCTGGTTACAAAGCTATCTTATAGGCAGATCACTGTGGTCCTGTGCAGGGGAGACAAACATTTGACAACATTAATAGAATAATTATGATCCAGGGGGAAAAAGTGTAAGAAAATACCACTATTGTTGGTGGGTCTTGATGCAGAGAAAGCATTCAACATAGTAAGTTGGGATTTTTATGAGTAAGGCAATGGAAGCATTTGCATTCCTGACACAATAATAACGTTAATCAGGAGGATATATGAGGGATCAGAGGCGAAAATTAAATTGGGGGTGCTCCTCTCTGATATGTGCTGTCTGAACAGAAGAATCAGGCACGGATATCCTCTTTCCCTTTATTTGAAAAATATTTAGAACCGCTGGCAAAGAAAATAATGGACTCAGCAATTCAAGGACATAATTGTTATGGTAATCAAGAAAAATTTGCTTTATTTGCAGGCAATATTACTTTGGACCTGATAAAACCAGAAAAGGACATCTCAGTGCTCTGGAACATTCTGAGACAGTTTCAAGTCTTTCTACAATATAAAATGAATTTTGATAAAACAAGAGCTATACCTGTAAACTGTACCCACACATGAATTGGTTCAGAACAACCCAAAACAAGTATATCCAAACACACTGATCCAGAACACTAGGACTCCACAAAAAGTTAACCAGATAATTCAGTATAAGGAGTATTTATTGTAAAATCACAGATTTAGCGCTTTCATCAACTCAAAATGTTGACTTCATCAGAATACTTAAAACCTACCAATAGTCCATCTTATACTGTTAGATTTTGGCGCCAAATGTCTAAACCAATCTCCACACAGTAATACATTTAAAGACACAGTTTATACTAATTTTGCTAAAAATCACAATCAGTGCTTAATTAATACAATCTGCTTCATCTTAAAAGTGAAAAATAGATGTAATATATAAATACTTCACAATATCAACATTCCTATAATACAAAATAATTAATGTATAAAAAACATAAAAATAACATATAACAAAATTCCTATAATGTTTGATATGGTCATGTTCATAGTTTAGCAAGAAATATAGGTTTAGTAGGTATACTGTCATTCAAGCCTGGGAAGTTAGTGGCATCTAAAAGTAACTGCCACTTAACTTCTTTTTCTCCTAATATTGCTTTTATATTACCTCCCCTGGGATTGATGTACACCTGTTCCAAAACAGAAAACTTGAAATTATGACAATCTCCTTTGTCAGCAATATGCCTAAATAGAGCATTGTTGACGTCCTTTCATTTTATGCAGTATAAGTGATCATATATTCTGTTCTTAAACAACCTTTCGGTCTTCCCTATGTAATATCAAGGGCATGTCATACATTTCATTAAATAAATAAAGAAGTTATGTACTCACCATAACGTTCCATGTGAGTTGTTCCATCTCGTCTTCATTCTCACTGATGGGTTCGGAGCCAATCCTCGGCTCCGACACAGCCAACTAAGCAAGCTGAAAGTTCTCCAGTAGCTCGAGACCCCACCACTTATCCCATAATGCACTGCTGGAATTACCTCAGATCTTGTTTGCAGCGTACCATATAGTAGTACAATAATTATTCTGCCTAGGAATGAATACACATTGAAAAAAGAGGATGAAGACAGCCTCCAGGTCAAATGCCAGCCAGGAGGGGGAAGGAGGGAGAGATGCGAGAATGAAGGCGAGATGGAACAACTCACATGGAACATTATGGTGAGAACATAAAATCTTTATGTGAAGTTGTTCAATCTCACCATTCATTCATCACTGATAGGTAGCGTCCATAGCACCCTGATCTTGGGTGGCTCATGGAAGTACACTCTTCAGAACCGTAGAACCAAAAGAAGCCCTGTCCCTGGAGGCCTTATCCACTTTGTAATGAGTTATAAAAGTGTGAGGTTTAGACCACGTGGCTGCTGCACAGATGTTATCCACAGGTAATTTGGCTTGAAAGGCTGAAGAGGTAGAAACTGCTCTGGTTGAATGAGCCTTTACCTTACTAGACAAGGGCATATTATGACAAGCATATGTGTAGGAGATACAATCAGACAGCCACTTAGGGTTGTTTTAGCAAATGGTTTACCTTTTCTGGCCTCAGAAAAACACACAAAGAGCTGATCTGATTTCCTAATGTCTTTTGTTCTGTCCAAATAAAATCTTAAGTTGTCTATGAACATCGAGTTTGTGCAACATATATTCCAATTTGTTGGTATGATTAGGGAAGAAAATGGGCAAATCAATGACTTGATTAATGTTAATCTCAGAACATACTTTGGGAAAAAAAGGATGGATTTGTCCTGAGAGATACTCTGTCAGCATGGAAGACCATGCAAGGGGGCTTGATGGATAGGGCTTGGAGCTCTGACACTCTACGGGCTGAAGTGATGGCTACTAAGAAGATAGTTTTCCATGACAAAAATTTTAGTTCACAAGATGATACAGGCCCAAAAGGAGGAAGAATGATATGAGATAACATAAAATTCAAATTCCAGGGGGAATAAGGTGTCTTTACTGGAGGTCTTATGTGAAAGGAACCTTTTAGAAAAGCCTTAGACAATTGGTGAGCCATAATATTCAAACCATCAATTCCTAGATGAAAATTAGATATAGCAGCTAATTGCACTCACACCACAGCCACCGCTGCTCCTTTGTTGAAGATTTCTGTCATGAATTGTAAGATAGAAGACAATAGCGTTTGATAAGGGTCAATGTTGTGGGAAGATGCCCAAACGGAAAATCTCTTCCACTTACTACGATACAATTTTCTGGTGGAAGGTTTATGGGAAGCCAACAAAATCTAACTAGTGCCATGGGAAAGATTATAGAGCCTGGCTATGCAGGGAATTTCAGCAGCCAAGCGGTTAGCTTCAGTGTCTGCAATGATGGGTGAAGATCCCGACAGATGTGTCAACAAGTCCGGAACTGGGTCCAGGATCCATGGATCTTCCAGAATATGATGGTAAAGAAATGGGAACCAAATCTGCTGAGGCCAATGAGGGGCTATAAGGATGATCATCTGTCCCAGCGACTTTGCTTTCTGTAAGAATTTGGGTATCAGGGGAATTGGTGGAAATGCGTAGAGGAGACCCGGGGGCTAATCGTGGACAACAGCATTCCTCGGGGAGTGATATGGCGTGGGAATCAGGGCAAAATAGCTTCTGCATTTGTTATTGATGTGACTGGCAAAGAGGTTGCAGAAAGGCTGGCCCCATTTGTGGAGGATCCTGTCTGCAATCTCTTGTTTGCGGGACCATTCGTGGGGTAATAAGATTGCTCTGCTCAGTCTGTCCGCTATGACGTTGGATTTGCCTGGGATGTGCATTGCCAACAGAAAGCACTGGGATGACAGTGCCCACTGCCATACTCTGAGGGCTTCTCGGCAATGGGGATAAGACTTGGTCCCACCTTGTTTGTTCAGATACCAGACCACTGACATGTTGTCCGTCTGTATTGCAATTGTCCCTAGAGGAAGAGAGTCCTGAAAGTATTGCAACGCTAGAAGTACTGCTCTCATCTCCAGGACATTGATATGCAGATGTGATTCTTGGTCTGTCCATGTGCCTTGGGCAGTCTTTCCCTGAAAAAGCCCCCCCCACACCCTATCAGGGAAGCGTCCGTGGTCACAGTGGCAACTGGAGGGGGGAGCATGAAAGGACGTCCTATTGTGACATGAAGAGAAGTCAACCACCACTGAAGATCCTTCTTGCAGGAATTTATCAAGATCATGTGACTCATTGAAAGTTCTTGGTAAGACCATTGTGGGAATAGAAGCCATTGAAGGATTCTCATATGCATCCTTGCTAGCGGGATTGCTAAAATAGCTGCCATCAATCCTAGAACTTTTAATACCTCTGCTACTGGTGCTCTGTTCTTTGATAACAGGGGCATGATGTGTTGGTGAAGAATACAAATTCGTTCTGGTGGAAGGCGGAGAGTGGTGGTTGACGTGTCTAGTTCTGTCCCTATAAAAATGATATGATGCGATGGTGACAAGGCAGACTTTTCGAAGTTGACTGTAATGCCTAGCCAATAGCAGTGTGTCAGAGTAGCCTCTCTCGCTTGAAGTTGATGCCTGTTGGTGGAGGCAAGGAGCCAATCATCTAGATATGGAAACAACTGGAATCCTAGACCTCTCAGGTGAGCCGTGACTATTGCCATGCACTTGGTGAACACTCTGGGGGCTGTAGTGAGACCACAGGGCAGAGCTCGGAATTGATAATGATAGGCTCCCAGCCGGAAATGCAGGTGATCTCTGGATGGTCTGGCAATCTTTATGTGGTAGTACACATCCTTGAGATCAATCGAGCACAATTGTCCTTCCCCAAGAACAGGAGTATGGACTGTAGGGTGACCATTCGGAACTTCTCTTTTTTTCACAAATTGGTTGAGTCTGCTGAGATCCAAAATGGGTCTCCAGTCCCCTGTTTTCTTTGGAACTAAAAAGAACCTTGAGTAAGTTCCGAATCCTGTCTGGTCTGCTGGGACTGGCTGGATGACTCTTTTTTTTCTAGCAATTGGCTTACCTCTATTGCTGCTTGTCCAATGTGACTGGGTGGAACGTCTGGGATTTTTTTGATGGGAAGAGGCTGGGTGGAGAATGGTATGAAATACCATCTGGAAATGATACTTTGTACCAAACTGTTGTTTGTTATATTTAGCCAGGCTTTGGGGTACAATGATAAGCGACCCCAGACTGCCTCCAGAGTAGGACAGCTGGGCTTCCATTCAGGAAGCGCTGGTAGGATTGACCAGAGAAGTGATCTCTGTCACCCTGGTGTTGCGGACCCCCTCTGCCGCGAGGGTGGCGTCTTCCATTGAAACCCCCTCCTTTGCCTCTGGAGGGGGGCTCTCCACGTGTGTCTTGAAAGGTTCCTTGGGCTTTTCGGAACCACATCTTTCCTCCCCTCTGACCTTTGGGAAAGGGTTGCGTGGGGGTGGAAAAACAGACTCCGACAGCAGACAAAGCCTTTCTTTCTTGCTCACACCTGGTCAAAGTCTCCTTCACCTTTGGCCCAAACAAAGATGAGCCGTCAAATGGGGTATTAGTAAAGGAAGACTTGAAGGGTTCCGTGAAGGAACAGCGTCACATCCGGGCATGCCTATGAAGAGCCATTCCTATACCTGCGGCTCTACTCGAACCATCAGCTGCGTATGATACAAGACGCATGGATGAGTTGACTATCGAATTGAGGGAAGAGTGCTGAGTGGCAATCTTATTGGATACACTCAAAGCTACAGCACCCTGAAGAGCATCTCCCAACTACTTAAGGAGGTCTCTCTGCAGTCTGGTAAAATGTGTCAAGTAGTTCAGTGATTTGAGTGAGAAAGTCGCTTAAAAACCTCAGCTTTGGCCGGCTAAGAACTTGCTGTATTCAACTGGACGTATAAAAGAATTTAAGTACCTTTATCTGCACTTTTTTTTTTCAAAAAAATGCAGTATTTAAATTGATTTTAACTGTGTGTTGCAGGAATATTAACTGAACTGGAAGTTAGTCAGTGTTTGCTGAATTTTGTTATTTGCTAGTAATTACAGGTGTGGGGGTAGCCACATTCTTTGATTTCCTGTCCTTGCCTATTTAAGTGGTACAGTGTGAAATATTTTCTGGTTAAAAATCTCAGCTTTGGCCGGCTAAGAACTTCCTGTATTCAACTGGACGTATAAGAGAATTTAAGTACCTTTATCTGCACTTTTTTTTCAAAAAAATACAGTATTTAAATTGATTTTAACTGTATGTTGCAGGAATATTAACTGAACTGGAAGTTAGTCAGTGTCTGCTGAATTTTATTTGCTAGTAATTACAGGTGTGGGGGTAGCCACATTCTTTGATTTCCTGTCCTTGCCTATTTAAGTGGTACAGTGTGAAATATGTTCTGCTTAAAAACCTCAGCTTTGGCCGGCTAAGAACTTGCTGTATTCAACTGGACGTATAAGAGAATTTAAGTACCTTTATCTGCACTTTTTTCAAAAAATACAGTATTTAAATTGATTTTAACTGTGTGTTGCAGGAATATTAACTGAACTGGAAGTTAGTCAGTGTTTGCTGAATTTTATTTGCTAGTAATTACAGGTGTGTGGGTAGTCACATTCTTTGATTTCCTGTCCTTGCCTATTTAAGTGGTACAGTGTGAAATATTTTCTGCTTAAAACCTCAGCTTTGGCCGGCTAAGAACTTGCTGTATTCAACTGGACGTATAAGAGAATTTAAGTACCTTTATCTGCACTTTTTTTTCAAAAAATGCAGTATTTAAATTGATTTTAACTGTGTGTTGCAGGAATATTAACTGAACTGGAAGTTAGTGTTTGCTGAATTTTGTTATTTGCTAGTAATTACAGGTGTGGGGGTAGCCACATTCTTTGATTTCCTGTCCTTGCCTATTTAAGTGGTACAGTGTGAAATAATTTCTGCTTAGAAACCTCAGCTTTGGCCGGCTAAGAACTAGCTGTATTCAACTGGACGTATAAGAGAATTTAAGTACCTTTATCTGCACTTTTTTTTTCAAAAAATACAGTATTTAAATTGATTTTGACTGTGTGTTGCAGGAATATTAACTGAACTGGAAGTTTTGACTCTGCTCTTCAGTTAGTCCCACCCACCCTCCCTGTTTTTGTTTTGGTGTTAATCTTAGTGGCCTTGAAACTGCCCGCCCTCTTGTAAATTTGTGTTTGGATACTCCTTCTGGGCCCATCTCATTTGCTCACTCAACTGAGTGCAGTGAGATCATATTCTGATTTCAGGCACTCCTACTGTGTACAAAGAGAGCATCTGGGAAACAGAAAAAAAAATTAAGCTTGTTTCCTGCCTTTCCTGTTAAGTGGTATAGACTATTTGTAGGCTTCTGTATCCCCAAGCCCTTCTGTGTTGGAGGGAAGCCTTCTGGCTTAGTTTTTTTCTTATAACTAGCCAGTTTTCTAGTTTCAGCACTCAAATCTGTTTCTTTGATCTCAGCACTTGTTCAGAAAAAAAAATTTCATCTGCTTTTACTGTACTTGTGTTTCTACCTACTTTATTTTACTTTTGCATCATCTTAAAAGTACTCAATTGTATTTATTACTGCTTGGTGTAACTCATTCTAAGCCTTTTGGTTTAAACACTTGGGCTTTGGACCAGTTGGTTTGCACTGAGAGGGTTTGTGGTCTGCACTGTAGTGGCAGAACAGGTAGCTTACATCCTTCTAGGTTGGGAACTGCTGATTGAGGGCTCAGTGTCTGTTATTCTAAAAGTGTATTAATTCTGGTTTAAGCACTTGGGCTTTCAGGCCAGTTATTTTACATCAAGAGGGTTCGTGGTCTGCACTCCTGTGGGAGGAGAGGCTGGACTCTGCCCTTCTGAGCTGGGAATTTCTGGTTAAAGGCTTATAGTGCATGCATATCTGAACTGCTTCTTACTGAAGTTGGTGCACCTTGTTTGCTGTGGCATAGACTGGATTCGGGCCTGCTGGATCTAGCTTTGTTTGTGTAACTTGAGTACTAATCCAGGCATTCTCTAAAGTATTCAATTGTATTTATTACTGCTTGGTAGTAACTTGATTAAAGTGTAGCTATCATTCTAAATCTTTTGGATTAAGCACTTGGGCTTCAGAACAGTTGTTTTACATTAGGAAGGTTTGTAGCATGCACTGTGGTGGCAGGACAGGTAGCTTTCATCCTTCTAAGTTGGGAACTGCTGATTGAGAGCCCAGTGTCTGTTATTCTTAAAGTGTATTAGTTCTGGTTTAAGCACTTGGGCTTCAGGCCACTTATTTTACATTAAGAAGGTTCGTGGTCTGCACTCTTGTGGGAGAAGAGGCTGGACTCTGCCCTTCTGAGCTGGGAATTTCTGGTTAAAGGTTTATAGTGCCCGAATATTTGAACTGTATCTTACTGAAGTTGGTACACCTTGTTTGCTGTAGCATAGACTAGATCCAGGCCTGCTGAATCTAGCTTTGTTTATATGCTTGTTGTTTGTTTGCGTGTTATTTCCCTGGAACGCTAATTCCACCTAATACGCGGCTTCAAATCGCTTCTGTGGATCACTAGTGATATCTGCATTGCTTACTGTAATTATTTCCTTGTTTCACTTGAAAGAAAGTTACTGTTTGTCGTTTTTGCATTTAAGTTACCTGTAACACATTGCACTTAAGTTACCTGGCACTTGCTCGCTAAAGCAATTATATAAGTCAGCACTAAAAATTAAAAGCACTACACCCTCACTCCCCACTGGCCCTTGTTTTCAATTATTAAGGAATTCCCAATATTATTCTAGCATGTCCAAAAGTCAGTTGTCAATCTCCTCTCCGGTCCAGCTGGTGAATTTGGGAATCTTGAGGCAATGTTACAACTGCCTCATGTACACAGACAACCCTCTCCTCCTCCTAACAAATTCCAACACATGTGAGAGATGCAACCATATAGCCAAACTGGAGGCTAAGCTCTCTCAACTCAGTACTGGCATAACCAGTCAGGAGGAGAAGGAAATCACACTCACTACAATTCCAGTCTCACATAGACCTACCACAACAGCAAACCAAACACATAATCACACAAAAACATACTCGGAGGCTCTAAATAAAGATCTGCCTAAGCAGCAGAGACCTCCAAAGCAGACACCCAAGCAACCACTACCCCAAAACAAAACCCATGCAACACATATCTCACAAAGCCAGTGTGCCGAACAGTCACAGCCCTTAAGACTAAACAACACACCTGATACACTTGTAATAGGCGACTCTATCGTCAGGCACACTGACGTCCCGCTCACCAGGCTGAACAAGGAGAGGGTCACGGTGAGCAGCCTGTCGGGCGCTAGGATCCGCGACACAACACAAGCACTCAGGTCACTCCAAGGCAAGTACAAATATGACTCAGTCATTGTCCATGCTGGTGTGAATGACCTGAGACGTACCACCCTGGACTACATGAAAAGAGACATAAAGGAGCTCTCTGAGCATGTAGCCCAGGCCGGTATGACCCTGACCTTGAGTAGCATCTTACCCTCACCAAGAATGATGCCACAATATGAAGACAAGATGATAAATTTCAACAATTGGCTTAAGTACTGGTGTCATTCAAAGGGGATCCAATGCCTGTCAGCTTGGGATGATATGCTCGACAAGCTACGATGCTTCGCTAGGGACGGCTTGCACCTGTCACCCCTGGGCTTTCGCATATTGGCAAAGGCTCTTGCTACCCCATAGTGCCTTTTTTAGGCAAGGCTCAAAAGACAAACCCACCTCCATAGGTATCACAAGGGATAAGAAGCTAAGAGTAATGCTACTCAACGCCAGAAGTCTAAACCTCAAGATGCACGCACTCAAAACTCTCCTTAGCATGGAGGACATCGATATCTGTGCAGTAACAGAAACCTGGTTCAGGGCTCCCGAGAGTACCCCAGCACTACCAGGTTATACCTCATACCATGCTTTTCGGCCCCAAAACTTGGACCGAACCACAAAAGGAGGGGGAATATCGATATTCATCAAAGATACCCACACCTCCAGGTTGGTGGCAAAGCACGAAGCATCAGAGACTATCCATGTGCAACTAACAGTGGGTAAAACTGCCTTCCAGTTTGTAGCCTGCTACAGACCACCCTCCCAAACCCAGGAACCCCACTCGGCCTTTATGAGAACACTGGAAAATATAAAGGTCTCCCCAAACACCATTATATTGGGTGACTTCAACTACCCAAACATAGACTGGGAGCATTACTCTAGCTCCAACACCCTAGCCCAAAGGTTCCTAGAATTTATACACTCAAATGCTATGGAACAACTTGTTACCACTCCCACAAGAGGGGAAAACATACTGGACCTGATCATCACCAACATGGGTACTCTATGCTCCAGACCAGAAGTGTATCCCTCACTGGTAAGATCAGAACATAAACTAATCTCACTGGATATTCACATCCCGACCCCACCCCCTGCCCAGAAAACCACAGTGAAAAACTTCTCTAAAGCAAATCTCACACTCCTCAAAACCGAGGTGGAATCCTTCAAAGCCCCCGGGCCTGTGGAAAATATGGCCCAGACCGCAGAATCCTTTATAAACGCATTCTATGAACACCTTCAGGAATGCATG
Source organism: Protopterus annectens (assembly GCF_019279795.1). Taxonomy (NCBI): domain Eukaryota; kingdom Metazoa; phylum Chordata; order Ceratodontiformes; family Protopteridae; genus Protopterus; species Protopterus annectens. The sequence continues at coordinate 1,335,275,916 of NC_056741.1, forward strand.
GATCATGTGATCCCAAATAAAACCAAGAACCAATCCTCCAAAGGCAGACGTCCTGTCTGGTGGACCCCAGCCATAAACAAACTATACAATAGAAGGAGGAAGCTGCTAAATGATAGAGCAAAATCCCAAAAGGGAAGGCATCACTGATCACTATTAGCAAATTACTACGGCCACTCATAAAATTGTCTAAGGCCAGCTTCGAGAGAAAAATTGCACAGGACACTAAGGATAATCACAAGGCTTTCTTTAGTTATGTTAGGAACCTGGGTGGTAATTCCCAGATATGCTCAGAATTAGTCCAAAATGACAAAAATACACTGAACCCACAGACATTGCCAACATCCTAGCTGACAGGTTCAGCGCAAACTTCTTCCCCCCCTCCCCACCAAAAGGGCAAATATCTATCCCAGCAGAGTGCTGCCCCCCTGACATCTCAGATGCTCAGGTAAGAGCCGCCCTCTCCAAAGCAAAAAACACAGCATCAATGGGACCAGACGGTGTCCCGGGCTGCGTCCTACATGAACTCCAAGAAGAGCAAAACCCAAACATAAAACTACTGTTCAATCTCAGCCTTACTACAGGATATGTGCCCAAAGAGTGGCGTACAGCAACAGTGGTCCCTCTCCATAAAGGTGGTGCCTCAACAGATCCTGGAAACTATCGCCCCATAAGCCTGACTAGCTTGGTCTGCAAAGTTATGGAAAGGATCATCATGGATCTCATAAATAAAGATATTGGGGACCTACAGACACTGGATCCTACCCAGTTCGGCTTTGTTAAGGGCAGATCCTGCCTCTTAAACCTGGTTGATTTCTTTGAAACAGTCACCAAGGCCATTGACGAGGGGAACACACAGCCTACCTGGACTTCGCAAAAGCCTTCTATACAATACCCCCACTCGGGCATTATAGATAAGCTCACCAGCTTAAATATAAACCCCTATGTCACTAGATGGATTGCAAACTGGCTCAAGGACAGAACCCACAAGGTTAGAATTGGTGGAGCCATGTCAGACTCCAAACCAGTTACAAATGGTGTCCCACAAGGCTCAGTCCTGGGACCTCTCTTGTTCGGTATATATTTCTCGGAGGTACAGGCCAACACGGAAGGACTGTGGCTGACCAAGTTCGCAGATGACTGCAAACTGGGCGCCATAATCGACTCTTCAGCCGACACAAGCATCCTCCAAAAGGGCTTTATAGAAACAGACAACTGGTACCAGAGCCATGGCCTCAAGTTAAATGCCAAAAAGTGTATAGTCATCACCTATGGCAAAAACAAAGTGCCCACAAATTACCACATAGGTGGTAATCCATTAAGCACAGAAGAAGTAATTAGGGACCTGGGGACCCAAGTTGATAGCAATCTCTCGTTTGACAACCACGTGGCCAAAGTGGTTAGAAAAACATTTTATATAGCCCACCTAATCATGAAGGCATTCACATCTAGATCAGGGGAGGTCATCGTGCCTCTTTACTCATCCCTCATCAGGCCCATAATTGAGTACAATGCCCCTTTTGGGATGTACCTTACCAGACACCTGCAGCAACTGGAAAGACCCCAAAAGTACCTCACCAAGAGGATCAAAGGGCTCAAACAGATGCCATATGCTGCCCGGTTAAAGAAACTCCAGCTCTACTCAGTGGCATACTGCCTGTTCAGAGGCAATCTGTGCCTGACGTATAAAGCCATGTCCAACCCGGAATTAATGGACATGCTGCACCTCAGAAAATCCAAATCCCATCGAGCTACGCACTCGAGAGACTTGAACCTCAGCACTGAAATAAATAGGACATGCTGGAGGGACAGATTCATAACCCAGAGGGTCCCTTCACTCTGGAATAAAATCCCAGTCCAGGTTAGGAAGAGTCCCTCATTGACTCTCTTCAAGAGGAATCTTGATGAGTAGATGGGAGATCGTAGGTTTACCCCGGGTATCACTTCTGTGTCACTGCTAGACAGAGGCACAGTATACTAACCTCAAAAAAGGGCATAGCAAAATAAATTTAAAATGGGTGGCGAAAGCCAAACACATTCTGGCTAGGCTTATAAATGCCCTAGGGCAGATAGCCTAGTATGAACCTATGAACCTATGAACTGAACATGCGTTTTCCATATCTATCCATGATCCTAGATTTTCTGTTAGGGGGATGACAGATGAGGAAGTCTCAGACATTTCCTTTTTGGTGGCTGCCGCCACCACTATGGCATCAACAGGGACTCCCTTGGTCAAAAAGGACTTATCCACAGGGGCTGAAATAAACTTATTAGGCCTCCTAGGAACAGGTTCCATAGATTCTGGAGACTCCCATGCCCTACGAGAGTCCAGATACATAAGCTCATCGTAGGGCGGAGATACCAAAGAGGTGGAAGGTTGAGACCCGAATGCCTTCAGGAGAACAGATTCATCCTCAGTAGGGCTCTTGGAGTGCCAATCACCCCTCTGCCTAAGAATTTCAAGAATCTCCGCAAAGGAGATGTCCTCAGAGGGGGATCTAGGGGACCCTTCTGATTCATCCAGGCCAGTGTCCAATGTGAGAGACTTCTGGGGGGGGGGGGGGAGTCCAAATGCCTCCTCTTGCATAATCTCTTCTGGAGAGGTCTCAGAAGAGCAGGGAGCACCCTGTGGGGCTACCTGAGGCTCTGGGTCTCTACGCTTGGGATGACCGGAGGAAACAGAAAATGACACAGGCACTTTAGAAGAAAAGACCAGACCTTAAGATGAGGAAGTCTTAGGAGACAACACTCGCCTCATGGCATCGAATGCATCTCGGCTCCGAAGAGGAGTCGATGGCTCCGATGAAGCCACGATCTCCTCCCACACTGAAGCCATGGGCGCCAAGCTCACCCGAGCCAAGGCCCCGAGAGGAAGAGTCGGCATCAACAAGTTGGTGCGGCTATTCTCCCCGGACCCAAATTGTATACAAGGTTTTTGGATGATACCTTCATTTTATGGGATGGCCCCCCCAGATCTTGTGGAAGCCTTCATTAGTTATTTAAATGGCACTAGCACCTATTTGAAATTTACACACAATGTTCAGACTGAGAGTATAGCTTATTTAGATACCCTAATTTTAAATACTCCTACAGGGTTTAAATCTAAAATTTACAGGAAGGAAACTTTCAGTAATAGTTATTTAGAATATGCTAGTAACCATCCTAAGAAGCTTAAACGCAACATCTTCAAGGGACAGTGTATAAGAGCAGCAAGAATGACTTCTTGCTATGAAGATATGGTTCAGAAAATACAATTTATTAGCTCCTTATTTATGGAGAGAGGTTATCCAAAGGGCTTAATAGATGATGTTGCACAGTTTGTCATCAAAGAATGGAACAACAAATACAAACATTTATTAGGGAAGGGAAAAGCACAGATGGTGACTAATTCAAACTCTGATAATGTTTTTAACTTTAGCAGAGGATGTGTAGTGAAATATGGTCCTTGTGCAGAGAAGGTTAAGCGTTTATTAATGGACAATTGGAATATTTTAAAGGCTGATGAAGACATTAGTCATTTGATTGAGGACACACCAACATTTGTATTCAAAATGGACAGGAACATCAACAAGTAACTTGGAGATGAATAATGTTAGTATGAGAAAATTGAAAAAGATAGGATACACACATAAGTGTGGAAATTGCCACTATTGCAGTTGCATTTTAGAAATTGAGAGTTTGACCTTGGAGAATGTGAATAGAACTATTATCAATTTCAAACCAGGTAACTGCAACACTAAATATATTATTTATTTAGCGAAATGTTTGACGTGTCCTGGATATTACATAGGGAAGACGGAAAGGTTGTTTAAGAACAGAATATACGATCACTTATACTGCATAAAAAGAAAGGAAGTCAACAATGCTCTGCTTAGGCATATTGCTGACAAAGGAGATTGTCATAACTTCAAGTTTGCAATTTTGGAACAAGTGTACATCAATCCCAGGGGAGATAATATAAAAGCAATATTAGGAGAAAAAGAAGTTAAGTGGCAGTTACTTTTAGATGCCACTAACTTCCCAGGCTTGAATGACAGTATACCTACTAAACCTATATTACTTGCTAAACTATGAACATGACCATATCAGACATTGCAGGAATTTTGTTATATATTATTTTATGTTTTTATATACATTAATTCTTTTATAAGACTGTTGATATTGTGAAGTATTTATATATTACATCTATTTTTCACTTTTAAGATGAAGCTGATTGTATTAATTAAGCACTGATTCTGATTTTTAGCAACATTAGTATAAACTATGTCTTTAAATGTGTTGCTGTGTGGAGATTGGTTTAGATTTTTTGGCGCCAAAATCTAACAGTATAAGATGGACTATTGGTAGATTTTAAGTTTTCTGATGAAGTCAGCATTTTGAGTTGATGAAAGCGCTAAATCTGTAATTTTACAATAAATACTACTTATACTGAATTGTCTGGTTAACTTTTCGTGGAGTCCTAGTGTTCTGGATCAGCGTGTTTGGATATACTTGTTTTGGGTTGGATCCTGATATGATAACTTTACATGAATTGGTTCAGCAATACGCATATTTATGAAGACATGATAAAATGAAGTGCTTAGGTATATGGGTTAAAAGGATTCTGTTATGGCAGCTAAATATACATAGGAAGAGACTAAACAAAAGATAATACAAAAACTGAGGAACTCGAAGCTCTGCTTATGGATATGGATAGCAAGATACAAGCAATCAAAATGTTTTTAGTTCCTTCAGTTTTATACAGGGTCAGGCATATTTTTTTTATCAACCAGGGAGAAGATGAGGACATCAATTAATAAAGAGTTATAGGATTTTATCTGAAAGGGGAAGAGGCTTAGAGTCAACTGGGATAAACTGATCCTTCCAGCAGAACAAGGTGGATTGGGATTATCTGCTGTGAACAGATATTTTAGAGTTACAGTTAAGGCTCCTATACATAGCACAAGCAGAAAGCTATAATTCTAAGTGGAAAGGGATGATGACTAAGCATGAGGGAAATTCAAGACAAGGAGAGAGTGGTATTTTGGATGCAGATCCTTAGTCATACAGTATACTATATTTATAAAGTAGCAGAAAGTATTCTAACTAAGCCAATGTGGGAATGGAGAAAGACTTTGCAGATAAGGATGACTACAATTAGGGGTACAGAGAACAGGTAAGATGGGCAAGAATTTACTGGAGAAAATTGGCAAAGGAACCAATGTATTGGGAGCAAATAATTAGTGAGGGTAAGATAACAGAATGGGAGGATACCAAGAATACATTTGGATTGTACGCTAGTGACTTCCTTCCCTATCAAGGATTGATATCAATGTATAGGCAAAGAGAAAAGGATAGGGGAATCAAACAACTCACTGGTTGAGATTTTAGTGGAATCTAGAACAGAAGTTGCTGTTAAAAAGGGATAATTAGTAAGGAATATAAAATATTGCATGGTAACTATAGGAATCAATCAAAGGAGGCTGGATAAGCAATTCACAAAGAAACAATGGAAAGGTATAGGTATGGCTCCCAAATACTCAACAAGGTCTAGAAGATTTAGAGTTTTTGCTGGGAAGCATTTTTTATAGGTATTTTTATACAAGCAGACTCCAAAATTCTTTTCCTCAGGTAGACTGCAAATGTTAGAGGTGTGTTGGGGAAGAAAGCGGTAACTGGGAGCATATAATGAGCTGACAGGCTTTAAAAATCCTTATGGACTACTCTGTCAGAAATACTGAGTGAACAAACTGCTGTAACTAAGAAATTACTTTCTGAGTTGGGATAAAGGATCTGAATTGCCAAGTTTAATTCTGATGGCTGCCAAAAAAAAAAACAATTACTAAAGAATGGAAATCAAGGTCTAAACCAACCGTACTTGATATAGTGAATACAGTAACAGAGATAAAAGAAATGGAAGTGGGATCTTTAGAAGCGAGTAGGAGCAAATTGCATAGAAGAAAATGTGAATTGTGGGAACAATACATACAGAATAATGTTTGGAGGAGGAGTGAAGTTTAAGAGAAGACAGGAACTGAATGAACTATGTAATGCTGGATTAACTGACTGTACAGAAGACTGGATGTGATGTACAATGTTTGTAACAGAATATGCTATATATGAATATTTCAGAAATTTTGGGATTAATGGAGTTGGGGGAAAGGCATAAAGGAGACGGGGGGGGGGCTAACTGTGAAGAAGAGCATCCTCGACTGGAGGAATCAGGTCAAAGTTGCTGCACTTGTTGTTTAGGGGAGAGGCAAAAAGATTACAGCAAGGCTGACCCCATCGACTGTCATATTCTGATTGAGAGAGCCATGGGGTAAAAGAATGCACTTGCTCAGCCTGTCTGCTATCACACTGGGCTTCCCTGGAATATGCATTGCTATAAGAAAGCAGTTGGAAGAGATTGCCCATTGCCACACTCTGAGACCTTCTTGACACAAGGGGGTAGGATCTGGTTCCTCCTTGATTGTTGATATACCAGAATAATGACATGTTGTCTGACTGAATTGCAATAGTTTCTAAAGGAAGAGCATCTTGGAAAGCCTGCAATACTAAAAGCACTGCTCTTATCGATAGAAAGTTGATATGTATATTGGCCTCTGTGGGGGACCAAGTGCCTTGGACTGTTTTGCCCAGAAACCTCCCCACCCAAACTGGGAAGTGTCTGCAGTCACTGTGGCCTTGGGCTGGGGAAGAACAAACTGGCGACTTTGTAGTATTTGAGTCAGATGAATCCATTTGAGATCTTTTTTGCAAATACTGGAGATTCTTATTTGAGACATTGTTTGATGAAGGATAAACCATTGTGCCAATAACAGCCATTGTAGAATTCTCAAATGAAATCTGGCCAGCGGAATTAACATTATTGCCACCACCAAGGAACTTAAAGCCTGAAGAACCAGGAGAACTGAGATTTTGTTGCTGCATATTACCCTTGTAACTTGCGACCTGATTGTCCCGACCCGTAAAGGAGGTAATGAGGCTATTTTCTCTTGTGTTGAGAACTGCTCCTGTGAAGTTTAAACTATGAAAAGGTTCTAGATATGATTTTTCACAGTTTATTGTTATTCCTAGACAGAAACAGGTCTGGAGAATGCTATCTCTTGCCTTTAATAGTTGATGCCTGGTTGGGGTGGAAATGGGCCAGTCGTCTAGATATGGAAACACATGGAATCCATGTAGTCTCAAGTGAGCTGCCACTACTGCCATGCACTGTTATTAAAAGTGGTTTTACTTAGTCCTGCTGGTTTGCACGAGTTTGCTTCATTGTTTTCAGTTTCTCAAGCTACATAGTGTGGTGTCAGCGTTCGCCTTTTTGCTTGTTTTATGGTGTACTTTTAACGCTTGGATTATCTTGTACTGCCATGCACTTGGTAAACACCCTGGGGGCTGTGGTGAGACCAAAGGGTGGTACTCTGAATTGATAAATGAGTGGCTCCCAGCCGGAAGCGCAAGTACCTCCTGGATCATTTGTCCACTTTTATGTGATAATACACATCCTGAAGGTCTACAGAGCACATCCACTCATCCTTTTCCAGAAATGGAAGAATGGTCTGAACCATAACCATCTGGAACTTGTTTCATCAAAATGATTTGTTCAAGTTGCTGAGATCCAATACTGGTCTCCAGCTCGTTTTCTTTGTCACTAAAAAGAACTGAGTCAGTTCTGTATCCTTTTTGGTCTGGTAGGAACTCTTGTTCCTTCTGACTGGGTGGAACATCAGGGATTTTTTTGTATCAGGTTGGAGGAAGGGAAAAAGGTATTATATAACCTCTGGAAATTATCCTCTGCACCCAGGTATCCAATGTTATATCCAGTGCAGGGATAGTTGACCCCCAACTGGCTCCAGAGTAGGGCAACTGGGCCTTTGTTAAGGAGAGGTGGAGGGGCCTGCCAAAGAAAATCTCTGGAACCTTGGTTTTGTGGGCCTCCTCTGTTGTGAGTGTGGCATCTACCATTGCAGTCCCCCTCTGCCCATGGGGGAACTACTTCCACGTGTGTCATGAAAAGACCCTTGGGCTTTTCTGAACCACATTTTTCCATTACTTCTCTGATTCCTTAAGAAGGATCTCGGAGGAATGGAGAAATGTACATCTATGGCAGAAACAGTCTTTCCATCTTGCTCACACCGGGACTATGTGTCTTTTACCTTAGCACCAAATAAACACGCGCAGTCAAAAGGAGCATTGATAAACGTAGACTTAAAAGGCTCTATAAAGTCACGCAAGCCCATCCAGGCATGCCTCCTGATGGCAATGCCTGAACCCGCTGCTCTACTCATCCCTTCAGCTACATGTAAAATGAGCCTCATGGAAGAGTTAGAAATAGATTGGAGTGTAGCCAACTGGGAAGTAACCAAGGCCTGTACATCTTCAGATGCGTATCCTGCTAGAGTATCTGAAAATTCTTTAATCAGATACCTCTGCACCTAGGGAAATGTGCCAGGTAGTTCAGGGATCGTATAGAGAAGGTCACTGAAACATAGACAGGGTTCCTAAATCTATCCATCGCCTGAGACTCTTTGTTTGGGGGATGGATACAGGAACTTTACTCAGCTGGCTACTTCTTTGTGGCCGCCACCACAACCATGGCATCCACAGGCACACCTTTTGTCCACAATTGTTTATCCTCAGGAGCAGTAATTATTTTGTCTGGTCTCTGGGGAATCAGCTCAATAGTGTTGAGGGCCTTCCATACCCACTGAGAGATCAACTCAGTGAGCTCGTCGGTGGGGGGAGTCAGCCAGGAGGTAGACAGGTGGGTACCAAAAGCCTCCAGGAGATATCTTCAGGAGGTGACCATGGGAACCCTTCACCCTCTTAAAAGTCTGTCTTTGGCGACAGATTTCTCCTGGGAATCCAAGTTTTTTCTCTTGAACTACTACTTCTTAGGGACCTCCTCAGTGGGATGCTCTAGGGAAGTACTAGACGAAATGGGAATGCCCTGTTGGAAAGCCTGGGGTTTCGATACTCACTGTCCCTGTGGAGAAAAAGGTTGAGGCTCTGTACATAGAGATTACAGGGTTGGGGTTGAGGATCCAAGGAGGTATGGATCATCTGAACTGCTGAAGCACACATGGCTCTCTCCAAAACCTCAAAGGTTGATCCACCCTGAGAGACAGGAGTCTGGATCCATGAAGGCAAGCCTCTGGCTACTAGTCCCCTCCCTGCTCAGAGGAAAATCCTCCCGAGCCAGAACAGAGCTCATCCAAACCAAAGCCCCCAGGTACAGGGACGGCTCTGAAAACATCAGAGTAAATCCCAACACCTCTGAGCTGTCTAGGGAACTATGGCTCAGAGAGGTCTCTGGCTCCAACTGAATGAAACAGCTCAGAGCAAACAATGGATCTGATGAGAAATTCATTTTCGGATCTCAAGCAGATGGAGTCGGGTGGCTCGGACTCAAGAACTCTGAAGCTTCAAAAGATGCAAAGGAGGTGTTCTTGAAGTACAGAACTCCTGACCTGAAGGGGTAGAAGCAGTGGACACCCTGGCATACTCTGCACCCAGAGAATCTTTCTCAACAGTCTCTCCATATCCTCTTTGGTCAAACTCCTAGAATGGGTAAACATCAGACAGGGAAAACTGGGCCTTTCCAGGAAAGGAGAAAGTACTCTCAATGGAACTGGATCCAGTGAAGGAAAGTATTGGGTTCTGGTAAAGTCGGCATGCATGAAGTCAGATCGATGGGTGTCTGATCTGCCAGATGATGATTTTGTCTTGTCCAAGGTGTAAGCCAATTAAATGGATGGATCTGAATGTTTCTTGGTCTTCACTTTTGGATCCAAGAGGTTGAAGGATCCAAAAGTTTGGGTCTTTTGACTGCCAGATCCGATGGGGAGGTCAAGCGGACAGAAACCTCTTAGATTTTTCTGACATTTCTGAAGAAGAGGAAGGAAGGACTAGAAGATGTAGATTTGCCCTTTTTTGTTTATCTGATGGGAAAGCTCCAGATAAAGCCCCAATGAACTCAGATGGAAGAAGACCTTTAAGTATTAGCTTAGTTTTGTATTCAACTAGAGCTCTGTGGCTGAACGCATGGCATACAGAGCAATCTTCTTGAAGGTGAAGTGGTGCCAAACATGTCACATAGTGTATGCGAGTCAGAATAAGGCATTTTCCTCTTACACTTCCCACATTTGTTAAAGCCAGCTGGCCCATCTTCATTTGCCATACTGAAAAAATAGTTAAGGCAGGAGAAAACAACTAAAAGTCAGAAAGTATATGTGTGTATATATATATAAATATATATATATATATATATATATATATATATATATATCTATATACATATATATGGTTTACTATCAAAATTTAGATTGGCACTTACACGAAGTTGGGAAGGAAAATGTTCAAATCCACATTAGACAATGGTACTGTGCATTCACTAATGTGGAATCGACATTCTGATAGCAGATCGCACTACAGTGGTGATCGGGAAATGTATCCTTTTCTCACTGAAGTGCAATCCTGGAGTTGGAATATATAATATGCAGGGGGTGTGGGGGTCCCCCCTGCAAAAATGTTACCGGTAACACAGACTTTCATCACTGGAACTTCAGGTGTTCAAATGTTGATTCGGTGTTACCATTTCTGAAATTTTGGTAATTCGTTATTACCAATTTCGGCAAACTGGTTCTATTAAAAGGTGGAAAATTAATTTGATTTTCCGCATTTTTATAGTATGCCTATATATATAGAGAGAGAGAGAGAGAGAGAGAAGTGAAAAAGGGGGTGGGGGAATACCAACAATGCTAAAAAAGGGAAAATACACAAAATGTAAAAGGGAAGAATACTACAGATAGTATTCAGAAATACTTTCACATAAAAAGGGAAAAGGAATTTAGAGCAAGAAAAAGCTAAATAGAAAATATGAAGAAAAAGGTATTTGAGAGAGAAAGAAGATTATAAAATCATTATTCAAATAACTACACTTGTCTGCTCAAGAGCAACTGGTCACCAAGTCTAACGCGAATAGTGGGAAATGAGATCTGGGGTACTTAGGAAGGGTGCATTATGGGTAAGGGAGCAGCTCAAGGAGTATTTTGGTTACCACAAGATATTATAATGACCGAGTTGGTTCTGAGGGATCGGATCCGAACCCATAGGTTGAGGATAGAATGAAAATTGATAACATCAGATTATTTATTAGCAAACAGCATTCTCTTCATTATGAGTTATGCTACAATACTACCCCCTTTAGAATCATTTTATGCACAGTTTTATACAATAAAGATAAACATCATCAAGTAAAAACCTATAAAACAGATTCTGGTGATTTGAGATGTACAGCATGTGATACAATTATTACTTTTGATAGAAAATTAAGACAACTTTGTGAAATTGCCGCAAAGAATGTTTTATGTGATCAAAAAGTACAATTTGCACAATAACGTTTGTGTAAAGGAAGAAAAGAACAAAGAAAGAATGAAAAAGGGGACACATCCACATGTTTTTTTTTCTTCTGACATTGATTAATCTAATTTTTTATTATAACTTTGAAATATTCATCTAGCCATGAGCTTTTCTCTAATTATAACTTTGGCTATATTATTACTTAACTTACATGGAAGCAAAAAAGAATACATAACCAGTTACTTAATTTGCATGGAAGTGTAAAGACTACATACGCCCATCAGAAATGCACACATACCTGCTGAAGAACACCATAATGAGGCACTCGCTCAAACGAGAAATATCATGGAGCGTGTGTTTGGGTTGCTGAAATAACGGTTCTGCTGCCTAGATACAGCTGAGGGGGCCTGTTGTACAATCTATGTACATGTACTCAAATATTCACCATCTGTGCCATGCTACGCATCATCATCCTGAGAAAACAGCTTCAGCAGGAACTGCAAGGGGAAGGGGCACACATCCAGCCACCAATGGCAATGTCACCACAGCCATACGCAGGTGAGGAGTTAGAGGAGGAACCAGCAGCTGCTGTGGGTGTAGGTAGATGTTGGTGTGCTCACTATGCCCTCGCACTGGCTAAGAGGCAAAACATAGCACATTCACCACCTACGTGGCTAAAACCTTCATCCTACACACATACATATAGTAACATTGAGGCCAGGCAACACTCATAGCCATGCCAACCCACGTAATGGTTGTGTACTCCTAGCATCAGACAGACTTAACCCTGGACTAAAACTGTAGCAACTGCTGGATTTACAAAGTAAGTTTTGAATCTGGAGTGTTAAAATAGAATTGTGTAATAACACAAAAGAACGGCATATCCTTGCAAGTTGTAACTTGGTAATGTAAGTAAGTAAAAGGTGAGGGGTTTGCACAGCAATGACTAACATTCGACAACAGATTATTACGTGACTATGTGTCTTCTATCAAGTAATAGGCCTCAGGCATTAAAGATTCATACCTCTCAAAAGTACTGATAGTCACCAAATGTCCTCTGTTTGGCCTCACACTTTTGTACTGGAAAATCATTAAACAGAGTTGTAGAGTAATTAGACACATTTAAGTTTCAGACTTCACAACTCTCAGAGGATTCTTACAAATACTGATGTAAAAAACTGTTTTGATTTTATCAACTGTCTAACTTTCTAAGACCAAAATATGTCAAAAGTACAATCAGCAAAACCACATCACAAACACAAATTACTAAGCACCCTGAGCATCACACACAAAACTTATGTATCCCTGAATCCAAAAGACAGATAAGGATATGTCACAGTTATCACTTGCATATGGTGTGTGTGTGTGTGTGGGGGGGCTAGACTGACACAAAAGGTAATGGAGTGTGTGTGAGTAAGAAAGAGAAACAGCAGACATTTGGATAAAGTAACAGATGGCCAGTGAGACAGAATAAGCTTTAAGCTACATGGCTGAACCATGTTAACTGTTGTGTGTGTGTCTGTATGGACACTCCAGGTGAAACTGGTGTGTGTGTGTCTGCAAGAATAGAGATCTAATAGAAGAAGCTGGAACCATGAGGTGAATATAAACTGTTTAATCACAAGTTATACACTTTCACAGTTAAACTGTTTCCTCCGGCTTGTAAAACAGATAATGTCACAAAACATAAACCACTTTAAATGCATCAATAGAGCCCATGCAATTAAAACTAATCAATTAACTACCTAACAATCTCATTAAAATATCTATCTATAAATATCTATCTATATTAAATAAATGTAGGCATATTAATAATACAAGTAAAAATGATTCAACACAACTGTGAAGATACTTTAACTCTGGTTTCAAAGTAAAGATTTCATTTAAACTAGGTGGATAAAAAGACCTAAAATGTAAAATCCATTTATTTTCATATCTTTCAGTCAGATTACAGATGTCACCCCCCCAAAGGTGTACTGGAATGTGTTCTAGAGTTAAAAACTTAAAACCGTGAATACTATCCGTATCCTGTATATGCAGTGAATTTGTTTCAGCACAACAAACAGATGACTACATATGCGATCCTTTAACCTTTGATAGTTGGTTTTAAGTGGCGGTTCTGGACTCATTGTACCAGGACTCTATTTTTGTGTTAATTGTCTGTAAGAACATAGCCAAGCTCTGCTCTAGCTCAGAGTCTTGCTATGTCAGATAGATGTGAGGTGTGCATGGTAGAGGTGGCATTAATCGTTTTCGTACCAGACCACGACAACTGGCTCTGCCAGACGTTGCACTGGTACATCCATGGACAGATGCACTGCTGCTACCTGAATGTGACTGATATCTGCAGGATGAGATCCCCTCACAAAGATGACCAGGACCACAACCCTATGGCCTGTCACGTCTGGGTGTGGACACCTCAACCACTGACAGAACAGTGGATGTACTGCTACTATGGGAGTGTGATCTGGCATGGCCAAGTTGGCTAACATCAGATGCTCTGGCTGAGCTACACCCATGTGGATGCCATCCCATTCCAGCAGACGTTCCATCACAGACACTGCCCTTTCCAATGTGCCATTCATTTGATCCATTGAATCAGCAACACAGTGGAGGCAGTCATGCATGTCAGCCTGTGCCACATCTGCAACCCTAAGCATTTCCCTGGAGGACCTATTGGAGTGCGCCTGCACCTCCACGATGGCCCTAAACATAAGTCAGTTGGCACAGAAAGACACAACTGGATCAGGTGGAGGATGGAAAGCAGGTCTCCTCCAAGCACCCCAACAACCCTCATGTGTGGCAACTCGACCACACTTTGGCTACAGCCACAGTCAACAGGCACTGAAGCCACAGTAATCACACTACCCTCCCACCTATCCAATATCTGAGGGCTCATTGGACTGGGTTAGCGCAGGCCTACTGACTGTGCCCAATGGAATTATTGGAGATGGCTGAATGTCAACTTCAGTGTCAGATTCAACCTCGGCACCCCCTGACTGTGCCTCTGTTTAGCCACCATTGTCATCAGAGGCTTCTGATACTATCAGGTGGTAGGAATCCTGCACTTCCAATGACTGGATCAGCTGTGATAATAAGCAACAAACACAATAAAAAAATATTATCTACACTACTACAGTGCAAGTTAAGCTAACAAACTAACAGTGGTGTCACTATTACCAACAGTACAGCAATACACACAGCAGTCCTGACACCCACATCACAAACTAGATATTTCTTTGAACTGCTCTCACCAGTACTGACATAAAAATTTTGGCTTACCATATGCAGATGACTGTAGGCTCCCTATGGTGGATGATCCTGGATGAAGTTGCACAAAAAGTAAGGACACCATCATCACAATGAACAGTAAAACTGGGGATTAAAACTTTCTTTCCTTTAAATATCCATTAACGATACTTTTAACAAGAACTTGGATGACATGTCCATCCCAAGCCATGTGTAATCAAGCAGAATGTGTTATCCATATCAATCTACAACTATACCCCCCATACTTAAGTATTGCTGTCAATATTTTACTATACAAGAAATATTTAACAACTGAAATAGGTAAGCCTACCTGGAAGTTCCTCCTGGGATACATCGGTCCTCCTCGAAACAGCAGCACCAATGTCAATGACATGGTATTGTGTACTTCCAGGGAGCTGTCTGGCTCCCTGACAGTGGACAGGAACTCTTCATTTAGTGTCAGTGGTAGCTCTGTAGCAGGCCCCCCATAGTCATCTGTTCATGGGGCTCTGCAGGTGCTCTCCTCTGGGCTGATGAAATCATGTCAGTGACCCTAAAGAGCACCTGATCATACGTCCTGCTCTGGCCACCTACTGCGTTCACATCATCCAGTATCTGCTGTAAAATTTGGATTCTGTCAGACATATCCCCACATCCCCTCTCAAGCAGAAAGTCACAGTGTCACCTAAATGCTTCCACAATTACTTCATTCTCAGGGTCACTGGGGGGGGGGGGTCGAGGGGACTGGGACACCTAGGTGCCATAGTCCTAGGTGACATAAAACACAAAGGAAGGATAATACACAAGTATCACATAAATAAAAGTCATACTTAGTGAAATACTACTTTTTGTGTGTTATATCCATCACTCACTTGAGAAACATAAAATGGTCAAGATATACAAATATAAAAAAAGAAATTGTGTTGTTGTAACATATTACAGTCACACACAAAACAAGGTTGGATCCAAAACAAGAAGAGTAACAGTAAATTTTGTTTGCGCCAACACAGAAATGCAACTTGGCTCCCCCAACCCCAAAACAACAGGCAAATCACACATTTCGCTAACAAAACATCAGTGAAGGACTTCCAATATGGCTGTACACTGAGTAATAGCTTGCTTCAAACTTTCCCAGTGTGAAAAAAGAAACTCCGCACAGAAGGCCAGTAAACATGTGTTTATCAGTAAATTTCAGTAACTGATTAGTAAGTTGCACTGCCTGGATGCCAGGAATAAAGAAATACAGAAGACCTGAAAAAAAAAATCAACTACAAAAAGTGAGGAAGAAACACTAACTGGGGAAAGTTCTGCAGATATTCAGCAAAAAACAATGCAACCTTCATACATGATTTCCAGTAACCTACAGGAAGATGTAACACAACTGCATACAGACCTGGTTAAAATAAACAAAACACTGATGGAGTATATCAAAATGAACAACAGGCTGGAAAAAGTGGAAGCTGCTTTAAGCAGATATTCAGATGAGATGATAAAGCTGCAAAAATCAGAGTTTGAAATGAAGGAAAGCGTAGCTGAATATAAAACTGCTCAGGAAGAGATGTTTCAAAAAATAATAGAATTAGAGGAAAGAGCACGTAGGGAAAACCTGAGATTTTCAGCTTTCAGTTGGAAGGAACAGACTGCATTAATTTTATGAAACCACAAATAAGCAACTGGACTGGTATTCCACAGCAGGAGTTGCTAGATGAAAGGGCACATTGTGTGTATGCTCCAAACCTAGCTGTAAGAAAGCAATCTAGACCTTTAATAGTAAAGATGCAATCCTACCAGCAGGAGGAGTTGATTCTGACAAAACTGTGGCAGAAGGACAAAATACTAAAAGTGGAAGACAGCAGAGTGTTTTGTAGAGAATGATTACTCATTGTGCACCAGGCAGAAGAGGAGTAAGTTCATTCCACTATTCGCGGCATTTCAATATGCAGGTGTGAGATTCAAACTGCTGTATCCAGCTGTCTTTAAGGTATTCATCCCTGCAGGGATAAAATCATTTTTTGATGAAGTGCATGCTAAGGAGGAAATACAAAAGTTTGTCCAACAAAAAGTGTGTTGTGGAACAGAAGGAGATTCTGCTTCTTTTTTTTTCTGGTAATAAAGACCACAGTCTTTCAATGGAAATTGCTGGAGAGAAGGAAGGGAGCATAGGAGTTGACTTGAAGAATCAAGAGTATATTGGAAATGAAGCAGAGACAGAATTTGGGCTATGGAGAAAAGCAGTAATAAAACCAGTAACTTATTGTGGGATTACAGTGCAATAATTATACTTGTGAAATATGACAAAACAAGAACATCTGGAAATATTGGACTTTTTCAAAATCTGTTGGACTTGTGGGGGACTCTGAAGTATATGCCCTACTTGATGTCATTAATGTTCAGAAAAATGCTTTGGAGAGGAGAGAAAGCTAACTGTAAATAAGGAAAACATTTTCTTTTCTTAACAGTACTGTATTTGTGGTGTATGGTTTTCTTTGCATGCTATTTTTAAGTGTAATAGGGACTGTAAAAAAAGGTGCTGTTGTTTTTTGCTTTTTCTCCCTTCTTCTCTCTTTCTTCTTGTACTGTTTTGAGAAATAGGCAATGCAATGTTAAAAAAAGAGCCTGGTTAAAAAGGCATGACAAAGTTAAAATTAATGTGCTTTTTCTCATTCTTGCATGGGGAGATTAGCTTTAAGATAGAGAGCAAGTAAATGAAAAAGAATATTGAATAATATGAGTCTTTTTCTAGCAAATGCATATACACTTAGCAATTCTGCAGCCAGTCTTCATATTTCCATGGAAACAATATGATAAAGTGAATTTGGCTGTCTGGTTCTCGTGTCTCCGTGGAGACAATCTGATAGAGAGAAACTAGAGACAGTCTGATGGAAGGGGATTGGCTGTAGGAAAAAGAAGAGAAAGTGGCTAGGACAATGTTCTCTGAAAGCAATCAGTGGTTTTCCCAGCTGGGAGAGCTTTAAAGAAAAGACAAAACTAATTAGACTTGAAGTAAAGTTTTTTTTTCAGGTTTATTTTTTTAAATACAATGGGGATGCTAATATAAACGGGTGCTTTTGTTTTTTTCTTTCTCGCCTTCTCTTTCTTTGTTCAGTTTTAAGAAATGTATGAACTGCAATGTAAAAAAGGAAGTGGAAGGGAGAAAGGTCTAGTTAAGAGAATATGACAAAAGAAAAATCAGTGTGCTTTTCCCATGCTTGCATATGGAAATGACTGGGTTAAGACCCTAGGTGTTATCCAGTAACAAGTTTATAATAAAGCATGTAAATGAAAAAGAATATTAAATATTATAAGGCTTTTTTTCTGGTAAACAAGGTTTACTTAGCAGTTTTTGGCCTGGTTTCCATGTCACTTAGATGGCAATTTGATCAAGAGAAATGGCTTGGCGAAAGTGTTTACTGATCACATTCAAGTATTTTCTCAGCTGGGAGAGCTATAAAGATAGACAAAATCAAATGGCACTTACTAACTTCTTTTTTGGTTAACTCTAGCCTGTCTGTATGGCTAGCAACTTAGCACTTTTGTTCTTATTAGGAAGCAAAAATGTCAATATTTGAAGATGTACATAGTTTTGTATATTATTAAGTTGATAGGTTTGGGGGGGGACTTCTTTGATCTGTTTGAGGGCTTTCATAAAAGTTATGCAAGATGTGGCATAGGCTCAAATGGATATGACAAGAAACTGTATAAAAGACCAACCTGCCAAACAGGGGTTTATATCATAACATTGAAGTAGTAAAACTTTGAATGTTATAATATTGAACCCAAAACCGTGAACACTGAAAACAGCGAAGCTGCAGAACATCGACTTCTTTCCTAGGGAAATAATTTAGTGGGCTTTTTCTGCCACTTCGCTATTTTCTCCACTGTGGTGCGAAGGTTATGGACCGGGTTAAGGTGAGTGTGGGAATGGGATAGTTAGGGACCTTAGGGTTAGGGAGAGGGTAAGGTGAGTGTGCGATAGTAAGAGACCTTAGGGTTTGGGAGCGGGTAAGGTGAGTGTGTGATAGTTACAGACCTTAGGGTTAGGGAGCGGGTAAAATGAGTGTGCGATAGTTACGGACATTAAGGTTAGGGTTTGGGTTAAGGTAAGTGGATAGATAGTAGTGTATGTAGGGTTAGAAGTAGGATTTTAAGTGTATATGTGTGGATTACTTTTTTTGGTGTGTTTGTGTTGCATGTGTGTTTCTCAGAACAGCAATTTTTTTTCCCTGGGAAAAAAATTCACTGTTCTGAGCTTTTGATTATATCACATTTTGAAATTCCAAGTTCGAGCTTATGGTGTTCAATATTTTGGGATTACATATCTATTAAACCCCTATTAAAGTTAAAAGCAGCAAAAAATTGACAAGTAAAAATGGATATAGCCACTAGGTGGCAGACCCATTCTATTTTTAAAGAATAACACATGAATTCTATCACTAGCATTTTAAATGTTTTAAACATCAATTACAAAATGTTTTTTAGAACTGTTTTTAAACTTCAACAGAAACATACAATAGTAAACAATAAAGTCAGACAAAGTCATTTATTAATTTTTTATAAGCATATGACGTATATTCACTAAAGTAGGTTAATGGTATTTACATTTTTAAATTGAGTAGATGTTACGGTTTTATAAACTGCACATGGCTATTTTAAATGGTGTAATTTTGATTGGTTCTACATTAATTTAAACGTGTATAAAAAGTAATAAGATTAAGTCACATGGCAAATCTGATGAAGTCTGTGAGACGAAAATGCACGGTTTTAATAGCGTTTATTTTTTGTGAATAAAGTGTTCAGCTGATCTTTCTTCTGGGACTTTCTGTTCTTTTTTATTTTGGGATTTTAATTATGTGATATCACCTGCCGAACAGTATATGCATGTAACATAAAAGTTTGAACTCTACATTTAACAAAAAAGCAGTTATACATAAAAGGTGGCAATAGTAACTATATAAGAAAATTATGCTTTCCGTAGTCTTTCAATCTGAATAGTCTTACAGATAAATATAAAAAAGAAAGAGCAGTGAACTATAGTAAACACATAGAGTGCAAACAGCTATGCTACAGGAGACACACCTGGAAAGAACTGAACATGTGAACTTGATAAATAAATGTTTTCAGGATGGTTATTTGGCAGAATAACTGGGGCAAAGGAAAAGAGGAGTACTTATATTAATTGAAGGAGGAGCTCCAATAGAGATAGAAGAAGGGAAAAATATATAATTATGGAAGATATAAAGTACTAAAGGGCTACTGACAAGGGAGAAGGAATACACTGGCATGCATTTACATTCCACCTAAAATTGCTATAATGGAGCTTAAGAAAATTCTGGCAGAAATAAGCAGCTTTCAGCAAGGAATATTACTTAGAAGTGGAGGCTGTAATTTAGTTTGCAACAGTGAAGATGTGTATAGGGAGCCAAGAAGGGAAATATAACAAAGGAGGGTAGATTTTTGAAGAAATTTATGAAAATGTTTATCATGTAAGACATGCATTCAGTACTGGGAGTTCAGAGTGAATTTACATATTATTCTCTAAGATACAAAAACTGGGCTAGGCTAGATAGAACTTCTTTCTCCCAGGAACATGTGCATCTAATTGAAGGTCTTGAAACCCACCCAATACCTACTTCAGATCATGCGCCAATACTAAGTAAAATAAAAATGCAAAGTAATGAAATAAAAATTCCTACCAGTTGAAAAGAGAGGAATTTAAGGAATGCATTTTGGAATTAATTCAGGAGCTATGAGAGAAGATAGAAATTTCTTCTGAAAATATAGCTAGGGAGTGGGATAAAATTAAAGTGGAGTTTAAAACTAGGGTGGAAATAAAAGCAAGGGAGATATGGTTAAGAAGTAACAGAAATTATTTAGAGGGCTGACACATGTTAAAGTATTACAAAATAGAGGGAATCTCTCAGAATAAATAATGGAGCAACTGTAGAATGCCAAACAGAAAATAAGGGATTACCTCAATAATGTGCACGGGTTTAGAAAGATTGCTGTTAAGCAACTGTTTTTTGATAATAATTCTAGAACACAAAAACTTGTAGCACAACAACTCAGGCAACAGAAAGTGGAAAGCGCTGTCATCAAGCTCAGGTAGCCTATAACAAGGAAGATAAGAGATCCTCTGGAAGTTTTAGAAATATTTTGGAAATTTTATGAAAGTTTATATAAAAGCAGAGAAACATGGAAATCAAGAAAAGATTCTTCTTCTTCCGACTTTTTTCCTGGTTAGGGGTCGCCACAGCGGATCACCTGTCTGCTCATGAATGGCAGTGGAGTTTTACGGAGTCAAGTTGCCAGCCCAGCACCCAATCTTCCACAGTAGGCACACACATGCAGGGACTCACATCTAGGGCCTATTTAGAGTATCCAATCCACCTACAGCATGTCTTTGGGATGTGGGAGGAAACCGGAGCACCCGGAGGAAACCCACACAACCACAGGGAGGACATGCAGACTCCGCACAGAAGGCACCCCCAGCTTTGGATCAAACCAGAGAACCTCTTGCTGTGAGGTGGCAACACTAACGGCTGCACCACTGTGGCTGCCCTGAAATCAAGAAAAGATACAAATGGAAATATTTATGGAAGAATTAAATATGCCAAGGTTAGAGGTAGATGAGGCTCAATTACTAACAGGATAGGAAAAGATGAGATAAAAATGGCTATAAATAACCAATCTACGGGAAAGTCACCAGGAACATATGGCATTTCTGTGGACGTTTGGAAGCTAGGGGAAGAACTGATAAAGATCTGGAAGGTTTTGTTTAACGGTATTGTACGTGGAGGAGAAGTACCAGCATCCTGGAAGAAAGCAGTGGCAACACCTAAAGAGGATAAGAATAGATCAGATCCAGCTTCCTACAGGCCCATTTCAATACTAAACCATGACTATAAACTGTAATGTCTATAATGGCTAAAAGAATGGCAAAAGTGATAGATATGGATCAGTGTCGTTTTGTGGAGGGGTGGCATACATTTGAAAATATTAACAGAACACTGATAATCCAGAGGGAAGCAGAATGTAAGAAAATACTACCGTTATTGTATTGGTGGGCCTTGATGCAGAGAAAGCATTTGACAGAGTAGAGTGGGACTTCATGAGCAGGCCAATGAAAGCATTTGCTTTCCTTGACAGAATTATAAGACTGATTAGAAGATAACCACATCACCACAACAGTCAGGAAATCCTTCTATGTGGCATACCTCATCACGAAGGGCTTTTCATCCAGAAAAAAGGAGGTCATTGTCCCACTGTACTCATCCCTCATTAGACACATTATAGAATACAACGCCCCATTTGGTATGTACCTCTCAAGACATCTGCAACAACTGGAAAGGCCTCAGAATTACCTCACTAAAAGAATCACAGGCCTAAAGCAGATGCCCTACGCTGACCGCCTTAAAAAAACTCCAGCTATACTCTGTCGCATATCGTCTACTCAGAGGCAATCTCTGCTTAACATACAAGGCCATGTCAAACCCAGAGCTGTTGGACATGCTACACTTAAAGAAATCCCAATCCCTCAGAGCTACACGCTCCAGGGATCTAAACCTTGTCATCACAATAAACAAAACATGCTGGAGGGATAGGTTCCTGACCCAGAGACTCCCCAGACTCTGGAATAGATTGCCCATACATGTAAAGCAGAGTGCCTCTTTGGACCTCTTCAAGAGGACCCTTGACGATTGGATGGGAGAAAGGAAATTCACCCCAGGGATCACGTCAGTCGCCCTGCTAGACAGGTGTCCAGGAAAGTAAATAATGTGGGAAGAAATATCCAGGGAATTGTTATGGCTATGTATAGGCCCTAGGGCTGATAGCCTAGTACCAACCTATGAACCTATGAACCTATAAGAAGTATATATGAGGGATTGGAGGTGAAAATTAAAGTGGGTGGGGCCCTCTCTGATAACTTATGCTTGTGTAGAGGAACCAGGCAGGGCTGTCCACTTTCCACTTTGTTGTTTGCATTATATTTAGAACCATTGGCAAAGAAAATAAGGGATTCAGAAATTCAAGGATATAATTGGCACGGTAGTCTGGAAAAGCTGGCTCTATTTGCAGAAGATGTTATTTTATACATGACAAAACCAGAAAGGGACATTACAGTGTTGTGGAATACTTTAAGACAGTTTCAGATCTTCTTGGGATACAAAATTAATGAAGCTAAAACAAAAGCAATAGCAGTAAATTATGTACCCACACATGAATTGATCCAGCAATATCCATATTTATGGGGACAAGATAAAATGAAGTATTTAGGAGTATGGATTAGAAATGACTCTGTTGTGGCAGCTAAGGATATAGAAGAAAATACAAACATTGAGAAACTGGAAGCTTTGTTACATGGATATGGATAGTAAAATAGAATCAATTAAAATGTTTTAGTCCCTTTAGTCTTATACAGGTCAGGCATATTTTTATCAACCAGAGCAGAAGCTGTGGATAGCAATTAAAAAAGAGTTGAAGGATTTTTATCTGGGAAGGGAAGACAGCATGGTTCAAGTGTGAGAAGTTGAGTCTTCCAATAGAACAAGACTGACTAGGATTACACACTTTCATGGGGTAATTTAGAGCAACACAGTTAAGGCTCTTGTACATAGCACAAACAGAAAACTATAATTCAAAGTGGAAAGGAATGATGATGATACGGGGGGAAGCTCGGGAAATAAGGAGAGATTGGGATTTTGGATGCAGACTCTTAAGGAGAATAACAAAAAACTAAACAGATTATTATATTCATAAAACTGCAGGAAGTATTCTAAGAACTAAACCAGCATGAGAATGGAGAAAAGAGATTCTGCCGATAGGGATGAGGTACAGATAATAGGCAAGAGGGGGCTGGAATTTATTGGAGAAAACTGGAAAAGGAACCAAGGTACTGGGAGCAAATAACCAGAAAGGGAAAGGTAATAGAATTGGAAGAGGCCAAGTATTTATTTGGACTGCAGGTTAGAGAATGCCTTCCCTATCAAGGATTGATATCAGAATATAGGCAAAGAGAAAGAAATTGGGGGCTCTTGAATTAAAGACCAGCACTGGTTGGGTTTTTAATAGAATCTAGAACAGAAGCTGCCATTAAAAAAAAGAATAATTAATAGAGTATATAAAATATTGCATGATAACCATAAGAATCAATCAAAGGAGCTTAGAAAGGATTGGAAGAGAGATTGGATATGCAATTCACAAAGAGACAATGGGGGATATATGCGTATCTTCCAAATATGCAACAAAGTCTAGAAGATTTAGGATCTTTGCCTGGAAGTGTTTACATAGGTATTTTATAGCCCAAGTAGAATTCAAAGAATTTTTCTTCAGGTAGATCGCAAATGTTGGAGGTATAACAGGCAGGAAAGAGGTGGCTGAGAACATATTTATTTGGGAGTGTAGTGAGCTGGTAGACTTTAGGGATTCCCTGCGGACCGCTCTGTCGAAGATGCTGGGTGAGCAGATTGGATTGACTGCAGAGATTTTTTTTGAGCTATGATACAGAATCAGAATTTCCTAGACACAGTAAAGTCTTGCTGAGTCTAATTATGGTGGCTTTCAAAACAGCAATTACTAGAAAATGGAAATCAAAAGTCTAGACCAACTTTATTAGAAGTACTGAATATAGTAACAGAAATAAAACAACTGGAACTGGGATCTTTAGAAAAGGGAAGGGGAAACTACATAGGAAAATGGGAATTGTGGGAACAATATATGTAGAGAATAAACAAGGTTTAAGAGGCAGGATCTGAATATGTCATATGATGTTAACTGACAATGGCTGGATAGATTATAAGTGATGTATAATGTGTGCAACTATAGCTGTTTCAAAGGTGTCTGTGAAGTATAATGTTTGCAAATAAAGTTGTGTCAATACTGTTTGTTTTTCATTTAAATAAATGTAAGATTGCCTATATCATATATAACAATTTAATAAAGATGTTTATTGAAAACAAACATCAATGAACTACTCAAAGGGCTATCAAATATACTGTCCCTGAAACTTGTGTACACATTTGCCACAGAACTTTCCATTTTATGCAATTGCATGTCATGTTTACCTGTGGTCAGCACTCCCCTAGAGGTGTGCATGGGCCATCCTAGAAGGCTAATACCAGTGTGTCATTGACAATATAGGAGATTTATACTTCACGGAAATAATAGAAGAGCGTAAAGAGAAAAACTGTTGTGATATTACCACTTGGGATGATAGTGCATCTGTGAAAGTAAAATGCCCTGACAAACATGCCTATGCCATCAGTACACTTCTAAGAAATGCCTGCAGATAAAAGCAGCATTTGGTAATGCATATATCTTAATAGATTTTTCTTAGTGACATTTCAGCATATCCAGTATATACCTGAAAATGCAAGCATGCCTTATCAAGATCAGTAGTCTTTTGTGCAGATAAATTCCAAAGTAACTATCTTCTGCCGAGTTATCCACATAAACGGGTCTCCTCATCTTCAGGTTCGCTAGCTACATGGTTCCCTTTTTATAGTGTTGATTCAGGGCTATAAGCACAGTGAGGACGCAAATGAGGTGTGAACTCACTAGAATTGCTGAATCCCAAATATCTGGCTCTGTGTAGCACATGCAAACATAGTGCAGGCACTCCTTTAGTGTTTGTTGCTAATGGACTGCAACTGTGAATAATTACTGGTAGGGAGAAGGAAACCACAACAATTGCTGACTCCCTGACCTCCAGTGGGCATGTCATCCAGGTTAGAACTCCAAACAAGTACCCTTGACAGGAAAATACAGCAGTCAATTGTTCTTTGAGGCAAAAATCCAAGTTTAATTCACACAAGCAGCTTCCAAGGTTTAAAATCAAAGCACATAAACGCCCTTCACCAACTCAGCGTTTTCATCTAGTTAACACAGACTTCATCAGTTGCAGACTCATACCAAACTACACATATTTATATCAATTAATATTTACGTTAACCTTGTTCTAGCCAAATGGAAAGAGAAAGATGTTTTGGGATCCCAATATGTGGTGTGCTGGACGTTTTATAGGAGATGTTTAGATGGTACAGTAATTTTATGGATTGAGACTATGCACAAGTTGGAAGAATTAATGTATTACATAAACAACACTACTAATTTTTTAAGATTTACCCACAAATGCTCCAGAGAGAAACTTGAATACCTTGATGTAAAAGTATATAAGAGCCAGGGCAGATGTGAGTCAAGTGTCTGTAGAAAGCCTACATTCTGCAATTCTTTTCTATGCTATAATAGTGCCCACCCGCCTCATTATAAAAGGAATATAGTGAAAGGCCAGTATGTACAAGGAAATGACCTCCTCAGAAATGGATTTTCAGCATGAAAGTGAATTATTAGAACAATTTTTTTTGAATAAGGGGTATCCCACTGAGTTGATAAGAGGGGTAAAGGCAGAAGCAAATGACGGCAGAAAAGGAAAATTTAAGCCCATACTAGAAGAGAATACTAATGAAGCTGATACATGCAAGGCTACCTCTGAGCAAAACTTTGGAAAAGCATTAGTATTGGAATTTAATGCCTTCTGCGGTTTAGCTAGAAAGGTTGTAAAAACTGAATGGGAAAGGTTTGTTAATTTTACTGACCTGGAAGGAGTGTCTAGGGAACCCCTCAACATTGCATATAAAAATTCGCTCAACTTAAAGACCATTTTAGAAAATGACTGGAAAAGGAAGAAAGGGAATAGGAGAAGAAGAGGGACCTATAAATGTGGTAGCTGCTCTCAATGTGGAAATATAGCAAACACCGATTAGGTATTTACAGAAAGCAGGGACAGACTGATTGAGGGCAAAGACTACTTTAATTGTGAATCATCTGGAATAGTGTACCTGGCTACCTGTGTGGAATGTAGATCCTTCTATATAGGAAAAACTAGGCGTAAGTTAAGGAGAAGGGTCTACGAGCATAAATATGATATACAAAACAAAAAAGAAACAAATGCTCTATACAAGCACACCAAGGTATGTGATAGAGCAAATTTCCTATTTTCTGTGGGGGAGCAAATAAAAAAGGAAGCAAGGGGTGGACTGTGGGAAGAAAAAATTGAATACAAGGAATTGTGGTGGCAAATCACTTTAGATGCTGTGACGCCTCCTGGTTTAAATGATAGTTTCCATTGCCCCACTACTTAAAATCAGATCAACTAAATTATGAATAGCAAAAGGAAGAGTTTCCTATTTATGTACATTCCCACTAAAGGTCACTAGAGGGAGCTTTTGACAAAGAAATACTAAAAAGTTCATATAACATTTTAAATGCAAGCTTTTAAATTTTATATGTCTTTTAAAATTGTATTGTGTGATGTTGAATATTTAGCTGTATTTATTCATTCTTTATTGATATTCTGCTTTATTAATATTTGGAATGAAAATGTTCAAGTCTTTTAAGTGTGTTTTTAACATTTCATTTTACAAATGACAAGGCATGAGTTTTAAGATTTTTTAATCACATTTATTTATTTAGTGTTGCTGATTGGATAATTTAAATATTAATCAATATAAATGTGTGTAATTTGGTATGAGTCTGCATCTGATGAAGTCCGTTTTAACTAGACGAAAATGCTGAGTTGGTGAAGGGCGTTTATGTGCATTTATATGCTTTGATTTTAAACCTTGGAAGCTGCTTGTGTGAATTAAACTTGGATTTTTGCATCAAAGAACAACGGACTGCTGTATTTTCCTGTCAAGGGTACTTGTTTGGAGTTTATAGTTCTTTTTTATACCTTTGCTGGCTTTTACTTGGTTTATTCACCCAAGTTAGACTTACAAAGTTTTGAAGCAATTGTATCAAGGCTTTAAATGTAAGTAAGTCAAACACATTTCATAGTTTCTGTTCACTAACATCCAATCCAACCTCCCCTTCATTTATTGGCAACTGTATATTATTGCCATTTACTATTGTCACATATTTAAGGGGAATGATACAGAATACCTTACGCATGTCTCAGACTACTGGTCAGATAAGACAAGAATGAGCAACAGAGAGATAAGACAGAGCTGCATTTATGCAAGCAAAAGTCCTAAATGCTTGTGTGATCACTCAGTGCACATCTGAAATTAATACACACAAAAAAACTGTCACATGTTTTATTACTGTGGATGATGTTGAAATTGGTTGTATGCACAATGATTTTCATTCTCTGCCTCAAAGCTGTTTCTGTGGCAAAGAGAGATAAGACACCCTTACTGTGTGAAGGTTCATTGGAGTGAGAGTTCAAATTCAGACCTGTGTAAAAATATTTTGTGTACACCAACATAAATTTTGTAGTGTTGTTTAACAGATTTCTTTCTTCATTTCTCCTAATTTTCTCTTTTTTAATGCCAGTGTTTGCATGGTGCATGGCTTGGCAGAAACAAGGGAAACAGAGAAACATACTGAATGTCATGTTCAGCTGTGCTTATCTCTTTTGCGCATTGCTTTGCAGTGCACAAACCTGAACTAGTGGCCCACACAAGAAGGAGACATAACACATGTAAACAGGGTGTGAACAGTGTAAAAGCAAAAAAAGGATACATTTTTACAGTTTTTGCTTTTCATCATGCAACACTGCTAAGGGATATTGTGCGGCTGTTGGCAAGCTTCCCCAACACCTGCAGTCATTGAAAACCTGCAGACAGTAAGTAGACAATCAACAATTTCAAAACAGATATATTCAATTAATTCTGCTGGGCATTGCATAAATACTCTAAATGGTCTTGAGTGGTGGTTAACACGCAGAAGTTAAGAATGAATAGGGAATTATGCAACTGTTATATAACTATTCCTGTGGTAGTTGGTGTTAGTGTAGGGCTGTAACACAGATGGTCCTGGGTTCTAACACAAGAAGTGGAACATATTTTTACTGTTGTGATAGTCCAGTTTATAGTAAAGAACAGAAAAATATACAATTGTTACTGCAATATTCCTGGGGCAACAGGTGTAAGTGTAGCACTGGTACACTCATGGTCCTGGGTTTGAACACATTAAATTCCAGACATATTTACTGTTGTTCCATTTGACAGTATATTAAATATCACTTATAACACTAATACATAATGATAAATAGTGGAGTTGATATGAATTATATGTATGATGGATAAGACACCCTTACTATGTTTTGAAGGTTCAGATGTATGACTGACGGTATACCTTCTACTATGTTTCTCTAAGAATAATTCTGCTATCTGGACTTGGATGGCCTTCAAACTTAAATAAGACACAAACACAAATGAATGTGTATACAAGGACCTTGTCAGGTCACACGCATACATGGTTAACACCTCAGTCTGTCATCTGTACGTATTATGAATGATTCATGATTGTCTGAGAAGCACTTCTGCGGCAAAGATGGAAAATGACCACTGTGGAAAACATGTTTTGTCCCTTATGAAAAGGTTTGAATCCCACACTGTAAAAATCAGTTTCAGCAGTGTATAAAGCCAAACAAACATGCATCAGGTCATGACATTCCTGCCCCCAGTGCATGTTAGCAAAGTTAAAACACTTAACAGTTACAGCAGCAGATACCCATCGAAATAATGTCAAGTGTCAGATTAACCTTTAAGTTTCAAAAATTGCTTTCCTTGCTGCTTGGCACTGTTGCTCTCTGCTTAACATTGCACAAATGTGGCTGCCATCATTGCTAGGGTTTGCGCACTACCAGTAAACAAGATAACAGGGATTGGAAGGCAATCATTATTTGCTATTGCTTTGGGATAAAACATGCTGGTGTTAGAGGGGAAGTTGCCCAATTTAGGGCACAGAGGTGGGGTGTTCAGAAGTCCAGAATACTTACTGGACTCCTAGTAAACATCCACAGCCAAAGGGTTCTGCAGGGGGACTATTCTGGCTCCCAGTACAAGTCTGAGGCTTGGAATATTCTGGCCAAGGCTGTATCCAGTGTGCCTGGAATCCCATGAACTGCAGAATAGTGCAGTCACCACTTCAAATTACCTAAAAATGCGCATGAGGCATACATTTAACCAGTCTTTGGATGAGTTTCAAACTACCAACACTCCACAGTTGTGTAAGCATGCTAATAGAGAGAATTTATGATAAACAGAAAGCTAAATATAGGCAACACTGGTATGCATAATGCTCTTCTGTTCTTATTTTTTCACAGCTAATTCTGAAATACGGGTGAATAGGCAGGCTCATGCTGATTGTCTGGAGAAATTGAGGGAGGCAAGTGGTACGTATGCAGATTAAGAGAAGTATTATTCTAGCATTAAAAGTTAAAGAAAAACATTTTTGTTTTCTATACAGTAGTAGCAAAGTAAGCATGCATATCCTAACTGTAAAACCAAGTATGCATGCGTAAGTCTGCAGCACAAACCAACTTTAGGAGTCGAGTAAGACTATAGGCATAGGTTCTGGATTCAAATATTACAAGTAACAATTATATAATATGGTAATTCTTTATTACTACTACATAAATTAATATCTATACAAGTGGCATAAACGTCCTGCTGTTAAGTTTTAATCTGTATAATTGGACCAAGCATATGTGCAATAAATGCACAGTGCAAGGATTACTTTGAACAATCCATAACTATAGCTTGTAGTTGTTAGGAAATATACTTAAATGTAATACTTCAGATAAAATAGTTGTATTATTGTGATAATGCATTGTATATCACATACGATGGTACTAATTTTATCTATTTTTTACTCTCATCCTAGCCCTTACATTTTACCTTTAATTATGTGTCATCAAAATGTCTCCATGTCATCCACCTGTAACAAATCATTAAATGCTTCACAGCACAGTGAAGTAGGCCATCCCCAGTGGGTCAGCCTGCCCCAGTTCCAACGATTCCAGCTCTGATGTTCAGCACATGTGGGACTCAACCTGGCAGTACTGCCTCTGTTGCCCCTGTACTACCTGTGCCCTCAGGTAGCACTACCCCAGCAGCTGGTACTGTGGTACGCTCCGGGAGTACTGGAGGAGGTGGGGATTAAATCACCTGCCAGGAGATGCCAGGGTCTGGGTGTAGGGTCGTGCACAGCACTACTGGTGTATGCCTACGCCGGATGCAGAGGCTGCTCTCCATCATGGTCCATAGGAGATAATGATGTCAAACAATCCAGCAGCCAGCAGAGTAAGGGGAGAGTGATGACAGCCCTGCGGGTGAGGATTAGATTCTCACTGTCCCCATGTTTGACAGTCATGAGCTTGTGTTGTCCCCTCCCTCACCCCAATCATGGTGTCCCCAACCCTTTGTGTCCCTTATGGGTCCCTGTACCTTGTCTTGTTGGTCCTGTTTGCATTTGTTTCCTCACCTACGCAACCTACCTGACCCAGAAATACCAGTGTTCCTTACCCAGCATTTCTCTGTTACTGAAGTAAAAAATGAGCACCTGTCCCACACAAATATTATTCCATATATAGTTCTCCATTTCGCACATGTATCTTCATGACACACTTGATTTAGTCCAAATGGTTATACAACATTATTGCATTGTTGTCACCCTCTTTTATGGAGGTGACAGTCCAGATTCAGCTAACCTTCTGTACATATTTTAATTTTACACTGTTGAAGAAATGGATAACTATGGTTCTTTCCCACCTCCCTCCTGCAGATTCTTATATTACTTTCCCCTTTGTTCTTCCCCCTGCTTGCCCCCCATTTCACCACTTTCCTATCTACCCCATTTTAACACCTATAATCTTTTCAAAAAATAGAACCACACGCAACACTAAGTATATATAAAAAAATAGTGCAGCCCTTAAATTTTTGGCCTCTATGTTTGCATGGAGCTTAGCATATCTGTCCAATACCAAGCTAAGGTGAACAGTTCTTTCTTGGTGCACTGTGCAATACTGCTTAAACATGCTGTGCTATGTCAACACACAATAGCACACGGTGAATGCAGTGTAAGGTATAATTGTATTGCATCATCATCACTACTTATTTGAAAGTATTACATAGACCAAGATTCAAACTCTATATCATTTGGGCTCAAAAAGAAATGGGTCACTCCATTTACATCTACTGCCAAAGAGTCAGCTAAGCAGCGTCTTTCATACCTTCAATACTCAGGACTCTATTAATTTTAGCAATGAGACTTGCGTTTGCTTACTGCTCAACTATACATAAATAGGGAAAGTGGTAGAAATGTGCATCTTACATGCGCAAACACTTTGCCAACCATTGCACAACCCACTGCTCAGTGGTGCAACAGCATGTATTACTTCTCTTTACTGTTCATTTAGTGTTCATGACATGAAATTACACGTGGAAACAGAAAAAAATGAAGGCCCTATCTAACAAAATGTCACATATTTGCAATGCAGCCTTCTGTAACCTCCCCCAAAGCAAGGCAATCCTGGTCTCTCAATACTTGCTCACAAATATATCACCTACAATACACAAATTATCAAATGCTGTGTTATAGGTTCATAGGTAGGTACTAGGCTATCTGCCCAAAGGCATTTATAAGCCTAGCTGGAATGCATTGGCTTTCGCCGCCCCCCCCCCCCTTAGATTAGTTTCCTGTGCCTCTGTCCAGCAGACCCATTGAAGTGATCCCTGGGGTAAACTTTCTGTTTCCCATCTACTCGTCAAGTTTTCTCTTGAAGAGGGTTAGCAAGGAGCTCTGCCTAATGTAGACTAGAATCAGAGCCACTGAAGTGATCCCTGGGGTAAACTTTCTGTTTCCCATCTACTCGTCAAGTTTTCTCTTGAAGAGGGTTAGCAAGGAGCTCTGCCTAATGTAGACTGGAATCTTGTTCCAGAGCATGGGAAGTCTGTGGGACAGAAATCTATCCCTCCAGCACGTCCTATTTATTGTTGTGGTGAGGTTTAGATCCCTGGAGTGTGTGGCTTGAGGGGATATGGTTTTCTTTAGGTGGAGCATGTCCATCAATTCTGGGTTGGACATGGCCTTGCATGTCAGGCAGAGATCACCTCTGAGTAGGTGGTATGCAACTGAGTACAGCTGGAGTTTCTTCAGTCGAGCTGCATAGGGCATCTGCTTGAGGCCAGTGATCCTCTTGGTGAGGTACTTCTGTGGTCTTTCCAGTTGTTACAGGTGTCTTGTAAGGTACATCCCAAATGGGGCATTGTACTCTATGATGGGTCTGATGAATGATGGATAGAGGGGCCCAATGACCTCTTTCGATCTGGATGCAAACCCTTTTGTGATTAGGTGGGCAATGTGATTATCAAAGGAGAGGTTACTATCTACTTGGGTCCCCAGATCCTTTATTACGTCTTCCGTATTTAGGGGGCTACCACCTATGTGGTAGTTTGTGGGTACTTTGTTTTTTCCAAAGGGGATGACTATGCACTTTTTAGCATTTAGCTTGGTCAGCCATACTCTTCCTGTGCTTGCCTGTACCTCTGAGAAGTATATGCCGAACAAGGGGTCCTAGGACTGAGCCCCGGGGAATGCCACTTGTAACTGGTTTAGAGTCAGACCTAGCTCCTACAACTCTTACCATGTGGGTTCTGTCCATGAGCCAGTTGGCAACCCATCTCGTGATTTAGGGGTTTATGTTCAGGCTGGTGAGCTTGTCTATAATACCTGAGTGGGGAATGGTGTTGAAGGCCTTTGCAAAGTCTAGGTAGGCTGTGTGGACCACCTTTCCCTCGTCTATAGCTTTGGTAACTGTCTCAAAGAAGTCCACCAGGTTTAGGAGGCATGATCTGCCCTTAAAGCAGAACTGGGTAGGGTTCAGTGTTTGGAAGTTTCCAATGTCCCTGTTAATGAGATCCATGATGATGCGCTCCATAGCTTTGCAGACCAAGCTAGTCAGGCTTATAGGGCAATAGTTCCCGGGATCTGTTGTGGCTCCGCCTTTGTGGAGTGGAATAACAGTTGCTGTGCATCACTCTGTGGGCACGTAGCCTGTGGAGAGGCTAAGTTTAAACAGTGTGTTTAGGTAAGGGGTTAGTTCATCTTTGAGCTCGTGTAGGATGCAGCCTGGGACACCGTCTCATCCCATTGATGCTGTGTTTTTGGCTTTGGAGAGGGCTGTTTTAACCTGAATGTCTTTGATTTTAGGGGCACTACATTCTTCTGGTATAGTTATGGGCCCTTTTGGGGGTGAGAGGGGGGGTGAAGTTTGCAATGAACCTGTCTGCCAGGATGTTGGCTATATTGGTTTGTTCAGTGTATTTTGTGCCATTCTGCACTAACTCTGAGCAGATCTGAGAATTGTCACTTAGATTCTTGACATAGCAAAAGAATGCCTTGTGGTCATCTTTGGAGTTGATGGCAATTTTTCTTTTGAAGCTAGCCTTGGATAATTTTATGAGGGAATGTAGTTTCTTGCTGATACTGATCAGGGATGTCTTCCCTTCTTGGGATTTTACTCTTTTCTGTACTAATTTCCTCCTTCTATTGTATAGCTTGTTTAAGGCAGGGGGGTCCACCAGACTGGTTTCCTTTTCTTGGAGAAGTGAGTCTTGGTTTTGTTTGGGATAGCATGATCCATGCATTCTTGTAGGTGCCCGTAGAGTGCATTAGTAAAGGATTTTGCAGCTTGGACATTATTATCTTTTGGCATGGGGGCTTTGAAACTTCCCACCTTGGTCTTAAGTAAAGTGAAGTTTGCTTTTGAAAAGTTTTTCACGGTGGTTTCTTTGACCGGGGGTGGTGGCGGAATGTGGTTATCCAGAGTGATTAGTTTATGGTCAGATCTAACCAGTGAGGGGATGACCTCCGGTGTGGAACACCGCTCGCCCATGTTGGTGATGACCAGGTCCAATATGCTGTCACCTCTGATGGGGATGTTGGCCAGTTGATCCAGGGCATTTGAGTTTATAAATTCTAGGAAATGTTGGGCAAGGGAGTTTGTACTTGAGTAGTTCTCCCAGTTAATGTTTGGGTAATTGAAATCACCCAATATCAGGGTGTTTGGTAGGACCTTTATGTTTCCCAGTGTTTCCAGGAATGTGCAGTGGGGGTCCCAGGACATGGTGGGTGATCTGTAGCAAGCTATAATTTGAATAGCAGTTTTGCCCATTGTTAGTTGCATGTGGATGATCTCTGAAACATCGTGCTGTGCCACTAACCTGGAGGTGTGGGTATCCTTGATGAATATGGATACTCCCCTGCCTTTTGTATTTCGGTCTGGGTTTTGTGGCCAAAATATATGGTATGAGTTGCAGCCTGATAGTGCTGGCGTGCTCTCTGGAGCCTTAAACCAGCTTTCTGTTACTGCACATAGATCAATTTTCTTCATACTGAGGAATGCCTCGAGTGTTTAATTTTGAGGTTTAGACTTCTGGCATTGAGTAGCATTACCATCAGCTTTTTGTTACTTGTGCTACTTATGGCGGTGGGTTTGTCTTTTGAGCTTTGCCTAAAAAAGGCACTATGGGGGTGGCAAGAGCCTTAGCCAGTATTTGAAAGCCTAAGGGTGACAGGTACAAGCCGTCTCTAGCGAAGCAGTGTGGCTTGTTGAGCATGTCATCCCAGGCTGACAGACACTGGATCCCCTTTGAATGACACCAGAAGCTTAGCCAAATGTTGAAATCGATAATTTTTTCTCTATACAGTGGTATCATTCTTGGTGAGGGCAGGATGCTACTCAGGGTCTTACCAGCCTGGGCTATATGATCACAGAGCTCCTCCATGTCTCTTTTCATGTAGTCCAGGGAGGTACGGCTCAGGTAATTCACACCAACATGGACAATGACAGAGTCATATTTGTACTTGTTCTGGAGTGACCTGAGTGCTTGTGTTATGTGGCAGATCCTGGCACCCAACAGACAGCTAACAGTAACTTTCTCCTTGTTCAGCCTAGTGAGTGGGACGTCAGTGTGCCTGACTATAAGTCACCTATTACTAGTGTGTTGGGTATGTTATTTTGCCTTAAGGGCTGTGATTGTTTGGCACACTGGTTTTGTGAAGTATGTGTTTCATGGTTTGTGTTGGGGGGTGGAGGTTGCTTGGATCTCTGCTTTTGGTCTCTGTTGCTTCTGCAGACTTTTATTTAGAGCCTCCGAGTATGTTTTCATGTATTTGTGTGTGTTTTTTGTCGGTGTTGGTTTCATAGGTCTATGTGAGACTGGTGGTGTGATGCAAGTAATTCCCTTCTCCTCTTGACTGCCTGGTCCAGTCTTGGGTTGAGAGACCTTAGCCTCCAGTTTGGCTATATAATTGCATCTTTCACATGTATTAGTATTTGGTGGAAGGAGGAGAGGGTTGTCTGTGTACGAGGTAATTGTAACATTGCCTCAAAATGCCCAGATTCACCAGTTGGACTGGAGAGTACACTTGAAACTGCCCTTTGGACATGCCTGGGTAGGTACAGTGAACTGTTTTACTGATTGGCTGGTAAGGTCGCACAGAGAGCCTTGTTCTTCTCTACAGTATAGTGGGATCTAGTGCTAAGGTTTATTAGTGCCTGCTCTGAGTTTTGAGCATGCACCGGTATGAGAAGTGAATGGTTTGAGTGCTTAAGTTGAACGTTTGTCTAGTTCAAGGGGAGAAATTGAAGAGTAGACTTTGTGGAGCCGGGAATAGTTATACCCTAGCTAACTGGTGCTGCCTGGCATGCAAAACCATGCAAATGCGGGTTTTATAGCAGGGAAATGAAAGAGAGAAAAATTAGCCCAAAATGGCCAATAAACTACTAATTTCTGGGCTGAAACCACTCCTCCAGGGACAGATAGGCTGCTCAAAGCTCCCTGTCTCACGCTGAACAGAGAAACTTCCTTCTATCCAAGTAAAGTATGGGCAAACACAGAAACTTGTAATGTATATACCATATACATCTTTAAAATGACAATACACATTCAGATTTTCCAATACTTGTAGTAATGTGGACACATGTTTGCATACAATTTGTAAAGCTGTCTCTTAAAGTACACCTGCACATTGTATCACAATTACCAATCACTACACATTGCATATTCAATCTGGTAACATGCAAAACTTGAAATATCTTGACAGCTGAACATTGCTATCTATCCATTTCATATAGACATCCCAACATCTTCTCGCCAACATCCAGTGCTGATATCATCCACTGTAAGTTGTCCTGCAACCTTGTAAAAGTCAGACTTGTGCCATGGCACTTGCATAGAGTACGGAGTTCTGTTGTCTATATACTTAGGTAGGGGTTTCTATTCTCACTGCAGTTAACTTGGAGGTGTGTGTGTGTGTGTGTGTATGTGTGTGTGTCTGTCTAGTCACAGAAGCATAAATGTGTATCCTACAGTTACCACTCCAATCCCAGGACTGACAATATTTTGACAACTGCACATGCCTACACATCCATTTCATGCAGGCCTCCCAATATCTTCCCTCCAACATTCAGTGCTGATGTAGTCCACTGCAATTTGTCCTGCAAGCTTGTAAAAGTCAGATTTGTGCTGTGGCACTTGAGTAAAGCATGTAGGTAGGGGGTTCTGTTCTCACTGCAGTCAATTGGGATGGGTGTATGTTTGTGCACTTGCTTGACAAGAAAGACATTTTACACCAGCATGTGGGACACAGCTATTACAATTTTCTTCCCACCACACACCCTGATGTCATCACCTAAAAGTGTTGTCTGACACTCCAAGTCACACTTCAACTGTGGCTCTTGCCTTAAAGAGTTATGTAGTCAGTGTGTACTTAAATAGGTAGGGGTTCTGTTCTCACTGCATTCAGTTGTGGAGTGTGTGTTTACACTTGCTTGCCATTAGAGAGAGCATTTTACACCAGAATGTGGGACACTGCTATTACCATCTTCCTCTCACCAGACTTTGCTGATGTCATCCACTATAGCTGATTTGTTGATGTGCAGTATTCTCATCAAGGCAGGGCCAGTGTCTGGCCTGTAGGCCTGGTACAAGTCACCTCATCTTATATGATACAGATTACAGTGACAGCGCTTTCAGTCTATCCACACACATCATGCCATGGTTTGTAGGCCCTGTATTTTCTTGGTGAGAAAGCCTGTAGTCTCTCCAAATGCTGCAGGTGTCTGGTGAGGTACATGCTAAGAGAAGCATTATACTCTATCAGTGTTCTGATAAGGTTCAAGTACAGTGTTGTATCATCTTCAGATATGGATACAATAGCTTAACTTATGATGTGCACGACAGCCTTTCCATACCACTGTGGACACTTGATGGTTGAAATTCAGATTGCTATCAATATGTGTTCCAAGGTCTTGCATCACTAGGTTTCAGCATATGGGGAGTGTTGTCAATGCTGTAATTAGCAGGGGATTCCACTTTGTAGAAGGCCAAAATAGTGAAATATTTTGCATTTATTTGTAGACCGAGTGGCTTTGCCACCAATCATTTGTCTGTGTTAGCTCCTCTTGTTGTATGTTAACATCAATGGTGCACTCAATGATTGCACTCAATATGCAAGAATCAGCAAACTTGGTAAGCCAAAGGCCATATACTTTAGCCTGGACTGTTAAGAAATAGATTCCAACAGTAAACGGCCCAGCACAGATCTTTGGGGTATGTCAATGTTGACAGCTTTACTGGTAGAGGTCAATTCACCAACTTTCACAGTATGTATTCAGTTAGTGAACTAAATATTTCACCATCTAGTGACTTAAGGGATAATCCACAGCTGGCAGAGTTTTTTAATTATACCTGATTGGGGGATTGTGTCCAAACCCTAGGTCAGATATGACCGGCAGTATACACTGTCTTACCTTCATCCAGGCCTATCACACAGGATCAATCGGCTGTGACAACATCACAGATCACCTATAGTGTGACTCAGAACATACACCTACCTGACACAGTTGGATACACACTTCAACACACCCTCCAAATTGACTATGTTCCCATAGAAGGGTGTACGTCAACATGTATCCATCTGACTGTGGGGGGGGGGCACAGGACCTGATGTATGCATGTATAGACACATTCTGACTCATCTGTGAGGTAGATCAACATGTCATAGTAATATCCCAGCCATGTGCAACAGATGTGAGACGTTAATGCTACATCTATATGTTTCCTCTGTTAGATGTCCTCAAACAGGTCATCAAGAGCATGCATGATGATAACACTATCATCCTGTGGAATTTGACCAGGCCAAGGTATTTGAGAAATCCACACTGAGGTATTCACTCAACACTGTCAGATGTTGACATAAACACCTGTATCACTAAGTGGGAAAGACCACTAGATCACATACGTGGCATCTAAATATGTTAAAATGTGTTAAGTGACCTATATCTCTGGTCCAGTAATCAGGGTCCGTACATCATGGCTGTTTGCTAGGCCCTTTCCTGCCCATTATTTAAGTCACTGACATCAAGAATGACATACACATCCTGGGTCCAAACAGCTGTTTGGAGGACTACAGATTATGGGCAATCATTGACTCCAGCTGTGATATTAGTATAACACAGACAGTATCAACACACACACAAGACTGCTGCCACAGCCATGACAACATATGGGATGGAACAAAAACATGGGGGGATTTGTTACCTTATTAAAAACAAACACACAGCTCAAGGATAACATAGACATCACATCCTATAAAGCAGACCAACTAGTATGTGACCTATGTCCTGGGAAATATATGTGGAATGTCTACCAGCATATGGCCACAGTGCTGACTACTCTCTTGTATGTAACACCTATTCAGTATGTGCAGAACATACACATCAAAGGCCATAATAACTCCATAGGTCACAGACTTCATCACACCAATAGCTGAGGACGATGTACCCTTCTTCATGTAATTCCCTACACATCTTTCAGTGATGTGTAACTGAAGTGTGCTACCTTTGCCACAGTGAGCTATCACACATCGTATTGGCCATACCTAGGTATTCTTTTTGTTGCATGAACATTACTGTGTGATGGTGTGGAACCCCCAGCAAGATGGTATACCAAATGCATGTGTGATACTGTTCTGGTGATGCACACAGTACATACATAGCAGTTTGACAACACTGATGGCATTTACTACATTCATAATGATGTGGACTGTACCATGCAACTAGCCTGTATTGATCAAAATGTCACATAGAAGTATGGCAGTGTCCCTCCCAACACCTCCAGCAGATGTTACAGTATCAGGATGGTGTGCTTGATTAAACCTCATAGATTGCTAACACGTCACAATAGTTTTACAAGTGTGTTTGTGCAGAACCATCTATGATCACTCAGAATCACATATGATGTGTCAGAGACATGGGAATACTAGTGATATTATTCTGATATTGTCAATGACTGTGCATGCTTCTTTTACTGTTGTCCATGAGCCTGTAAATGTGCCCCACTTGTTGGAAACCTCTGCTGACATTACAGTCATATTCAACCAAATAAGTTTGCACAGCTTCACAATATGGGCTCAACCCCAACTGTATACAACATCCCTGATATATGTCCTTCCCACTATTCATGTCAAGATGCTTATATCACAAAGATATCTTCTTCATTGTTATGCCATATTGTCTATCATACATTTTCACTGTGCAGTCCGTACTGTACCATGTCAATATGTGATGTGTTTCTGCTACAACTGTCTTCCATTTACATATCCTCATCTGCTGTACATTATGGAATTTCACCTGACTGCTTTCCCTGTGTTAGTACAATTCATCTGTGTGCCTCGATTCAATACCCACACTTCCCCTGACTGTTTATTTTACATAGCAGTTCATGTATCCTTAAAGATCATTTACACAACTTTTATATAGAATGCCTTGAATGGGATTCCACAATACATTGCACTATATACACTATCCTGTACTGTGTTTGGATCATACACAAATCACTGTGGCATTCTGTGCAATCTCGCTAAGCTAGTTTGCTCTAAGATAAACAAATGTGCTATCTGTGTTGCATTCACAGTTTTCTGGCTGGCAATACTACTGACAGCCCTGAAATCATGCTTGGTTATGTTTAAATGCAGTGCACGGCAAGACTATACAATCACCACTGCTGCTCACTGTACAAACAAGTAAACTCCACGTAGGCTTCGCACAAAGCCTACATGGAGTTTATTGAATTCCACAGATTAACCATACACTGTAATCTTTAAATTCTTGTCTATGAGATATAGCAGTGTGTGTAGATAGGTTATATCTACAATCACAATTATTTTGTAAGTTTCCATAGAAGATTCCTTATTGAAATTGTAACTTCTAGATTAGTGTTTTATGGTTGAATCAGAAAGTCTAGACATATCAAACTAGACTAAAAATTCAGGTATAGATTACGGAAAGGAATCATCTTAGCAATCTTGAAAATTCAAAAACGTTTTTATGAATAGATTGTTTCTTTTTGTAACAAAAATAGATTTTTTCAAAAAGCAGGAGTCAGTCCAGAAAAAATAATGCAACCAACCAAACCAATGACTGGACCCAAAAATAGGAAAAACCACGAAATAAAACTCCTTATAACCACCAAAGTAATATATTAATGCACCACTCAATTTATTCAGTGTTTTCGTCCAAGTATCCCTCAGACGTCATCAGATAAAGTCCATTAAGTAATTATAAGTCCCTTATATACTATTCTAAAAAATCAATTAACTATAATTACCATAGAAAAAATTTAAAGTCATATGCTTATACATCCTTTATAAAAACATTTACTAACTACATAGAAAATAAAAAGGAATAAATTAAAATATTCTATATCTTCTAACAGATATAAAAACACACAAAAAATATATATATACATATATATATATATATATATATATATATATATATATATATATACATACACATCCAGACACACACGCACACACACACACACATACACACACATACACACACAGATGCATGCATACATACATGCAGTGCAAATATGTGACATCAACATACCAGTATCAATCAAGCTATGTACAGTATGTGCTCATCTTTTAACTACAGCCAAATTACAAATTCATCCTTTTATATCAAGCAAAGAAATATCAATTTTATAATATACAGTCCTACCTGATCTTTATAGTAATTCTCCATAGACTCAATTTCATCGTTATGCCTCTTCTTCTGTTCTTCACGCTTTTCTTTAGAATATTGCCTTAATTCATGTAATCTTTCTTTCTGGATTTCCAGGCCCTCTTCAAACAGTTTCCTAAAAATCTGTTGAAGATATTTGAGAGTTTAGAAAAGGTAGTTTAAATTTAATTTGATAAAATAGTTTCTTGTGTGTTAATTAACTGTCCAAAGATTATCTTCTAACCTACAAAATTATATCTAAATAGAGAATGGCAACAGAACAGAGTCAATGTTCACTATAACACAGTTTTATTATAAAGTATAACTGTGTAAGTACACATATAACTGTACATCATTCAAGGAGTTGTCACTGTAATGGTGAATCAAATGGGGGGGAGGGATTAACTAACCTTTTCTGTCTTTTTGTCTTTGTCAACTGTGCCTTTGTACTTATGAGGGCTAGTGCTGAGCTCATGATAGCATTCCATGGAATGTTGCTTGCTGTGTAAAACACCCCTACAGAGCCAGCATTGCTGAGTTTATTTCTTTGAATCTATTCTGCTTTTCCAAACATACAAATGTTGTAAACCACTGTTGTTAGTATAAAATAAGATGTAACTAGAAAATGTGACTGTGTATAGTCTAGTAGAGCAGTGCAATAAAAGTATATTCAACATTCCTAATGGGAGAAAGGAAGGAGGATAGCTTTACTAGTACAGTACAATATAGTCAAATCTTATGGAATATCTGCTGTTACAATAAGTATACTTAAATATAACTGTACTGCCTTCTTTCAGGCTGGTCACTGTAAAGCTGAATCATGATACTTGGCTAAACTTTCAAACAATATTATCATACCCATGAGCTGTAGTTCAGCCATGCCAAAATCTCTTCAACCCCTAGGCTATGCAACCAAGTCGCAGCTTTTGCGAAGATGTATACAATAAACTTAAG
This sequence comes from Protopterus annectens, assembly GCF_019279795.1. Classification (NCBI taxonomy): domain Eukaryota; kingdom Metazoa; phylum Chordata; order Ceratodontiformes; family Protopteridae; genus Protopterus; species Protopterus annectens. The sequence goes on from NC_056741.1 coordinate 1,335,318,316, forward strand.
TTGCAGCTTCTAAACTATCTTGTCTAGAAACATTTCTGAAATACACTGCATTTGAATTTATGGATCTAGGGGGCTAAACTCTTAGTGTGATTCAAAGAAATGTATTACATTTGATCAGGAAAAGGTAGTGCACATAACAGACATAGTGCTTTTAATGATTAGCACTTCTTATTTAAATGGAACACACAACTGATGAGTCCTATCATATCTTTGTTGCATGTGTTTGTTCAGGAAATACAAAAGCTGCTTTCCATCACTCTTGTCAGCTTGAGTAAAAGACTTACAGTGGAATGGACTGATCAACAGCAATTGCTGATTAATCCTGGCATGAAAGATAGATTTTACTTCAATGACCCCCTTTCCTTGTGGAATACAAAACTATACTGGCTTACACACAAGAGCTTGTAAAGTCTAATATATTTATGTCAGAAGTAAAAAGACCAGAAAAGTGCTTTCCATGAGAAGTATTTCAACACCATTGTCTCCACTGGTTCAAAAGAAGGTAGACAGTTTTTCCAAAAACAAATTTTAAATTACAAGATGAAGAAAGAAGCCTTCTTGGTGGTCTTAAGAGAAAGCACAGTTATGTCAAATTTAATGCAATAGGAGATGCCCTACTGATCACCGCTGCAGTATTCATCACAGATGGGTTTTAAGAGCTGACAGCCGGCCAGGGTAACAAAGCTTTACCTTCCTGGGCACATACATGTGATGCAGGACATCAGCTTGTGTGCGTCAGGGTACAAGGGTGGACATACTCGTGCAAGATCCTCAGACTATCTCCAAGCCAGCTGTTTGAAGGCAACAGAGAGGAAAACTGGTCATCCAGGAGGGGTGTAGTTTGAACAAGTAAGAAACTCCCCCAAGAAAGTGTGTGTGTGACCCAAAAACAAGAGAATACAGGGGAAGAAGGAAGGGAAGGAATACTGCAAGTGACAGTAGGACACTTTCTGTTATGGTACGTTCTTACACAAATGTACTATGTCCTAACTGAAACCACTGTTAGAGTACATACCTCAGATGGGTGACTCCCAGAGCTGAAGAGAGAAAAGAAAGTGAGATGGCTGGCTAGAGTGAAGAAAAGGAACTGTCCAGGAGACCAGAGAGCACTGATCTGGCAAAGACCATCCTAAACTTAGAGAAAGCATCAATCTTTACGTGCTTAGTGAAGGTGTGCACAAAGGACCAAGTGACCACTTTCAAGATGGACCCTATATTAGCTCCTTTGTAGAAAGCACCAGAAGAGGCAACTGCCAGAGTGGAATGTTCTTTAGGGCAAGAGGGCAAGGATTTACCATGTTGTAAGAAGCAGAAAGATATAGCCCTTGATAACCAGGATGCAATGATTTGCATTCAGACTTGTTGGCCTAGCTTGGCATACAAGAAAAAGACAATTGGTCAGTTTTTCTGATTGTCTTAGTTTTGTCCAAATAGAACCTTAGCTGCCTGTGAATATCTAAGGCATTTAAGATCCCCCATTTTGAGGACTGAGAAAGAAAGCAGGTATGATAATGGCTTGATAGAGGGATAGCTAATTCACAGCCTTAGGCATGAAAGAAGGATTGTCCTACGTGTTACCATGTCTTTGGGAAAATAAGGAAAGCTGAAGTAGCCATGACTGCCTGGGGTTCAGACACCCTGCGAGAAGAGGTTAGAGTCAGTAGGAGGACAGTTTTACAAGTACAGAATTTTAAGGTAGCCAATGCAGGTGGCTCAAAAGGGGGTAGAGGGATTTCTTTCAGAACAAAACTAAGATCCTGTGGTGGGGTAAATCAGTTTCCTTAGAGGCTTAAGATGCAGGACTCCCTTCAAGAAGGACTTTACCTCTGTCCTGGACATGAGAAGAGGACCTAGCGGTAAACAGGTATTGATGGCTCACAAATGTGCTTTAACAGATAAGTAAGCCAACCCAGAATGCAGAAGCTCATAGAGATACTGGAGAATGGTGGATACATCAGAGAAGTGTGTTCCAGTCTGTACTTGTGGCACCAGAGACTCTTTTCCACTTGGTTGTGTACGATTTCCTGGTATTGAGTTTCCTGGCATCCTGTAAAACCTGCACTACCTCCTCTGTAAATAAGTATCTTTTAGGAACCAGAACTTTATCATTCACAGAGTGGGACTGAGAGAGGCTAGGGTGGGATGTAAGAAGTGAACCCTTCTTTTGGGTGATTAGGTCTGGTCATACTGGAACTTTCCAGTGGTTTCCCTTTGATAGGTGGAACAGGATGAGAAACTAATACTGCCTTGGCTAGAAAGGGACCAGGAGCAGCAGTTCCAGAGTATCCTCTTGGATTTTTAGGAGGACCATTTGAATAAGTGGCAGTGGAGGGTAGGCATATATGAACCTCCCTATTCACTGTAATGAGAAGAAGTCTGTCTTCCAGGCCAAAGGAGATGGAGTCCTGGTACAGAATAGAGGGAGACGGTGATGCTCTGGAGATGCAAAGAAGTCTATCTGCTGAGCGCACAAGTAGTGTATGATTGCTTTGAAACCTTGTAAGTTCAAAATCCATTCATGGGGGTCCAAGAGGCCCCTGCTTAAAGAGTCTACCGACACATTCTCTATTGAGGAAATGTAAGCTGCTGTGACAGTCATGTTCAATTAACCTTCTGTGCCAACATGCACAAGGAGTAAGACTTTATGCCTCTGTTTATGTACTACATCACTGTGGTGTTGTCCGTGTACACCATGAGAGTGCCTGGTTTCCAAAGGTGTATGAAAGTCTGCAGAGCCCTCAGAAGGGCCCTCATTTCTTTCAGTTAATGTGTTCCTTCAGGAGAGAGAGGGTGGCCATTTCCCCCATACTTTGTGTGAACCTGTCCAGGCGCCCCAAGCCCTGCCTGAGGCATCAGTGTGGAGAATTTGGTTGTGAGGTGTTGGGGGTGAATGGAGAGCCCAGTTTGACAGAGAAACTCCTTCTTAATGCAGGACAATAGAGGGATCAAGGTGTCCAGGGGGTGTGAATGTTGAGCCCACAGTGATTTCAGGTATCACTGAATTTTCTTATATGCAGCCAGGCCAGTGTGATCATTGGGATGGATGTAGCCATAAACTCCTGAGTCCTCAGGATTTCCATTGCAGTGTAGTGAGTCACTGAGCAGAGGGTTTGGAAAAAAAACTTACCAGGCTTTGGACTTTTTCCTGAGGAAGGGAGGCCTGCATTATACTTGTGCTTAGCCTGCAACCCAGGAAGACTAAGTCCGGAGTGGGGGAGAGATGAGATTTCTTGAAATTGATGGCAAATCCCAGATTGGTTAAGAGTTGTACTGTGAAATGTATGTGCTCGAGGAGAGTGTCTGTGGACAGGAAGGGAACATTTGAATTATCTGGGTGTGGTAGAAGGCCATCACAGGTTATGACACTTTGTAAAAACTCTTGTGGCAGTGGAAAGACCAAGGGGCAAATCAGTAAACTGAAAATGAGAACAGACAGAGAAGAACCTGAGGAATTTCCTGCAAAACGGATGAATGGGGATGTGAAGATAAGCATCCTTGAGGTTCAGGAACACTAGAAATGCTTCAGGAAGCATAAAAGCCAGGGGTTTGTGTAGAGGAAGCATTTTGAAAGTAGGCAATTTTATGAAGATGTTTAGCAATTGCTCTTATGAACTTAGAAAGTTGCTAGAATAAAAGGTCTTTTGTTATGTATTTTCTGAAGGATATGAAGTCTGAAGCTCAAATGCCTGTCATTATTTAGTGGATTCAATACTCACTGATTTGCTGGAAAAACAACAGAAAATCACATATTTTATGAGGAACAAACCAAAACTATGAGGCAAATATCTGGACAGTTGAGCAGTATGCTAAGAGTGAATCCAAGTGTTTCAATATGAAGTATTCGGGAATGGGCTGACCCTATAGCCATGCAAATAATCTGATCACTGAGCCAGTGCCAGCAGCCCTAAACATAGTGTTCACTGCATCATAACTGCATTTGATGCTGTGTCTCCCTATTTGTGTAGCTCGGGACAGAACAGACTGCATTTGCTGTTTAGAGTCTGCCGTCTAAGGTTCTGACATAACTTTATACAGAGAATGTAGCACAGGAAGCAGGTATTTAGTCATTTGTTTGGCAACTAGCAATTCTGAATGCTAAAGTGGAAGAGGTGTAGACTTTCTTACCCCACCTATCAATGGTAGTGCTGTCCTTGGCTGAGGGGAGGCCATTAGCAGTGGGAAGCAGCTTGGATGTTTTATTTGAGAGAGAAAGACTGCTGCAGGGTCAGCCATGGCATTTTTTATACAGGTATTTACGTTAATCAGGAACCTTAGAAAACCCATCTGGTCTTTTAGGAGCAGGTGGCTTAGAGAGTCAGGTGTTAATGAAAAAATAATGAAAAGCATCAAGATAAGCTTCGAGGACTGGGGGAACTGGTGAAGGAGTCAGAGTAACCATTTCCAGAAGACTGTAGCATCTTTTTTATATCTCAGAGATTTGCCTTGACTGCCACTAAAAGTGTCTGTTCATGGTCTGAATAATTTTTCCAAAGGAAGCCTCTTCCAAAGGAGAGTCGGTCGAAAGGGAGTCTCCTTCATCCAAGGATACTTTCTATTGAGAGTGGAGTTGAGAAGAGTAATCCAATGAATGATCAGAATATGGTTCAAGATCCTTTCTAGAGGAGGAAGGATTCAATGCATGTCTTTCTGGTGTGGCTTGAAATAGCTAGGTCACAAAAGAAGGAGGCTTCAGGACCATGATAGCTTTAAATATACCCTGGGTGAAGTCCTTCCATTCTTCTTCCCTGTAAATTGTCAGGGATGTCAGATGTTTCCTGTTTTGTCTTTTTTAAGGATGATGTCCAACTACATGAGCCATAGAGGTTAAGAACCTTGTCTCATTTGAATAAGCGTAACAGGAACCTTCTCCCATACAAGGATCTGATGGATGTTGTGTGGACCCGCCGAGATGATAAGACCTGGTTCTTCCGAGGTATCTGCAATCTGCACGAAAAAGGTTCCATCCATCCACAACGCCTTTTCCTATTTTTGCACAAGGGGTCAGGGTGTCACTTCAGCAGTGACAATCATCTACAATTTGGTCAACAAAACAGACAGTCAGCAGCTATCAACAACTGTACAAGATGAGATGATTCTTGCGGATGGCAAACTTGCCCTTTCCCCGAGAATTGTGTGGTCTCAGAGAGTTAAGATATACAATTTGCAGGGGGGGGTTATCCTCCTGCAAAAAAAAGTTTTCTTTTGCAGTTTCCTTTTATATGAGCCAAGACTGATATTGCTCACCACATGGGTAGAAATGTGCCAACATGCATAATTTCGATCATTTTGTGCTATTCCACAAACTTAAATAAATCCATATATATATCTATATATATATATATATATATATATATATATACATATATATATATATACATATATATATATATATATATATATACACACACACACACACAGACTTTTATTTTTTCTCAAGTGATATAGTATTATAATTTGTAAACAATATGTAAATTAAACTGCAATTCCTACCAAAGGCGTCAGTAACCAGTATGACTGTACACTTACTTGCTGTTTTACATTAAGTAACAATAATTATATTACTGTATTTGATAAATGGTTTTGGTCTTGGGAAAAAGGGGCCTTGTAGCAGTTCACCCACTCACTTAAAAGTTTAATAAATAAATAAAATACAGTAAAGTTTATGATTACCAGCAAATACTAACAGACTTGGCATTATTTACACTCCAAAACAGATCCTGTACACAGTTTAAACAACTTGTTCACCAGAAAGACTTATTTGCTTGATATGTTTTAAGATTTATGACAACACCTGGAAACAATTATTATTACTGTCCACACTGGTGGATCTACTGAGGATCTGGAAGTATGATAACATTCCCTAAACTTAACATCTGGAAAGTGCAGATTTGTCCAGTCACATGGTAAACAAAATCATACTGTATTTCCCTACAAGGATGCCAAACATTCCTTGTGTATGAAAGTATTCATAAGCTGCAGGCTTACATTTCTTTTATCTCACTACATTACCTGTTGCAGCATAAAATAGCCCTTAATCTGTACAGTAAAAAAAAAAAATGAAAAAAATATGAGACACCTCATGTTAGGAAATATACAAGGAAGCTCGTTTGATTTTTGTTGTGCTGTGTTTTAATATTGGTCTGTTTCGCATAAAACCAATATATTAACTTTAGCTGAAAAAAAAAATAGAGTGTAGTGAAAAGGGAGCTGTTATCTACGGAGACTCTAATAACCTGTGGGGTACCAAGAACATAACAATAAGGGTTGATCTCGTTTAGCAAATTCATATTCTACACAATGGTTTGCTAGCCATGCCATATAGTACAGCAAGTGTTATAAGGCAAATACAACCTTCAACAATTCCTGGCAAAGCTAAAATGGCATAGATTTCCAATTAGCACTTGTACTAAGAAAATGCAGTTACAAATTGCAAAGGAAGTACAAGGGTAAATAACAGTGTTTAGGGAATACAGTTAAAGAAGACATATCTGGGAGTGACTGCATTCCCTACAACAACGTGTAACTAGGTTACAGTGAAAGCCAATACAATGACAGAGTGCATGACACAAATGATAGAATGGGAAGAAGATTCCATTCTTCTTCTACACAGGATACTTCTAATTCCATACTATGAATGCTTTGCCATTTTGGAAGCTTTGCACAGAAAAGAAATGGAAATTTGGTTAAGAGTAAATAGGAAGGCTGCCACGTAGGTCTGGAAACAAGGTGTAGACGATATTGGAAAAACTCATACATTTACTTTCGATGAAGGAATGAAATAAGGGACAGACACCCAACTTACCATCAGGGTTCTAGTGGATGTGGCTTAAGGAATTACTTCTTCTGTATCAAAAAGGACTTGGGCCCTGAAAGTACAGTTGTGTCCCACTTATCATAACTGTTGATGCTTAAGTAGATCAATGTTGCATACTAATCTGTGAGACTTCATGCCGTGCAGAAGCCTGTAACTGGCCTGACTTGCAGAGTCGTATCACCCCAAGCCAACGGATGCTCAATGACCAATGTCTGGACATCAGAATATAAGAAGGGTGTCTTGTTGGCACTATCTTCAGATCTTTCTAAGCCGAGAAAAGCAGTTTGATACCGGAGGACAACATGACCTCCCCATCTGTCTGATCTTGGTTGTGAATGCAAAGGAGAAGGAAACAGAAGAATAGCCGGGATGAACCAAAGGGATTATAGGCACAGGCAGAAACAGAGATGGTCCCTACATAGTTGATGGATAGGAGGGTGGAAATATGTACTGCAACACTGATTAATTTGAACATCTACAATTATACTAAGTGGGACACAACTGTACTATATTCAAAGTCAATGTTGCAGAACTAATCCTTGGGAAGATTCCCAAATCTACCTTGTAGGTAGAGGAGATGGATTTATTTGACATTTGACCAGGTTAGTCCAACTGAGCTATTGCCCTTTTTCAGGGGAGGTCCGAGGAGAAAAGCTCCAGAGTTATACATAAAAAGTATACAATATTACAGAAATATGTATAGTACACAGTTGTACTACAAACAATAAAAATGAAAATTAAACAGCAACTAAAGTAATAGATCAGTTCTGACTGATATAACAATATGCAATAAGAATGATACTATAAATAGAGTAGTACATCAGTGTTAAATAATGATGCAAACTCTCAAGATACTTACAGGCTAGTTAGAAGAGATTTAATTACAATGGTAGGCTGTTAAGTACAGTCATGAATTCTAAAACTAAGGGGCTGCATAAAGCCTTTTAAGAGCAGTAAATGGAAATTCCGTGTTTGAGATGATGTAGATAGGAGTAACAGAGAAGGAAGACAGCAGATTTAGCAGAGAAGATAAAGTATGATTTGTTAGATATAAGCAAGGGGTAGGAGGAAAGTGGTTAAAGAGGGAGGAAGAAGTAAGCAAGTCAGGAGGAAAGTGATTTAAGAGGGAGGAATTAATTAGCAAGTACGGAGGAGAGAGAGAGGAGAGGGAGGGGGGGGTCTGACAGGAGGATGAGTAGTGGAAAGGTTAGGTAGAAAGAATAGATTAGGAAGTTATGGACATTGTGAGGTGAGGATGTGGGGATCAAGGGGGGAATTTGTAGTGGCAAGTCCAAAAGCCAGTTAGGAAGTTTTGAAGAGCACTTTGGAATTGTTGTGGTTATTTTATGCTTCTAAATGTCCAGTGGAAGTTTATTCCAGGAGAGGGCAGGGGAGTAGCTATACAATGTTTGACCTACTGTGGTTTTTGGCTTGTAGATTTGTAGTAAGTCTTGGTCAGTGCTTCTGACCGTCTGGGAGGGGTGTAGAAGGAAACAACTGCAGAGATCTCTGAACAGCAGGAGGGCTTGTATGTGATGGAATGCAAGGTCTGTAGTTGCGTGAGTAGTAGTTAATGGGGAAATTCTAACCAGTTTAAGGTGTCGAGGGCAAAACAGTGGCGAAATTTAAAGGTTAGATTGGCAGCAAATCGAGCGACTTTGTTGTAGGTAGTTTCTACTTTAGTTAAGAGTGAGGTTTGTGGGTAGGTAAGGATTTGTGAGCTACAGAAGAGGCTAGGGAGGAGATAAGCATGACAGAGAGTGATTCTAACTGCCTTTGTTAGAAATCTTTTGTTTCTATGGAGGAGTCCACGTTTTTGATGGGTTTTCTTTATACTGTTGAACACATGCAGGTCAAATTTAAGTTGGTCATCAATGATGGCTCCTAGCAGTTTGGTATGTGATTCATCAATATTAGAGGTGTTGTTCAGAGATGAGACAGTGAAGATGGACTTAAGGTGGTTGAGGGATTTAGGTAGAAAAAGCAGGAGTTTTGTCTTTTTTTTTGGATTTAGAATAAGCTGGTTCTTGGTTAGCCAGTTTTCTATAGCTTTGAAGGATTTTTGGGTAAGGTCATTGCGATCTGAAAAGTTATGAGCTGTAGTGATGACTGCTGAGTCATTAGCATATAGTATTTATGAAGACTGTGGACAGGATGTACATAGGAGGCTGGTAAAGATATTGAATAACAGTAGTCCAAGTACTGAACCTTGAAGGACACCCATCTTGATAGGTAGAGTGGGAGGATAGTGGAGAATGCCATTTGACTGATTGCTGTCAGTCGGTGAGATAACTCCTAAACCAGGAAATAGTTGAGCTGGAGAGATTTAGATTGGAGAGTTCATCAAGGACCAAGCAATGAGAGACTGTATCAGATGCTTTGTAGAGTATTATGGAATAGACAGGAGACTGATTTGTTTTGGTCTCTGGCAATTGAGACTCTATTGGCGAAGGAGACGAGGGTGGTTTTTGCACTGCAGTTGGGCTGAAAGCCATGTTGGGTGGGTGTTGAGTTTTCTTGCAGTAGACAGAAAAATATATTCACAAGCATATCCCTGACTAATAGTTTGGAGACTGGTGATAGAAGTGTAACAGGCCTGACGTTGAATAGTTCGATGGAGTTGTCTCCATTGTGTATGGTATAGAATTGTTTCCATAAGGAGGGTACTTTGGATTCTGTTTTTGAGCAGTTGATAAGGAGAAAGACAGGAAGGGCTAGAGAACTAGCAGCTAATATGAGGAAGAGGAGGAAGGTTATCAGTGGAGAAGGAACATGGTTTCAGTTTGAGAACTAGGTGTTTTATATAAGTTGTTGATATAGGTTTAAAGGAGAAATTTTGATTACATTTGGTGTTTGTAGAGATTTCAGTAGGGCTGTCACTACTAGAGGCTTGCATTAGTTTGCTAATAGTTTTTATAAAGTAGTTGTTATGGATGCAGTTTCTTGGTGAGTATTATTTAGGCAGGGGTTGGGAGTAGATGGATTACCAGGGAGAAGTATTTGGTTAATGGAGTTCCAAAATCTGGGGGTGGGGGGGTTGAGGTGCATTATAGAAATACTGCTTGTCTTTGTGAATGTATTTCTTAGTAAGGTTGCGAAGGTATTTGTAAGTTTGAAGATTAATGTAGGATTAGGACATAATATTTTGCAGGATGGCAGAGAAGAACCCTGCGCCCTGGCCCTAGAGACCTACATTTATAGCATTTATTAAAGGTGTGAACCAAATTCCAAGTGGCTGCCTCTAGTATGGTTTACGTGAGAACTTCTTTGAGGAAAGCAGTGGTAGTTGCCCTCCATGCCTGGTGGAATGGTCTCTAATTTGGCCAAGAAAAGGCATTCCACTACGTGTGTAACAGAACCTGATGTAGTTTGCAATCCATTTAGAGACTGGTTGCTTTCAGACAGGCTTTCTCTGTTTCCCCTCCATCAAGAATACCATCAACTGTTGTGCCCTGCTAGGCTGTAACCTGATCTGTCTGTTTACATTCAGTGAGTGGAGGACTCTTTCTGCTTTGTTCTGTTGGTTTGGGAAGAAGACTGGCATATGGACAGCCTGGTTATTGCTGAGTTCAGACACCACCTTGCGCATGAATTATGGGTTTGTTCTAAGGGTTACCCTGTCTCTGTGGAAGACAGTGAACAGCTCTATGCACGAGGGCTTGCAGTTCAAAGACTGTTTTAGCTGAAGTGATGGCTATAAAGAAAGTGGTCTTCCAAGTGATCATCTTGAGAGACATAAAACCAGCTAGTTCTAAGGATGGCACGGTTAATTTTCCCAAAACATAGTTTAGGTCCCATACTGGAATGTGGTTCCTTCTGGGAGGTCTCAAGTGAACCACCCCTTTTAGAAACAGTTTCATGCGAGGGTGAGAGAAGAGTCATGGAGTAATCAGCAAGCAAGCTGAGACAGCAGATGCTGGAGTAAGAAAGGCCCTATTCAAACAAGTGGAAAGGTACAGCAGTACTGAACTGATGTCTGAAGACCTGGGATAGTGTGTTGGCCATGACACCGGGTGGAAAATCTCTTCCATTTTGTCATTTATGATTTTCTGGTGTTAGGTTTTCTGCCTCCTTTAGAATAGCTAGCACCCATTTTGGGTAGGATATCAAGGTGGGTGTCATGACCCAATCCTCCAGGCATCTAAAGTGAGAAATGACAGACTGGGGTGGAGGACAGATCCTCTAATTTGGCTGAAAAGGTCTGTGCCCTTTCGGAACATAAAAAATCTCCCTTCAGTGAGAGTGAAAAGTAGAGAGAAAGTACAGCTGTGTACACTTACCATAAATGTAGATGTTCAAATGTATTCACTGTTGCAGTCATTACATTTAGGTAATCTGCTGGCAGGTTACCCTCAGTCGGCCTGAATTCCAAAGTCTTGGGTCCTGCGTTGGTTGCGGTCCTCTTCCATGATGTCAGGTCGTCAAGGGTATAAAACATGCAGCCGACGCCATTTTCTTTAGTTTTTCTTGCCCCCAAAAATGTAGCAAGAAAATAAATAAATAAATATATATATATATATATATATATATATATATATATATATATATATATATCTATCTATATATATATATATATATATATATACATATATATATATATATATATATATATATCTATATATATATATATATATATATATATATGTGTATACGTACATACATACTCATCAATATAAACTTAACCTTCATCTACAAGCAAATACACCACATAGGTTGTAGAAGATAGAGAAGGAAAGATAAACTCCAGAATGACAGGGGGATGGCGGGAAGGTAATCCGGACTGCAACAGTGAATACACTCGAACATCTACATTTATGGTAAGTGTACACAACTGTACTATGTTCTTCATGTTTCACTGTTGCAGTCATTACATTTGGGTAGAATCCCAAAGCTATGGTTGGGGGGCTGGAGCTAAACAGCAATAGGAGCGGCTATAAGGCCCTACAGAACTGCAGTGGCAAAGCCTGCTCTGGATTTAGAGTACAGAGGCAAATGATAATGCTTTGTAAAGGTGTGAACAGAACTCCAAGTAGCAGCCTCTAGAATGTCTTTGGATGGTACTCCCCTTAGAAAGGCTGCTGAAGTAGCTGCAGCTCTGGTGGAATGAGACCTAATGCCCTTGGGCACAGGTTTACCATGGTGTAAGTAGCAGAAACAGATGCAGTGGCTTATCCACTTTGAAATTGTCTGCTTTGAAATAGCCTTGCCCTCTGATCCTGCAGCATATGTCACTAGTAATTGCTCAGTTTTTCTTAGAGCTTTAGTACTGCTTACGTAGAATCTTAGCTGTCTGTGTACGTCCAAGGAATGCAGAATTCTCTCCCCCTTGTTCTGCGGATTTGGATAAAAAGTTGGCAGATGAATTGTTTGGTTAAGAGCCACACTGGAAACCACCTTAGGAATAAAAGTAGGATTTGTCCTCACAGATACCCCAGTACCCTGTCTGGGTAAAATATGATAAAAGGCTCTATAGCCATGAGGGCCTGTAGCTCTGAAACTCTTCTTGCTGAAGTAATTGTTAGTAGCAGAGCTGTTTTCCATGATAAGAACTTTATATCAGTGGTAGCAGCTGGTTCACATGGAGGCAGGGTGAGCTTTTCCAACACATAACTGAGGTCCAATGCAGGCAATGGTGATCTTCTAGGAGGCCTTAAATTTTTGGCTCCTCTAAGATACTGCCTTTAGTAAAGGATGAGAAAAGATTGGTGGCTCTGTATTGTAATGAGCCGAAATGGCAGAGGCATGGATTTTAATTGATGAGAAAGATAGGCCTTTGTCAAGCATTTCAGTTAAGTACTGCAATATCTGAGGAGTATTTGGTTCTGCTGCATCAGTTCCTTGTGCTCGATTCCAAGCACAGAATCTCTTCCATTTGTCAGCATAAGATTTTCTAGTACTAGGCCTTCTGGCTGCCAAAATGACATCCATCACAGCTTTACTGAGAGGTGTTATTTGTATGACTACATGATCAGCCATGCTGCCAGGTTCAGAGTCTGTAGTTGATTGTGCAGGATCTGATTGTTTTGTAGTTGTGGTCTTTGAGGCAAGGTCCAAGCTGGGTATTGAGACAAGTTCCTTAGGATTGGGTACCAGTACTGGCAGTGCCAGTCTGGGGCAATTAGTATCATCTTCGATTTCTCTTGTCTGGACTTTTAGGAAGACCTTGGGGAGAAGAGGCAGAGGAGGAAAGGCATAAACTGATAGGTTTTTCCAACTGAAGGATAGGACGTCCACTTTCCATGCTGGTCTGTGATAAGTCCTTGGGCAGAATCTTTTCAATTGATAACTTTGAGGAGAGGCAAATAGATCTATGTCTGGGCTCCCCCATTTCTTTGTTATCATGCTGAAGACTTGTGGATTTAGTTTCCACTTGTGAGGATCCATAAGGTTTCTGCTTAAATCGTCTGCCAGAGTGTTTTGTTTTCCTGGCAGGAATTCAGCTTGAAGATGTATTTGGTAGGTCAAAGCTGAATTCCACAGTGCCATGGCTAATCTGCAAAGGGGGTATATGAGTGTGTACCCCCTTGTTTATATACCACATGACTGTGGTGTTGTCCGTCTTTATCAGTAGTTGTCCTGGATGAAGTAAGTCCTTGAAGGCTGTTAGGGCATTTTGAACAGCTAGCATCTCTTTCTGGTTGATATGCAGATGCATTTGTTTTGGTGACCATATGCCCTGAATGCATTTTCCTGCCATGTGGGCCCCCCCCCAGGCATAATCTGATGCATCTGTTGTTATGGTTTGGCTGGCAGGGGGTAGACTGAATGGCTGTCCCATGTTTTGGTGACATGCCTTTGCCCACCATAGAAACTCCTGTTGCAGGCAGGGAATGAGAGGAATCATTGTTTCCAGAATGTGAGAATGCTGACTCCATAAACTTTTTAGGTACCATTGAAGTTTCCTCATATGCAGTCTTGCATATGGAATCAGTAGGATGCAGGATGCCATGAAGCCCAGAGCCTGCAGAATTTGTCTTGCAGAAGACTGGGTTTTTGTTGCCATCAGTTTGAAGCAAGTAGTCAGTTGCCTTTGCTTGTCTGGTGTGAGGTAAGCCATCTGGGCAGTTGTATTCAAGCTTGCACCCAGGAATGTTATCTTTTGAGAGGGTACCAGTTGTGATTTATTTTGTTTATTGTGTACCTTAAGCATGTTAGAAGCCTTTTCATTAACGCCAGATGTCGAAGAAGAGTGTCCTTGTTCTCTGCTTGAATGAGACAGTTGTCCAAGTAAGGATATATTTGTATACTTATCTGCAAAATGCAATTACTGGTGCCAGGCACTTTGTAAAGACCCTGGGTGCAGTAGATAAGCTAAAGGGCAGTGCCGAGAATTGGTAATGCATTAAGCCAGCCTTGAATCTGAGGTATCTTCTGCGTGATTGTCTTATTGGGACATGCAGGTATGCCTCTTTTAGGTCTAAAGTCACCAGCCAAGCATTCTTGCCCAGCATGGGCAGAAGCTGCTGCAAAGTCAGCATTTTGAATTTTGGAATGTCCAGGTATGTGTTCAAAATCAATAAACCCAGTATTGGCCGATAGGCCTTGTCCTTTCTGGGTACCAAGAACAGTACTGAGTAAAAACCTTGTCCTTTTTCCTGTTCTGGTACTGTCTGAATGTCCCGCATATCCATGAGGGACGTAACCGTTTTCTGTGCCTCTGCCCATTGATTTTTTGGCGGATCTGACCAACCATTTGCCATTGGCAGAGTGTGGAAATGGCATCTGTATCCCTGTGATATGATGTTTAGTGCCCGCTTGTCCTGGGTTATTAACTGCCAATTTTGAGCAAAAAGTGCTAATTTTCCCCCTATGGGTGCTGCCAAAAGACAAGTGCTTGGTGTAAGCAGAGGGAAGTCATCGGGATTTGCTTTCTGTAGGTTTGCGCTTTATCTCCTCCAGATCTGGAGGTGGAAGCGCCCCCATTGCTTTGACTTGTATGAATCTTGCACCTGGTATCTGGAACCCTTGGTATGTGAGTCAGGGACCCTGTAATATCTGTCAGGCTTACTGGGAGCTGGAGGTAAGGAGTCAGGGGTCAAGCTTGACTCCGGAAACACATCATCCACAATGTCTAAAACAGGGGGAATGGCTAAAGGCCTGTGCTGAGGGAGAAGAAGGAAATCCCTGAGCCTCTTTTTTGATTCTGAGAAGTCTTGACTCTCCCAGTGAAAATGCTCCCTCAAAGTATGCAAGGTTTCTCCAAATGAATAATACTCAGGAGGAGATGCAGATGGAACAGACTCCTCAGCATCAGAATCCTCATAGTGAGCTATAGATAATTCCTGATCAGAAGAGGAATCAGAAGAAATAGAAACCTGACCTGAAGATTCATAATCAGTGTCTTGCCTAGGCCTCTTATCAGGAGGGGGATGGGTACCCCTGATCAAGGTAATAAGGTCTTCAGCCATTTTGATCATCTCTTTTTTAGGCATAGAGGCCTGTGCATGTGACTCATGTGTCGTTTTTTTAGTTTTAGAAGTTGCTTTTGTCTTTGGTTTTGCAGCTGTCGTCGGTTTGATATACAAATGTTGAGGTCTGAATACACCCTCAGAAGCTGGTGCCTGCTCAGCGGCTCCGGACCCATCCGAGGGAGATACATCCGTCGGTCCAATACCTTGAGTATCTTGTGGCATGCCGGACTCCGCATGGGTGTCGGTAGAGGCCTGCGACTCGAAGGTAGCAGGTATCAGGGACTGCAAAAGCGCCTCACTGAGTACTGGCGAACCGGCGACTGGCTTAGGAGAAGCTTCGTCATCGGTTTTGGATCTCGACTGCCTTTCTCTGTCCTTTTCTTTGCGTTTTTGTACGTACTCTGGTAGTCGGATTGCTATCCGACGACATTTCTGGGTAATTAAATCGGTTTCCAAAATACTTTGATGCAAAAATATACCGACACTTAATAGTGCGTTGGTTAAATCTAGCACAAAACCGACAGCCAGGCATGTTGTGATCAGAGCCTAGGCAAGTAATACAGTGTAAATGGAAATCCTTATGAGGTATTTGCTTCCCACAAGTAATACAATTATTAACTTTTTCTGACATCGGTAAAAAGCAAGAAAAAAGTTTCCCCAATGGTGTATTTAGCTTTAGTGAAGACTTCGGTTCTGAAACTCAAACTCGAATATTTCAGTAGTTGGCCGACCAGCACTTGCGAAATGCTCTTGCTTCTGGCACCGAGCGGCAAAAAAGACTAAAGAAAATGGCGTCGGCTGCATGTTTTATATCCCTGATGTCATGGAAGAGGAGACAGCAACCGATGCAGGACCCAAGACTTTGGAATTAAGGCCGACTGAGGGCAACCTGCCAGCAGATTACCCAAATGTAATGACTGCAACAGTGAAACACGAAGAACATCCAATGTTGTCTGGACCAGAAGGGAGCTACCAGTATCATGTTGGGCCTGTCAGTCCTGATCTTTTTAAGTACTCTCAGAATCAACTGTAATGAGGGGAAAGGTGTACAGGAATCGGTGGGTCCATGCGAATGAGGAAGCATCCATTTTCCAGGTTTTCTCCTGTTGTGTTCTGGAGCAGAATTTCAGAAGCTTGTGGAGAGAGAGGCAAAAAAGGTCTATAGAGGGGATTCCCTACAGACTGGCGAGATCCGGGAATACTTCCTTTTTCAACATTAATTTTCTTGGATCTAGTAAATACTACTCAGGGAGTCTGCAAGAAGACTGCTGTGGCCTGGGATGTACAATACTACAAGAGTGATCCCCAGGTCTTGGGCTAACATCCACATCTTTCTGGTAAGGTTGAACAGTGGATAAGACAAGGCACCCCCCCCCCCTTGTTTATGTACCACTGTGGTATTGTCTTTCCACATTTGCAGAGTTCCAGGGCTTAAATGCTGTTGGAGAGCTTTTACTGCTAGGAAGAATGCTAGCATTGCTTTTAGACTGATATGAAATTTCCTCTGTTGTGGGGACCAAATGCCCTGCACCCTCAGCAAGCTCCCCAAGCTACATATGAGCTATCTGTATTGATGGACTTGTCTGCCTGAGGTGCCTGGGTTCTTTTGTATGGTGTTCTTCCACCACAGAAGTTCCTTCGTGACTCATGGGAGCAAGGGAAGAAAGGTTTGTAAGGAATGATAGTGCTGCTCCCAGACATTTTTGAGAAATCACTGGAGTTTCCTCATTTGTAACTTTACTAAAGGGACCATCAGGATACATGAAAGTATTGTTGTTTAAGAACTTACCATAACCTTAGATGTCCTTCTCTTCTACATGCGGCTCTATTCATGGCATCAGGGAGTTTGCCTCTGGTGAACTCTCGTACGAGTGGCCATTATACAAAAGTTAAATGCTACCGCTAGCATGCGTGTGACGTCCTGTGCCTCTCTCGATGTGATGGTCTTTCGCTTATGATCCCCTATCCCTTTATCTTTGCCTATACTTTAATATCAATCCCTTATGGGGTAGGCAATCTCTAGCCTGCAGTCCAAATAAATTCTTGGCCTCTTCCCATTCTATTACCTTTCTCTCTCTAATTATTTGCTTCCAATACCTTGGAGTTCCTTTGCTAATTTTCTCCAGTAGATTACAGCCCCCTCTTGCCTACTGTCTGTATCCTTAATTGCAGATGTCCCTATCAGCAGAATCTCTTCTCCATTCCTATGTTGGCTTGATTCTTAGAATACTTTCTGCTACTTTACGAATACAATATTCTGTTTGGTTATTGTTATTCTCCTTAAGGATCGGCATGCAAAATCCCAGGCTCTCCTTTTCTGAGCTTCCCCATGTTTCATCATCATTCCTTTTCATTTTGAATTATAGCTTTCTGCTTGTGCTATGTATAGCAGCCTTAACTGTGTAGCCATGAAATACCTCTTAATATCAGGTAATCACTAACCACCTTGCTCTATTGGAAGGATAAGCTTATCCCACTTGACTCTTACCATCCTCCCCTCCCAGATAAAAGCCTTTAACTCTAATTGCTACCCACAACTTCTCTTCTGGTTGATAAAAATATGCTTGACTTGTATATAAAACTAGAGACTAAAAACATTTTGACTGCTTGTACCCTGCTGTCCACATCCATAAAACAGAGCTTCCAATTTCTCAGTTTTTGTATCATCTTTTCTTTAGTCTCTTCTCACGTACCGTTAGCTGTTATAATAGAATCCCTTTAAATCCATACTCCTAAGTACTTAATTTTATCATGTCTCCATAAATATGGGTACTGCTGAACCAATTTGTGTATGGGTACATAGTTTACAGCTATTGTCTTTGCTTTATCTTGATTAATTTTGTATCCTGAAAAGACGTGAAACTGTCTCAAAATGTTCTACAGCACTGAAATGTCCTTTTCTGATTTTATCAGATATAAAACAGTATTTTCTGCAAATAAAGCCAACTTTTCATGACTACCATACCAATTATATCCTTGAATTTCTGAGTCCTTTATTTTCTTTGCCAATGGTGCTAAACGTAATGTAAATAAAAGGGAAAGAGGACACTCCTGCCTGGTTTCTCTGCTCAAACTGAACTTATCAGAGAGAAACCTACCCACTTTAATTTTAACCTCTGATCCCCCATAAATCCTCCTAATCAACCTTATAATTTTATCACAGAATCCAAATGCTTCCCTTGCCCTACACATAAAATCATAGCTTACTCTGTTTAATGCTTGCTTTGCATCAAGACCCACCAATAACAGTAGTATTTTCTTACAGTCTGCTTCCCCCCGGATCATTTTTGTTATTAATGTTGTCAAATGTTTGTCTTCCTTCCACAAAACCACACTAATGCATACCTATCAATTTTGGCATTACCCTTGCCATTCATTTAGCCATTATAGACACTTTATAATCATGGTTTAGAATTGAAATGGGCCTATATGAAGCCAGATCTGATGAGTCTTTGCCATCTTTAGGTATTACAGTCACCACCACTTTTCTTCCAGGATGTTGGCACTTCTTCTCCTTTTAAAATGCTGTTAAAATCTTCCAGATCTTTATCAGCTTTTTCCCTCCTTGCTTCCAAACTTCCGCAGGAATACCATCTATTCCTGGGGATTTTCCTGTACATTGGTTATACATCACCATGTTTATCTCATCTCCTCTTATCCCAACTGTTTATAAATGAGCCTTGTCTACCTCTAACCTTGTTTTTCCATGAACATTTCCATTTGTACCTTTTCTTGATTTCCAAATTTCTCTGCTTTATACAGATTTTCATAAAATTTCTGAAATATTTCTACTACATCTTACAGGATATCTGGTTATCTTCCTTGTTAAAGGTTCCCTAAACTTGGTGATGACCCTTTCTGCTTTCTCCATAGATAAAACTCAGTTCTGAGAAGCTAAATCAGCGTAAGTCACCAAAACACAAAAATAAACAAAGCAACGCTGTATATGGCAGTAAGAACAAATTCCTTTAATAAAATCGGCAAAGCAGATTATCTCTGCTTCATCAAACCATATTAATAAAATCAACACCAGTATTTTAAATACAAAATGCTTGATTCAGAAGACCAATGAAATCCTTCAGATCTAATAATGTAATCTTCTAGATGTTAAAGCCAGTCTTAAAGGGGTCCTGAAGGAGAGATGAAAGGGGTCCTAATGGAGAGATGAAAAGTCAGCAAGCAAAGGAGAGTAGTAGTGCTGAAGATGAATTCATCCTCAAGTCTTGGTGAGAACCTTCATGAGGCGATACTGACATACAGACTGTATTTATATAGCATATATCATGGACAAAATTAAGTCAAAAACAAAAAAAAGATAGCTGGGTGCACAAGTTCCAAGTGCCCAATTCGGGTAAGCACACTGGTGCCAGGACTGGAAAAAATGACAGTGTAGAATACTCAAAATCCAGAAACATTCCTACAATGGGGCTAGGCCAGGCCCAATGGGGAGGATGCCCCCCCCTGTTGAAAAAAGAAGTAGCAGTCCACAAAAACGGATAGGCTAAAGAGGAGCCATAAAGACAATAGAGTGGACTATTGAGGATAAGAAAGAAATTACATATTGTTACTATTATGCAAAAATCCCAGAATTACTAGATAGAGATACACAAAGAGATTAAGAGATAAATTAGGGGAAAGAAAAATACTTTCACAGGAAAAACTGTCAGAAGGTTCAAATAAAAATTTGCGTTCATTAATACAACAGATTTTTGAAAAACAGTATATAGATCCAAGAAACTTTGATCTGTTTGGAAAAAGAAGCATCTGAGGAAGTGCGAAAATGTAAACAACAAAACCTAGACATTTTTGAAAAGTATAAAAAAGAAATATGCATATGGGAAAGAAAGAAATTTGATAATGGTGCAATATTTATGCAAAGGAGAAAGCCAAGTTAATTAATATAGAGAAAGCAGTCGCAAACAAATTAGAAGAGAAATACAGGCAAAGGCATCCAAATATTGAACATTTCACAATTAAAAAAATTAATATCACAATGGATGGAATGTGGAAAAGAAGATTAGTAAAGCAGAAGTTAAAGAAACAGAAGTTGAAGTTATGGAGTGGAGTGACGGATTTAATGCAGAAAGTCGAACACAGACTGCATCACAGCATGATGGAGTGAGTCCCCAAAGTAAGGAGAAGCAGGAAGATCAGGAGAAATCTGAAGAAATATGGACATGGGAAAGAAAGCGAGATCTAATAGGGTGTAATATTTATGCCAAGGAGAAAGTAAAACTAACCAATGCAAAAAGAGCAGCATCAAAGATATTTGAAGAGAAAAACAGGCAAAGGAATCTGGATATGGAAAACTTTGCAATACAAAAAAGAAGACAGATGAAAAGTAGAAAAGGAGATCAGTAATGAAGAAGTTAAAGAAATAGAAACTGAAGTTATGGAGCACCTGCAAAGTGAAGGATTCAGTGTAGAAAATCTAATACAGAAAGTACCACAACAGGATAGAGCAATGGATATCCAAATTAAGGGGAAACTAGTGGAACAGTAAGCAACTGGTCAGGTGCCATATCAAGATATTTTGAAGCCTTCCACAGGAAACCAGTACAAACGTTCACTTACAACTAGACAGCAAGGGAAAGAACAGGAGACTGCGGAAACTCTGATGCAGTCAATGTTGAGGAGTGATAGGCCAGTGAGTTCCAATATGACAAAGCAACGGATGGCACAAGATGAAATTGAAGATAAGGTGCCACAGGAAGATGTTATAGAACTTTCTACAGAATGCAGGCAGGAAGTGGAAAATAAAGGATGTGCCCTCAGTCTGGAAGAAAATGAATTAAGGGAAGAGTTGCTTGATTTAATGGACATAGATATATTAAGATCAATGAAAGAAATAGACTGCAGAAGGTCAATAAAACCCCAAAAGTCAGAAGTCTGATAAAACAAATGAACACAGTAATTAGGACCGTCCATAGTGATCCATGTGATATAACAGAAGTAAACAGGGCATGTTACTGTGCAGCTAAATTAATAACTGATAAAGCTCTACAACAAGAGCATAGGGTAGTGAAGCAAAGGAAGGGGAGAAATCGAATAGAAAAAAATATAAAGCAATTAAGACAAGAAGTGTCACTGTTAGAAGACTACAGAAGGGGGAATAGATCAACAAAAATACTAAGAAAGACAGATGTGATAAAAGCAGTGCGCAGTATTAGAACAGACGAGAATCAATCCTGCACTATTGCAAATAATTTCAGCACGGTCGGAAAAACTTAGAAGATACACATATACATTTAAAGGAAAAGTACAAAATAGGCAATTTAGTGATGACCCAAAAAGTTATATAGAGAACTGGGAAACCAAGTAAAAGGAATTGAAAGACCTTCAAAAAAAAAAGAAATAGATGCATTTTGGAGAAGTATCTATGAAGATGCTGTGGAATACAACAAAGAAGCTAAATGGATAAAAAGTAAAAGAAAGAATAGGAAGTTTAAAGGTACAGGAACAGGATATGAACTGGGATGAAGTAACAGTCAGAAAGATTGAAACAAAGTTAAGAAAAGCCTCTAATTGGAAAACCCCAGGCCCAGATGCAGTGCCTAACTTTTGGTTAAAAGTATTAAAACCTTTGCATGAAGACCTAGCCATAAGTAAGATTTATTTATATGCGTACCCCGAACAGACACCAATCTGGCTAACAGGTAAAACAATGCTCCTACTTAAGAGTGAACCTGCAAGCTACCCCAAAAATTATAGACCAACAACTTGCCTTCCGACGACATATAAACTATACATGGGAACTGATGCTGACAGAGTTTAGTCATTTAGAAGAAAACTCAATTATGGCAGTAGAACAAAAGGGCAATAAAAGAAAGTCATATGGAACAAAAGATCAGTTGTTAAAGTCAAAGTGGAGAACTGTAAAAAGGGGAAGAATCTAAGTATGGCATGGATTGACTACAAAAAAGCATTTGATAGTATCCCACATTCATGGATAAAAGAGTGCTTAAAAATGTATAAGATGAATCCTACACTGATCAGCTATGTTACAGTGACCATGAAACAATGGCAGACCACTTTGCAATTAAACCATGATAAAGGACAAATTATTATCCCAGGGATAAAAATTCAAAGGGGGATATTCCAGGGTGACTGTCTGTCACCATTGGTGTTCTGCCGTTCCCTTAACCCATTAAGCTGTTTACTTAGTTTAGGCCATGGCTACAATTTGGCTCCTTAAAAACAACAAAGTCTAAAAACTTATCGTCTATTTGTCGATGATTTAAAACTGTATAGCTCATCAGATGAGGAACTGAAAGCACAGCTGCAGGTTGTCAAAATTATTCAGAAGATATTAGAATGTCATTTGGCCTTGATAAATGTGCAAATGCAACCTTTAAAGCAGGAAAACTGCAGCACCAGGAAAACATCAGTTTGGGACAATAAGAAGTTATGTACTCACCATAACGTTCCATCTGAGTAGGTATCTTCATTTGTCTGCAACCTGTGGGATACGGATCCGATCTCGGATCCGAGCCGGCAACTTCTATCATAGCATAGATCCGAGCTCCTAGCTCCTCCCCCTTACCCATAATCCCCTGCTTGCCCTAACTGACCTCAGATCAAGTTTGCCCCATAGCACAACAGATAAAAGGTGTCCCAATGGGAACATATGCTAATAACACAAGAGCGATCAAATCGGTCAGGGGGAAGGAGGGGGGGATGGTTGCAGACAAATGAAGATACCTACTTAGATGGAACGTTATGGTGAGTACATAACTTCTTAATCTGAAGTAGGAACTTCATTTGTCAGCAATCTGTGGGACAGAGTCCCCAGCTACCTAAGTCTTGGGTGGCCTTCATGGAAGGATATTCCGGAGCACCGCAGAGCCAAAGGACGCTCTACCTTGGGAAACAACATCTATTTTATAATGACTGATAAAGGCGTGAGATGAAGCCCAAGTGGCTGCGGAACAAATGTCATCCAGTGGAACCCTAGCTTGAAAGGCCGCAGAAGTGGCAACGGCCCTAGTAGAATGGGCATGGACTCCTTGAGGTGCAGGCCTCCCCGAACTCTGATATGCTAAAAGAATACAACTCGAGATCCATCTAGAGAGAGAAACCTTAGAAACTGATTTTCCGAAATTACTTTTGGCAAAGGAGATAAACAACTGATCGGATTGCCTATGACCAGCAGTTCTATGGATATAAAAACGTAACTGTCTGTGTACGTCCAAGGAATGTAGCTTGTACTCTCCTTTGTTATGAAAGTTGGGGAAAAACACTGGGAGATTGATGGATTGATTGATGTTCGCTTCTGAAGATACCTTAGGTAGAAAGGACAGGTTGATTCTGAGGTAAACCCTATCCGGGTGAAAAACCAGATATGGTGGTTTGACACAAAGGGCTTGCAATTCCAATACCCTTTTGGCTGAAGTTATGGCCACCAAAAAGGCTGTCTTCCAAGAGAGAAATTTGAGATCAACCGTGGCCGCCGGTTCGAATGGGGGACCAGTCAAGGCCTGCAAGACTAAGGATAAATCCCATGGAGGTACCACCTCTTTAACTGGAGGCCTAAGGAGGAAGGTACCCTTGAGGAAGGTCTTACACAGTTTGGAAGTGATAAGAGGACCAGACTCTTGCCCCTCATGATAGTATGAGATTGCTGCCAGTTGTACCTTGACTGTGGAAGAACTAGCTCCCTGGTGAAAGAGAGAGGTTAGAAAATCTAGAATCGATGATATCGGGGCTGTAAAAAGGTCTACACGACAGTGTTCTGCCCAAATGGTGAAGCGTTTCCACTTACTCCGATAAACCTTCCTGGTGGAAGGCTTGTGAGCTGCTACAAGAATGGCTTTGACTGGTGATGAGATCCCAAGAGTCCTTATGAGGAGTGGAACTGGAGCAACCAAGCCGTCAGCTTGAGGTTGCCCAGGTTCGAAGTCGGAAGACCGAGAGGATGAGAGATGAGATCCGGAATGGGATCCAGAATCCATGGTGAATACACTAGGTGAGACCATAGGTAAGGGAACCACGTCTGGCGAGGCCAGAATGGGGCAATGAGGATCATTTTGCTCCCCAGCTGCCTGGCTTTCTGTAACAATTTCAACATCAGGGGTAGAGGAGGGTAAGCATAAAGCAGACCGGGAGGCCAAGCATGAACTAGAGAGTCTCTCGGGGACTTCCCCGGAGTGGGGATTAGAGCGAAGTAATCGTTGCATTTCGTGTTTGAAGGAGAGGCAAAAAGATCGCAACAAGGTCGCCCCCATCGGGCAAATACTTGCTCTGCGACTCGGTGGTTGAGAGACCACTCGTAAGGAGTCAGGATAGTACGACTGAGCCTGTCCGCTAGAATGTTGGACCATCCCGGAATGTGCGTTGCTATGAGAAAGCGGTTGGTGGAAATCGCCCATTCCCACACTCTCATGGCCTCGCGGCAAAGGGGGTAAGACCTGGTTCCCCCCTGTTTGTTGATGTACCAGACTACCGACATGTTGTCTGTCTGTACCGCAATTGTCCCTACCGGAAGAGAGTTGTGTAGTGCCTGCAACGTCAAAAGCACCGCTCTCATCTCTAGGACGTTGATATGCAAATAGGTCTCTACGTAGTTCCATGTGCCTTGGACTGTTCTGCCTGAAAAATGCCCCCCCCCACCCCACCCCAGGCGAGAAGCATCCGTGGTCACTGTGTCGACTGGTGGAGGTAGTGAGAAGGGACGTCCTGTGTGGAGGTTGGGAGACTGGAGCCACCACAGGAGCGATTTTCTGCAAACCTTGCTTAAGGAAATGGGGTGAGACAGAGGGTTGCAAGACAGGGACCATTGTACCTGGAGGGTCCACTGTAGAACCCTCATGTTCAACCGGGCCAATGGCAGCAGAGGGATTGCAGCCACCATAGATCCTAGGGCCCTCAGAATCAATTCCGCCGAAGGAGTTTGCAGTTGAAGAATGGCCTGCACGTGTAACATCAGGTTCTGAAGCCGATCTGGAGTCAAGAACGCAAGCATCTGTCTGGAATCCAGTCTTGCCCCTATAAAATCCAGCACCTGTGTAGGGATGAGAGAGGATTTTGTCATGTTGATGGTTAATCCTAATAGTGGAGCCAGACCGAGAAAATAGTCCCTGCCTGAACAAAGTAGATGCCTTGTTGGGGCTGTGAGGAGCCAGTCTTCCAGGTATGGAAAGACCTGAATTCCCTGGAGTCTCAGGTGAGCCGCTATTACCGCTAGGACCTTGGTGAACACCCTGGGGGCTGAGGTGAGACCGAAGGGGAGGACCCTGAATTGAAAGTGACTGGCTCCCAGCCGGAAGCGGAGGAACCTCCTGGAACGCCTGTCCACTAGAACGTGATACTACGCATCCTTGAGGTCTATGGAGCACATCCAGTCGTCCTCCCGCAATAAGGGGAGGACGGATTGCAACGTGACCATTCGGAACTTTTCTTTGGGTACCGCCAGGTTTAGGAGAGAGAGGTCGAGGATGGACCTCAAGTCCCCCGTCTTTTTTGGGGGACCAGAAAGAACCTGGAGTAGAACCCTGATCCGACTTGATCTGGGAGGACGGGCTGGATGGCTCTTTTTTGTAGAAGCTGCTGAATTTCTGCAGCGGCCGCCTTCTTTTGACTGGACGCTTGGGGATCGGCTCTACGGTGTCCGGTTCCTTCCAAGCCCTAGAGGATATGAGATCCACCAGGGGGTCGGGTGGGGGGGACACCCAAGAGGTAGATGGCCCTGCCTCAAATGCCTCAAGGAATACGGACTTGTCAGAGGAAGCCTTGGGGGCAGACCACCCACCCCTGATTTTGAGCATTTCCATGATGTCTCCAAAGGAGACATCCTCGGGGGGGTGATCTAGGGGAGCCTTCCCCTTCATCCAAGTCTGTATCTTCTGTGAGACTCTCAGGGGAGTCCATGTGCCTCCTTTTGCACTTTGCCTTGTGGGGAACCTCCTCGGGGGGCTGTCCGAGGAGTCCTCACAGGCTGTATCTTGTTCCACTGGAACTCCTAAAGGCGCTGAGGCAGGCTGCCCCAAGGGCCGGGTGAGGGGAGCCAGGACCAGATGAGAAGGAGTGCGGGAGGGAGCCGAAGCCAGGACCGGAGGCCTGGAAGCACTCGACAGTGCCCTCTCCATCGCAGCGAAAGCCAAGGGGGAGCCGCTCTCAGACGGATCTGAGATCCGACTCCCACTCAGATCCGAAGCGGGGATCGGACCCGGCGCCGAGAACGTCAGATCTGAAGGACCAGTGTGCTCCGACCGGGACGGAGCCGAAAGCACACCGAATCCCTCGGATCTGAAGCTCGGCCCACGGCTCCGAGAGGTCGGATCCGACAAACTCGAGGGAATAGTCGGAGCCGACGTGCCCAGCACGATCGGCTCCGACCTACCCCCGGATCCAACGTGGCTCGGCTCCGAGCTCTGCGAGCCCGGAATGCGGGTCGGAGAAGGAGCTATAGGAGCGAAAAAAGGGGTCGAGCTCCCCCCCAGAGGGGGGGGAGGCAAGAGCACTCCCATCTGCATCTGGGCCTGGATGAATCTCCTCATCATCCGGTCCATATCCGCATCAGACATGCTAAAAGTGGACCTCGACGAGGCCACCGAGGCAGACCTGGAGTGTCGCCCTGATGACCTTAACGGGGACCGGATCATCTCCTCCTCAGGTCCCGGGGAGAAACAAGGGGATCGGATCCGAGGAGGAGGAGATCGAGAAGACTTGGACGGGGAAGCCCTCTTGGCGGGCGGGGCCAATGAAGAGTCCTCGGCCTGCCGCTTAAGGTGCTCCTCCCGCCGCTTCTCTTTCCTGGCCTCCATATCTTCCAGAGCCGAAGCGGAAGGTTGAGTCCCGGTCGGAGGAAGGGAGGCAGGAGTGACCGCTACCGGGGGGGGGGTAGCGGGCACCGAAGCACCGGAGGCCGAAGCAGAGTCTGGGGGTAGAAGGCCCGCCAGAACTAGCTTCGACCTTCGATCCTTGAGTGCCCTGGGGTTGAACGCCGCGTAAATCGCACAACCCAAAGAGAGGTGTTCAACCCCAAGGCACCTAACGCACCGAGTGTGGCCATCAGCCGGTGAAAGCTTGTGACCACACTCGGTGCATTTCGAAAAAATTGCTTTAGGGGCCTCCGACATACTGTAGAAAAGCACACTCACTAGGCCCCTAACACTCAGTCACACACACACGCTACGACCAGCGGGGGAGGGAGAAATATTCTTAAATTAAATCAAAAGTATATGAGATATAAAAAGGAGTAAGGGTAAACCTACCACACACACAACCAGTCACTCAGAAAGAAGAAATACAAAACTTTTTTTCTCACAAAACGCCAAGAGCTTTGAACCTAGCTGTTGCTTGAAGAGCGGCAAACTAGATCTGAGGTCAGTTAGGGCAGGCAGGGGATTATGGGTAAGGGGGAGGAGCTAGGAGCTCGGATCTATGCTATGATAGAAGTTGCCGGCTCGGATCCGAGATCGGATCCATATCCCACAGGTTGCTGACAAATGAAGTTCCTGCTTCAGATCAATGTGATATAAAAGAACTTGAGCAACAGGGAGTGTATAAATACTTCAGAACTGATGAAGGATCAGCAATAAAACATGAACAAATGCGAGTAAAACTTAGTAAGGAATATTTTAGAAGACTTAAATTAATCCTGAAAACAGCAGTGACATCTAGGACCAAAATCCAAGCTATAAACCCAGGGGCGGCTCGTGCTATAGGACTGCAGCCACCCCCAGCTGTAAAAAGAAGAAAAAAAACAAAAACAAGAAATTGCGAGTCCCGGAACTATAGAAGAAAAAAACAAAAACAATTGCGAGTCCCGGAACTCCGCACATGCGTGCTTGGAGTTCCTGGAATTCAACAGAACTCTAGCATGCTGTGTCGGCAGTCTGGATTGGGGGGAAGGCATCTCTGCCCTTCAGATGCCCAGAAGTCTATGCGTTGACGAAAGCATAGAACAGAACTCCAGACTGCATCGTCTGCAGGCTGGAGCCTACTCTCATGGGGAAACCAGCCTGGAGGACAGGAAACCAGCCATTAGCTTGTGCGGGACAGTTGCGCCTACAGGAAACCAGCCATTAGCTTGCATGGGACTCGGGAAACGGACTCAGCAGGGAACTGATACTGGATATTGCAGGAGAACATGAACATTCAACTGAAGTCAGGTACTGGTGTGTGTACGGTGAGAGAGAGTACGATTACTTTTATATTTTATCAGTTTTTTCTTGTTAAGTCTTATTCCGCAATTCCTAATAATAAAGTTGAAGTAAGTTCTTTATGCCTCCCATTTAGTTCTCTAAATGAGAACAGTATGATAAAAAGCAAACAGGGTGTATTGGTTCTATTTCATAAATTTAAGAGTTACTTTTACTGCATATAAATAACAGGCATATTTGCAGTGGTGTCCATTCCTTCTGTGATCAGGATGTGCAAGTATATTTATGTACAAGATAATTTAAGTATCTTGGAATACTAAAGTCAAAATGACAGAGCAATATTTTGTAGCTAACAGTAGTAATAATTATATGCATTAAATATAAAAAAGGAAATGCAAAAGAACAGACACTTTTGTAACGTATTTACTACAGTCTGGAAAAACTGTGGTATAAAGGCATGAGATCAGAACTATAATTCAGTTTATAAAAGACAAAATTCATTACAGTCCTGTAGGCCTTAAAGCACGATAAATGTGAATTACTTGTTCTACACAGATAACAAAACACTGTGGCTAAATGTAAGAATACAGTACAAGTAATAAGAAATAAAGGTTATGAATATGTAGTTAACATGACGAGAAAGGATTAATAGGGCTGAATTTGAGCAGCAAAACTCACGGTAAGGCTTTTAGATGATCTAAAGCAGAGATTAAGACTCTCCTTTTATATGCCCCAGTTACTATATACTGGTGGCTAGAGAGAACTCAGGATACATGGTGGTGAGCTTGAACCCTACAGGTGGCAAGAGCATGAATTCCCTACCCACCACCATTTGTAAAACATTTGCAGATGTTTGCCTCATATTTGTTCTGTTCTGTTCCTCATAAAATCTGTGTTTTTTGTATGTTTTTTTCCTTACACAGTCAGTAGAGCAGTGGTAGCATTGTTGCCTGATAGCTACAGGTTCTCTGGTCTGATTCTTGACTAGGGTGCCTTCTGTGTGGAGTCTGCATGTCCTCCCTGTATTTGTGTGGGTTTGCTCTGGTGTCCTCCCATCTTAGAAAGACATGTGTCTGGAGTGTTTCTCCCTGGGCCTCTACTGAAAACTGGCTTTTGTTCAAAGTTAGACTTTCCTGGTTAACAAATGTTAAATAAATAAAAATAAAATCTGTCGTTTCTGTATTTTTTTCCTTACACAGTCAGTAGCGCAGTGGTAGCATTGTTGCCAGACAGCTTCAGGCTCTCTTGCTTAATTCTTGGCTGGGCTGCCTTCTGTGTGTCCTTCCTGTGTTTGTGTGGGTTTCCACTGGGTGCTCTGGTGTCCTCCCATCTTATAAAATCTATGGTTTCTGTATTTTTTTCTTTATACAGTCAGTAGTGCAGTGGTAGCATTGTTGCCTGACAGGTGCAGGCTCTCTCATTTGATTCTTGGCTGGGCTGCCTTCTGTGTGGAGTCTGCATGTCCTTCATTTGTTTGTGTGGGTTTCCTCTGGGTGCTCTAGTGTCCTCTCATCTTACAAAGACGTGTCTGGAGTGTTTCTCGCTGGCCCTCTGCTGAAAATTGGCTTTTGTTCCAAGTCAGACTTTCCTGATTAACAAATGTTAAATAAATAAAAATGACAGGCATTTGAATTTCAGACTTCATATTCTTCAAAAAGTACATGGTAACACAAAACCTTTTATTCTAGCAATTTTCTAAGTTTATAAAAGATGGATATTTGAAATTTGTCCCTATTTTTGGGACTGCATTCCCCCATTATTGGCTTCATCCAGGTTTTTTGTGCTAAGGTTGAGAGCTATGGTGAGAACTGAATTCGCTGAATATGTTTGGGGGTTGTATTCCCACATTACTGGCTTTGCCCAGGTGTTTTTTGCTAAGAGGTTGAGAGCTATGGTGAGAACTGAACTCACTGAATATGTTCAGGGGCCGTATTCCCCCATTACTGGCTTTGTCCAGGTGTTTTGTGCTACGAGGTTGACAGCTATGGTGAGAACTGAATTCACTAAATGATAACCATTTAAGTTTCAGTCTTCCTCTTTTTCATAAAACAGCTGACTTGGCATAGTGGTATATTGCTCTGACTGTTTTGAACAGGGTCCTGGGTTCAATACTTGGCAGTGACATGTATGTTGGTAACAAAGCATTTTATTCTAGCAAGTTTCCAACATTATACAAGCAATGTTTAAAATGTGTCCCTGGTTTTGGGGCTTTTGTTCCCCCTCAATAAATTTCGGCTTTTTCCAGATTTCTTGTGCTGCAAAGTTCAGAGATACAGCTGAGTGTCGAGTAGATTTTACAAGGAGCTGAGAGCTGCAGGGGAACAAAAGTTTAGTGCTGCTTATGCTAAGTCTGCTTGCATTGCTAATAGCACAACAGGTAGTGTACTTGCTTTTGATGCAGAAGGCTGTGGGTTCTACTCCCACAGTAGGTAGATGCATTGCTGATACTGTACTGTATTGTAAAGGGGGTGGATGCTGCAGTCCTTTTTGGCGAAGATACCTAGTAACTATGAACCTGTTACCAGTTTGCCATCCATTCCCTATTGCAATATTACTAGCAATTTATTCCTCAAGGGAACAGGCACTTTATTTGTAGATGAAACAATAAAATATAAAGTTGTTTGCTAGCAGCAACCTATTCATTAGTTACAGATCTCTTTAATGTGGAATTATTTTGATGACTTTTACTTCTTCAGAGATTGTGCATATTTACTGATACTGGTGGACTGTAGAAGTTTGAGTAGACTTTTATGATGTCTACGTTCTGAATTGGGCAGTTTTGTCATTATTGGTGCATGCATTTTGTTTCATTGTTTACTGGAAAAATGTTCAAAACAATAAATTTAAAATGCTCTCTAACAACTGCACTGTATTGGACAAGGAATATAATTTAATACAATCAGGAAGGTGTACCAAAGAGCATGTGTATGTTTCATGTGCAAGGGGGCTATGATTTGAAAACAGCCCAAAGTTAATCTTTATCTGTCACTGGCAAAATGTATTTTCTTTGAATGTGGGTTTCAATGCTGTTTCAATTAATTAGAAGTTATGTACTTATCATAACGTTCCATCTGAGTAGGTAAACTTAATTCGTCAGCAACCTATGGGTTATCGGATCCATATCGGATCCGAGCCGGCAGCTTCCAACAACTAAGATCCGAGCTCCAATCTCCTCCCCCTTACCCATAATCCCCTGCTATCCCTTCCTGACCTCAGATCGAGTTTGCTTATCCATAAACCATACGATACAAAGAACCACCTCCCTACTCTAACCTGGAAACAATCCGCCATGACAGCAGGAGTCCTTTGAACATCCATATAGGTTAGGGGGACGGAGGGAGGGACGGTTGCTGACAAATGAAGTTTACCTACTCAGATGGAACGTTATAGTAAGCACATAACTTCTAAATCTGAAGTAGTTAACTTCATTTGTCCATCAACCTATGGGACAGAGTCCCCAGCTTCCTGATTCTTGGGAGGTCCTCATGGAAGGATGTTCCGGAGCACTGCAGTGCCAAAGGATGCTCTCCCTCTGGAAACAATATCCAACTTGTAATGATTTATAAATGTATGAGATGAATCCCAAGTGGCTGCTGAACAAATGTCATCCAACGACACCCTAGATCGAAAAGCCGCAGAGGTAGACATCGATCGAGTAGAATGGGCATGAACTCCTTGAAGTGTAGACTGGCCCGAACTCTCATAGGCCAAAAGAATACATTGGGAAATCCATCTGGACAATGTGACTTTTGATACAGGTTTTCCCAAAGACGGCTTAGCAAAGGATACAAAAAAGCTGGTCTGATTTCCTGTGATCAGCTGTCCTGTGCAAATAGAATCTCAGTTGCCTATGTACATCCAGATAGTGCAACTTGCATTCACCTTTGTTCTGATAATTTGGGAAGAAGACTTTTAAATTAATAGATTGGTTGATATTAGACTCCGATGCAATTTTGGGCAGAAAGGAGGGGTTGGTCCTGAGTGAGACTCTATCTTTGTGGAAAATCAAATACGGTGGCTTGGCACAAGGGCTTGAAGCTCCGAGACCCTTCTGGCCGAAGTTATGGCAACAAGAAATGCCGTCTTCCAAGATAAGTATTTCAGATCCACCAAAGTTGCAGGCTCAAAAGGAGGAGCTGTTAAGAGACTGAAGTACAGTAGAGTTAAATCCCAAGGAGGGACTGCATCTTTTACCAGAGGTCTTAGTAGGAAAGTGCCTTTTAGGAATGTCTTACATAATTTGGACGAAGTCAAAGGGCCGAGATCACTGCCAACATGATAATGAGAGATTGCGGCCAACTGGACTTCGACCGTAGAAGAGCTAGCACCTTGGTCGAATAATCCTGACAGAAAATCTAGTACTGCTGGCAATGGAGCTGTAAAGGGATCTAAGTTCCGATGCTCCGCCTAAATAGAGAAACACTTCCATTTACTATTATAGATTCTTCTAGTAGATGGCTTGTGAGCAGCTACTAGAATAGCCTTGACAGGGGACAAGATACCGGGAGTCCTAGCTATCACTGGAACTGGATCAACCAAGCTGTGAGCTTGAGGTTGTCCAGATTCGGGGTTGACAGGCCTGATGGGCGAGAGATCAGATCCGGAATGGGATCTAGAATCCATGGGGGATTCACTAGATGAGACCATAGATAAGGAAACAGAGCTTGACGAGGCCAGAATGGCACAATGAGGATTATTCTGCTCCCCAACCGTCTGGCTTTCTGTAAAAATTTGAGCATCAGGGGCACAGGAGGGTAAGCATAGAGTAGACCGGGTGGCCAAACATGCACCAGACTGTCTCTGGGGAATTCCCCGGGTGGGGGAATTAGAGCGAAGTAGTCACTGCACTTTGCATTTGAAGGAGAGGCGAAAAGATCGCAACGAGGTTGACCCCATTTGGAGAAGATTTGCTTCGCTACTTCTGGATTCAGAGACCACTCTTACGGTGACAGGATGGATCGACTCAGTCTGTCTGCCAAAATGTTGGACCATCCCGGAATGTGCATCGCTATGAGAAAGTGGTTGGTGGACGTAGCCCATTCCCACACTCTCATGGCCTCCCAACAAAGCGGATAGGACCTGGTTCCCCCTTGTTTGTTGATATACCAGACGACCGACATGTTGTCTGTCTGAATCACAATTGTCCCCAAGGGAAGAAGGCTTTGAAGTGCTTGCAATGTCAAAACCACTGCTCTCATCTCTAGGACACTGATATGCAATGAGGTCTCCGAATGGTTCCACGTGCCTTGGACGGTCCTGCCCAAGCAGTGCCACCCCAACTGAGGCGAGAGGTGTCCGTGGTCACCGTGGCTAGAGGAAGGGATACAGAGAAAGGGCACCCTTTCTGGAGGTCCGGGGACTGGAGCCACCATAAGAGGGCTTTCTTGCACACCCTGCTGAGAGGAACGGGAAAGCTCAGGGGATGTAGCAGGAAGGACCACTGGACTTGTAAGGTCCATTGAAGAACTCTCATGTTTAAGCACGCCATGGGTAGTAGGTTGATGGTTGCCGCCATCGAGCCTAGGGCCCGCAGGACCAATTCCGCAGGGGGAGCTGGGTATTTTAGAAAAGCCAGTACATGGAGTTTCAGAGTTCGTAGCCGGTCCAGAGTCAAGAAGGCTAGAAGCTGGTTGGTGTTCAATCTGGCTCCGATGAAATCTAGAATTTGCGTTGGCAGAAGGGAAGATTTTCCGATGGGGAGCTAGATGGAGAAAATAATCCCTGGCAGTGCAAAGTAGATGCCTGGTGGGGGCGGTCAGGAGGCAGTCGTCCAGGTACGGAAAGACCTGAATTCCCTGGAGTCTCAGGTGGGCCGCTACAATGGTTAACACTTTGGTGAACACCCTGGGGGCTGTGGTGAGACCAAAGGGAAGGACCCTAAACTGGTAATGGCTGGCTCCCAGCCGGAAGCGGAGGAACCTCCTGGATTGTCTGTCCATCAAAATGTGGTAGTACGCATCCTTGAGGTCGATGGAGCACATCCAGTCATTCTCCTGCAGAAGGGGGAGAATGGATTGAAGAGTGACCATCCGGAACTTTTCTTTGGCTACTGACAGGTTCAGGAAGGACAGGTCGAGGATTGGTCTTGGGTCCCCCATCTTTTTTGGCACCAAGAAGAACCTGGAGTAAAAGCCTGATCCGAACTGGTCTGGGGGGACGTGCTGGATTGCTCTTTTTCTTAGAAGCTGGAGTATTTCCTCGGCTGCCGCCTCCCTTTGATTGGGTGGGACATCGAGGAGGCTTCGGGGATTGAGAAAAGGGATCTTGTAGCCTCTGGATATGATCTGAAGCACCCAGCGATCTGTTGTAATGGACTCCCAAGTTGCCAGGTGCCTCGAGAAACGCCCCCCCCCCCTGACTGCCTTCAGAGTGGAGCAGACGGGTAACCCCTCAGGGTTGCTGTGTGGGCCGATCAGAGAAAGGTTCTCTGGACCCAAAGTTCTTCGGGCCCCTTCTGCCTCTAGGGTGGCGTCCACCCTGTCCTCCTCTGCCTCTGAAGGACGAGGGGTCCGGAGCGAAACAGGACTGTTGAGACTTCCGGAACCACATGTTCCTCTGTCCCTTTTGGTTCCTGGAGAAGGACCTCTGGAGAGCAGAGAAGCGGACTCCGACGGCAGACAACGTCTTCCAGTCTTCTTCGCTCTGGACCAATGTGTCGCGTACGGTCTTGCCCAAAAGGGCAGAACCATGAAACAGGGAATTTGCGAACGACACCTTAAAGGGTTCTGCGAAATCACAATGACGGAGCCACACAGCAGACGGGTAACCCCTCAGGGTTGCTGTGTGGGCCGATCAGAGAAAGGTTCTCTGGACCCAAAGTTCTTCGGGCCCCTTCTGCCTCTAGGGTGGCGTCCACCCTGTCCTCCTCTGCCTCTGAAGGACGAGGGGTCCGGAGCGAAACAGGACTGTTGAGATTTCCAGAACCACATGTTCCTCTGTCCCTTTTGACTCCTGGAGAAGGACCTCTGGAGAGCAGAGAAGCGGACTCCGACGGCAGACAACGTCTTCCAGTCTTCTTTGCTCTGGACCAATGTGTCGCGTACGGTCTTGCCCAAAAGGGCAGAACCATGAAACAGGGAATTTGCGAACGACACCTTAAAGGGTTCTGCGAAATCACAATGACGGAGCCACGCCTGTCGCCATAGGACGACGCCCGCTCTGCTAACTCTAGCGGCTCCTTCCATGGCATGGGATAGTAGCCGCATAGAGGTATTGGAGATAGATTTGAGAGTGGCCATTCGGGTAGAGTACACTTTCTTGTCTGCCGCCATGGACTCTGGGGGCGACCCAGCATATTCTTTGATAAGATCCTGCTGGAGCCGTATCATGTGTGCCATATAGTTCAGCGACCTCACAGAAAAGGTGGCTGAAGCGAACACCCGCTTCCCCAGACAGTCCATCATCTGAGACTCCTTGTCTGGAGGATGGATCGAGGAACTCTCCTGGGCCAGTTCCCTTTTAGTGGCGGCCGCCACCAACATGGCATCTACTGGGGCTCCCTTGCTCCAAAATGACCTGTCCGAAGGGGGGCTGAGAATTTTGTCCGGCCTCTTTGGAATGAGCTCCACAGTGTCCGGTTCCTTCCATGCCCTGGTAGTAATCAGGTCTACCAGGGGATCTGCGGGAGGGGACACCCAAGCAGTAGACGGGCCTACTTCAAATGCCTCCAGAAACACAGATTCGTTAGAGGAAGGATTTGGGGCAGACCACCCCCCTCTGATCCGAAGCATCTCCATGATGTATCCGAAGGAGACGTCTTCAGGGGGTGACCTTGGGGAACCTTCACCTTCCCCCAAATCTGTGCCCTCTGTCAAGGACTCAGGGGAGTCCAACTGCCTCCTCTTGCACTTCCGTTTGTGAGGGACCTCCTCGGGGGGCTGTCCGAAGAGGCCTCACCAACCAAATCCTGTTCCAACAAGGGAACTATCTGGGACATCTGAGCAGGCTGTCCCTGGGGCCGGGTGATGGAAGGCTGACCCGTCTGAGAGGGGAGTGCAGGGAGGAGCCATAGCTCTAGCCGGGGGCCTGGAGTCCCTCAACAAAACCCTCTCCACGACATCGAACGCCAAAGGAGAGCTGCTCTCCCTAGGATCCGAGAGCAGACCCTCCCTCGGATCCGACGTGCGGATCAGAGCTGGCACCGACACGGTCGGATCCGAAGGGCCAGTATGCTCTGACCGAGAGAGCCGAAGCCACACTGACACCTCCAGATCTGAAGCTCAGCTATCAGCTCCGAGAGCTCGGATCTGAAGAAAATGGACCTGACAGACTCGAAGGTGCCATCGGCGCCTTAGTACCCGATACTATCGGCGCCGACAGTCCCCCGGCTCCAACGCTACCTGGCTCTGAACCCCAGTAGTGGGTCAGAGAAGGAGCAATCGGGGCAAAAAAGAGGGTCGAGATCCCCCCCAGAGGGGGGGGGGGAGGCAGGAGCACTCCCATCTGCAACTGGGCCTGGAGAAACCTATGCATCATCCGGTCCAAGTCTGCATCGGACATACTGCGGGTAGACCTTGATGAGGCCACTAAGGCGGGCCGGGAGTGCTGCCTCGATGACCTTGAAAGTGACCAGGTCTCCTCCTCCTCTGGCCCCGGTGAAAAGCAGGGAGATTGGAGCCCGGAAGGAGAAGACTCGGAGGCCCCAGGAGGAGAAACACGTTTGGCTGGCGGGGCTGATGCAGAAGCTTCGGCCCGCCGCTTGTGGTGCTTTTCCTGGTGTTTCTCCTTTCTGGCTTCCCTCTCCTCCTGGCCCAAGGTGGGAGGTTGAGTCCTGGCCAGAGGAAGGGGAATAGTGGGTGGCGCTGTCGCAGCTGCGACAGGTGCCATGGAGGGACCGGAAGACAAAGCCGAGTCTGAGGGCAGAAGTCCCGCCAGAATCAGCTTCAACCTCCGGTCCTTGAGGGCCATGGGGTTGAACGCTGCACAAATAGTGCAGCCGGTGGAAAGATGTTCAACCCCAAGGCATAAAACGCACCAAGTGTGGCCATCCACTGGGGACAGCTTATGGCCACACTCGGCACACTTTGAAAAGAAAGTTTTGGGTGCCTCCGCCATACCTAAAAAGAAACAACACACTCGCTAGGCCCCAAAACACACACATCCTAAGGCGTACACGAGGGGAAGGGAATAACACTAAAAGGAAAACTAAACATTAGATAAAGAAAAACGTTAATGCTACTGGGGAACTATACTAACTCACACACACGCAAAAAATTTGTTTAAAGTAGGAAAAAAGATTTTTTTCTCACAAATCCAACACTACCACGCCTGGAAGCTCGATCAAGCTGCTGAGAGAATCGCGGCAAACTAGATCTGAGGTCAGGAAGGGATAGAAGGGGATTATGGGTAAGGGGGAGGAGCTTGGAGCTCGGGTCTTAGCTGTTGGAAGCTGCTGGCTCGGATCCGATATGGATCCGATAACCCATAGGTTGATGGACAAATGAAGTTAACTACTTCAGATTGTGAGTTTCAAGGGCAGAGAAACTTTAATGCTAATTCGATTTTCATTGTGAGACTGCATTGCTTTGTTTAGCAGATATCTATTAGTGTTTGTGCTGTAAAATGCAAAACAAAACTTTTAAAT
Organism: Protopterus annectens; assembly: GCF_019279795.1. Lineage (NCBI taxonomy): Eukaryota > Metazoa > Chordata > Ceratodontiformes > Protopteridae > Protopterus > Protopterus annectens. The sequence goes on from NC_056741.1 coordinate 1,335,356,227, forward strand.
GAAATCCAAATCATCGCAGAAGTAAAGCAGTATGCACATTACAGTGTTTATGGTAAATGGGGCAAAATAACCACAGAATGGGACATTGGAATGGCTGCAGGGGGATGCTCCATTCGATCATGATTTTGTGAGGGGTGTAGGGCAGCAAACGCAAAACAGCCCCTGCTGAACTATGCCTCTCAACTGTCCAGATTTTTGCAGAATGAATAGATTTTTGCTTCTTATTTTTGGTTTGTTCCACATAAAATTTGTGGTTTTCTGGCAAATCATTTAGGAATGAAGTCACTAAATAATGACAGACATTGAGATTCAGACGTCATAACCTTCAGAAAAATGCATGCTAAAGCAAGATCTTTTATTCTATCAACTGTCTTAAGTTTATACAAGAGCAATTTTTAGTACTGTTTGTATGTTCCTCCAATATATTTGGCCTTGTCCAGATTTCCTGCATTAAGGGGTTGAGAGGTACGTACAAATAAATCACTTTATAGAATTAGGAATATCCAAACCTCTCAACTGTCCCCAATTTTGGCTCAAAATGTTGCTCTCTCCCTAATAATCCCTCCACAAAATTGCAATTTTGGAAGAAAACATGGATGATTTACTATTATAAATAACATTAATGATCAGAGTTATAGATTACTTTTATTTCAGAAATGCATGTAGATTCTCTTATTTTGTCAGCTGCTCAAGTTAACAGTACTAATATTAAAAAGGTGTCCCTTCTTTGACAGGTTCCCAGCTGTATTGTGTGGCAATTTTATATTTTTGTATCACATTTTTGGTCCGTTTTTCATAGAATTGCGTTTTTCTGGCAAATTAGTGGCTGGGAGGGTGGCCTAATGGTTAAGATGTTTGCCTTACAAACACAAGGTGTAGGGTTTGAGTCTCACAAGGGATAATTGGCTAGGCTTAAAAATGGCTCGCAAGGGCAGTTAGCTTAGTACTAACCTATGAACCTATGAATCTATAAATCATTAAAGATTGAAGTTAGAAAATAATGGCAGGGAGGGTGGCCTAATGGTTAAGATGTTTGCCTTACAAACACAAGGTGTAGGGTTTGAGTCTCACAAGGGATAATTGGCTAGGCTTAAAAATGGCTCGCAAGGGCAGTTAGCTTAGTACTAACCTATGAACCTATGAATCTATAAATCATTAAAGATTGAAGTTAGAAAATAATGGCAGACATTTGAGTTTCAGATTTCATACCCTTCAGAAAATTCATACTAATGCAAGACCTACTACTTTTTATCTTTCTAAGTTTATAAGAGCAATATTTAAAAATTGCCCTTATTTTTGGGCCTGTGTCCCACTTCTATGTATGGCTTTGTCCAGATTTCTTGCTCTGAGGTTGAGAGAGATGAGTGTCAGAACCATCACCGTCAGCCAGAGACATTTTAAATTGTGACATATTGTTGCACCCACTCCCTCATGTAGTGATTTTGGATGTGTTCAAGCAAAGCAAGGAGCAGTTATGCAGTGTAAGTGTGCAGAGTATTCCCCCATCCAAGGTAGACACAAGTACGACAGTGGCTTTTCATCTGTCCTTGATTTTGCAGAATGTTCTGGTTTTCTGTCATATTTTTATACTGTTGATTTGTGCTTCTTATTATTCAGAAAATGCATGCTGTTGCAGTGCCCTGTTGCTCTGTGTTTAAGTAGCAATGCTTTAATGACCATCAGGTAAGCTTGTTGGAGATTGTAAGATGCAAGTAAGCTTTAATAAGCATACTGGTAAATAATTACCAACATTGAAAGCCTTTTTATTGTTGCCATGCAGAGAATATTTACATAACTAGATAACGTATAAGCCTTAGGTATTGAAATGCATATGACAGTATTTGTAATAAAGGACAGGATTACAGTATTTTCAAAAGCTCACTACATTGGTTGGAGACCTGCAGTCATCTTTGCAGGTTTTACCCATAAACTAAACTGCCAATTTATCATGTGTGGTCCATAACTTGAGCAGTAATCCTTTAAGCAATTTATCTTGAACTTGTTTCTTGTTTGCTGTTCACTTTTTACTTTGATCATGTCTTCCCCATGAAACAAGTATATAGTTGGTGTCAGGCAGCAGGTCTTTTTTGGATAAGAAACATTTTTACAAGTGGGGGTATCACAGAGATTGCTACTTTCAGCATGTGACTTGGTAATTTTATAAAGCTGAAAAAGTAGTTATGTACTTACCATAACGTTCCATGTGAGTTGCTCATCTCACCGTTCATTCTTTACTGATGGGTAGCGTCCCAAGCACCATCAATCTAGGGTGGCTCATGGGAGTACATTTCTCAGGACCGTGGATCCAAAGGAGGCCTTGTCAACTTTGTAATGAGTGATAAAAGTATGAGGTTTTGACCAAGTGGCTGCTGCATAAACATAGGAAGTCTGGCAGAAAAGGCAGATGATGTAGAAACTGCTCTGGTTGAGTGAGTTACAATCTTGTGTTGCAAAGGTATATTGGCAGCTGAATAGGCAAAGGTGATACAATCAGATAACCATTTAGACAGAGTAGTTTTAGCCACTGGTCTCCCTTTCCTGGAATCTGAAAATGAAACAAAAAGCTGATCTGATTTCCTAAAATCTTTTGTTCTATCCAAATAGAATCTGAGCTGTCTGTGAACAGCTAGTTTGTGCAGCATATACTCTAAATTGTTAGAATGATTGGGGAAGAAACTGGCAAATCAATAACTTGGTTGAGATTGGTTTCAGTGCAAACTTTGGGCAAGAATGAGAGATTTGTTCTAAGTGATACTCTGTCAGGGTGAAATATCAAATAGGGAGGTTTGATGGATAAAGCCTGAAGCTCGGACTCTCTGCGGGCAGAAGTAATAGCTACCAGAAAGATAGTCTTATAAGACAAAAATTTGAAATCACAAGATGAAGCTGGCTCAAATGGTGGGAGGTTTATAAGTGAAAGCATAAAATTTAGATTCTATGGAGAATAGGGAGATTTCACAGGAGGTCTCATATGAAAAGTCCCTTTGAGAAATGCTTTGGATAACTTATGAGACATGATATTCAAACCTTCAAATCCAAGATGAAAATTAGGAATAGCAGCCAATTGTACCCGGACTGTTGTTGCTGCAGCTCCTTCATTGAAAATCATAGTCAAGAATTCTAAAATGGAAGCTGCAGGGGCTTGATAAGGATCAATATTTTTTGAGGCCCATATAGAAAATTTCTTCCATTTGCTAAGATACAGCTTTCTGGTAGAAGATTTGTGACAGGACAAAAGGATCTGTTTTGTCTCATTGGAAAGGTTATGGAACCTGGCTATGATGGGAACTGGAGCAGCCAAGCTGTCAGCTTCAGGGACTGTAGAGAAGGATGAAGGTCCCCTGAAGGATGTGTCAGAAGGTCTGGAACTGGGTCCAGGATCCAAGGATCCTCCAAAAGATGAGGTTGAAGGAAGGGGAACCAAATCTGATAAGGCCAATGAGGGGCTATAAGAATGATGGTCCTTCCCACGGATTTTGCTTTCTGTAGAACCTTGGGTATCAAAGGGATTGGTGGACATGCAAAGAGGAGACCCAGAGGCCAATCGTGCACAAGTATGTCCCTTGGGGCTTCTCCCGGAGGGGGAATGAGGGCAAAGTAGCTTCTGCATTTCATGTTTATGTGACTGGCAAAAAGGTCACAGCAAGGCTGGCCCCACCTGTGGAATATCCTGTCCACAATTCCTTTCTTGAGGGACCACCCGTGGGGCAACAAGATTGCCCTGTTCAGTTTGTCTGCTATCACGTTGGATCTCTATGGGATGTGCATTGCCAACCGAAAGCGCTGGGTGGAAACAGCCCACTGCCAAACTCTGCGAATCTCTCGACAAAGGGGGTAAGACCTGGTTCCTTCTTATTTGTTCATGTACCAGACAGACATGTTGTCTGTCCGAAATGCAATCGTACCCAGAGGGAGAGAGTCCTGAAAGTACTGCAATGGCAAAAGTATCTCCAGGACACTGATATGCAGATGTGTCCCTTGATTGGACCATGTGCCTTGGGCAGTCTTTCCCCACCCTATCAGAGAAGCATCCGTAGTCACTGTGGCCGCTGGAGGGGGTAGCACAAATAGGTGTCCTATCGTGACATGAAGTGAGGTCAACCACCACTGAAGGTCCTTCTTGCAAGAATTTGTGATCATTATGGTGTGATTCATGGGGAGCTCTTGGTAAGACAACTAAGTGAACAATAGCCACTAAAGTATTCTCATGTGCTTATGAGCAAGTGGTATGGCTAAAATTGCTGCTGCAATCATGCCTAATACTTTCAGAACTTCCTATGCTGGTGCTTTGTCCTTTGATATCAGGATGCTGACATGTTGATGAAGAAGACAGACTCTTTCTACTGGAAACCTTAGAGTGATGGTAGTGGTGTCCAATTCTGCCCCTAAAAAAATGATATGCTGCAATGGCGACAAGGCAGATTTTTCTGAGTTGATTGTAATGCTCAGATGATTGCAGAGTGACAGGGTGGACTCCCTGGTCTGAATGAGTTGATACCTGGTGGTGGCGGTAAGGAGCCAATAGTCTAGGTACGGAAACACCTGTAATCCTAGACACCTCAGGTGAGCTGTGCCCACTGCCATGCATTTGGTGAACACTCTGGGGGCTGTAGTGAGACCAAAGGGCAGGGCTCGAAACTGATAGTGATTGGCTCCCAGCTGGAAGCGCAGGTGATCCCTGGATGGTCTGGCCATTTTTATGTGGTAGTACGCATCCTTGAGATTTATCCACACATCATAATGTCTTTCCCTAAGAAGGGAAGAATAGACTGAAGCGTGACCATCCAAAACTTCTCTTTCTTTACTTATTGGTTCAGTCTGCTGAGGTCCAATATGGGTCTCCAGTCCCTTGTCTTCTTTGGAACCAAAAAGAATGTTGAGTAAGTTTTGGATCCTGTCTGGTCTGCTGGGACTGGTTGGATGACTTTTTCTTAGCAACGTTTGGACATCTACTGTTGCTTGATCCCTGTAACTGGGTGGAACGTCTGGGATTCGACTTATGATTGGAAAGAGTGTGGCGAATGGTATGAAGTAACCTCTGGAAATGATACTTTGTACCCAGCTGTATTTTGTTATACTGCGCCAGGTGTCTGGGTAGAAAGGTAAGCAACCCCCGACTGCCTCCAGAGCAGGACAGTTGGGCCTCCTCTCAGGAAGGCTGATAGGATGTCTCAGAAAAGTGATATCTGTCAACCTGGTGTTGCGGACCCCCCTCTGCCACGAGGGTGGTGTTTTCCATTATTACCCCCTCCTCTGCCCCTGGAGGGGGGTTCACCACGTGTGTTCTGAAAGGCTCCTCTGGCTTTTCGGAACCACATTTTTCCTCCCTTTTGATCTTTAGGGTAGGGGTGGAAAAACGGACCCCAACGGCAGAGTCTTTCCATCCTGTTCACACCTGGTTAAGGTTTCCTTCACTTTAGGCCCAAAAATGGACAAACCATCAAAGGGAGTGTTCACGAAGAAAGACTTGAAAGGTTCTGCGAAGGAACAAAAGCATATCCAGGAATGTCTCCTAAGAGTGATTCCTGTACCCGCTGCCCTACTCATTCCATCAGCTGCATAAGATACGAGGCACATGGACGAGTTGACGATAGAATTTTGGGTAGAAAGCTGGGTAGTAACTTTGTCGGAAGCTGCCTCAGCTACTGTACCCTGAAGAGCATCTACGAACTCCTTAAGAAGATCTCTTTGCAACCTAGTAAAATGCATTTAGTTCAGGGAACTGAGAGCAAAGGTCGCTCAACTGAACATGCGCTTCTAATAGCTATCCATAATCCTGGAGTCTCTGTTAGGAGGCTGGATAGATGAGGAAGTCTCAGGCATTTCCTTCTTGGTGGCCACTGCCACCACCATAGCATCAACCGGAACACCATTAGTTACACATTTTTTGTTAAATGGGGCTGAAATAAATTTATTAGGCCTCCTGGGGACAGACTCCATAGAATATGGAGACTCCCACACCCTTCGTGAGACCAGCTACATCAGCTCATCAAAGGGCAGAGTCACCCAAGAGGTGGAGGGCTGAGGCTCGAAAGCTTTCAGGAGAACTGACTCATCCTCAGTAGGGCTTTTGGACTGCCAGTCACCTCTTTGCCTAAGGATCTCAGGTATCTCAGCGAATGAGATATCCTCAGAGGGGGACCGTGGGGACCCTTCTGACTCATTTAAGTCAGTATCCGATGTGAGAGACTCCTGCAGGGAGTTTAGGTGCTTCCTCTTGCACAATCTCTTCCTGAGAACCTCATCAGTGGGGGCCTCTGGTGAGGTCTCAGAAGAGCAAGGGCCACCCATTGGGGTTTCCTGAGGCTCTGGGTCTCTACGCTTGGTCAGGACGTGTGATGCAGAAGCAGAGACAGGCACTTTTGGGGAGTAGGAGGGCAGACCCGAGGTCGAGGAGGTCTTGGGAGACATGACTCTCCTCATGACATTGAAAGCACCTCTGTTCTGATGTGCAGGAGCCGATGGATCCACTGAAACCATCGACATCCCCGGCACCAGGACAGTGGGCTCCGAGCACGAGGTAGGAGTCGAGCTCATCCGAGCAGAGGCCCCGAGAGGCAAAGTCGTTTCGACTGTCCTCCCCAGACCTGACCAGAGAGTGTCGGGTCCTAGAGTCCTAGATTGGCACCGAGGACATCAGAGTACACAGATCCGAAGACACTGGAGCAGGTGTTGGCTCCGGAGGTTCCACTAATATCAAGTCTGCCTCCTTCGGGTCCTTAGGACCAGCATGGCTCTGAGGAGGAATAATAGTTGGTGCAATGGTCTTCGGCTTCAAAGCCATTTGGGTCAAAGCCAATAACATCTGGCTAATGCCGGTGCCAACAATAGCTTCTGTACCACATGATCCAAGTCCAGATCCGAAAGGCTGATAGATGATCTAGACGAACTTACTGAAGGTGGTACTGACTGGAGAATAGGACTCTTTGGTGCTTCGGAGACTGGTTCCAAGACAGAGGACCGGCAACAAAAGGAACATACTGTCGGCTCCAAAGGCAGTGGAGCCGAAGTCGATGACTTCTTTGATTTTGAGTCCGAAGTCTTGGAAGACTTTGAATACCGACTGGAACCATCCTGGTCACTCAAAGCTTCCTGTAGGGAAGGCTTCAACAAGCCTCTATAGATTAGTTTCCTCTTCCTTTTCTGCAGGTCCCTAGAGGAGAAGGAATGACAAATGGCACAACTGTCTTGCAAATGCAGAGCCCCTAGACAACAAACACAGTTGATGTGACTGTCTGTAACTGACATTTTCTGGGCACACTTGGGGCACTTTCTGAACCCAGATTTAGGGTGCTTGTCTTAATCCGCCATAATAAAGTTAGAGATTTTTACTGACACACAAAAAACAATAGTACATTTTCTCCAAATAGAACGGACAGCAGGTAAGCCTTAATAAAAACAGGCTAAAACACACACACACACACACACACACACACACACACACACACACACACACACACAATATGTGAAGTCACACAAAGCAGACTAACAAGATAGCTGCTGAGAAATAACAATGTTATCTAAATAGAGTACACTGTAAATTAGACAGTAACAAAGACTAAGCCTTATAAATACAAAAAGGCTAGGCAGACCACACCACTATCTAAGAAATTTGACAAAAGGTCACAAATAGCACAGCAAGCTGTGAGAAGGAAAGGCAATAAGCTTATCTATACAAACACAGGTTTACTGAACTAAGCCTTACATAAAAAACTCGAAGGCTAGACAGACCACACCTATAAGAACTACAACTAACTAGGCCAAAAAGAGGCCAACTAGAAATATCTGAAAAATAGTAAATGGGAAGGGAACAGCACACTAAAAGCTATAAGAGCTTTATAAACAAACCTAGCTAGCTAACTATACTATCAAAAACTTTGATAGAAGTTTTAATGAAAATTTTTTTTTTATCTGGCCCAAGCTAATTTAGAACCTCCACTCTGTTGTAGCGGCAAACTAGTTCTGAGGTAATTCACAGGTGCATCATGGGATAGGGACTTGGCCTCAAGCTATTTGAAGACCTTGAGCTTTGCAATTAGCCATATCGGAGCCGAGGGATCGGCTCTGAACCCATCAGTAAAGAATGAATGGCGAGATTGAACAACTTCACATTATAAATTATAATTAGAACTGCAGTGCAAGGAGAAGTGGTTTGAGAGTTGAGTGCTGCTTGCTTTTTTTTATACTTTACTTTGACTGGCATTCCAGTAATGTATTTAAAAAGTAATTTATTTTTTCATGCCTCACAACCTTTGCATTTCCATTTAGATATTAAGTAAGCTGTCATGTAGCCAATGCACTGAAATATTTTTTTCTTCTACACTTCATTTTGTCTTGATTGGACTCTCGTAATGATGGTTTGGCAGCCAGGGCTGCATATTTAATTAAAGTTCCAGTTGTTGTGGTTTGGAGCATAGCTCCACCCTGTTCTAGTTGGCCCCACCCATTCAGCTGTCTCCTGCAGCCCCCCCTTTAATTTGAAGTCACCAGCCACCACAATTTGCTGTTCCTGTCCTAACTTGCAGTTTTGGAGTGATTTATTGGCCCCAAAACGTGTTGGATAGATTAGATATTAAAACAAGAAGGATGCTTCATGCTCACGAAATGATCTATAAAAATCAGTGCAAACCAAGATTATATATTCCCCATTCCGAAGGAGGGATGGGCCTCCTTGAAACTGATTACACTGTACGGATCTGCAATTGTTGAACTCCACACATATCTGGTCACGACACCCAAACGTAGTGAAATTTTTGAAACATGAGGAAGATAAATCTAAGATGACTCCCCTGCTTAATCTAGCAGAAGCATATCAGCGTCAAGCAGGAATGGAAATCAAACCAGAAGTAGATAAAAATCAGGCAGCAACTAAATATGCCAAAAACAAGAGAGAGAATATAAGGTGAAGGATCAGATGAAAAGACAAGAAATCTGGAAAATGCATATATATAGTTGCAAGTATAGAAAACTTCTGGAAGAACCTCATGTTAATCAGGAACGAATACAGGAATGGTTAAGGCGAGGTGAATTCAAACCATTCAATGAAAGTTTAATATTGGCTCACGATAGTGGGCTACATTCACATTGATTTACAAAGTCCATTGAACATGTGGGAGAAACAGACAAATGTTTTGTAAAACCAAAATGGAAACAGTCGCACACCTCATTGCTGGTTGTGACATACTAATGGTAGAAGGACTGTATATTGAAAGGCACAATAATGTGGCGAGACTGTTGCACTGGAGATTGTGCAAACATTATGGTTTTGAAGTGGCTGAAAAGCACTGGAAACATGAGCCAATAAAGCATCCTAGAAAATGACGTCTACATCACATGGGATCATCCATTACCAACAATCCAAAAGATAGATGCCAGATAACTAGATATAGTAGTCCAGGAAAAGAAGTCAAAAGTAGCATTGATCATTGAAATTGCCACACCCAGTGACTACAGTGTCCTGTGCACAGAGACACAAAGTTATAAAATATCAGGATCTACAAGCAGAAACAACAGCAATGTCTAAGAAATATATCTAAACAGTTCCAATAGTAGTGGGAGCAAAGGGTCTTATAAAAAAAGAGTCTAAAATCTTATTTACATATGCTACCAATACACATAACTCCATACGAACTGCAGGAGTCATTACTAGGCACATTGCAGGTGCTGCGGAGAGTACTTTTGGCTGACATCAAAGAGTGAACAACACTAATTTAATGAACTTTAATCGTACTTTAACTTAGGAATGGGGTCCATGCCAGTCATGGTAATAGGAACCCAAAACATTTGGAGAAATTAAAAAAGGAGAGACCTTACCATTTAGCCCATATGATTTATCTGCCTGTAAATGCAATATCCAATATAATTCTCAACTCTCAGTTCTATTAATTATGTCTTCCATCCTTCCACTCTCTCATATTTTTTCAACAACTTTAAATCCAAATTTATCTTGTTCTCCCATCTCTATAATATGTTTATTGAGAAAATGTTTATCATTTTTTGTCTCATTTCCCTAATATGCTCTCTTATATGTTCCATAAGGGTTTGATTAGTTTTACCTATATAGACTTTCTTGCAAAACTTACACTGCGCTAAACAAACAAGTTGCTTGTATTTTAAGATAATATTTTTATTAGTACCAGGATGTAAAAATGTACTGTCAATATCTATAAATTTACAAAAATTTCATGCCCAGATTGAAATGTGTCTATATGTCTCAACTCATTATATTTCACATTGTTATAACATAGCATTCTTTTTAATTAATTTTTTTTTTTTTTTAGACCTAAAGTTCAGTAAATTCCCTATTAAATTGTTAACATCAGCAGCAACAGTAAGTTTGTGCCAGATCTTTTTAATTATATTACTAGAGTAGCTTAATGAGATGGGCAGCCCTTTCCTTTCATATAATTTACTATCTTTAACCCTGATTTCTGATGCCTGAGTCGTTGTGCTAAAAGTTTTTGTTCCCTTTAGTTATTACAAAAAATGTAAGTTATGTACTCACCACAGCTATGCATCTATGTTGTCCATTTTCATTCTTCCTCAATGTATGATAGGTCTTGGATCCAACTCGGCCAATCTCTTTAGATTCTTAGATCTGACTTTCGAGATCCTTCCTTTATCCATAACACTCCTTACTTTCCAGTTCACCTCAGATCAAGTTTGCTGCTACTAAACATGCCAGAAGGCATAAATACTTATAATAATAATCATAACTATAACCAGAAAACTGGATGGTGCCAACATAAACTAATAAACCAGCAAAAAAGCACCTCGAATCCAGTTGGAATGACACGAACAGCTTTAATGTAAGACCCAACACAAGAATAACGTTTACAATGTGGAATCACATTTTTGTCATCAACTTCATCCATGAAGTGTGTCTTTAACTGTGGGCCCAAACAAGGAAGATCCATCAAAAGGATCACTGATGAAAGAGGATTTAAAGGGCTCTGAAAACTCACACATCCAGGCATGTCTCCTTATAGCTATGACTGAACCAGAAGCCCTTGAGGAACCTTCAGCAGTGTGAGATATTAACCTCATGGATGTGCTGGATACAGATTGTAGGGTGGCCAGTTGGGAGGAATATGTTTTCTCCTCTTCTGCTGACATCGACTCTGGGGTAGACTCAGAGTTCTTTGCTCAAGTCCCTCTGTAATCTTGTAAAATGTGCCAGGTAGTTGAGTGATCATAATGCAAAGATTGCACAGGCATAAATGCACTTTAAAAACCTGTCTAATGCCCTAGACTCTCTGTTAGCAGGCTGGACAGAGGAACTCTGGCTAGTTCCTTCTTGGTGGCTGCCGCCACAACCATAGCATCTACAAGAATACCCATACTCCAAGTACTGTCCTTCTTTTGGGACTCCTAGAATCTTGTCCAGATAGCAGGGGATGGGCTCCATGGAATCTGGTTCCTTTCATGCCAGGTGGGAAACAACATCTCCAAGGTCATTCGCTGGGGGGGCGGGGTAACCAAAGACGTAGATGGGCCACACATGAAGACTTTTAGAAACACCAATTTCTCTTGAGAAGGGGTTTAGGAGAACCAACCACCTTTTTGGTACAGGATTTCTAAAATGTCTTTCAAGGAGACATCCTCAGGTGGGGACCTAGGGGGCACTACCCCCTCATCAAAATCAGTGTCCTCTGTTACAGATTACTGAGGGGAATCCAAGTGTCTCCTCTTGCAGTTTTTCTCCTGTATACCTCTTCAGTGGGGTGTTCTGGAGAGGTATCCATTTGGATTTGTGGCTGTGTGTGTCAAAATATAGATTTTGGACTTATATCATCGGTCAGTTCGTTTTTCATATATACGTTGGTGGAGGACAGACTTTTATAGTTGCCAACAGTAGGAATAATTGTCTTGCTGCAATTTAGTCGATACTGGGTTGCCAGTACCTAGCATTTGTGTTTGGTTACTAGAGATTGGGAGCTCCTGAACAGTAACTGCCCGGAAGCTCTTACAAGCTGGCTGTCCCTGTGGAGAAGGGTGACGAGACTTGCAGCTCAAATCCATAGAGGGAACATAGGATCCTAGGAAGTGAGAGTAGAAGATTCCCTGGGACAGGAGAACATTCTTTCCAATACCTCAAAGGCAGAGGATCCAGGAGAGACAGAAACTAAACTTACGAGAGCTGAAGCTCTCGGCTCAGTTGGGTCTCCACCCCTCTTGGATCTCCAGTCTGAGGAGGGAATGGGACCTAAGCTGTCCAGTACGAGGCTCTGAGGGGAAGCGATGGCTTCAAAAGCCTCGGAGTGAAGGTCAGCCCCCGGATCCAGCATTGAAACTTGTCCTGTGCAGTAGGGGTTAGCACTGAATGGCTCAAGGATGAAATCAGATCTGAAGAAGTTAGGATCCCTGGATCCAAAACTTCAACTCGGACCACTCTCAGACACAATGGGTCCAAAACTATGGGTCGGATCAGAGAAGGAGTTATTACAAGTTATGAAAGTGGCTGAAGGCTCATGGATCCAATGGGAGCTGGAGCTAGCAACACCCCCATCTGGATTTGTGCTTTAAGAAATTTCCTCATATCATGCCCACATCTGCCTCAGAAAGACTATGGAAGGACCTGAGGGTAGAAGCTGTGGAAGGAGGGTGGGACGACTTCCTAGTATTCTCTTACAAAAATGGAGACATAAGTCTGGGAGAAACAGGTTCCATAAAAAAATTTCAGACTCTGGATCGAAGAAGACCTTACCACAGAGACTGTTGGATCCGAAGGTGTCAGATCTGACACTTTTTTTGATTTTTGAAGGTGGCTCTGAACTTAGAGCAGGTGCAGGAGATTGCGCCACAGAACTCTTCCGGTGTTCCTTTGACTAGAATGACTTCTGCTTTTAGCGGGGGGTTGAGCTCCAGAAGTAGAAGTAATAGAGGAGGAAGAAGCTGGCAAAAGGCCCTTCAGGGCCAACTTATTCCACCTACCACTAATCACTCGAATTAAAGCCTGTACATATCTCACAAGCTACCTGTGAGAATTGGACTAAACAATATATTCACTCCCTGTGGGGCATCAGAATTGGGTGTCTTGCCCACAGGAAGTGCACTTCTTAAAACCAGCAGGTTTGCTAGCCATATTAACAACCAAACACCAGCAAACAACACTAAGAAGGGAAAAAATAAGAGAGAAACTATCAGATATGTTATACACAGGAAGCTTTTTTTCAAGATAAGATAAAAAGGAAAGATTACCAGCAATAGTAGAAAAGCATATCTGAAAAGGGAGAGAGAGAGAGCCGAGTACCAACAATGGTACAAAAATTTACCTAAACAGAAATCCGAAGGCAAGAAGAGTAAAGGGAGAAAGCCTAAAAAGACACATTAGAAATAAAGAATAAGAGGAAAAAATAAATTATATCTACTCACAAAACCTAGCAAGGCACCCTAGAACTCGAGAGAACATAATCCCAACTGAATCGTTAGAGTGACAAACTAGATCTGAGGTGATCTGGCAAATAAGGGGCATTATGGGTAAAGGGAGGAGCATGACAGTCAAATGCAAGAATCTAAACAGACTAGTCAAGTTAGATCTGAAGATCGGATCAGAGACCCCATACACTGAGGAATGAATGAAAATGACATCAGATCAACTGCTTAACAGCAGTTTTTCTAAACTCATGCATACTACTGAGGTAATCCCTATTTTTTTATTTAGTATTCTGCAACTGCTCCTCTTTTTTTTCTGACAGATTCCCCCTATTCTGGAATACTTTGACCTTTGTCAGTCCCTCTAAATAATTCTTGTTACTTCTTAACCATATCTCTCCTTTTATTTCCATACTATTTTAAACTCCACTTTAATGGTGCAGTTGTAGCATTGTCGCCTCACAGCAAGAGGTTCTCCTGTTCGATTCTCGGCTGGAGCGCCTTCTGTGTGGAGTCTGCATGTCCTCCCCACGGTCGAGTGGCATTCGAAAGACATGCATGAATGGGCATGCATTCGTTGAAGGTTGGGCGTCAGGCTGGCACCTCGGCACCATAAAAAAAAAATCGACTGCCAATCATTAGCAGACCAGACTTCCGCTGTGGCGACCCCTAATTGGGAAAAGCCGAAAGAAAAACAACTTTAATTTTATCCCACTCCCTAGCTATATTTTCAGCAGAAACTTCTATCTTTCCTAATAACTCCCAAATAACTTCCACTACCCATTCCTATCTTTCCTAATAACTCCCGAATAACTTCCACTACCCATTTGTTAAATTCCTCTTTTTTTATCAGATAGGTGGGAAAGTGCCACTGTCTCATTTTTATTTCATTACCCTGCATTTTTATTTCACTTATTATTGGCATGTGATCTGAAATAGTTACTGGATGCATATCAAAACATTTAATTAAATGGACATGTTCTGTTGAAATATAATTTCTGTCTAGCCTAGCCCAGTTTTTCTACCTTGTAGAATAATGCAAATGCACTCCAAACTCCTACTGCTGAATTCACTTCTTCCATGCTAAATGTTTTATAAATTTCTTCAAAAATCTACTCTCATTTGTTATATTTTCCCTTCTAACCCCCCCCCCCGAGATACATATTCACTGCTACAAATCAAATTCCAGTCCCTACCTATAAGTAATATTCCTGCTGAAAGTTGATTATTTCTCCCAGAATTGTCTTAAGCTTCATTATAGCAGTCTTAGGTAGAATATAAATACATGCCAGTTTAATCTTCCTCCCTTGCCAATAGCCCCTTATTACCACAAATATATTATTACCTTTTTCCCCCTCTTTTATCAGTATTGGAGCTCCTTTTGCAATTAATACAAGTACTCCCCTTTTCTTTTGTCCCACATACTCCGCTGAATAGCCATACAGAAATCTTTTCGTTATCAAATTCACGTTTGGTTCTTTCCAAATTTGCCTCCAATAGCACAGCTATTTGCACTCTGTATTTTTAATATAATTCACTACACTTTTCTTTTTTGTATATGTTTGTGAGACCATTCACATTTAAAGACAATACAGAAAGTGTCAGAGAAGTATGTAAGTGGTACAGGATATGTACGAGGGTAGTGTGACAGCGGTGAGGTCTGCGGTGGGAGTGACAGATGCATTTAAGGTGGAGGTGGGATTACATCAAGGATCAGCTCTGAGCCTTTTCTTATTTGCAATGGTGATGGACAGGTTGACAGACGAGATCAGACAGGAGTCCCCATGGACTATGATGTTTGCAGATGACATTGTGATTTGTAGTGTGAGTAGGGAACAGGTGGAGGAGACCCTGGAGAGATGGAGATATGCTCTAGAGAGAAGAGGAATGAAGGTCAGCAGGACTAAGACAGAATATGTGTGTGTGAATGAGAGGGAGGATAGAGGAATGGTGAGGATGCAGGGAGTAGAGGTGGCGAAGGTGGATGAGTTTAAGTACTTGGGATCAACAGTTCAGAGTAATGGTGAGCGTGGAAGAGAGGTGAAGAAGAGAGTACAGGCAGGATAGAGTGGGTGGAGAAGAGTGTCAGGAGTGATTTGTGACATACGTGTACCAGTAAGAGTGAAAGGGAAGGTCTAACAAGAGGGTAGTGAGACCAGCTATGTTATATGGGTTGGAGACAGTGGCATTGACAAAAAGGCAGGAGTCAGAGCTTGACGTGGCAGAGTTGAAGATGTTAAGATTTGCACTGGGTGTGATGAGGATGGACAGGATTAGGAATAAGTATGTTAGAGGGTTAGCCCAGGTTGGAAGGTTTGGAGACAAAGCCAGAGAGGCAAGATTATGCTGGTTTGGACATGTGCTGAGGAGGGATGCAGAGTATATTGGGAAAAAGATGCTAAGGATGAAGCTGCCAGGTAACAGGAAAAGAGGGAGGCCTAAGATAAGGTTTATGGATGTGGTGAGAAAGGACATGCAGGTGGTTGGTGTGACAGAGCAAGATGCAGAGGACAGGAAGAAATGAAAACAGTTGATCTGCTGTGGCGACCCCTAATGGGAGCAGCCAAAAGAAGAAGAAGACAGAAGTGCTGTCATTATGTTTCAAAGTTATTATTCCCACCTATTATATTTAACAGCTATTTTAACATCTAATTTCAACTTTAGTGTTAATGCATACAGCAATGTTTGGCAGGTTGATCTCTTATACGGTTGTTTCTCGTCATATCAATTTGAACCTATGTCACATCTTACAAAACTTTTTGTTTTAGTGAAAACCCAAAATAAAAAAACACCCTCAAATAACACCCTGACAACCTATTAACTTTATACTAATGCACAAAGCTATGCACATCTTCAAATACTTAAGTTTAACCCTCCTAATAGGAACAATTGTCCCAGACTGATAACCACACTCATAGACTTGGATTAACTTATATGGAATGTTATCCATGCTATGATGAAAGGTACAGCCTGTCCTTCTACTTCCACTACATGCTGTCTTGTCTGTCTTATCTTTAATCCTCTCCCAGATTAGAAAAATACTTGAATGTTTTTAAAAACATGATCTCATAGCCATTGAAATAAAGTAGTATTCTGTTTTTTATTGCCCCTTATCAGATTGTCTCCAGAGACATGAGAACCAGATATAGTTGCTTTTACTTTACTCCTCTTCTGCCTGGTGTACAGTAAATGATAATTTTCCACAAACAGTCTCTCTCACTTTCCATACTTTGTCCTTCTGTCACAGTTTTCTCTCATTTATTTGTTAGTGGAAAACTTTTTATTATATTCAGTGTTCTTTATTTATCTGTTTCCCCGTAAAGCTTATTAGATTAAGCTAAGGGCATTAATCCAGTCATTCACCTATGCAAGAATAAGAAAAAGCATATGCATTTTTTTGTATCAAGCTCTTTTGACCAGACTTTTCTTCTTTTACACTGCAGTGCCTACATTTCTTAGAATAAACAGAAAGAAAGAAGGAAAAAAAGGGGTACCTATTTACTTTAGTATCACTATTACACTCCGAGGTAACTGAGAAAGCTTTACTTTACAGCATGCAGGTTATGTCATGCATTGTAAAAATACTACTGTTAAGAACAAATTTTATTTTACTTAGTTAATTTTTCTCCTTTCCCCCTCTCCTAAATATTCTTCCAAACATCAATGACATGAAATAGGGCATATGCATTGGAGTCCCCCAAGTCAAAGTCATCCAATATTACCAGATTTTCTTGTTCTATTATGTTTCATATAATTAATACTTCATAATCCCACATTTACTTGTCAATTTCCGAGCTACTGTTTTTTTTCCTGTTTATCTCCATCTCCCATATCCAGTCTCTGCTTTATTCCTTGTTCATCTAGTTAACTCTTGTGCTTTTTTCTCTCTCTCAAACATTTTCTTTTGAAACACTGGAAGAGGTTTCACTGGCACAGCCCCTCTACGGGCATTAATTACCAGAGGAACAAGAAGAATCTCCTTCTGTTTGATAGTGGACTTTTTGGTGTACAACCTTTTGTATATCCTCCTCCTTAGCATGTTCTGCATCAAAAAATTATTTTGACCCTCCAGGAAAGAATATTCTGAAAATACCTGGTTACAAGCAGCTTGAATCCCATGCCTGCTTCTCAACATTCCTTGATTACTGGAATAAATTCCAGTAAGCAAGGAATCATTTTCCACAAACGCTATCTTCAAATTTTAGAACTTTGCCCTTCTGCCACAGTTTTGTCAGAATCAATTATTTTGCTGGTAGGAATGTATTTTTACTATTAAAGGTCTAGTCTGCTTTCTCAAAGCCAGATTTAGAGCATACACATGATGTGCTCTTTCAATTAACAACTCCTGCTGTGGAATACCAGTTTAGTTGCTTACTTGTGCTTTCATAAAATTAATACAGTCTGGTCCTTCCAGCTTCTCTGGTACAGCAGAAAATCTCAGGCTTTCCCTATGTATTCGGTCTTCTAATTCTATTATTTTTTGAAACATCACTTCTTGAGTAGTCTCATACTCAGCCACCATTTTCTTCATTTCAACCTCTCATTTTTACAGTCTATCACCTCATCAAAATAGCTTCTTCCATTTTTTCCAGCCTTTTATTTGAGTTGATACACTTCTTCAGTGTTTTATTTTAATCAGCTTTGAGTACGTTTGACTTATTTTTTTCCTCTAGATTACTGGAAGTCATGTCTTACACCAAAGCTGGAGCTTGCACTGCTTTTTGCTGAACAGCTGCCAAATTCTTCCCAGTCAGTTTTTTTTCTCCTCACCTTTTGTGATTGATTTTCTTTCAAGTTCTCCGAATTTCTTTTTTGCTGGCATCTGAGCAGTGCACTTACTAGACAGTTACTGAAATCTTTTCTGAGTTTCTGTTTTCACACTGGGAGAGCTGAAAATAAGCTGTCACTCAGATTGCCATCTTGGAAGCCTCTGTCACCTGATACTTTAGTACATTTAATATGGGCCCCACCTTTTGGCAGCAGTCGACAGAAGTCTGGTTGGCATTCACTGTCGCTGAGGTGGATCTTCCTTGGATGAGACAGTCATCTAGGTAAGGACATGTGTGTAACCCCAGCATTCTGCATATGCTATTACTGGTGCCATGTAGTTTATAAAAACTCGATGCAGTAGAGAGACCAAATAGTAGACCACAAAACTGGAAGTGGGAGCCTGAGCTTATGAATCATAAGTATTTTCTGTGACTGATTGCTATAGGAACATGAAGGTAAGCGTCCTTTTAGTCAATAATGACCATGGAGGCACCCTTAAAAATCAGGGGCAGCAGCTTTAGCAAACTAAGCATCTTAACTTTTGGTATGTAGAGGAATTTCTAGCCTTGAAATATCCAGGATAGGTCTCCAGGTTCCCTCGTTTCATCTAGCCAGGAAGACCCTTGAATAACAGCCTTCTCCCTTTTGATCTGGGGGAACTGGCTATATGGGCTCTTGCTGCAGTAAATTTTTGATAACTGGGGACAGTTTTATTTGTTCCTTTGGTGGTCTTGGTATGCTCCAAAAGGGTGGGATTTCCCTGAATTGGATATAGTATACCTTTTCCATAGTGCTGAGGACATACTGATCCACTTTTGATGGCATTCCAGTGGCTTAAAAAGAGGAAAAGCATTCCTACCAGGTGCCAGGAGGAAGGGGAGTGGGAAGGTGGGGGTTTAGCACATACTCACAGCTGTACTATGGGTTGGGTGTTCTCTTTGGGAGCACCGACCTCTACGGCTGCTCTGTTTGGCTTCTTCTGGATTACCTTCATCTTCTTCCACAGGGAGGCATCCCCTTGTCTTGTCTGGGTGGAAAGGGCCAATGTTTACAGGAGTAGTTTTCACTGTACCTTGGGGCTGGAGACAAGTAGAATTACTTTACAGTTTTAATTTGTTTGTATTTTTTTGTCTAGTTCCCCAAAGACTTGTTATGCTGGAGGTCCAAACAGGAACCTTGTCTAGTGGGGCATCCAATAACTCTGCTTTTACATGCTCTAACAGTAGATGAGTTCTGAGCCATGCATGTCTGTTGATAACTTAACCTGTGACAGCTGCTCTGCAAGAAGCATCTAAGGTGTCATATCCACATTTGAAGGAGTGTCTGGCTACCTGTAGAGCTTCTCTAGTGGTGTCCTACACCTCCTTGTACAAGGTGCTATCTGACATGGAATCAAGTTTTGCTATCATTTTATCTTGACGTGATTACAAGTATTTTATCATGTGGAACTGGTAGTTTAAACCTCTAATGGCTAAAGTTGCAGACGTGTAAGTTTTCTTGCCAAACCTATCCAGTAGTCTGATCTCAAGCCATTTGGGTAAGGGATGCCTGGATGGTCCTTTAGGAACCCCTTTAATAAATTCAGTGGAGACCACAAAAGGATCAGCTTTGATATTTTTTGTAGAGATGCTTGTGGAAGTCAAGCACTCTGTAAAATCTGTACGGTTTCCTAGGCACAGGTGGTAAGGAGTCAGGGTGTCGGGCTATGTCCTCAAAAACATCATCTAGCACAATGTGTACTTGAGGAACAGTCAACGGTCTAGGAGAAGGTAACGTTAATAGCTCCCTATAATGTGTCTGTGTTTGGCAGAACTGCTTACTTTCCCAGTTAAAAGCTTCTTTCATTTTGTGTAATGTGTCTCTGGAAGAAAGGTCTTTGGGTGCGTAAGCTAAGGAGAGAGTATCATCAGAGTCTGAGTCAAGGTAGGTATGGGGTTGTAAATGACCAGAAAAAAAGCTGCTCTTCATCTTCAGATGAGCAGTCTCCTCCTCTTGGAAGGCTACTTCTCTTCTTCATGTAGTTGCAGTCAGAGAAGCCTCAAAAAGGTTGTGAGGGTTCTTTAGATTTAGTGAAAGCTATGAATTGTTGTGCTATCTTGACCAGATTCTGGACTTTGGTCTAACATGTGGCAGAGCTGAGGCCAAGGTGTGAGCAGTTTCAGTTTGACAGATCATTTAACAAATGTGGTCAACAGATGCAGTCATCTGATCGCAACCTCAATAGGAATGTTAAAAGTTACAGGAGACATAAGGTCTCCCTGTGAAACCACTTCTTGGACATCAGAAGTTGGTACCTGCAGAGTGCTGTTAGACCTAACTAACATGTGAGCAGTGGTAGTAGTCGTGGGTAAGCCAGGGACAGTGGAGGCCTCTGGAAGGGTCACATCAGAGGGTTCCAGCCTAGCAGTCTCTGGTCCCAGGTGCTGCAAACGGAACTCACCAAGATCTTTTGTTGACTTAGAGGTTGATGCAGTAGTTCTTTCTGTGGCCTCCAGATCCCTAAATTTTTTCTTTTTGCCTTTTCAGGATCACACCAGCGGCCATCAGAGCTATTGCAGGACCTGAAGAAGTCCGAAGTTGTGGCACTACCAAAGAAGCAGATGAGGACTACTTATGAGGTGCGAGTACCTTGACTCTACATTTAAAGGATTTTGCATGAAACGTAACACAATCAGAGCAATTACAGATGTTGTGCTCAGACCTCAAGCCAAACAGGCAAAAACAGTGAAAATCTTTATGGGGAATTTGTTTCCCACAGGACAAACACTTATTAACTTTTCTGAATATTAATTAGAGAAGACATTTTGCCAGTGGGGTACTTGCCTCTCTGGAAGCAGAGAAACTCTACTAATATGAGCCAACCAATGGACTGCAAGCGTATAAAGCATACTTGAAGCACATCAGATTGCATGGCTAGAAAGAACCGAAGATGGCACCGATGGACACCCTTTTTATACCCTAACGTCCGTACATTTGTCATTTAACATTTGTCAGCTTGGGATGATGCTAGGACTCTGGAAATTGGGCTGGCCATGGGCTTCTGAATGGCAGGAAATCCCAAGGATTAGTACTGCAACACTGACTATAAAAAATACCTACCTGTTGAAGAAAGTGTTAAGGTGCAGGTTAAGAAATGGGTTAAAGGGAGACTACAGCAGGTAAAAATGGGGTAGTATGGGAAAAAATACTGTGGGAAAGCTATCTGCAACAATTAGTTTCAAAAGACAAACTGGGTTTTCTTTTGATGTATTAAACAGTATAACCAGTATTTCATATGAAGGCATTGTAACTTCTCCCTCTGCTCCATCCTGATTTGAGAGATGCTGTACAATCTTTCATTAAAACAGCTAATATGTCAAAAATTACCCAAAGTACACTACGAATTTGCATACCCTTTCCTCACGAGTTCTTGCCCTCATCATTTTGGCACGTAACTGCACATGATAGTCCTCATAGTAATTTTTAGCACGAGCAATCTGATGTCTCCTCTCTTTGATTTTATTCTGTGCATATTTCTGTTGCTGTATTCTTTCTTTAAATTCTTTCTGAAAAATAGAAAAAATAATATGAGAAAACAAATATGCCATGTCCAGACCTCCTTCCAAAGTTTTGTATTTATTATGCACACACAGCAATACAATGCTTCCTGGAAGATTCTCTGCTCAAATAGCTGGTTAAGACCTCTGTTCAGTCGTCACACTGTTACTTTCTGTCAGAACAGATTAGTGAAGAGCAAGGAGAAGGCACACTGTCATTTAGAAGCATACCTCTCAATATTTCTGCAGCAAACGTGTGACAGTGTTTCATCACTCACCAAGATGAAATTGTTAGCATACAACGCAATGGAATCAAATGTAATAGCAATTACACTGTTTAAGGACTATAGGCCCTCACAAATCATTGTAAATGTATGCCTCAGTGCTACTGGCAAGTGATCAATGTTTAAATTTAACTGCAAACTTTTATTTTCACCCACCAGACCCCACTAAAGCAAACCACATACAGAGGTAGGTCCAAACCGTTGGTTAAAAAAACTGATATTACATACCATACTTAAAACAAAACAATCAACAAACTCCCTAGCAGACATGAAAAAAAGGAAATATTTTGTTCAGCCATTTGCCTCACTATAGAACAAGCCACAGTCATCAAAAAAGCAGAACATTTCTTGGGTTTCATTTTGTTTTAAGATCTGAACAGATTGCAAAGTTCACCACGTGCCTGCACTCCTATCTCATATCATTTTTATGTGCATTATTGTAATCACAAAACAATAAGGAAAAACATTTACAAGTCTTTATTGTACTATAATTTTGAACAAGAAGCTTAAAAAGAAACACGGCTGCCATTTCAAATGCGAAGTGGTTTCAAAGTCTTTCTCTAGATATTTAAAGAAAACTCTATTTAGTCTTTATTCAGGAATATGTTTACAGACAAAGCTGCTGTGCAAAAGGAAAAGAAGTCATGAGGAGTACTGGGGAAAGGCTTATGCAGCAGGATGGACAGGGCTGACACTTTGCGCCAGGTTACCAGACATGCCAAACAAGTGATGGATTTTTTTTTTTAAATAGCAAAAGCAGAGAGAAACAGCCAAAAAAGACTGTTATGTAAAGGTATCACACCATTACTACAGATACTCAAAACAGGATTACTGCTGCAGTGTACTCTTAATATATGTAAACTAAGCCACAGGCAGACACCAACCTTATAAACAGACATCAAGAGCATATCCTCAATCCAGGTTCAAGGAAACCTCCCACTCTGTAGACATCAGCTAGAAGCCTGGGTGTAAAGCAAAAGTAACATTTACCATCCTTTATGGGACGAGAAGTCACTAAAATGTGGACCTGAACATCTACCCTAAACCACAGAACAAGCCTCACAGAGTTTCATAGCAGACCTATGGAAAAATGCAAGCAAATAATACATCCAAGCTAATCTTTATTTATTTAACATTTGTTGACAGGATAGTCCGACTGAGCTAAAGCTTTTTTTCAGCAGAGGCCCGGGGAGAAAGCTCCACTTACAAAAGAACAAGTTAACAACAGTATAAAGTAATGCAATGAAATCCAATAATACAACACTGTAAAAATACAAAACAAAGCAAACATTCTGACCTATGTCAACTGACAAGATTTACATTTGTGTACAGATCCCATTAGCATGTAGTCTGGTACAATTAATGGAAATAATTGAGGAGTAAGGAATACTGTTGTACCACAATCCTTATAAGCAATTAATATATAAAAGGTTGAGTAAGATACAGGAAGGATAGTTAAAAAAAGAAGACTTAATAGGAGGAGAGAAAGTTCAGAAGAGATAAAAGGTAGGTAAACAGGAATTTAGGGTATGAAATACAAGACTAAACAAGGAAGGAGGTAACTAATCTACTTTAAAAATACTTCTACACTACTACTATGTTAATTATTCAGAAAAACAAACAAACATCAAGAAATATGGACTTACTTTCCAAAATCTGCCCTCACCATGTGCTTGGCAAGAAGTTTAAACTACTCGATGAAGATGATGACGTGGAATTGACAAGTAGAAGTTCTTACTGCAGCAATGATTCCACTTTTCAAATATCTATGGTTAGGATAAACAGCCTCAAACAATTATAAATTCTCTAATCCTGAAGGGGAGATTATCAAGCAGTGCGAAGGTCCCTGATGCTGGACGTGGCAAAAGGTTACAGTATGTATTTCAATACAGTACAGGGAAATCCATTGTTCAGATTGTAATGGTTGGAGATTGTGTGAACAGACGTTCAAGTAGCTGCTTTGCAGATGCTCTGCACAGATATATTTTTGAAGATGACTACAGTTGTGGGATGTGCACTTGCATATGCACCCAGACCTGGCAAGCTAGACTCTTACCATGACTGTCATTACAGAAGATGATACAGTTTGTTAGCCATTTTGAGAATCTGCTTGGATACTGGTATAGCTTGTTTTCCCAGTACAAGGTAACAAACAGTTCAACAGTATCTAAAGTCCTTGGCCCTGTTAATGTAACACCTCTTGTCTATGAAGCTGTGTCATTTGTGGAATCTTTTTTCCTCCTTTGTGTTATTAATTGGGATAAAAGGTAATGAGCTGGGTAGACTGACTGAAAAATTCTGTAACCACTTGAGGAATTAGTTATAACTACCTATTCTTTCCTTATGGAAAACTGTGTAGGTGTCTCTATACATCAAGGTTTGAAGTTCAGAGATCCTCCTATCACAGCTGAATGCTGCTAAAGAGAGGGTCTTCTGGGATAGAAACTTCAGAATTGCAGACCAAGCAGATTTAAACTAAGGAAGTACCAGCTTTTCAGTCACAAAATTAATGTCTCACAGAGATGAAATTGTTCTCCTAACTGGGAAAGTCTCAGGTATATGGAATTTTACAAGAACAGCTTAAAAGACTGACTTCCGAGATGGCTGCACACTGATCAACAGCTTAAATTCAGCTCTCCTAGTGTGAAAACAGAAACTCAGAAGAGAAAGCCACTGGACTTATATTTCTGGGTAAATTTCAGTAATTGGCTAGTAAGTGCACTGCCTGGATGCCAGGAAAAAAAGAAATACAGAGGACCCAAAACAAATCAGATGCAAAAGGTGAGGAAAAACACTGACTAGGAAAAGGACTGCAGCTGTTCATCAAAAAAGCAATGCAAGCTCCAGACATGACTTCCAGTAACCTAGAGGAAAATATAAGACAACTGCACACAGACCTGATTAAAATAAATGAAACACAGATCAACTCAAATAACAAAAGGCTGGAAAAAATGGAAGAATCTTTGAAAATATATTCAGATGAGAAGATGATAAAACTGCAAAAATCAGAGGTCGAAATGAAGAAAAAGTCGGCTGAATATGAGACTGCTCAAGAAGAGATGTTTCAAAAATAATAGAATAAGAGGACAGAGCACATAGGGAAAACCTAAGATTTTCTTCTGTACCAGAGTAGCTGAAAGGACCAGACTCTATTAATGTTATGAAATCACAAATCAGCAACTGGACTGCTATTCCACAGCAGTTATTAATTAAAAGGGCACATCATGTGTATGCTCCAAACCTGGCCATGAGAAAGCAACCTAGACCTTTAATAGTAAAGATACAATCCTACCAGCAGGAGGAGGTGATTTTGACAAAACTGTGGCAGAAGGACAAAATATTAAAAGTGGGAGAGAGCAGAGTGCTTGTGGAGAATGATTACTCACTGTACACTAGGCAGAAGAGGAGTAAATTTACTCCATTATTCAGGGAATGTCAAGAAGCATATGTGAGACGTAAACTGCTGTACCCAGCTATCTTCAAAATATTCTTTCCTAGAGGGAGAAAATCATTTTTGATGCAGTACATGCTAAAGAGGAAATACAAAAATTTGTCCAACAAAAAGTGAGCTGTGAAACAGAAGGAGATTCTGCATCTTGCTTCTCTCATAATAAAGACCACAGAGAGACTGTGCCAGTGAAACCTTTTTCAATGTTCCAATGGAACATGCTTGAAAGAAGGAAAAAAGCACAAGAGTTGACTAGGAGAACCGAGAGTAAGTTGAAAATGAAGCAGTGACAGGATATGGGAGATGGAGATGAAGAGGAATAAAACAGTAACTTGTAAATTGACAAATGAGGGATTTACAAAGCAATAATTATATATGTGAAACATGAAAGAACAAGACAATCTGGAAATATTGGACTTTTTGACTTTGTTAAACTTGTAGGGGACTTTAAAGCATATGCTGTACTTCAAGTCATTAATGTTTGGAAAAATACTTGGAGAGGGGAACAGGAGGGAGAAAGTTAAATAAAACAAAACTTTTTTTCTAAAGTAATATTTTATAGTGCATGACTTTCTTTGCTATAAAGTTTTATCAGTTATTTTAAGCGTAATGGGGATACAGATGTAAATAGGTGCTCCTGTTTTTTTTCCCTCCCTTCTCTTTCTCCTTGTTCAATTTTAAGGAATATAGGCACTACAATTTTAAAAAAGAAGAAAAGTCTGGTCAAAACGACATGACAAAAAACTGATATACTTGTTCCCATTCTTGCATAAGGGAATGACTGGATTAAAGCTCTTAGTTTGATCTAGTAACACGTTTTAAGAAAAGCAAGTAAATGAAAAAACACTGAATAGTATAAAGCTTTCTTTATAGCAAATAAATGTATGCTTTTAGTAGCAACTTCATATCTGGCCCTCATGTCTCCATGGAACGTATCATCATGGAACTCATAAAAAAGACATTGGTAACCTCCAAACTCTGGATCCCACCTAGTTCGTGTTTGTGAAAGGCAGATCATGCCTCCTGAACCTGATCGACTTCTTTGAGGCAGTCACCAAAGCCGTAGATGAGGGTAAAGGTGGTTCACACAGCCTATCTTGACCTCGTCAAGGCTTTCGACACCATCCCCCATTCTGGAATTCTAGCTAAATTCACTAAACTAGGTATAAATCCCTACGTCACAAGATGGGTTACCAACTGGCTCACTGACAGAACCCTCACTGTAAAAGTTGCAGACTCCAAATCTGACCTCAAAGCAGTGACAAGTGGAGTACCACAGGGTTCCATCCTGGGACCTCTCCTGTTTGGTATCTACTTCTCTGAAGTACAGGCTAACACAGAAGGCCTCTGCTTAATGAAGTTCGCAGATGACTGCAAACTAGGAACCATAGTCAAGTCCCCAAATGATGTGGACATCCTACAGAAGGGCCTCGCTGAGACAGATGCATGGTGTCAGAGCCATGGCCTCAAGCTCAATGCCAAAAAGTGCAGCATCATCCCCTTTGGTAAAAACTCTGTACCTATGAACTACCACATAGGCAGCAATCTACTTAACACTGAATGCGTAATAAGAAACCTTGGGACCCAGGTGGACAGTAGTCTCTCCTTTGATAGTCACATTGCCACAGTAGTCAGGAAGTACTTCTACGTGGCACACCTCATCATAAAAGGGTTCTCATCCAGGAAAAAAGAGGTCATTGTTCCCCTCTACTTGACACTCATTAGACCCATTATAGAGTACAATGCCCCTTTTGGAATGTACCTTACAAGACATCTGCAGCAGCTGGAAAGGCCACAGAAGTACCTCACAAAGAGGATTACTGACCTCAAACAAATGCCCTACACTGACAGCCTCAAATAATCCAGCTTTGCTCCGTAGCATATCGCCTACTCCGAGGTGATCTCTGCCTAACATATAAATCTATGTCAAACCCAGAGCTGTTGGACATGCTACACCTAAAGAAATCCCAAACCTTGTCACCACAATAAACAGGACATGCTGGAGGGATAGATTCATGTCCCAGAGACTTCCCATACTCTGGAAAAGGCTACTCATCTATGTCAAGCAAAGTTCTTCATTAGCACTCTTCAAGAAAAATTTTGATGAGTGGATGGGAAATAGGAAATACACCCAGGGGATCACTTTTGTGTCTCTGCTCGACAGTGGCACAGGAAAATAACTTTCTTGGGTGGCGTAAGCCAGGGAACCTTGTTGGCTATGCTTACGTAGGCCCTTGGGCCGATAGCCTAGTACCTACCTATGAACCTATGAGACAATCTGATAAAGAGAAATGGCTAGAATATAATGTTTTCTAAAAGGATTCAAGTGTTTTCCTATCTGGGACAGTTATAAAGACAAGACAAAACCAGACAGCACTTGACTTCCAAGATAGCTGCACATTGAAGAACAGCTTAATTGTGGTTCTCCCAGTCTAAAAACAGAAATTTAGCAAAGAAGGCCAGTGGACCTAGATTTCTGGGTAAATTTCAGTAACTGGCTAGTAAGTGCACTGCCTGGATGCCAAGAAAAAAAGAAATATAAAGAACCTGGAGTAAAATCAGCTACAAAAGGTGGGAAAGAAACATAAACTTAGAGGAGTACTGCAGTTGTTCAGCAAGAAGCAGTACGTGTCTCAGACACGACTTCCAGTAACCTAGAAGAGAATATATAGCAGCTGCACACAGAACTGGTTAAATAAATGAAATACTGATGGAGTATATCAACACAAACAGTAAAAAGCTGGAAAAATGGAAGAAGCTTTAAACAGATATTCAGATAAGGTAACAGAACTGCAAAACTCAGAGGCTGAAATGAAGAAAAGGCTGGCTGAATATTTAACTGCAGAAGAAGAGATGTTTCAAAAAATAATAGAGTTGGAGGATAGAGCAAGTAGAGAAAACCTGAGATTTTATGATGTACCAGAGAAGTTGAAAGGCACAGACTATTAATTTTATGAAAGCACAAATAAGCAGCTGGGCTGGTATTCCACAACAGGAACTGTTAAATGAAAGGTCACATCATCTGTATGCTCCAAATCTGGTTACTAGAAAACAACCTAGACCTTTAACAGTAAAGATGCAGTCTTATCGGGCAAAAAGAGTTGATTCTGATGAAAGTGTGGCAGAAGGGCAAGGTGCTAAAAGTAGGAGACAGTAGAGTGTTTGTGGAGAATGATTACTCAGTGTACACAGGCAGAAGAGGAGTAAATATATTCCATTATTTAGGGAACGTCAAAAAGCAGGTGTGAGTCTGAAAATGGCTGGGTACAGCAGTCTGAAAGTGTTCTTTCCTGGATGGACAAAATAACTTTTTGATGAAATGCATGGTAAGGAGGAAATACAAAATGCTTGTCCAACAAAGTGTGAGCTGTGAATTAGAAGGAGGCTCTGCTTTGTGTTCTCCTGGTGATAAGGACTACAGAGAGACTGAGCCCGTGAAATCTTTTCCACTGTTTCAACTGACTGAGCGAGAAGGAAGAAAACATAAGAATCTACTAGAAGAATCAGGAATATGTTGGAAATGAAACAGACAGGATTTGGAAGATGATGAATGGCATTAAAGCCAGTAACTTGGAAATTGATAACTGTGGGATGATAAAGCAATAATTATATTTGTGAAACTTGACAGAACAAGAACTTGTGAAGATACTGGACTTCCTTAGACTTTGTTAAACTTGTGGGGGACTCTAAAGCATATACCCTGATTCATGTTATTAATGTTTGGAGAAGAAAAAACAGTAACTTGGAAACAGACAAATGTGGGTTTACAAAGCAGTAATTATACCAGTGAAACATGGCAGAAAAAGAGGATTTGGAAATTTTTGTGGACTTGTTAAACTTGTAGGCGTCTCTAAAGCATATGCCCTAAATTTATGTCATTAATTTTCGGAGAACTACTTTGGAGAGGGGAGGAGGGAACAAGAGAAAATTAATTGTAAGTAAAACAAATTTCTTTTTTTTCTTAATTGCAATGTCTAAATGTTGCATGACTTTCTTAGCAAGTTAGGAAGTAAAGTTTTCTCAGTTCTTGTTTTTTAATGTAATGGGGAAAGTAATACAAACAGATGCTTTTTTTTCATCCCTTTTCTCTTTTTCTTTGTTCAGTTTTAAGAAATGTAGACACTGCAATGTGGGGGGAAGGGAGGGAGGAAAGGTCTGTATAAGAGAGCATGACAAAAGAAAAAAATAGTGTGCTTTTGCATATGCTTGCATGGGGAAATGACTGGGTTAACCCTAAGATTTATTCAGTAACACATTTACTACACAGCATATAAATGGAAAAGAATATTGATTATTATAAGGCTTTTTTCAGGTATACAAGGTATTCTTATCAGTTTGTGTCTGGTTTGCATGTCACCAGAAAATCTGATAAATAGAAATGGCTTGGAGAAAATGCTTACTGAAGGCATTTAAGTGTTTTCTTAGCTGGAAGAGCTATAAAAATTAGACATAACCAGACAGCACTTACTAAAAGCACAGGCTGTATCATGCATCTTAGCATAAATGCCTGTTATTTTTGGTTGCCTCTAGCCTGTGGGTGTGGCTATTAGTTTAGAACATTTGTTCGTATTATGTACATAGCTTTGTGTGTTATTATTAAGTTAATAGGTTTTAGAGGGGATTGGGGTGTGTCCGTGTGTATTTTTGTTTGAGGGTTTTAAATAAAATAAAAAAAATCTACAAGATGTGACATAGGCTCAAATGGAGAAGACAAGAAACGCTTGTATAAAAGATGCATGCATCTGCCAAATGGTGCATGCATATAACACAAAAGCTGGAACCACACATTTAACAAAAAAGCTGTTATATATAAATAGTAGGAATAATAATTCCTCAACAATATGATTCTTTCTATAACGTCTTTAAACGTTAATGGTCTAACAGATAAATATAAAAAATAAACAGCAGTGAGCTATATTAAAAATGCAGAGTGCAAATAGCTTTGCTTCAGGAGAGACACTTGGAAAGAACTGAACATGTGAATTTGATAAAGAAAGGTTTTCAGGAGGGTTATTCAGCAGAATACCTGGAGCAAAGGAAGACAAGAGTACTTATATTAACTGCAAGAGGAGCTTCAATAGTAATAGAAGATAATATAAAAGACAACATTGGCAGATTTGTAGTACTAAGAGGCTACTGGCAAGGAAGAAGGATTACACTGGCATGTATTTATATTCCACTGAAAACTGCTATAATGGGGCTTAGGAAAATTCTGGGAGAAAATCAGCTTTCAGCAAGAAATATTACTTACAGGTATAGACTGGAATTTGATTTGCAACAGTGAAGATGTGTCTGGGGCCCCAGATGGGAAAATAAAACAAAGGAGGGTAGATGTTTAAAGAAATTTATGAAAATCTTTGGCATGGAAGATGTGAACTCAGCACTAGGAATTCAGAGTAAATTTACAAATTCCCCAAGATACAAAAACTGGGCTAGGCTAGACAGAATTTACATGAATTGAATTTAATTGAAGTTCTTGATACACAGCCAATAACTATTTCAGATCATGCGACAATAATAACTAAAATAAAAACGAGACACTGGCGCTTCCCCACTTATCTGTTGAAAAGAGAGGAATTTAAGGAATAGGCAGTGGAAATTATTCAGTAAAAATTAGAAAAGATAAAATTTTCTTCTGAAATATAGCTAGGGAGTGGGATAAAATTAAAGTAGAATTTAAAAATATGATGGAAATAAAAGAAAGAGAAATATAGTTAAGAAGAAACAAGAATTATTTAGAGGGACTGACAAATGTTAAAGCATTGCAGAATAGGGGGAATCTCGGAGAACTAGAACATGAGCAACTGTTGAATGCTAAACAGAAAAACAGGGATTACCTCAATAATATGCATGAGGTTTGAAAGACTGCTGTTAAGCAACTGTTTTTTGATAATAATTACAGAGCACGATGACTCAGGCAACAAAGTAGAAAGGGACAAAAGGAAAAAAGCACCAGTCAACTGTAAAGGAGTGGCTTGAGCAAAAAACAATATAATAGAAAAAATGAGCTTAGCCAAACCACCACAGCTGAATAAAGTATTATGCACAACCACTTAATGATGCATAAGAAACCGACTTTATTAGAGAGCTCCACAAAGTAAGCTCTTTCACGATCTCAATAACCGCTTCATCAGACTACATTCAAACAAAAATGCACTCGCTTAGGTTCATAGGTTCATACTAGGCTATCTGCCCAAGGGCATTTATAAGCCTAGCCCATAGTTATGTGGCTTTCGCCACCCCTTTAGTTTGAATAAAACTATGCCTATTATTTTGCTGTGCCTCTGTCAAGCAGTGACACTGAAGTAATCCCTGGGGTATATCTGCGATCTCCCATCCATTAGTCAAGATTCCTCTTGAACAAGACCAGCGAGGTTCTCTGCCTCACATGTACCGGGATTTTGTTCCACAGCATAGGGAGTCTCTGGGTGATGAATCTGTCCCTCCAGCACGTTCTATTAATAACCGTGTCAAGGTTCAAGTCTCCCGCCCTTGTGGTTCTGAGGGATCTAGATTTTTTGAGGTGAAGCATATTCATCAAATCTGGGTTTGACATGGCCTTATATGTCAGGCACAGGTCACCTCTGAGCAAGCGGTATGAGACTGAATAGAGCTGGAGTTCTTTCAGTCGGGCAGCATAAGACATATTTTTGAGACCCTTTATCCTTTTGGTGAGGAACTTTTGGGGCCTTTCCAGCTACTGCAGGTGTCGGGTCAGATACATTCCGAAGGGGCATTGTACTCAATCATAGGTCTAATGAGTGATGAGTACAGGGGGATGATGACCTTCCTTGATCTACATGTGAATCCCTTCATGATCAGGTGGGCAATGTAGAAGGTTTTCCTAACTACTTTAGCAACATGAGTGTCAAACGAAAGGCTACTGTCAACCTGGGTCCCCAAATCCCTGATGACTTCTTCTGTGCTCAGTGGATTGCCACCTATATGGTAGCTAGGGGTAACCTTGTTTTTCCCGAAGGGTATGACTATGCATTTCTTGGTGTTTAAAGTACAGTTTTGTACCTACCATAAATGTAGATGTTCGAGGATCCACATTGCTGCAGTCCTAACTATTGGGGTAGTCCGCTGTCCAGTCGGCCCGAATACCAAAGTATATGGCTGACGTCGGTCAGGGCGCATTAGACTGACGTCAGTACGTCAGGGTACTAATGCGCATGACCGACATCATATCCTCAGTCTTTTCTTGCCCCAGATGTCAGAAGGCCCTGAAAAGATAAGGCCAAAAAACCAAAAACTCCCAAAATACCTGCACCAAAAAATATATATACAATATATACACAATCAGCAGAATATAACCTCACCTACACAACCACCCCTAAACACAGAGGGAAGGAGGGAGGGTATTGGACTGCAGCAATGTGGATCCTCGAACATCTACATTTATGGTAGGTACAAAACTGTACTATGTTCTTCATTCCACATTGCTGCAGTCCTAACTATTGGGTAGAATCCCAAAGCAGAGGTAAGGGAGGCTGGCAAATCATAAGGAAGCAGGAACTGACAACATGCCTTGCAAAATAGCTGTGGCAAAACCAGCCCTAGACTTAGAGTAGAGAGGAAGGTGATAATGCTTAGAGAAAGTATGCACTGAACTCCAAGTAGCTGCCTCCAAAATATCCTTAGTTGCCACCCCTTAGAAATGCTGTGGAAGTGGCAGTAGCCCTAGTGGAATGAGGCCTAATCCCAGCTGGAATCTCCTTGCCATGATGGGAATAACAAAAGTAATGCAACACCCAATCCACCTAGAAATAGTTTGTTTTGACACAGGCTTGCCCTTTGAACTCAAAGCAAAAGAAACAAACAACTGCTGAGACTGCCTAAAATCCTTAGTCCTGCTCAAATAATAACGCAATAGCCTGTGTACATCTAAAGTGTGCAAAATCTTTTCCCCTTTATTTTGGGGATCTGCATAAAAGGTAGGCAAATGAATAGTTTGGTTTAAAGCCACACTAGAAACCACCTTAGGCATAAAGGAAGGATTAGTACGTAAAGATACCCTATCCTTATGAAAAATCAAAAAAGGCTCCACTGCCATAAGGGCCTGCAACTCAGAAACCCTTCTTGCAGAAGTAATGGCCAACAAAAAAGCAGTCTTCCATGACAAGTATTTCAATTCAGCAGTAGCCGCAGGCTCAAAAGGTTGTAGAGTAAGTTTCTCCAACACAAAATTGAGATCCCAAGCAGGAGTAGGAGCTCTACGTGGGGTCTTATATTCTTTGCCCCTCTAAGAAATTGCTTGAACAAAGGATGCGAAAACAATGGTGGGTCACAATCATAGTGAGCTGAAATTGCTGCAGCATGAATCTTAATGGAAGAGAAAGACAAACCTTTGTCCAGTAACTCAGTAAGATATTGAAGAGCCACACTCAAATTTGGCTCAGTAATCTCCAAATTGTTTGCTGCACTCCAAAACAAAAATCTCTTCCATTTTTCTGCGTACACTTTCCTTGTACTAGGTCTTCTGGCTTCCATAATCACATTTAAAACTTGTTGAGGAAGCTGAGACCTGCTGTCTTTCAAAACAGAATATGCCAGGCTGTTAGATGTAGAGAGTGAAGCTTGACATTGAGCAGATGACCGTCCCTCTGAGACAACAGGTGTGGAATCAAGGGTAAAGGCCATGGAGGCTTCCTTACCAGACTCCTCAGTAATGGGTACCAGTGCTGCCGAGGCCAACCTGGAGCTATTAAAATCATCCTTGGCTTGTCTTGTCTGACCTTTAGAAGCACCTTTGGAAGAAGAGGCAGAGGTGGAAAGGCATACACATGAAGATTTTTCCAACTGAAAGAAAGAGCATCCACTTTCCAAGCTGTGTGATGAAATCCCTTCGTGCAAAACTTTGGCAGCTGGTGGTTTAGTGGAGAAGCGAACAGATCTATGTCTGGAGTTCCCCATGACACTGTCAATTTTTGAAATACATGAAGATCCAGTTTCCACTCGTGGGGATCCATGATTTGTCTGCTTAATACATCTGCTAAGGAGTTCTGTGCTCCGGCAGAAACCTTGCCTGAAGAGTTAGTTGCAGACTGAGCGCAGTCTCCCATAAAATCATTGCTTGTCTGCACAATGGGTAAGAATGTGTTCCCCCTTGTTTGTTGATGTACCACATGACAGTTGTGTTGTCTGTTAGAATCAACACCTGCCCTGGAAGAAGTAACTCCTTGAAAGCAATTAATGCAAACTGAACTGCTAACATCTCTTTCATGTTGATATGTAGATGCTGTAGTCTGGCAGGCCACTTGTCTTGTATCCACTTTCCATTTAGATGAGCTCCCAAGCAATATCTGAGGCATCTGTCGTTAGAATCTGACTTGCCTCTGGCCGGGTCACAGAGAGTCCCTTGTTTAGGTGACATTCCTGAGCCCACCACAAAAATTCCTTTTGAATGCAAGGTATTATTTGAATGACAGTGTCCAAATCCTGGCAGTGCTGTGTCCACAGATTTTGAGATACCATTGTAGCTTCCTCATATGCAGTTTGGCATTGGGAAGCACCAGAATACAAGATGCCATGAACCCTAAGGCTTGAAGGACTGTCCTTGCAGTCAGCCCGGACTGAAGAGATAGATGATGGAAGTAACTGGAAAGATTCTTTTGTTTGTCCGGGGTTAAAAGGCCATCTGGGCTGCTGTATTCAGTCTCACACCCAGAAAGCACATGTCTTGAGAGGGTACTAGACTGGACTTTATTTCGTTCACAGAATACCCTAGGCATCTTAGCACTGCTATGACATATTCCAGATGCTGTAGAAGATCGTCTTTTTCTTGAGCCAGAATCAGGCAGTCGTCCAAGTAAGGATAGATTTGGATTCCTTTTAGCCTGAAGTAAGCTATCACTGGAGCCAGAACCTTTGTGAATACTCTGGGCAGTAGATAAGCCAAAGGGCAATGCAGAGAACTGATAATGAGAATTTCCAGCTCGAAAACGCAGATACTTCCTGCAACTTAGTCTTATTGGCACATGAAGGTAAGCTTCCTTGAGATCTAAAGTTACCATCCAGTGATCTTTGCCCAGCAGAGGTAAAAGCTGTTGTAACGTCAACATTTTGAACTTGGGAATGTCCAGATAAGTGTTGAGGATAGATAAATCCAGAATTGGTCTCCACGTGTTCCCCTTCTTTGGTACTAGGAACAGGCGAGAATAAAATCCTAGGCCCCTTTCCGTCACAGGAACTGACTGAATGGCCCCTATTTGGAGCAACAGAGAAATTTGCTTGTGAGCCTCTGTTCTTTGAAGAGGAGGAATGTCTGGCATGCCTTTGAAAGGAGGCAAGGTATGGAAATAAAACCTGTAACCGTGGTGAATAATATCCAGAACCCATCTGTCTTGGGTAATTAAATCCCAATTTTCTTTGAAAAGAGACAGCCTTCCTCCCAAAGGTGCTGCCAGGCGAGAACGTACTGGCAGCTGAAAAGGCAGGTCATTGGGTCTGCTTACGAAAGGACTGACCCTGCCCTCACCAGAAGTCTGAGCAGGGGAACTCCTGTCCTAGGCCTAAAAGAACCCTGAGCTCTGCCCCTACCACGTCTAGACCTACCCCTAGACTGGGAATCATAAGCAGGATAAGTCCATCCCTTAGTAGGCCAATTTCTACTAAACTTCGGAGGCTGCACCTGCAAAAACTCTTTAACAGTTTGCATAGACTTAGCCTTGTCCTCCATTTTCTTCAAAACTGCTTCCACAGGCGAACCAAACAACACATCAGACTGTAAAGGAGCATCCAAAATCCTTGTCTTAACATGCTCAGCTAAATTCTGATCTCTCAGCCAGGCGTGCCTACGAAGAACAGAACCAGTGGCAGCCACCCTGGAGGAGGCCTGCACAGCATCAAAGCCACACTGCAAGGAATGTTTACCCACCTGTTCAGACACATGAACTAAATCCTGCAACTCTTTACACTCAATACCTTCAGCCAGAGCATCCACCTTAGATTTCAACTGTGAAAGAAGATAATTCTGATATTTTAACATGTGAAACTGACAATTCAACGCCCTCATGGCTAAAGTGGAAGTAGTATACACTTTCTTTCCCCATCTATCCAAAGCCCTTGCCTCTTTATCAGGAGGGACAGGATTTTTAACAACTGAGGCCTTCACACCTTTAGGCCCCTGAGAGACAGTTTCTGGGTCTGCCCTAGGACTCTTAAAAAGATACTTATGAGCCTCAGGCACCCTATAATATCTATCCGGTTTAACTGGGGCAGGAGGCAAAGAATCAGGATTCAGGGAAGCCTCTGCAAACACATCTTCCACCACATTCAAAACAGGAGGTATAGCTAAAGGCCTATGCTGGGGTAAAAACAAGAATTCCCTAAGCCTTTTCCTGGAATCAGAGAAATCTTGACCTTCCCATTTAAAATGCTCCCTCATGGAATGCAGAGTCTCTGAAAATGAAAAATCCTCAGGAGGAGAAGCAGAAGGAGTAGAATCATCCACATCAGAATCAGAATAAGGAGGGTACTCCTGCAAGTCTTCAGCCAAGACTCAAGCCTCCGAGCATTGCTCAAAACTCTCAAACTCAGGTTCCACCCTAGGCCTCTTATCAGGAGGGGCATAGAACCCCTAATCATAGTAATCAAATCCTCTGCCATTTTAAGCATATGTTTCTTAGGCAAAGATCCTGAAGCACTAGGAGAAACTCCCACAGAAGCTAAACTTGGCCTGCCCCTCAAAGAAGCCTTGGAAACTGAAGGGAGGCTCTAACCACCTTAGGAAGAGAGGGAAGAACAGCCACCTGAGAAGCCCCCTCAGCCTGGCCTACTTCCTGAGAGGATACATCCTGTAACAGTAAAGTCTCTCCCTGAGACTCCAAAGAGACACCTGGCAAAACCTCCGGCTCCACTGAGCCTTCCAAAGAACCGACGTCTGGGACTGTCGGTTCCTCCACCCTAGGCTTTGCTGCTTTATCTTTGCGTTTTTAGCGAAGCGGCCGGAGCATCCGACGGCATTTTATAATTACAACGCTTCCCAAACACTAACCTGGCACAGTCTAACCTTCTCTTAATAGTGCGTTTGTTAAATCTAGCACAAGAGCGGCATCCAACAACGGCGTGCTCAGGCCCTAAACAAGGTATACACAAAGTATGGTAATCCCTATGAGGTATCTGTTTCCCACAAGAAATACAGTTATTCACTTTTTCTGACATCCGTTAAATACTGAGGCAAGAAAAACCAAAATATTCCCCAACGGGGTACTTAGCCAACTTTGATTCGGTCTGAAACTCTGACTTCAGAAACTTTCAGAACGCCAACCTGCACTCGCAAAATTGCTTCTGCATCGGACCATGCGGCAAAAAAGACTGAGGATATGACGTCGGTCATGCGCATTAGTACCCTGACGTACTGACGTCAGTCTAATGCGCCCTGACCGACGTCAGCCATATACTTTGGTATTCGGGCCGACTGGACAGCGGACTACCCCAATAGTTAGGACTGCAGCAATGTGGAATGAAGAACATCTTTAGGCCATGGCTCTGGCACCAGTTATCCGTTTCTGTGAGGCCCTTCTGAAGGATATCTGTGTCAGATGTGTTTTCGACTATGGCGCCCAGTTTGCAGTCATCTGCAAACTTTGTCAGCCATAACCCTCCTGTGTTTGCTTGTACTTCAGAAAAGTAGATGCCGAACAAGAGTGGACCCAGGACTGAGCCCTGTGGGACACCACTTGTGACAGGCTTTGAGTCTGACATGGCTCCAGCAACTCTGACCCTGTGGGTTCTGTCACTTAGCCAGTTTGCAACCCATCTTGTGATGTATGGGTTTACATTCAAGCTGATGAGTTTTTCGATGATACCTGAGTGGGGTATTGTGTCGAAGGCCTTTGCCAGGTCGAGGTAGGCTGTATGGACTGCCTTTCCTTCATCAATGGCCTTGGTGACTGTCTCGAAAAGTCAACCAAGTTTAAAAGGCATGATCTGCCTTTGACAAAGCCAAACTGGGTTGGATCCAAAGTCTGCAAGTTCCCTATGTCTTTATTTATGAGTTCCATTATGATCCTCTCCATGGCTTTGCAGATAAGGCTTGTCAAGCTAATGGGACAGTAATTTCCAGGGTCGGTGGAGGCACCGCCCTTGTGAAGTGGGACCACAGTCGCCGTGCACCACTCCTTGGGTACGTATCCTGAGGTGAGGCTAAGATTAAACAGCTGTCCTAACTGCGGGTTTAATTCCTCATTGAGTTCGTGGAGCACACAGCCGGGGACACCATCCGGTCCCATCGATGCTGCGTTTTTTGCCTTGGAGAGAGCAGTTCTCACCTGGGCGTTGGAGATGTTTGGGGGGCTACAATCCTCTGGTATAGATATCTCTCCTTTTGGGAGAAGTTTGCACTGAACCTGTCAGCCAGTATGTTGGCAATGTGTGTAGGTTCAGTAATCTTCACATCATTTTGAACTAATTCTGAGCATATCTGGGAGTTTCCTCCTAGGTTTCTAACATAGCTAAAGAAGGCCTTATGATTGTCTTTTGAGTCCTTGGCGATTTTTCTCTCAAAATTTGAAATGCATTTCAATCAACAATCAATCCTACAATTATACAATAATTAAATGATTAAACAAAAATAGAAACATTCTGTAAAAACTTTATAAAGACTATAAAAAACTTATAAAAACTACTAAAAAACTTAAAAGTGTATGTTACGGTTTCAAGCTCCTAGCTTTAAGGAAAGGCTCAAGCGAAACTTCTTCATTAATACCAGGTGATCTATGTGCATTCAACCTTAGAATCCACCTTTGTTCTTCAACTTCAGTGTGATTCTTAACATCACCCCCTCTCATGCCTTCATGCAAGATCTCCAGGACAAAGAATTTAAAGCAATGTGAGCTACCTTTATCCTCTATGTGTTTAAACAAAGTACTTACTACCTTTTGGTTAACAATATCTCTGCAATGCTCTTGTATGCGTTCTTTGAGCATATGATTTGTTTTTCCCACGTAACAAGCATTGCAGGATATGCAGAACACAAAATATACTATGTCTAGTTCTACAATCAGCATAATGTGCCACTTCTATTTCAAAATGTGGATCTGAATGGATGTATTTAATACAGGAATGTACATATCTGCAGGCCGTACAGTTCCTACACATATATGTACCCTTCCTCTGTGAAGTATTGCCTTGTACATTTTGTCTTTCCCTATAGCATAGCTGGTGTTTAAGGCTCTTTTTATTCTTAAAGGCAAAATTAGGGGTATTATCCAACAACCCATCAAGATCTATAGTTTTCAAAATATTCCAATTACGTCTAAAGAACCTCACAAAAGGTACCAATATCACCACTGTACGTAATTGGAAATCTGAGTTTATTGTAATCTCTATTGCGTTCCTGCGCTGTATGACCTATTCTCTCAGAGAAGAACGGTCTACCTCTAGAGGTTCTCTCAGCCATTAGTTCTGATACATATTTATCAAACATCTTTTTAGAGTAACCTCTTTGCATAAAGTCATTCCCTAAGTTGTCAAGGGCTATCTGAAGTTGAGCCTCATCATTCTGGAGTCTTATTAACCTAAGGATTTGTCCTTTCAGCACATTGTTGCCTACAAATCTGGGATGCATACTGTCTCTGTGTAACAGTGCATTTCTTCTAATGGGCTTTCTATACATACTTGTCTGAATTCTTAACATTTCAGATTTCTTAAGTTTAACATCTAGGAAATCTATTTCCTCAGATGATATTTTGCTTGAAAACTTTAAGTAGTAGTACCATGTAAAAATTCAATGAATGCATTTAACTCATCATATGTACCTGTCCACAGAAAAAAACATATCGTCCACAAATCGAGTATACCATTTCACATGTTTTTTAAAAACGTCATTAACTAAGAATAAGTTACATTCCCATGCAATGAGGGCCAAGTTGGCATAGCTGTTGGCACAAGGAGTGCCCATCGCTACGCCAATCTTATGTAAATATAGGTCATCCTGAAAGTAAAAAACATTATTCTCTAAGATACTTTCTAGGCATGAACACAGCAGATTAATTTTATCATCAGTGTAGAAACACTCAGCATGCAATAAATGTCTAACATTCTCAACCCCCCCCCCCCCCCAGGTATTGGGGATAACAGTAAACAATGATGTGATGTCCATAGTTACGAACAAATAATGTCCTCTAACTTTCTTAATTTCATCATAAACGTTTTTTCTAAAAACATACTAGTGTCCGTGAGTACACTATTGCACGTCTCAAGGACTGGATGTAAACACTTTTCAACATAAATGGACAGGGGCTCAGTTATCCAGCCTCTGCTAGAAAAGTAGAGTTTTGTACCTACCATAAATGTAGATGTTCGAGTGCTCATACAGCTGCAGTCATTACAGATGGGTTATCCTGCCATCAGGCGGGTCCTCGGTCGGCCGAATTCCAAAGTCTAGGTCCGGCATCGGTTGTCATCGCTTCTTCCCTGACGTCAGTGCGGCAGGGGTATAAAAGAGGCAGCAGACGCCATTTTCTTCAGTTTTTCTTGCCCCAGATGTCAGTTGCCCCCAGAAGGAAGGCAAAACATAATATTATGCAAACATGCAATGTAGATAAATCAAAAACAGTAGTTGCAAGCAAATACACCATAAAAGAATACCCCAAATAGGTTGTATGATAAAGGTGTTTGTCATAAGGCCTGTCCTAAGAGGGGATGGAGGGAGGGTAACCTGGACTGCAGCTGTATGAGCACTCGAACATCTACATTTATGGTAGGTACAAAACTGTACTATGTTCATCATGCATACAGCTGCAGTCATTACAGATGGGTATAATCCCAAAGCTTAGTAATGGTGGTAGGCACTAAGTGGAACTAGGAAAGGCGAGGATGCCCTGCAGGACTGCTGTGGCAAAGCCCGCTCTAGATTTTGAGTATAGTGGGAGGTGGTAGTGCTTGGAGAAAGTGTGTACTGAACTCCAAGTAGCTGCTTCCAAAATATCCTTGGTAGGGACCCCCCTGAGGAAAGCTGCAGAGGTAGCTGTGGCTCTGGTGGAGTGGGATCTGATGCAAGCAGGCACAGTTTTTCCATGAAATGAGTAACAAAAGCATATGCAGTGGGCTATCCATTTTGAAATTGTCTGTTTGGAAATAGCCTTTCCTTGAGCACCTGCAGCATAGGACACAAAGAGTTGCTCAGATTTCCTGAATGGCTTTATCCTGTCCAAATAGTAACGAAGTTGCCTGTGAATGTCCAAGGAATGTAGTAGCCTTCCCCTTTGTTTTGTGGATTAGGATAAAAGGTAGGTAAGTGGATAGTCTGATTCAAAGCTACACTGGATACTACCTTTGGCATAAAGGTAGGGTTGGTTCGTAAGGAAACTCTGTCCTGATGGAAAATGATGAATGGTTGCACAGCCATGAGGGCCTGTAGCTCCGAAACCCTGCGTGCTGAGGTGATAGCCAGAAGAAAGGCTGTTTTCCATGACAAGTATTGTAGCTCTGTTGAAGAAGCTGGCTCGAAGGGAGGGAGGGTCAGCTTTTCCAATACGAAGTTGAGGTCCCAAGCAGGGACTGGTGGTTTCCTTGGGGGTTTTATATTCTTTGCCCCTCTAAGGAACTGCCTTAAGAGAGGATGAGAGAATAAAGGAGGATCTGTGTTGTATTGTGCAGAAATGGCTGAAGCGTGGATCTTGATGGAGGAGAAGGAAAGTCCATTGTTTAACATCTCAGCTAGGTACTGTAAAATTTGAGGTATATTTATTACCCAAGGATTCTGTCCCTTTTCTTGATTCTAGGCACAAAATCGTTTCCATTTGGCGGAGTAGGACTTTCTAGTAGAAGGTCTTCTGGCCTCCAAGATGACATCCTGCACCTCCTTGGAGAGGAGAATCTGTTGGGAAATCAAGGAATTCTCCATGCAGCTAGATTTAGGGTTTTGAGTTGGCTGTGAAGGGTTTTGTAGTTGTGCTGGGACAACAGTAGAGGGACTAGAGGTAGGATCCATGGTGGGGAATGTGTCAGGCTCTTCAGGAGCGGATACCAGTGTTGTCTTGGCCAGTCTGGAGCGATGAGAATCATTTTCGGCCTCTCTGCTCCGGCTTTTAATAGAACTTTGGGCAGCAGAGGAAGAGGCGGGAAAGCATAGACTGTCAGCGTTGCCCAATTGAAGGAAAGTGCATCCACTTTCCAGGCCTGTGGATGATAGGTCCTTGAACAAAATTTTTTCAACTGGCAATTTCTGTGGGTAGCAAAGAGATCTATGTCTGGCTGTCCCCATGCCGGAGTTATCTTTGTGAAAACTTGAGGATGCAACTTCCATTCGTGTGGATCCGTCATATTTCTGCTTAGGTTGTCTGCCAGTGTGTTTTCCTTCCCTGACAGGAATTGTGCCTGTAGTTGAATTTGCAATTCCAGTGCTGTGTTCCATAGGGTCATGGCTTGCCTGCACAGGGGGTATGAATGAGTTCCCCCCTGTTTATGTACCACATCACTGTGGTGTTGTCTGTCCTTATCAACAGCTGGCCTGGATGCAGTAGGTCTTTGAAGGTCATAATAGCATTTTGCACGGCTAGCATTTCCTTTTGGTTGATGTGTAGGTGCTTCTC
This sequence comes from Protopterus annectens, assembly GCF_019279795.1. Classification (NCBI taxonomy): domain Eukaryota; kingdom Metazoa; phylum Chordata; order Ceratodontiformes; family Protopteridae; genus Protopterus; species Protopterus annectens. The sequence continues at coordinate 1,335,399,179 of NC_056741.1, forward strand.
TTTTCGGGTCCATTTTCCCTGAATGCACTGATCTGTCATGTGTGCTCCCCAGGCATAGTCTGAGGCGTCTGTTGTGATGATTTGAGTTGCTTGAGGTACACAGAAAGGAAGATCTGTGTTTCTTTGGCAAGCTTGAGCCCACCACAAAAATTCCTTTTGAAGGCATGGAATGAGTGGTATAATTGCTTCCAAGCTGTGGCTGTGTTGAGACCATAAGTTTTTTAGGTACCATTGAAGTTTCCTCATATGCAGCTTTGCACATGGGATTAGTAGGATGCAAGATGCCATGAATCCCAGAGCCTGCAGGACTTTCCTTGCAGTTAGCCTGGTGAAAGTTGCCATTTTTCTGAAGTATTGAGACAGTTGCCCTTGTTTGTCTGGCGTGAGGAAGGCCATCTGGGTGGTTGTATTCAAGCTGGCACCCAGGAAAATTATTTGTTGAGAGTGTATTAGTTTTGATTTCTTTTTGTTGACTGTGTATCCCAGGAAGTTCAACAGTTTTATTACAAACGCCAGGTGCTGCAGTAGTATGTCCTTGCTGTCCGCTTGGATCAGGCAGTCGTCCAGATATGGGTAGATTTGTATCCCTTGTAGTCTGCAGAAGGCGATTACTGATGCCAGGCATTTTGTAAACACTCTGGGTGCAGTAGATAAGCCAAAGGGCAATGCAGAGAATTGGTAATGGGTTGAACCTGCAAGAAATATGAGGTATCTTCTGCAATCTTGTCTGATATGGACATGCAGTTATGCCTCCTTGGGGTCCAATGTTACCAGCCAAGATTCCTTGCCCAGCATGGGAAGAAGCTGCTGTAATGTGAGCATCTTGAATTTTGGCACCTGTAAATATGGGTTTAGGATGGATAGGTCTAAGATAGGTCTCCAATCTTTGTCTTTCCTTGGTACCAGGAATAGTCTGGAATAAAACCCTTGACCCTGTTCTTTTGCAGGTACCTCTTGAATCACTTTCATGTGCATGAGAGCTGAAATTTGTTTTTGTGCCTCTGCCCTTTGATTTTGTGGCAGGTTTGGCATGCCTCTCATTTTTGGAAGGGTGTGAAAGTGGAACCTGTAGCCTCTGTCTATAATGTTCAGAATCCATTTGTCTTTTGTAACAATATGCCAATTTTTTGAGAATAATGCCAGTTTTCCGCCCAAAGGTGCTGCCATTAAAGTTTTGCTTGGCAGGTGTAGGGGGAAGTCATTGTGTCTGTTTTCTAAAAGACTGTGATCTATCTTCTCCACCTCTTGGGGTTGGTGCTTGCCACTGTCTGGCTCTGAAAGATCCTTGAGGTTGCCCTCTACCCCTTGGGTGTCTGTATCTGCCCCTTTGAGGTTTGTCCGTGGCTGGAGAGGACCAATTTTTTGAAGGCCAGTTTCTGCTGAAACGTGGAGGTTGTACCTGCAGGAAATCTTTCACTGTTTGCATTGATTTTGCTTTTTCCTCCATTTTCTTTAGTACCTCCTCAGCTTTAACCCCAAACAATACATCTTTTTGAAGAGGTGCATCTAATAATTTAGCTTTGACATGATCTGGTAAGGTTTGCTCTTTGAGCCAAGCATTCCTACGTATAACAAGACCCCATAACACCAGCTCTACATGAGGCCTCTAAAGCATCAAAACCACACTGCAAGGTATGTTTACCCACTTGCTCTGCACCATGCAACAAATCCTGCAACTCTTTTAAATCTGGTTGTTCTGGTTGTGTCATCTTGCTTTTCAGCTGAGATATCAAAAACTGTTGATACTTTCACATATGGAACTGACAGTTTAATGCCCTCATGGTTAAAGTGGCCAAGGTGTACACCTTTTTCCCCCACCTTTCTAAAGCTCTGGAATCTCTCTCTGAAGGTAATGGGTTTTTTGCAGTAGAGGCCTTAATTCCCTTGGGACCCTGTGAAATAGTTTCTGGGTCAGCAGTATGGCTTTTATATAGGAACTGGTGAGAATCAGGGACCTGGTAATACCTGTCTGGTTTAACAGGAGCTGGAGGCAAAGAATCTGGATTAAGGCTGGCTTCTGTGTACACATCATCCAATATATCTAAAACAGGAGGGATAGCCAGGGGCCTATGCTGGGGGAGCAGAAGAAATTCCCTGAGCCTTTTCTTGGAATCTGAGTAATCTTGGCCTTCCCAGTGAAAGTGTTCTCTCAATGTATGCAGGGTTTCCCCAAAAGAGTAGTCCTCAGGGGGGGAGACCGAGGGAATAGACTCCTCTGCATCAGAGTCTTCGAATGGAGAATAGGCATAATCCTGGTCCTCAGATAGTTCTGAGGTAATAGAAGCTTGATCTGAGGAAGGGTAGTCTTCCTCTAATCTGGGCCTTTTGTCAGAGGGGGGTTGAGAACCCCTGATAAGAGTAATCAAATCCTCAGTCATTTTAAGCATCTGCTTTTTAGGCATGGGGCCTTGAGAGGGGGTCTGAGGACCCTGTTTTTTGGTTTTAAAGGTTGCTTTAGATTTAGTGAAGGTTTTAATAGAGAAGAAGGAAGGCCTGAAGACACCTTGAGAAATGGCAGGCCTGTCTAAATTCTGAGTTGCCCCGCCAAGAGTGGTGTCGGTATCTGCAGTAGGAATGGGGACCGAGGAGCCTGCGACCTTGGGTACTGAAGACACCGGTAATGTAGTGTCATCGGCACTCAGGGGCTGCGTAGGCTCCTCGCTGAGTACCGGAGAACTGGTAGTCGGCCTTAGCGTGGTCTCAGTAGACGGTGTGGACCTCGTATGTCGGTCCTTATCTTTGCATCTTTTGCTCAAAACTGGAGTCGGAGTATCCGACGACATAATATAATTAAATGTTTTGCCAAAATAGTGAAGGGCGAACTCCGCCCGGCGCTTAATAGTGCGCTTGTTGAATCTAGCACAAAAATGGCAGGCATAGACATCGTGGTCTGGGCCTAAGCACGGTATACAGAAAGAGTGGAAATCCTTATGCGGTATTTGCTTCCCACATGAAATGCAATTATTAACTTTGTCTGACATCGGTCTGAGGCAAGAAAAGTTTCCCCAACGGGGTACTTAGCTTTCAAGAAGACTTCGGCTGAAATACTTTCACTGGCTGACCGGCACTTGCGAACTGCTTCTGCTTCGGGCACCGAGCGGCAAGAAAGACTGAAAAAAATGGCGTTGGCTGCCTCTTATACCCCTGCCGCACTGACGTCAGGGAAGAAGCACACTCCTCTTGGATCTTTCTAAGGCTTTCAATACTATCTCTCACTCTCTCCTTCTGACTAAACTCTCTAATCTACAACTCTCACCCAATTCTATTAACTGGTTTACTAGCTACCTTTTCAATAGGCAACAAGCCGTCAAATGGAAGAAATCCACTTCCTTATTTCTTAACACTGCCACTGGTGTACCCCAAGGTTCTATATTAGGTCCCTTACTGTTTAACATTTTCATCAACGACTTCCACCACACTATTCCTAATGCTAAAATCATCCAATATGCAGACGATTCAACAATTATCTGTGCTGCTAACTCCATTCCCACCCTGATACAGCTAACACAAGATGCCTTCTCTACCACCGAACAATGGATGCTAGATAATCATCTAGCTCTTAATCCATCAGAAACTAAACTCATGATATTTACCCCATCCAAAACCTTAACTATCAACATAAATTCATTCTCCATAACCAGTCACAACAATACTACCCTTGAAATTGTTCCCAGTGCTAAACTATTAGGCGTTCTTATTGATAATCAGCTTAAATTTGACACCCATATACAAAGTAACATAAAAAAAACTCACCAGAAACTTGGTATGTTCTATCACCATATTCGCTTCCTCACCTCATCCACTAGATTCCTCCTTGCTTCCACATATCTCATCCCTTCCCTCCTTTATGGTGCCCCACTCTTTACCAATCTACAATCCTCTACCAAAACAAAACTCTCCTCCTGCTATAATAAAATCGCCAAATTCATCACTGGCCACAGATCCTCCTCTCATCACTGCATTGCTCTTCACAAGCTAAATTGGTTAGAACTTCCCAATTACCTCATCTACACTCAACTAACTCATGCCCACAAGCTCATATTCAAGCCCTCCCTCTGCCCTTCTCTTGCCTCAATCTTCACTATTCACATACCCAGACGATCCCTAAGAACCAACACTCATAACTTAATCAAACTCCACAAACCAACCCGTCCAGCAGGCAAACTCCTACTCTCTTTTTCCCTAGCCCGTCTCTGGAACTCCCTCTCACCTCATATTCGTAGCACCTGCAGTCTCCCCTCCTTTAAAACTCTCCTTCACTCACACTTACAAACACTGTGGGAATGCTCATGTTCCCATCCTGCTTAACTTTTCCAGCCACTATCTTATCCCTTAGCCAATAACCAGATCACCTCTACAGGAACTTACATACAGTAAATAAACACTTACATTTAATTCTGTGTACACACCTTCACACTATTGTCTTAATCTAAATATCTATCTTAGTGATTATAGTGACTTAAAAAAAAAATTTGTTTTGTAAACTGATGTGAATTGTTACATATTGTTATGCTTTACCTTCTATTTCTGCTTTGATTTACTTTGGCTTAAATGTACTCTCCTTGCATTTTACTATGTTTTTATATATTGTATTTCACTATGTTTTTATTGTATCCTTGGAGCTTTTCTCCCCAGGACTCCATTGAAAACGGGCTCATTCAGCCCAATGGACCATCCTAGCAACCAAACTTCAAATAAATAAATAAATAAATCTCAGGAGCTGGCTGACCGGCACTTGCGAACTGCTTCTGCTTCAGGCACTGCACGGCAAGAAAGACTGAAGAAAATGGCGTTGGCTGCCTCTTTTATACCCCTGCTGCACTGACGTCAGGGAAGAAGCGACGACAACCGACGTCGGACCTAGACTTTGGAATTCGGCCGACCCAGGACCCGCCTGACGGCAGGATAACCCATCTGTAACGACTGCAGCTGTATGCACGATGAACATCAATAGGTCTCATCAGAGGGGTACGCAAGTTTTTATGCACTTTTGGTAGCCCATAGATAGTGGGGTATAATGGTGTATCCACAGTAAAATACTTAAAGTTCTTCACATAGTCTCCCTTCAACCAGTAGGTCAAAGATCATGATAGACACTCTATCCATAATGACCTTAGCTTGATTGAAGTGATCTTATGATAGGTACATTTGTCATTCAGTAACAAGGACATCTGTGAAAAATATAGATCTTTATTGAGCACCACTACCCCTCCGCCTTTGTCAGCAGGTTTTATCTCAATAGAATGTAAGCGTTTCAATTCATACAAAGCACTATTTTCGGCTTTATTTAGATTATAATAATTACATTGAGTCCCCTCTTTAAAAATGTGTCTAATTTCATGTTCACATATTGAAACAAAAGTATCAACCACTGGATGCATTTTCAGAACGAAAGTGCTAGGTTTAATAAATGTAGAACAAACATTATCAGTATTTTTATAGATAGTTTTTAGAGTAAGTGTCCTAGCAAACCATCTCAACTCCTGTAAGATGTCTGCCAGGTCAGTCCTCTGGGTTGGGATGAATGACAACACTTTACCTAAAACAGAAATCTGTGTTTCAGTCAATGAAATGCCAGATATATTTAAGACCAAACCTTTGAGACTTGGCTCAGAGTTAATCTCTGCTGCTGCATCAGAGCAGCCTGTCTGTTCAGACTGTTGCCTTTCCGTCCTCGACTCCTCGGTCTTTCCTTGATGGGCAGCGGTTCCTGCAACTGAAAATGTATAAGTGGCATCTCCCTCTGTCGTCTCCCCTCTACCAAAAAAGATCTGGAGGCTGTTTCCTGATTACCATTAGTAACGCTATTGCCCTTAGCCAAATTCTCTGTGAACTATTCTGAATGTTTTGCACAGACGTAGATGTCTGTGTCGTTTCAACCAACCTCGCTTGCACATTAACGTCTTCTTCCACCTCTAGCTGCTGTTGGTAATTGCATTACACGTGGTTCGGTTAATCGCTCTCTCTTATTCTGGGTTGGTCTAGGCCAAGCAAAGACCCTCCCACTCTGGAAGTCGTTCATATTTCTTTGAAGTTTTTTCAGTTTCCCATTCTGAAGACGTTTATCGTAACCGGATATTCGTTCGTGTAAAGTATCAATCATGTCAAGAATAATGTCATTAGAGAAAGTATTCACTAAGCCCATATATGACTTTTTTAGATCTTCCATCAGTTCTTGTTCGCGTGGCAAGAAAAAATTAATCAACAAATTCATATAGTCGTAGCTCAGTTGTAAATTCATTTGTTGCCACTTTTTAAGGTCAGGGTATAAATCTCCATATGCGGGCATTGAAGACATGTAAGCCCCTGGGTACAATCTTGTATCGCAATGTAGCTTCAAAGTAAAACCTCTGCCACTGTAGACGCTTAAACTTATATAATTTGTTCTCGTATTCTCTGAGCTGTTCTCTAAAGCATATTTGCATACCTTTATTGACATTAGCCATACTTCCTTCAGGAAAAATCTGTTGGTTACCCAATGGGTTTACATCCACACATAGAATACGATCAAGACTGCCTCTGGTAAAAGTTCCCAAATCCATATCCAAACTTTCAGCCATGTTCAGGACTGGTGTAACAAAAGAAAGTCACAAAAGGAAAAAAGCACCAGTCAACTGTAAAGGAGTGGCTTGAGCAAAAAATAATATAACAGAAAAAAAGAGCTTAGCCAAACCACCACAGCTGAATGAAGTATTATGCGCAACCACTTAATGATGCATAAGAAACTGACTTTATTAGAGAGCTCCACAAAGTAAGCGTTTTCACGACCTCAATAATCGCTTCATCAGACTACATTCAAACAAAAATGCACTCACTTATAAATACATTTCAATCAACAATCAGTCAATCCTACAATTAGACAATGATTAAACAAGAATAGAAACACTCTGTGAAAACTTTATAAGGACTATAAAAAACTTATAGGAACTACTAAAAAACTTAAAAGTGTATGGAAATGTTTTAAGTCTTTCCTTAAAGCAAGGAGCTTGAAACATTAACATACACTAAGTTTTTATTAACTAATGGAGAAGTCGTAGATAGCAATTAGTAAAGAGCTGAAGGATTTTATCGAGGAAGGGATAATGGCAAGAGTCAAGTGTGATAAGCTGATTCTTCCAATAGAACAAGGCAGCATTTCAGAGCTGCACAGTTAAGGCTCCTATACATAGCACAAGTAGAATTGATAATTTAAAGTGGAAAGGGATGATGAAAATGGGGGAGGGGTTCAAGGAACAAGGAGAGACTGGGATTTTAGATGCAGATTGGTAAGGAGAATAAACAATAATCATACAGAATATTATATTCATAAAGTAGCAGAAAGGATTCTAAGAACTAAGCCAACATGGGAATGCAAAAAGGAGATTCTGTCAATAGGGATGACTGCCATGATGGATACAGACATTAGGTAACAGGTGGCTGAATTTATTGGAGAAAACTGGCAAAGGAACCAAGGAATTGGAGGAAAATATCTAGAGAGGGGAAAGGAGACAGAATGGGAAGATGCCAAGAATTTATATGGACTACAAGTCAGAGATTGCCTTCCCTATCAGCCGGTGCAGTGGTAGCGTTGTCGCCTCACAACAAGAGGTTTTCTGGGTCGATTCTTAGCTGGAGTGTCTTCTGTGTGGAGTCTGCATTTCCTCAGTGGGTTTATGTGGGTTTTCTCTGGGTCCTCCTGTTTCCTCCTATGTTTTAAAATCATGTGTCTAGAGTGTTTCTCCCTGGGCCTCTGCTGAAAATTGGCTTCATTCCAAATCGGACTTTCCCGGAAAACAAATGCTAAATATATAAATAAAATAAACTATCAAGGATTGATATCAGAGTATAAGCAAAGAGAAAGAAACAGGTGGTCCTAAATGAAAGACCATCACTGGTAGAGTTTTTAGTTGAATCTGAAACAGAAGCTGCTGTTAAAAAAGGAAAAATTAAGTAGAATATATAAAATACTGAACAACTATAAGAATCAATCAGAGGAGGTTAGAAAAGTTTGGAGAGAGAGAGACTGGAAAAACCATTCACAAAGAAAGAATGGGAGGCTATATGTATATCTACCAAATATGCAGCAGAAACTAGACTATCTAGGATTTTTGCTTGAAAGTGTTAACATAGGTATTTTTATACTCCAAGTAGACTCCAGAATTTTTTTTCCTCAGGCAAATGTTGTAGGTGTGACGGGGAAGAAAGAGGTAATTGGAACACATTTTCTGGGAGTGTAATGATTTGGCAGAATTTAAAGATTACCTGCAGACTATTCTATCAGAGATACTGAGTGAGCAAACCGATGTATCTAGGGAATGATTTTTATGTTACAGAACCTTGCTGAGTTTAATTATTGTGGCTGCCAAAAAAGCAATTACTAGAAAATAGAAATCAAAGTCTAAACCAGTTGTACTAGAAGTAGTGAATATAGTAAAAACAACTGGAACTGTGATCTTTAGAAAATGGTAGGAGCAAATTACATAGAAAAAAATGGAAACTGTGGGAACAATACATATAGAGGAGGAATGAGGTTTAAAAGAAGGCAGGATTTGAATGAGCTATGTAATGTTTGACTGACAATGATTGGGTAGATGAATGATGTACAATGTTTGCAACTAAAATTATGTCAATAATGTTTGTGATGCATAATGCTTGCAACTAAGATTATGGTTTGTTTCCATTTATATAAATGTATGATTGCCTGTGTCATAAGTGATAATTTAATAAAAATGTTTCTTGTAACAAAAAAAAAAAAAAGAAAGAACAGCTTAACAGACAAGTTACACAAAGCTAGAAGATGCAGACACAGGCATGCTGACATTACAGCAATAAACCTAGAGACTGGCTTAGGCAAGGTCCTGATCACACAAAGATACTATAATATCACAGGGGATAGAGAGGTCAGACGGATCTGGGCCCTTCTTATTGCTTCACAATTCCATTTGGACGGGTACGCTTTTCTAGTGGCATGTCTTCTTGACTCCTGCAATTATGACCTACGTCTAAACAGAACAAGTGAGACTGTAATACAAGCCTAAAATATTCCATGCTTTCAACTGGAGACCTTTGTGTCTGTGATGTATCAAGGATTATTCCTCTTGACTGTTAGTGTAACAGAAGAGTACAGTGGGATGACAGTGTAACAGAATCTCATAGACTCATGTCAACTAGCTGAAAGAGCCACACGTGTCTTGTCAGTAAGGTGCTTTTTGAATTTTGGAATGAGTGAGATGATGGGGGGGGGGGGGGCTATGTAAGAAGCTTTGATGTCACTGGGTGAAGTCAGTACTGGTAGTCCAAGCTTCTGGATGGGAATTCTGATGATAAAAGTTATTTAGCTGGTGAATGACTGAAGATGCAAACAGAACCAGCTATGGTATTAGCTACGTCTTTAATCTCCAGAAAGGCTCTCTTGTTTTGTTTCTGTTTAAGATCCCACAAAGTCCTGTCAATATTGGCTATCATTGGGTTTTGGTTACTGGAAAAATATACTGTTTGAAGATGAATGCTTGGACTGATGACCAAGTCTGAAAGCTACATGGCTGATATGCACAGGATAAAATATGGGAACCCCCTACTTGTTAACGTAACCACATCCTGTTGGTACAGACTGTTACCACTTTCAGTATTTGAGAACTGACTTGAAGACTTGTAAGGCATAAGATAACAGCCATCATCTCCTTCACATTCTATCTTCACTTGTTTCAGCTATATGCCTTGCACTTTAAGTTGGAGAGATGGCACAGTGGCACAGCGGATAACGTTGTCACCTCAAAGCAAGAGGTTCCCCAGTTCGATTCTTGACTGGGGTGTCTTCTGAGTGGAGTCTGCATGTCCTCCCTGCATTTGCACGGGTTTCCTCCAAGTGCTCTGGTTTTCCCCCACATTCCAAAGGCATGCAGTAGGTGGATTGGACACACTAAATTGGCCATAGGTATGAGCGTGCGTGTGAGTGTGGTGTGGAAGAAAGTACAGTTGTGTGCACTTACCATAAATGTAGATGTTCGAGTGTATTCCCTGTTGCAGTCATCACACTTGGGTTATCTTCCTGCAGGTAGCCTTCAGTCGGCCCGAATACCAGAGTCTTGGGATTTCTGCACCGGATGCTGTCACCTCTTCCATGACGTCAGGTCGTCAGGGGTATAAAACATGCAGCTAACGCCATTAAATCAGTTTTTCTTGCCCCAGATGTCAGGAGCACCTAAAATAGGAAGCAATTACACGGTGTGGAATACCTCCAGTAAAATGTAAATACCATTTCCATAAGATATGGCCAAAAAGAGGATAGGTGGAAAGAATAGAAAAGACAGGGGGGGGGGGCTTGAGGGAGGGTAACCAGGACTGCAACAGTGAATACACTCAAACATCTACATTTATGGTAAGTGTACACAACTGCACTATGTTCTTCATGTTTCACTGTTGCAGTCATCACACTTGGATTGATTCCCAAAGCTGAGGAAGGGTAGAGGCAGTCAAGAAGTATTGGGGCTAGCTAGCAGGCCCTGTAAGACTGCTGTGGCAAATCCAGCTCTGGACTTAGAAAAAATAGGTAAGTGGTAATGCTTGGTGAAGGTGTGTAGAGAACTCCAGGTTGCAGCTTCCAGGATGTCCCTGGTAGGGACTCCCTTGAGGAATGCTGTAGAGGTTGAGGTAGCCCTCGTGGAATTAGTTCTGATACCCTGTGGGGTAGGATTTCCATGGTGTTTGTAGCAGAAATGGATGCAGTGTGCTACCCATTTGGAAATGGTTTGCTTTGAAATGGCCTTGCCCTCTGCCCCTGTAGGAAAGCTGACTGGCAGCCGGTCAGATTTTCTGAAAGGTTTAGTTCTGTCAAGGTAGAACCTGAGCTGTCTGTGCACATCCAAGGAGTGCAGAATCCTTTCCCCTATATTCTGAGGATTAGGAAAAATGTGTTGGTGATTGGATTAACGCCACAATGGATACCACCTTGGGCATAAATGATGGGTTAGTCCTGAGGGAAACCCTGTCCGCATGGAAAATAATGAAGGGTTCCACAGACATTAGTGCCTGTAACTCAGACACTCTTCTTGCTGAAGTGATGGCCAGAAGTAAGGCTGTTTTCCAAGAGAGGAATTTTAACTCTGCTGTAGCAGCAGGCTCAAAAGAGCACACCGTGAGCTTCTCTAGTACAAAGTTAAGGTCCCAGGCAGGGGTGGAAGTTCTCCTCGGAGGCCTTAAATTGTTAGCTCCTCTCAGTAGTGAGCTGAGATGGCAGAGGCATTAATTTTAACTGATGAGATGGATAGGCCTTTGTGGAGTAGCTCTGCTAGGTAATCTTGGATATCAGGTAAGGATGGCAGAGCTATGTCCTTGCCTTGAGACTGGCTCCAAGAACAATATCTTTTCTGAATAGGATTTTCTAGTACTAGGTCTTCAGGCCTCAAGGATGATGTGCAGCACCTGTTTGCTGAGGGTTGCTGGTGGTGTATTCAGGGGATAAGCTAGGCTGCAAGGTTCATGGTTTGCGGCTGTGGATGCAAAATCTGTCCATCCTGCTGGGACAGCAGGGAGGGGGTCTGATGTAGGTGCCAGGGTGGCACTACTGTCAGACTGCATAGGAGTGGGTACCAGTGCTGGAGTGGTCAGTCTGGTGCAATAAGGATCATCCTTGGCCTGTCCTGTTTGAGTTTAAGTAGTACTTTTGAGAGGAGGGACAGAGTGGGAAAGGCATAAATTGAGAGGTTTTCCCATGTAAAGGATAGGGCATCCACTTTCCACGCTTGACTGTGGGGGTTTCTGGTGCAAAATTTGCTCAATTGATGTTTTTTAGGGAAGGCAAAGAGGTTCATCTCTGGAGTCCCCCACCTGCAGATTAGAAGTTTGAATGAGTTTGGTTCCAGCTTCCACTCATGTCGGTCCAGTAGACTTCTGCTTAAGTTGTCTGCCAGTGAATTTTGTTTGCCTGGCAGGAATTGAGCTTGCAGGTGCACTTGGTTGCTCAGGGCTGTGTTCCACAGGGCCATGGCTAACCTGCGGAGAGGGGAGGAATGAGTTCACCCCTGCTTGTTTATGTACCACATAATTGTGGTGTTATCTGTCTTTATCAGTTGTTGTCCTGGAAGGATAAGGTATTTGAAGGCTGTCAGAGCATTCTGTACAGCTAACATTTCTTTTTGACTGATATGCAGAGGAAATTGTTCTGGGCTCCATTTGCCTTGAATGCATTTGCCTGCCATGTGAGCCCCCCATGCGTAGTCTGACGTGTCTGTTTTCAGGGTTTGGGCGGCGAGGGGTTGAGTGGAAGGAAGTCCCTTGTTGTGGTTGCATGCCTCTGCCCACCAAAGGAACTCTGCCTTTAGACAAGGAATGATAGGAATCAGTGTTTCCAAGTCCTGAGAATGTTGACATCAGAGACTTTTTAAGTACCATTAAAGTTTCCTCGTATGCAGTCTTGCATATGGAATTAGCAGAATGCATGAGGCCATGAACCCTAGGGCTTGCAGTATTTTCCTTGCAGATAGCTGGCTTTTGGTGGCCATTAGTCTGAAGTAGTTTGTCATATAAGTCTGTTTTTCTGGAGTGAGGAATGCCATCTGGGAAGCTGTGTTCAAGCTTGCTCCCAGGAATACAATCTTTTTGGTTGGGCACCAGTTGTGATTTCTTTTGGTTGATAGTGTACCCCAGAGAAGTTAGAAGCCTCTTTACAAATGCCAGGTGCTGAACTAGCAATTCCTGACTGTCCGCCTGAATTAGGTAATCGCCCAAGTATGGGTAAATTTGAATATTTCTCTGCCTGCAGTATGCAATGACTGGGGCCAGGCACTTTGTAAATACTCTGGGCGCAGTAGATAAGCCAAAGGGAAGTGCAGAGAACTGATAGTGCATAGGGCCTGTCCTGAAACGTAGATATTTCCTGCAAGATACCCTTATGGGGATGTGCAGATAAGCTTCTATTAAGTCTAGGGTGACTAGCCAGGTGTCCTTGGCTAGCATAGGAAGAAGCTGTTGCAGAGTGAACATTTTGAATCTTGGGACCATCAGGAAGATGTTGAGAATTGGCAGATCAAGGATTGGATGCCAAGAGCCCTCCTTTCTGGGAACCAGGAATAGTCTGGAGTAGAAACCTTGTCCCCTTTGTTCTATAGGCACAGGTAGAATAGCCCTGATACTGAGAAGAGAAAATACTTGCATTTGAGCCCCTGCCCACTGGTTTGGAGGAAGGTCTGATAACCTGCTTGGGGTTGGCAGTGAGTGGAAGTAGAATCTGTATCCCTGGGATGCAATGTTTAGGACCCACTGGTCCTGGGTAATGGAAATACAGTTTTGTGCATGCAGGGCAAGTTTTCCTCCTAGAGGTGCAAGTACTTGGGCTTTGCTGGGAAGGAAGGTAGACAAGTCATAGTGAACTTTTTCCATAGGGGGGTGGCTTACCACTCCCTGTTTTAGAGGAGGGAGCACTCCATTAATTAGATCTCTGCATACCACAAGACTGTAGTCTTGGTGGCCTTTTGCCCCTGGGTTTGGGCTGAGAATGTCTGGGAGGGACTGGAAAGGACCAGTTGTTAGAAGGCCAATGCCCACTGAATCTAGATGGCTGCACCTGTAAAAAATCTTTAACAGTCTGCATAGATTTAGCTTTTTCTTCCATCTTTTTAAGAACTTCTGCTTTTGTGCCAAACAATTTTCCCTGGTTTAATGAAGCATCTAATAATTTTGCTTTGACATGGTCTGGCAAGATTTGCTCCTTCAGCCAAGCATGCCTTCTCAGTACAGACCCAGTGACAGCAGCCCTGCAAGATGCTTCTCAGTCATCAAAACCACACTGCAAAGTATGTTTACTAACTTGGTTTGCAAAATGCATTAGCTGTTGTAAATCTATATTTTCAGTACAGTCTGGAAGCAACAACATTTTTTGTTTAATTAGTTCCATGATATGCTGCTGGGACTTCAATATGTGAAACTGGGAATTCAGAGCCCTGATGGCAAGAGTTGCAGAAGTATATGCCTTCTTACCCCATCTGTCTAAAGCTCTAGAATCCCTGTCAGAACGGGTAGGGTTTTTGGCTGTGGTAGCCTTAATGCATTTAGGTCCCTGGGAAATGGTCTCTGGATCTGCAGAAGGATTCTTAAGGAGAAATTTTTGAGTCAGTTACTCTGTAGTACCTGTCAGGCTTTCTAGGAGCTGGTGGTAAAGTATCAGGAGTAAGACTGGATTCCATGAAGACATCATCGACAATGTCCAGGACAGGGGGTATAGCTAGAGGCCTGTGCTGGAGCAAATCTAAAAATTCTCTGAGTCTCTTTTTGGACTGGGGGTAGTCCTGGCATTCCCAGTGGAAATGCTCTCTTAAAGAATTCACCAAAAGAAAAGTCCTCTGGAGGGGGAGGCAGGAGGGAATGGAATCCTCTGCATTTGAATCCTCATAGATAGATAAGGTTATGTCCTGGTGATCAGAGTCATCGGACTCATGATGTGTAGAATCAGAAGGAAAATCAAGTCTTTGTCTTTTGGAGAGGGGAGGCTGGCTTCCCCTAATTAAAGTTATAAGGTCTTCAGCCATTCTAAGCATTTGTTTCTGTGGCAAGGGAGCTGCAGCATATGCTTTGGTCATCGGTTTTCTAGGCGTAGTGCGAACTCTGGGCCTGAGAAACTCGGTATTTTTTGTCAAAAATGTAGCTGTCAGTTTAATGCAAACATTGGAAGGTCAGAATATACCCTCAGAAGCCAGTGCCTGAACAGCAGCAACGGACCCATCCAAGGTAGAGACATCCACAGGTTCCATAGATAAAGAAGCAACTCGTGGCATACCGAACTCTGAATGGGTCTCAACAGAGGCCTGCGAATCTGCAGAAGTGGGTATCAGGGGCTGCAAAAGCGCCTCACTGAGTACCAGTGAACTGGCAAACTAGCTGTATGGAAGCGTCGTCGGCAGTTTTGGACCTATGCGGTCTGTCTGCCTTTATCCTTACATTTTTTCGGAAGATCGACAGTTGGATGGCTTATGGAAGTCATTTCAGAAAACGGAGAACAAGAGCGAAAGAATTTAGCGACAAAGATAGCCAGATGACGAATAGTTCGGGTGTTAAACAAGGCACAAAACCTACAGTGAGGAACGCCGTGGTCTGGGCCTAAACAGATGATGCAGTAAGAATGAAAATCTCTGTGAGGTATTTGCTTTCCACAGGCAAGACAATTGTTAACTTTTTCTGACATCAGTTAGAGCAAGAAAAAAGGATCCCCAATGGGGTACTTAGCATCAGAAAACTTCAGGTCTGAAACTCGAAAAACGAAAATTTCAGGTAGTGGCCGACCGGCACTTGTGAAATGCTTGTGCTTCGGGCTCCCACATGGCAAGAAAAGCTGATGTAATGGCGTCAGCTGCATGTTTTACACCCCTGACGACCTGACGTCATGGAAGAGACGACAACATCAGACGCAGAAATCCCAAGACTCTAATATTCGAGCTACCTGCAGGCAGATAATCCAAGTGTGATGACTGCAACAGTGAAACACGAAAAACATCTATCACTGCAGGGCTAGCTACCCGGCAGTGTAGACCTTGACTGTAGATGATTATCACTGTTGAAGTGACACCCTGACCCCATGTGCAAAAACAGGAAAAAGGGGTTGTAGATGAAAGTGGGCCCCAGCTTTGCATAATCTGTATCAGTGGTCAGCATTTGGCTTTGATCTAGTATGAAGACAGGAAGGCTGGGATTACAGTTGACCTAAGGGCCAACTAACACAGTTCATGTGGAAGAGAGGGAAGGAAATTAATCTTTTTTCCAAGGGCTGGGTTAAGTTGCCCCCTCACAGGCTTTTGAGGTACAAGTGGATATATTACGTATAGGTACTTCTGCACAGGAGACCATCAGGATGGATGGTGACATGTATGTCAGGGCCTTCAATAATGCTCTAGCTGTTAAATGGTCCTGCTATGAAGCCCCGAATAACTAAGTCATTAACACAATCATGTCCTTTGGCAGACTTACCACATAGCTGTTAAAATTTAGGCTTTCCCTAAAGTTTTGATGGGGTATGATGTTAAGTTTGAATCTGGAAGCTTAAAGAAGATCCCCAGGTTTAGGAAGAAATGAAAAGTAAAGCTGTTTGTTAGCTCTTTAAGGGAGTAGGATTGAATCAGGTGATCGTACAGGTGTGGACAGATGTAAAAGCCCTTAATTATACATATGCAGATTTCTACCAAGTGTTCTATTTTTTGACACTCTCATAACCTTAGCTGATGGCTCCATACCAACAACCAACTGGCTCATTCATACTGGGGACAACAGAGTCAGGCATTCCTTGGCTGGTAAGAGCTCTATGGTCCATTTGTTTCTGCCTTGGAATTTTGATCAGCTCTTCCATTCCCCAGCAAGAGACAGGGGGTAGGGAGCAGCCCAGCTCGTTAATCTTGGGAAGCAACCTACCCTTTTCCAACTGGGAGTACCCCACTTCCCACCAACATCTACCCAAAGCCTGCTACTAATTTCTTCAGGGGAGGCCCTGCTCCACAGGTTAGACTCCCTTGAACTTTACTATTCCTTAGAGGCTTGCCTCCATACACTGGAATTCCCTCCACTTTATTGGTACTGAGAACCATGACAAAGTAGGCTCAAACTCCACTGAGTAACATCTAATGCACCTGCTACGTGTACCTTTGCTGCAAGCCACAGCCTCCTCTCTTTCCCTTGTTTGGGTGAGCAAGCAGTTACAGCTCACTCCTTCCTGGCAGCTCCTATAGGCACCGGAGCCAATACTTGAACTCAGGTTACTTGTGGCTAATAAGACCTTTATCCTTCTATGCTATAGAGCTGGCAACTCCTGATGTCCATCATTTGGTGACAGACTATGTAAAAGGAGAACAGCTTGGGATAGGAAAGTACACATTTTTCATGGTCGGAGAATGCAGTAGGGCGCTTTTTAAATAAAAGAGGGAGTACAGATTGAAGGGTGAGATTTCTGAACTTTTTTTATTGCTATAAAATGTTTTAACATCAACAGGTCTAGGATGGGTCTTCTCAAGACTTTTTTGGGTACCAAGAACAGCCCTGAATAGAAACCAATTCTCTGGTGTTGGGACTACCCCTATAGTTTTATATTCCAGAAGTTGTAAAGGAATGGACTCGGCCAACAGCAGCTGCTTTTTGGCACAGGAAGTATGGCAGAAGATGTGGAAACCAAGAACTGTGTTATAAAAATGCCTGAGATCACAATTTCTCCCTTCCACTTACCAAGGCCAGACACTACATTTTTTTCCAAATATAGGAGACTGTCTTACGTTGAAAGCTCAAACAGGATGTAAAGAGAAGGTATTTGAGAACTAGGATTTAAGGTTGTTTTCTAGAGACCTTCCCCTGAGGTTCTGGACTTTTAATAAGTATCTTTATCAAATCATCACTTTCTAACGTGTAACATGGGTTTACAAACATTAAAAGAAAAGAAAGTGCAATACAATTCCCATTGTTGCTGTCATGCAGTATACATATATTTTCTTTTTAAGTTTTCATTTACTCCACCATGACATAAGTTGCTCAATTCCTGCCTTCCATTAAATCTCACACCTCCTCATGAGCATTAGTCCGCATGTACAGTTCCTACAGATTCTTTTATTTCTATGAAATATGCTCCTTCCCTTTTCAAAAAATTGCACCACTTTCAAATCTTTTATCAAATTTTCAACATCCAGAACTTCCCTTATACTGAAAATATATTTTGATTTCCATTTTCTAGTAATTGCTTTTTTTGTCAGCTCAAAAGAATCATTCCTTAGTTACATCGGTTTGCTCCCTCAATAATTCTGTCAAAATATTCTCTAGAGATTTTTTAAAAATTTGCCAACGTATTACATTAGAAAAAACATACTCCCATTACACTACAGCAATTATCATCTAACTAAGGAAAAATCCTCAGAAGTTTGCTTGGGGAGGAAAAATATATATAAAAACAATTTCATACAAAATTCTCAAAACTTCTGTACTTTGTTGCTCCCCTGAGTTTCTTACAAAGTGCTTCCCATTGCTCCTTTGTAAGACTGCCTTTCCATTCTCTTTTCCTAAACTTCTCTTATTTACTTCATGTATTTCTAATTATTCCCATTTTTTAACAGCAGCTTCTGTTCCAGCCTCAACTAAAAATGCGACAAAGAACCGGTCTTCCATTTATCACTCCCCTACTGGGGCAGTGGCCTTGGAGTTCACTGCTTCCAGTGTCTACACCAGTCTGCCCTTGAGAACTTACTATAAAAGGGTCAATGGAAAAAAAAATTCCCCTGTACACATCTTTATGAGCACGTAAAAGATATTTTACAAGCTTGAAGACTTTCATTTTCTCCTTCACTTTAGTAAAGATATCCAGGGAGGGTTTGCAAAATCTTTTCCCTTGGCCAAGGATCCATTCAAAAGTTTCTCTTTCATACCTTAAGATAATGGCAGGTATGCCTCTTAACTACCTGAGGCAACAGGTTCTGTACCATATCCACATTTAACACATGGTTTCACCACTTTGGTGCAGACTGGCCTAGCCTAATGACCATTTTCATAACATAGTCATCAGAAATTGTCTTCACCATGTCGTTAGTCTTTGCCGATAAGTCCTCTTAACACTAGACTATGTGGCTCTGGCAATTAACAGCCTGGATCCAGTGTATACGGTTTTAAACAAACCTGATGAATACTCCCCTATACCTACCAATACAAACACCGAGCTCTGGTCCCTGTCATTTACATGGAGCCCACTAGAACCTAAATAAATACAACTTAATCTGCCATTAGGGTCTCAAGGATACTTAATGCCGCCCTTTACAGTATGCAAAGGATGTCTGTTTATGCAGGCAGCTAAGAACTGTGTTTCAATTAGATGTTAGAACTTTCCTTAAAAGTTTGCTCTACTTTTGAAAGAGGAGAAAACTTTGTTTCCTCAATCTAATACAATTTGAAATACCTCCTTTAAATAGTAGAAAGTTTATGTACTTCTTACTTAAAATGTTACCTTCATGATCTCCACTGACTCCCCGAAGGAGACAGCTTCTGGAGGAAACCTGAAGAAACTGTACAGTAGTGGATCTACTTATTGTAACCAAACCCTCTTCTCAATGCTTTGAATCTGATGACACTTCAAGGGAGAAGTCTCCACTTTACTTTCAGATAAGGAATAACCCCTGAGGTGGTAAGAACAGGGGGTTGCAGTATCATGCCATCAGGCTTCTATATACTCCTCTACAAGTCTTCAACATTTTAAACGAGTTAGGGTTGAGGCCAGCATAACTACTGCTAACATCTATGGAAAGGGTGTTGGTAGGACCAAAGGACTACCTATTACAGTAACAGACCCAACATCTAAACTTGAATGCAGATGTACCAATCATTAAGAAATATTCTAAGATGTTTCATAAGAAGGAATTTCCAAGATGGTTGCACACTGACAAGCAGGTTGGTTAGAGCTCTCCCACTGTGAAAATTAAAACTTGGGGGAAAATGTTATCAATGTGGATAAAATTCAGTTACTGGCTAGTAATTACACTTGCTGTAAGCCAGCAAACAAAGTGTGGAAAATAAGAAAAAAATCTACCAGAAATGGAGAGGAAAAATCTCTGTCTGGGAAGAATCTTTTATCTGTTTTTGCAAAAAAGCAGTTCAGATTTCAGCTTTAATAAAGGAGGATCAACTGTATTCAGACGTATTTAAAATACACAAAGCACTGAAGGGATATTTAAAATCAAATAGCAAAGCCTGGAAAAAAAACAAAGCTTTACTTAGATATTCATTTAAACTGATACAACTGTAAAAATCAGAGGCTGAAATGAAAACAAAAAAAAGAAAGAAAAAGAGGCTGGCTGAGCATGAGGCTACACAAGAGCATTAAAAAAACACAGTGAAGTTGGTAGATTGGGTACACAGAGAAAACCAGATTTTCTGTTGTTACAGAAAACCTGGAAGGAACATACTGCATTAATTTTATGTAAGTACAGATAAGCAACTAGTCTGGTGTTCTACAACAGGATTTGTTAACTGCTAAGGTACATCACACACATGCTCATTCCAAATCTGACCATGAGAAAGATGCCAAACCTTATATTAGTAAAGATACAGTTTATACCAGAAGAAAGAGTTGCTCCTGCCAAAATTGTGGAAGAAGGGAAAAGTATTAAAAACTGGGGGAAGCAAAGTGTTTGCGAAAAATGATTACTCACTGTACACTAGGCAGAACAGAAGCAAATTTATCCCAATAATCATGGAATGACAAATGACAGCTGTGAGATTCAAGCTGCTGTATTCAGCTTTTTTTCGGAATATTTTTCCTGGGGTATCAAGGACATTTTTGGATACAGAACAGGCCGAGGAGGAAATAAAAAAAATAGCCAACAAAGGGTGAGCTAGCAAACAGAAGAGGAATTTGTTTTTCATTTTCCTGACAATAACAAAGCCTGCAGAGAGATTTTGCCAGTGAAAATTTTTCCATTTTTGCCAAAGGAAATGCTTCAGTGACAGAAAAAAAAACAAAGTAGTTGACCAGAAGAATCAGGAATATCTTGGACTTGAACCACAGACTGGTGCTGGGAGATGGAGAGGACAATGAAAAAACAGCAATGATGTGAAATCAGTGAATAAGTGGGAGACCATAAAGCATGAATCCCATTTGATATAGGAGCAAATGTTACATGTAGCTTTGCCAGAAGTAGTGACTGCAAAAGACTGGACTTCTGCTGAGTGTGTTAAACTGGTGGATGAACTGTAAAGCATATACCCCACTTTATGTCATTAATATTTAGAAGAACACAGACGGGAATGTAGTAGTAACTGCAAGAAAAAAACAGCTTTGTTCTTATTAATATTTATATAAAACTCACGAAGCAAGTTACATGTTGTATTACAAACGGTTCTGCATTGTGTACTCTCAGGGGTATTAAATATGAGGGGGCAAGCTGCATTGTATATTGAACAGATTAAAGCAGAAAGTACTTTTTCTTAATTGTAAGGTATCCAAGATTTATTTGCACTGTAACAAGAAAATAGCGGTTCAACAGGTGGAAGTTAAAGTTAATATAATATTGTGATCTTGGGCAGCTAGGGTGGGGTGTAAAAGTGCTTTGATCATACTATATGTAGAATTAAAATAAAATTCCCATGTTTTTCTTTCCATGGTGGCTGCACACTAATTAACAACTTACATTCAGCTCTCCCATTGTGGAAAAATAGTAAGTACACTGCCTGGATGCCAGCAAAGAAAAAAAAAAGACTAAGAGAACATGAAAGAAAATAAACTAGAAAAGGTGAAGAGAAAACACGGACTGGGAAGAATCCTGCAGCTGTTCAGTTGCAAGACATGACTTCCAGTAATCTAGAGGAAAAATATGTCAAATGTGCTCACAGCTGACTAAAATAAATGAATCAATGAACCAATATATCAACTCAAATAACAAAAGACTGGAAAAAATGGAAAAAGCTTTTAACAGGTGTTTGGATGAACTGATACAACTGCAAAAATAAGATGTCAAAATATAGAAAATGCTGGCTGAATGTAAGATTGTTCAAGAAGAGACACTTCACAAAATGGTAGAATTAGAGGACCAAGCATGTAGGGAAGATCTGAGATTTTCTGCTGTACTAGAGAAACTAGAAGGAAGAGACTATATTATTTTTTTTAACAAGTAACTGGACTGGAATAACAGAAGGAACTGTTAACTGAAAGGGCACATTGTGTGCATGATCCAAATATGACTATGAGTAAGCAGTCAAGACCTGTATTAGTAAAGAGTAAAGGAGACTCATTTGTAAAAAAGTGAGCATGTGCATTTGATAAATGAAAGGATTTTAGGATGGACATTCAGCAGAATATCAGGGACAAAGGAAAACAGCAGTACTTATTTTAATTGCTAGAAAAGCTTCAAGAATGACAGAAAAAGACAATAATGACAAATTTCTGTTAGCAAGGGGCTACTGGCAAGTCATGATGATTATGCTGGCATGTATTTATATTCAATCTAAAACTGCTAATAGTGAGCTTTAAAAAAATAGTAGAAATAATCAGCTTTCAGCAGGGAATACTACTTATAGGTGAGGACTGCAATTTGATTTGAAACAATAAGAATGTATCTAGGTGGCCTAGAAGGAAAATATATATATAAAAAATAGGGTACATTTCTTTAGAAATTTATGAAAATATTTGGTATGGAAGACATGAATTCAAGTAGTACGAACTCGGAGAGCATTTACATATTTCCCAAGGTACAATAACTGGACTAGACTAGACAGAAATTATATTTCATAGGAGATCGTGCAGATTTGGAATGTTTTGTTTAACAGTCTTTTAAAAGCAGTGGACGCACCAATAGACAGGAACAAAAAGCTTTTTTGGCTCTAATACCTAAAAATGGTAAAGACCCATTAGATCCAGCTTCATTAGGCCCATTTCAATTTTAAACCACTATTATAAAGCGTTTATGTCTATGATGGCTAAAAGAATGGCAAAGGTGCTAGATATAGATCAATGTAATTTTGTGGAGGGGAGGCAAACATTTCACAGCATTAATAGGAAAATGATAATCTAGAGGGAAGCAGCATTTAAGAAAATACCACTGCTGTTGGTGGGTCTTGATGCAGAGAAATCATCTGACAGAGTAACCTGGGGTTTTATGAGTAGGGCAATGGAAGTATATGCATTTCCTGATAGAATAGTAAGGTTAATTAGGAATATATATGAGGGATTGGAGGCAAAATTTAAAGTGGGAAGGTTCTTCTCTGATAAGCTGTGTCTGAACAGAGGAAAAAGGCAGGGTTGTCTTCTTTACCCATTGTTATTTATGTTATATTTAGAGCCATTAGCAAATAAAATAAGGGACTCAGAAATTCAAGGATATAATTGGCATGGCAGTCAAGAAAAAAAGTTATGTACTCACCATAACATTCCATCTGGGCTGTTCATTTTCATTCTTTCTCAACTAATGGGTTTGGATCCGATCCTCAGATCTGACTCTGCCGTTATACTAGCTTATGGCCTCCAACAAACTCTCAAGCTCCTTCGTTACCCATAATGCAACAACCCCTAACATCTCTCAGATTTTGTTTGCTGCTTGGCAGGAAGATATAAATATATGCCATAAAAAGTAGTTATGTCTTACTATAACTTTCCATCTGTGTTGTCGAACTTCACTTATCCTTGACTGTGGGTTCGGTTCCGTATCTCAGAACTGCCTCAGCTGTTATTCCAGCTTCAGCCTTCCAAAAACTCTCAAACTTAGCTTTACCCATAATGCTCCTCTCAAGATTACCTCAGATTGAGTTTGGATAAAATAGTGACACACAGGAAATAAATCAGAGACTATATCTGTAATCATAAAGGAATAATCCAGTCTATTGGGAGAGATCCATTCCTCCAAGAAGCCCGAAAGGCAGGGGGAAGGAGGGTTGGGATGTCAAGGATAAGTAAAGATCAAAAACACAGAAGAAACATTATGGTAAGAGAACTTTTTTATCTGATGTTGTCAATCTTCACTTAATCCTTGACTGTGGGACAGAGTCCCCGACTACCGAAATACTGGAAGGTCTCACGGAAGAATATTCCTGAGCACCATCGAACCAAAGGATGCTTGACCCCTAGAGACCAGATCCAACTTGTAATGAGTATGAGCATGCGGGGATGACCAAGAAGCTGCTGCACATATATCATCTATAGAGGCTCTTAACATGGAAAACTGCGAAAGTGGCTACTGCCCTCATAAATTGTACC
This sequence comes from Protopterus annectens, assembly GCF_019279795.1. NCBI lineage: Eukaryota > Metazoa > Chordata > Ceratodontiformes > Protopteridae > Protopterus > Protopterus annectens. The sequence goes on from NC_056741.1 coordinate 1,335,422,847, forward strand.
ATTATAGATCCCAGCAACTGCCCTTTCTTGTTATGAATGAAGGTTATGCAGTCCTTAAGCCATCTGGCTAGAGTAACCTTAGAAACTGGTTTGCCCAGAGAAGCAGAAAGTACAGTTTTGTACCTACCATAAATGTAGATGTCCGATAGACATGCAACTGCAGTCATAACATGTGGGGTTGTCCTGCCTCAGGCAGCCCTCGGTCGGCCGGATTCCAAAGTCTGGGTCCGACGTCGGCTGATGTCGCATTTTTCTCCGACGTCAGAGCGGCTGGACTATATAAGCATCAGCCGACACCATTTTCTTCAGTGTTTCTTGCCCCAGATGCCAGGTGCCCTCCAAGGAAGGCTGTAATCAAATTGGAAGACAAAAACAGGATTCCAAACAAATACATGAGCAATAAAACAAATACACCATAACAGATATCCCCAGCTAAGAGTAAGGGGGATAGGAGTGGACCCTAGGCATAGAGGGGTATGGAGGGAGGGAAAACCCGACTGCAGTTGCATGTCTATCGGACATCTACATTTATGGTAGGTACAAAACTGTACTATGTCCTTCAAGAATGCAACTGCAGTCATAACATGTGGGTAGAATACCATAGCTTAGCTGGGGGAGGAGGTATGCTCTAGGAAAGAGATGGTGTGGCAATCAAACCCTGCAGGACTGCCAAGCAAAGCCTGCTCTGGATCTGGAATATAGAGGGAGATTGTAGTGTTTGGAGAATGTATGCACGGAGCTCCATGTAGCAGCTTCTAGAATGTCCTTTGTAGGCACCCCTCTTAAAAATGCTGTAGAGGTGGCTGTAGCTCTGGTGGAATGTGGTCTGACATAGGCTGGAACAGTCTTCCCATGAAAGGAATAACAGAATCTGATGCAATGTCCAATCCATTTAGAAATAGTCTGTTTTGAAATTGCTTTTCCTTGGACTGCAGGGGCGTAAGCTACAAAAAGTTGTTCAGACTTCCTACTGGCCTTGGTTCTGTCCAGGTAGTATCAAAGTTGTCTATGAATGTCCAAGGTATGCAAAAGTCTTTCCCCTTATTCTCAGGATTGGGGAAGAAAGCAGGCAGATGAATGGCTTGATTTAGAGAAACCCTAGATACCACCTTTGGCATAAAAGTAGGGTTGGTCCTTAATGAAACCCTGTCTCTGTGGAAAATAATAAAGGGTGGTATTGCCATTAGGGCCTGTAGCTCAAACCCTTCTTGCTGAGGTAATTGCCAACAGGAAAGCTGTTTTCCATGAGAGAAATTGCAAGTCAACTGAAGCTGCTGGCTCAAAAGGAGGTAGAGTCAGTTTTTCTAAGACAAAATTGAGGTCCCAGGCTGGCACTGGGGCCTTTCTTGGTGGCTTAATGTTCTTGATTCCCCTGAGGAATTGTCTTAGTAAGGGTGAGAGAAAACAGGAGGATCAGTGTTGTATCTAGCTGAAATAGCAGATGCATGTATCTTTATTGAAGAATATGAGAGGCCGCTCTGTAACATATCTGCCAAATATTCCAAGATGAGTGGGATGTTCGGTAATGATGCATCATGTCCCTTGCTGGTATTCCAATTGCTGAATCTTTTCCACTTTGCTAAGTAAATCTTTCTGGTGGATGGTCTTCGAGCCTCTGTTAGTATCCGCTGAACTTCCTTGGAGAGAGATAAGCTGAAGTTATTTATGGGATCTCCCAGGCTGTTAGCTGCAGTGTCTGAAGGTTGGGATGCAGTGTTTCGAAATTGTGTTGAGTCAAAAGTAGAGGCCACTGAGGGAGGGCCCATCTCCTGGTGTGACATATGCTCCGTAGTAGTGGGTACCAGTGTTGTCTTGGCCAATCCGGAGCTATTATGATTCCCTTGGGCTTCTCTGCTTTGATCTTTAGTAATACTGAGGTCATCAGTGGCAGAGGTGGGAATGCATAGATTGCTAGGGAGTTCCAGTTGAATGAAAGGGCATCTATTTTCCAAGCCTTTGGATGGTAAGTCCTTGTGCAAAATTTTGGTAGAAGATGATTGAGGTGAGAGGCAAATAGGTCCACTTCTGGCTTGCCCCATGTCGAAGTGAGTTGTCTGAAAGCCTTCAGATGTAACCTCCACTCGTGTGGATCTGTGAAATTCCTGCTTAGGCTGTCCGCCAACACATTGTCTTTTCCTGGAACAAACTGGGATTGTAACTGGATGTTTAGACTCAGTGATTTCTCCCAAAGCTGCATTGTCAGTCTGCAAAGGGGGTAAGAGTGTGTGCCCCCCTGCTTGTTTATGTACCACATCACAGTGGTGTTGTCTGTCCATATCATTAAATGGCCTTGCTGGAGTTGGTGTTGAAAAGCCTCGATAGCATGCATTACTGCCAGCATTTCCTTTTGGTTTATATGCAGATGTGTTTCCTTTGGAGACCATTGTCCTTGTATACATCTGCCTTCCATGTGCGCCCCCCCATCCAAGGTCTGAGGCGTCTGTAGTCATGGTCTGTGTTATTTGCGGTTTTTTGAATGACATACCTGTGTTTTCCTGGCTCACCGAGGCCCACTATAGGAATTCCTTTTGTAGGCATGGAATGAGTGGTATGATTGTCTCCAAGTTGTTCCTGTGTTGAGACCAAATGCTTTTTAGGTACCACTGAAGCTTTCTCATGTGTAGTTTTGCTAATGGAACCAGTAGAATGCAGGATACCATGTAACCCAGGGCCTGTAGGAATCTCCTTGCAGTCATCTGGGTGAGTTTTGCTAAACCTTTGAATTTATTTATTTATTTATTTTTATTTTACATTTGTTGACCGGGATAGTCCAGCTGGATACATATCCGTTTTCAGTGGAGGCCCGGGGAGAAAAGCTCCAAGGAAGAGAGGTACAAGAGCACATATTACAAACATTACAATGGAAATTGAACATTTAGTATAATACGTTAAATACACTTATGATATTAGAAAAGTACCAAAAAATAGTGATACAAGAGCAAATATTCCAAGCAATACAACAAGAATTAGACATTTAGTACAGTAAGTTGGTACGCTTCTAATTATGGGTTAGAACAATAAGTAAGTAAAAAAGATGTATTGAGTTAATTTCTCTTGCTTGTCTTCTGTCAGGTAAGCCATCTGAGAGGCTGTGTCTAGTTTGGCTCCTAAGAAGATTATTTGCTGGGATGGCTGCAGTCTTGACTTTTGGAAGTTGACTGTGTATCCCAGAGCTTGAAGTAATCGTATAACATAATCCAGGTTTTTTTGTCAACATCAATTTGTCGTCCGCTTGTATGAGGCAGTCATCCAGGTACGGGTAAATTTGTATACCCTGGAGCCTGCAATGAGCAATTACTGAAGCCAGGCATTTTGTAAATACTCTGGGCGCAGTAGATAAGCCAAATGGCAATGCTGAGAATTGATAATGCTCTGGCCCTGCAAGAAATCTGAGGTATCTTCTGCAGCTGTGTCTGATAGGGACATGCAGGTATGCCTCCTTGAGGTCCAGAGTAATCAGCCACGACTCCTTGCCCAGCATGGGAAGGAGTTGCTGTAGAGTCAGCATTTTGAACTTTGGTACTATGAGAAAGGTGTTTAATGCGGACAAGTCCAGTATTGGTCTCCATTGAGATTCTTTTCTTGGAACAAGGAACAGTCTTGAGTAAAACCGCTGTTCTTGTTCTTGTTGTGGAACTCTTTCTATTGCTTTCATTCGAGTCAGCAGAGTGATTTGCTTGATAGCCTCTGCCCTTTGTTGTTGTGGTAGATTTGGCATGCCTTGTTTTCTTGGTAAGGTATGAAAATGAAACCTGTACCCTCGGTCTATAATGTCAAAAATCCATTTGTCCTTTGTCAGTCTGTGCCAGTTTTCTGCAAACAGAGATAATTTCCCGCCCAAGGGAGCTTCTAGTTGTTCCCTGGTAGGCAGTAGTAGAGGAAAGTCATTGAGTTTGTGGTTGTTGGGCAGTTGAAACCCCTGCGTCACTTCTTTGGTTTCCTGGCTGCCATTGTCGTCCCCTGTAAGGGCCTCTGTATTGGCCTCTTCCTCAGCCACGTCTGTTCTTACCCCTTTGAAACTTTTCCAAAGGTGCATCTAGAAGTTTTGCTTTTACATGATCTGGTAGAGGTTGATCTTTTAACCAAGCATGTCTACGCATCACTGCCCCTGTCTTAGCTGCCCTACATGAAGCTTCGAGTGCATCATATCCACACTGCAGGAAGTGATTGCTTACTTGCTGAGTGTTATGTACAGCTTCCTGCAAAGTCTTCCTGTCTAAAGGATCAGGAGAAGCTAATGTTTTTTGTAAATCTTCTAAGAGATAATCCTGATATTGGAACATATGAAAAAGGCAATTTAAAGCTCTCATAGATAAGGTAGTGGATGTGTAAACCTTTTTACCCCATCTCTAATGACCTTGCTTCCCTGTTGGAGGGCAAAGGATTTTTTGAGGTGGAGGCTGAAACTCCTTTAGGCCCCTGTGAAATAGTTTCCAAATCAGCAGAATGGGCCCTGAATAAATGGGAATGAGTTTCTGGGACCCTGTAATACCTGTCTGGCTTGGCTGGAGCAGGAGGAAGAGAATCAGGGTAGCACTAGAATCAGAATACAAATCATCCAGAACATCAAGTACAGGAGGAATAGCTAAGGGCCTGTGCTGAGGCTTCTTAAGGAAAGTCCTAAGGCGTTTCCTAGAATCAGAATATTCCTGACCCTGCCACTTGAAATGTTCCCTCATGGTGTGCAGAACTTCCCCAAAGGAAATATCCTCAGGAGGGGAGGCCGAAGGTATGGAATCTTCTGCATCCGAGTCCTCATAGGTCTGGAAGAACTCTTCCTGGCTATCAGAGTGGACAGAGCCCTCAGAGTCTTCATCTGAAGGAGAAGGGTCAGAGGGTTCAACCCGGGGCCTTTTATCAGGAGGAGGCTGGGATGCTCTCTCAGGATGGGCCTGTGAACCTCTGATCATGGAAATTAAATCAGCAGCCATGGACATAATTTGTGTATCCGGAGTCGGCTGAGGTAAGGATTTGGAAGCAATATGCTTTGTTTTTCTGGCTGCCTTAGCCCTAGTGTAGGCCTTAATAGACATGGCCATAGGAGGCCTGGCAGCTCCACGTGCAGGAGTGACCTTGTCTATAGCAATGGTCTCGGGCATTTCCTCGGTTTCAGTATCCGGAGGAAAGTCTATAACTGGCGTTGGTGTAATATCTGGAATCGGAGTCGTCGGTAATGCGGTGTCTTTGGTTCGGAGCGGTGGAGAGACCGTCTCAGAGGGAACCGGAGCACTCGCGCTAGGTTTTGGCGTGGAGTCGGTGGTAGATGCGGGCCGAGGATGTCGGTCCCGGTCTTTTCACTTTTTGGGAGTTTGCGATGTCGGAAGGTCCGACGGCATGGTGTAAGCAAATTTATCGCCGAAAAAATCTTCAGCGAACTCCGCCCGGTGCCTGAGAGTGCGCTTGTTGAAGCGAGCACAGGCTACACAGGCCGAGACGTCGTGGTCTGGGCCCAGGCAAGGGAGGCAGTAAGAGTGGAAATCCTTATGAGGTATTTGTTTACCACAAAAAAGACAATTGTTAACTTTTTCAGTAATTTCTGACATCAGCTGAGGCAAGAAAAGGTCCCCAACGGGTACTTAGCTTTTGATGACTTCGGTATCATAGAATACAGGAGCTGACCGACCGGCACTTGCGAACTGCTTCTGCTTCGGGCACCGCGCGGCAAGAAAGACTGAAGAAAATGGCGTCAGCTGATGCTTATATACTCCAGCCGCTCTGACGTCGGAGAGAAATGCGACATCAGCCGACGTCGGACCCAGACTTTGGAATCCGGCCGACCGAGGGCTGCCTGAGGCAGGACAACCCCACATGTTATGACTGCAGTTGCATTCTTGAAGGACGTCAGAATGAAACAAACTGAGTAGAGTTTCTGAATTCCTTTATTTCCTTTATTCTGTGAAGGTAAAAACGTAACTGCCTGTGAACACCTAGCAAATGCAGGCAATATTCGCCTTTGTTCGAAAATTTGGGACAAAATACTGGAAGTTGTAGTCTGATTGATATTAGTATCAGGCACTACTTTTGGTAAAAAGGAATGATTTGTTTGCAAAGACACCCTGTCCTTAGGAAAGATTAGGTAAAAAGGCTTGCATGATAAGTCCTGTAACTCCAATATTCTTCTTGCAGAAGTAATAGCAACCAAAAATGAGGTTTGTGGACGGTTCAAATGGAGGACTAGAGATTGTAGCACCAGATTCAACTCCCAAGGAGTAAATAGGTCCTTGTATGGAGGTCTTAGCAATAAGGTTCCTTTCAGAAAGGCTTTACGAAGTTTGTGCGACATTTGAGCAGTATCCTTTAGACCATTATGAAAATCTGAAATTGCAGCTAGATGAACTCGTATAGTTAAGGAGGATGGCCCTATATCGAAAAGCGATTCTAACGATTCCAAAACTTTATGAACTGGTGCAGAGTATGGGTCAAGATTGCTGTCTGTAGCCCATTTTGAAAATGTTTGCCACTTGCTGCTGTATAATCATCTAGTTGAAGGTTTGTGGGAGGCTAAAACAATTAGTTGAACTGGGGCAGAAAGGCTCATTTGCCTGGCAATCATTGGAACTGCAGAAGCCATGCAGTGAGCTTAAGATTTTGAAGATTCAGATGAATGAGTCCCCCCTGAATGGGACAAGAGGTCTGGAGCTGGGTCCAGTGCCAAGGTCTTTGAATTAAGTAAGCCCACAGAAATGGAAACCAAATCTGTTGAGGTCGGAATGGAGCAATGAGAATTATCCTTTTTCAGAAAACAGGAAATGAGAGGAATCGGAGGAAAGGCATACAGTAGACCAGGGGCCAATCGTGAAGGTGAACATCTCTCGGTGACTCCCCTGGAGGGAAGATCAGGGTGAAGTAGCTGATGCACTTGGTCAGCAGGGATGCAAAGAGATCGCAGCATGGCTGGCCCTATCAACAGAATACAGCAAACTATCATTTAACCAGAACTCAAGCAACCAACAAAAAATATTGAAGAAATACAGTGCAATTTTTATATGTTGCACTTTGTTTTCTCCCCACAGAAAAACACCTTACTGTTTTACAGTTTTAAAAAGGAAGATAGGAATAAATTCCCTCTCTCCACAACCTAAGAACAAGTCAACCCAACTAGTATAGGGTACAGTATTAGTCAGGCCTATTTTTAATAGTAACTCTCAAGCAACCAGAAAAGTACAGTTTTGTACCTACCATAAATGTAGATGTCCGAGAGGTATGCATCTGCAGTCCTTACAAATGGGTTGTCCTGTCGTCAGGCAGCCCTTCGGTCGGCCGGATTCCAAAGTCTGGGTCTGGCCTCGGCTGATGTCGCACTTCACCCGACGTCATAGCTGCAGTTCTTCGGGTATAAAGGTATCAGCCGACGCCATTTTCCTCAGTGTTTTTTGCCCCAGATGCCAGGTGCCCTCTAGGAAGGCTAAAGTTGGATAATTGCAAAAGTTTCCAAATAAGAGAGAGCAAATAAAAATAAACATGTATATACATATATACAAACAAATACACCATAATAGATTCCCCCAGCTAGCTAGAAGATGGGCAAATACCCTAGGAGTACCACAGAGGGGAAGGAGGGAGGGTAATCCTGACTGCAGATGCATACCTCTCAGACATCTACATTTATGGTAGGTACAAAACTGTACTATGTCCTTCAAGGATGCATCTGCAGTCCTTACAAATGGGTAGAATACCATAGCCAAACTGGGGGAGGAGGAATAATAAGATTATGGTGTAGTTAAGATCCCTTGCAAAACAGCAGTGGCAAAACCTGCTCGGGATCTGGAGTATAAGGGAAGATTATAATGCTTGGCAAATGTATGCACGGAGCTCCAAGTAGCAGCTTCTAAAATGTCTTTGGTAGCCACTCCTCGTAAAAAAGCTGTAGTAGTGGCTGTAGCCCTTGTGGAGTGAGGTCTGATGTTTTCTGGAGTTCTCTTCCCATGGTAAGAGTAACAAAATCTAATGCAATTTCCTATCCACTTAGAGATTGTCTGTTTTGAAATTGCTTTTCCTTCCATTCCTGTTGCATATGCTACCAGTAGCTGGTCAGTTTTTCTATTGCTCTTGGTCCTGTCCAGGTAGTAGCGCAATTGTCTATGTACATCCAAGGTATGTAATAGTCTTTCTCCCCGGTTCTGTGGGTTGGGGAAGAATGTAGGCAGGTGGATAGCTTGGTTTAAAGATACCCTGGAGACCACCTTTGGCATAAAAGTAGGATTAGTTCTCATGGACACTCTATCTTGATGGAAGATAAGGAAGGGCTGTACTGCCATTAATGCCTGTAGTTCAGAAACCCTTCTTGCTGAAGTGATTGCAAGCAGGAAAGCAGTTTTCCATGATAAATACTGTAATTCTGCTGTTGCTGCTGGCTCGAAAGGAGGGAGTGTCAACTTTTCTAGCACAAAGTTCAAGTCCCATGCGGGCAATGGTGGCTTCCTAGGTGGTTTTACATTTTTAATTCCTCTCAGAAACTGCCTGAGTAGAGGATGTGAGAAGACTGGAGGGTCCATGTTGTATTCTGCTGAAATAGCTGATGCATGAATCTTAATGGAAGAATAGGACAGGCCATTGTGGAAAAGCTCTGCCAAATATTCCAGGATGTTAGCCATGTTTACCAGTGACACATTTTCTCCTTTTGCTGCACTCCAAATGAGATATCTTTTCCATTTTGCTGAATAAGTTTTCCTTGTTGAGGGTCTGCGAGCCTCCAAGATAATGTCTTTAACCCTTTGAGATAAATCTGGGTTATTTTGTCTTATGCAATGTTCCTGGCAGCCAGCTGCGGTGTTTTTAGGTTTGGATGCAGGGTTTTGAAGTTGTTCTGTGTTAACAGTAAGGGAACTAGGGGCAGAGGCCATATTTGTTCCCGAGACATGCTCCTCAGTAATGGGTACCAATACTGCCTCGGCCAGTCTGGAGCTATCAGGATGATCCTTGGACGGTCTTCTTTAATCTTCAATAGCACCTTTTCAAATCAAAGGAAGAGGTGGGAATGCATATGCTGTCAGGTTTTTCCAACTGAAAGATAGGGAGTCCACCTTCCAAGCAAGTGGGTGGTATGCCCTCGTGCAGAATTTTTTCAATTGGTGGTTGTGTGAGGATGCGAATAAGTCTATTTCTGGTAGTCCCCATTTCCCTGTAATGGTTTTGAAGATGTCTGGATGCAGCATCCATTCGTGGGCATCCGTGGTAGTTCTGCTTAGGATGTCTGCTAGTATATTTTCTTTTCCTGGTACAAATATTGCTTGTAACTGAATGTTGAAGCTCAGGGCCACATTCCAGAGGTCCATTGCCATCCGGCATAGAGGGTATGAATGTGTGCCTCCCTGTTTGTTGATGTACCACATAACTGTGGTGTTGTCCGTCCTTATCAGCAATTGACCATGTCGAAGAAATGGTCTGAATGTCTGAATTGCCAGTTTTACTGCCAGCATCTCCTTTTGATTTATGTGTAGGTTCAGCTGGTCTTGAGTCCATAAGCCTTGTATGCACTTGTCCAGCATGTGTGCCCCCCAACCGAGGTCTGAGGCGTCCGTTGTGATGGTCTGGCTTGGTTGAGTGCTGTGGAAGGGCAGTCCTTTGTTTGATTGACAGGCCTGAGCCCACCATTGGAATTCTTGCTTCAGGCATGGAATTATTGGAATTTGGGTTTCTAGGCTGTGCTTGTGCTGAGACCATAAATTCCTTAGGTACCATTGTAACTTTCTCATATGTAGTCTGGCATGTGGAATCAATATTATGCAGGATGCCATGTAACCCAGGGCTTGCAGGACTTTCCCCTTGCTGTTAGCTGGTTCTGCTTTGTTAATGCCATGAAATAGAGAGGAAGGTGCTTCTGTTTTTCTACTGTGAGGGATGCCATTTGATTTGATGTGTCCAGCTCTGCACCCAAGAAAGTTATCCTTTGGGATGGTATCAGCCTTGACTTTTTTATATTGACTGTGTGTCCCAGGGCTTGCAGTAGATGAATGACCTTTTTCAAATCTTTTGTTAATTTGTTTTTGTTGTCCGCTTGTAACAGGCAGTCGTCCAGGTAAGGGTAAATTTGAATTCCCTGAAGCCTGCAATGAGCAATTACTGATGCCAGGCATTTCGTGAATACTCTGGGCGCAGCAGATAAGCCAAAGGGCAATGCTGAGAATTGATAATGCTCTGATCCTGCAAGAAATCTGAGGTATCTTCTGCAATTTGGTCGTATGGGGACGTGCAGGTATGCCTCCTTGAGATCTAGAGTTACCAGCCAAGACTCCTTGCCCAGCATGGGAAGAAGCTGCTGTAGGGTCAGCATTTTGAATTTTGGAACAATGAGGTATGTGATTAGAGCGGACAGGTCGAGAATAGGTCTCCATTGGTTTTCTTTTCTTGGCACCAGGAAAAGTCTGGAGTAAAATCCTTGCCCTTGTTCCATAGACAGTACCCTTTCTATAGCTCTCATCCTTAGTAAGTGGTGTATTTGTTCTAGAGCTTTTGTCTTCTGATTTGGAGGTAGGTTTGGCATTCCTCTCTTCCTTGGTAGAGTATGGAAGTGAAACCTGTAACCTTGGTCTATTGTCTGTAAAATCCATTTGTCTCCTGTGATGTGATGCCAGTTTACTGAAAATAAGGCTAGCTTTCCGCCTAAGGGTGCTTCTAGTTGTTCCCTGGTAGGCGGTGTCAGAGCCAAGTCACTGTGATTGTCCTGTGGAAGTAGTGGTGGCTGGATCTGTGGCAGTACTTCGCTGGTTGTTAGCCTGCCACTGACGTCCCCTGTAGGCACCTCTGGATTGACCCCTGCCTCTTGGGCGCCTATTCCTGCCTCTCTGAGCTCTGGAGGTGTCTGGAAAGGACCAATTCTTGGAAGGCCAGTTCCTACTAAACCTTGGAGGCTGGACCTGCAAGAAATCCTTGACTGTCTGGACAGATTTTGCTTTCTCTTCCACCTTCTTCAGCACCTGCTGTGCAGGGGAGCCAAACAAATTGAGCTTATCCATGGGAGCATCTAGGAGCTTTGATTTAACATGGTCTGGTAAGGACTGCTCTTTTAACCATGCATGTCTTCTGATCACTGTACCAGTCATAGCTGATCTAAAGGAAGCCTCCAGTGCATCATAGCCGTATTTTAAGGAATGATACTGACCTGCTGAATGTTATGTACCATTTCCTGAACAGATTTTTTGTCTAATGGTTCATCCGAGGACAGTTTTTTAGTTAACTGATCTAACATAAATTCCTGATACTGAATCATGTGGAATTGACAGTTTAAGGCCCTAGCCGAAAGAGTAGCAGAAGTGTAAACTTTTTTACCCCATCTCTAAGGCCCTAGATTCCCTTTCAGAGGGGAGGGGGTTTTTGGCAGAGGTAGCTGCTACAGCCTTGGGTCCCTGGGAGATAGTTTCAGGATCTGCAAAAGGAGCCTTATACAAATGATAATGTGTGTCTGGAACCCTGTAGTACCTGTCGGGCTTAGCAGGGGCAGGAGGAAGAGAATCAGGAGCAGTACAAGCATCATTAAATGCATCATCCACAACAGTAAGTACTGGAGGAATGGCTAAAGGTCTATGCTGTGGCAAATGCAAAAAAGTCCTAAGCCTTTTCCTAGAGTCTGAAAAATCCTGGCCCTGCCATTGAAATTGTGCCCTCATAGCATGCAAGGTTTCCCCAAAAGAAAATTCCTCAGGCGGAGAGGCAGAAGGAATGGAGTCTTCTGCATCAGAGTCCTCATAAGGAGAATAAGGGCCCTCTGGAGGGTTTGTATTATCTGAATCATCAAGAGAAGTCATCTGAAGAAACTGGCTCAGGGGGCTCTGCTCTAGGCCTCTTCTCTGGAGGTGGGTGAGAGGCCCTGTCTGGGTGAGGTTGGGATCCCCGGATCAAAGAAATGAGATCCTCTGCTAGACTAAGCATTTGAGAACTAGAGCTAGGCCTGTGAGAGGGGGTCTTAGCAGGCACAGTTTTGGTAGATTTTGCTGCTTTAGCCCTGGCAAAAGCCTTAATCGACATGGATGCAGGGGGCCTAGCAGCTCCACGTGCAGTAGATATATCTAAAGGTATAGTATCAGATAAATCCTGTGAACCTGCAAGAGCAGGTGGGATTTCAGTAGCAGATTCAGCCATGCTGGTTGAGGCCTCGGTAGGAGGCAAGCTTTCGGCCGAAGGAAGAACCGTGGACTCGGTTTCAGCCGAAACCGAGACACTCGCGGTTGACTTAACCGCGGTTTCGGCCGAAACCGCGGACCGCGAGTGTCGGTCCTTTTCCTTGCGCTTTTTAGGTAATTGCGAAGTCAGAGTTTCCGACGGCATATTGTAAGCAAAAGCGGAGCCGAAAAACTCCTCAGCAAATTCCGACCGACGTCTAAGCGTCCGTCGGTTGAAAGAAGCACAGGCTAGACAAGCTGCTACGTCGTGGTCTGGGCCTAAACAAGGTAGGCAGTAACAGTGGAAATCTTTATGAGGTATTTGTTTCCCACAAATTAAACAGTTATTCACTTTTTCTGACATCGGCTGAGGCAAGAAAGAGTCCCCAACGGGGTACTTAGCTTTTTAGAAGTCTTCGGTAGTAGTAATCTCTGGTTCTGACCGACCGGCACTTGCGAACAGCTTCTGCTTCGGGCGCCACGTGGCAAGAAAGACTGAGGAAAATGGCGTCGGCTGATACCTTTATACCCGAAGAACTGCAGCTATGACGTCGGGTGAAGTGCGACATCAGCCGAGGCCAGACCCAGACTTTGGAATCCGGCCGACCGAAGGGCTGCCTGATGACAGGACAACCCATTTGTAAGGACTGCAGATGCATCCTTGAAGGACATCTACAGTTATCCAGCATCTACCAAAACCAGTGGGTGCCAGTTAACTGATAGTTTACTGTATTCTTTCTGCCATTAAATGGTTGAAAGACCACTCGTGAGGCATCAGGATGCTCCAGCTCAATTTGTCCATGATCACGTTGCAGCTCCCCAGAATATGCATTGTCATACTCTGAGTACTTCACAACAAAGTTTCATAGTTTAGTACTAGGCTATCTGCCCTGGGGCATTTGTAAGCCTAGCCATAGTGATGTGGCTTTCGCCACCCCATGAAATGGTACAAAAATGCACAGAATAGATTTAGAATACTGTGCCTCTGTCTAGTAGTGACGCAATGAAGGTCCCCTTATATAATAGAATTAGTTTACTGTGCCCCTGTCTAGTAGTGACACAGATGTGACCCCTGGGGTAAACTTACGATCTCCCATCCACTCATCAAGATTTCTCTTGAAGAGAGTCAGTGAGGGGCTCTGCCTAACATGAACTGGGATCCTGTTCCAAAGCATGGGAAGCCTCTGGGTTATGAATCTATCCCTCCAGCATGTCCTATTCATACTTGTGCCGAGGTTTAAGTCTTTAGCTCTCGTGGTCCTGATGGATTTGGATTTTTTGAGGTGGAGCATGTCCATCAGTTCCTGATTGGACATGGAATTGTACGTCAGGCACAGATCACCTCTGAGCAGGTGGTATGCTACTGAATAGAGCTGGAATTTCTTTAGTCTGGCAGAATAAGACATATGTTGGAGACCCTTGATCCTCTTGGTGAGGTACTTTTGTGGTCTCTCCAGCTGTTGCAAATGCCGGGTGAGGTACATACCAAATGGGGCATTGTACTCAATCATGGGTCTGATGAGGGAGGAGTACAGGGGTACAATGACATCCCTGGATCTGGATGTGAATCCCTTCATGATGAGGTGTGCAAGGTAGAATGTTTTTCTAACCACTTTGGCAACGTGGGTGTCAAATGAGAGGTCGCTGTCGACTTGGGTCCCTAGGTCTCTGATTACTTTTTCCATACTCAGTGGGTTGCTGTCTATGTGATAATTTGTGGGCACTTTGTTTTTCCCAAAGGGGATGACTATACATTTTTTGGCATTTAGTTTAAAGCCGTGACTCGGGCACCAGTTGTCCGTTTCTGTGAGGCCTTTTTGTAGGATGTATGTGTCCGCTGGTGTATCGACTATGGTGCCTAGTTTGCAGTCATCTGCGAACTTTGTCAGCCACAGCCCTCCCATGTTTGCTTTAACATCTGAGAAATAAATGCCGAACAAGAGGGGTCCCAGGACAGATCCCTGTGGGACACCACTTGTGACTGGCTTTGAGTCTGACATTGCTCCAGCGATTTTAACTTTATGGGTTCTGTCCTTTAGCCAGTTTGCAACCCATCTAGTGACATAAAGGTTTACGTTTAAGCTGTTGAGCTTATCTATGATGCCTGAGTGGGGTATTGTGTCGAAGGCCTTAGCCAAGTCCAGGTAGGCTGTATGGACTGCTTTGCCGTCATCAATGGCTCTAGTGACTGTTTCGAAAAAGTCAACCAGGTTCAAAAGGCAGGATCTGCCCTTTACAAAGCTGAACTGGGTGGGGTCAAGTGTCTGTAGGTCCTCTATGTCTCTGTTTATGAGTTCCATAATGATTCTTTCCATAGCTTTGCAGACCAGGCTGGTTAAGCTTATGGGGCGGTAGTTCCCAGGGTCTGTAGAGGTACCCCCTTTGTGGAGTGGGACCGCTGTTGCTGTACGCCAGTGATCAGGTACATATCCTGTAGTAAGGCTAAGGTTAAATAGCATTTTTATGTGCAGGTTTAGCCCCCTTGTTTGTTGATATACCAACCACTGACATGTTGTCTGTTTGGATCACAATCGCTCCTGAGGTGAGGGTCCCTTGGAATGCTTGCAACGCCAGAAGCATTGCCCTCATCTCTAGAACACTGATGTACAAATTGGCCTCTAACTGAGACCAAGTTCCTTGGACTGTCTTTCCCAGATAATGCCCCTCCCAACCTATCTGGGATGTGTCCGTGGTCACTATGGCTTGGGGTTGAGGAGGGACAAAGTTACAGTTTGACAGAACGTAGCTGGAATAGAGCCACCAACTCAGGTCTTTTTTGGATAAATTGGTGATCTAAACTTGATGGGACATTGGTTATCTCAGTAATGACCATTGTGACGCTAACAACCACTGTAGAATTTGCATGTGAAACCTCGCCAGGGGAACTAAAGTGATGGTGGCCCCCATAGATCCTAGAGTCTGTAATACCAGTCTCATAGTCACTGTTCTGTTGTGAACAATCTAGCTGACTTGTGATTTTATTCTTTGAACTCTTTCCTGGGGTAGAGACGTGATACAGGTGATTGTGTCCAACACCGCTCCTATGAACTCTAAATGCTGCGTTGGCTCTAGATGGGATTTTTCATAGTGGACAGTGATCCCAGTAAGGAGAAAGTTTGAAGGACATAGTTCCTGGCTTGTAGCAGTAGATGCCTGGTGGGTGCAATAATGAGCCAGTCGTCTAGGTATGGAAACGGCTGGAATCCTTGCAGTCTGAAGTGAGCTGTGACCATTGCCATGCATTTGGTGAAAACCCTGGGGGCTGTGGTGAGACCAAAGGGCACGGCTCTGAACTGATCATAACTGGCCCCCAGCAAGAAGCGCAGAAACCTTCTGGAGCATTTCTCTATTTTTATGTGATAATATGCATCCTGAAGATCTATTGAGCAAATCCAATCATCTTTCCTTAAGAACGGAAGAATAAACTGTACCATGACCCTCCAGAATTTGGTTTGTTGAACTGACTTGTTCAAGACAATGAGATCCAAAATTGGTCTCCAGTCCCCAGTTTTCTTTGGCATTAAAAAGAATCTTAAGTAAAACCCGGATCCTATCTGGTCTTATGGGACAACTTGGATGGCTCTTTTGTCGAGCAGTTTTTGAATTTCTAGAACTGCCACATTCCTGTGACTGGGTGGAACATCTGGGATTCTCTTTGGTTGTTTGGGTTATTTCAAGAAGAGAATACTGTAACCTCCGGTTATAATTCTCTGCACTCAATTGTCCATTGTTATGGTTAAGCCAGGCAAACATGTGTAGGGAAAGTCATCCCCTGACTGCCTCCAGAGGATGGCAATATGGCCTCCATGATAGGTACTACCAAGAAAAGAATCCCTGGAACCCTGATTTTGCAGGCTACCTCTGTCTCTAGCATAGCGTCTTCCATTATAACTCCCCCTCTCTGCCCGGGGAGGAGTCGTTACCACATGAGTCCTGGACAGACCCTTGGGACTTTTTGAACCATAGCTTGCCACTTCTCTGGTTCCTTGAGTAGGGCCGTTGAGAAGTGGAAAAGTGTACACCCACAGCAGAAAGTGTCTTTCCATCCTTCTCACATCTGGCAAGTGTCACTAACTTTGAGCCAAAAAGGGATGTTCAGTCAAAGGGAGCAGTGATGAAAGAAGACTTAAATGGCTCCATAAACTCACATAAGCGCATTCAGGAGTGTCTTCCTCATGGCAACTCCAAAACCCGCTGTCCTAGTCATCCTTTCAGCTGCATACAAAATGAGCCTCATTGATGAATTACATATTGAATCAAGGGTTGCTAGCTGGGAAGCTACTTTAGCCTGAACTCCCTCAGCTACGGTTCCTGTTAGAGTGTCTGACAGCTCCTTTAGCAGATTTCTTTGAAGCTTAGTGAAATGTACTGTGAAGTTTAAGGACCTAAGCATGAAGTTCGAAGCATATACGTACTTTCCAAATCCAGCCATTGTCCTAGACTCCTTATTAGGAGGATGGATAGTAGGACTTTTATCAGCAATTTCCTTTTTAGTGGCTGCCGCAACCACCATGGCATCTACTGGCACTCCTTTAGCCCAATGTTGCTGATCTGTGAGAGCTGACAATATACGGTCTGGTCTCTTAGGGACTGGTTCAATGGAATCAGGAATCTTCCAAACCGGCTGCGCAATCAGGATAGTTATCAGAGCCAGAGACAAGGCTCTCACCGGTGCTGATACAGTTAACACCGGGAACTCCAAATGCTCAGGTGGAGTCAGAGGAGGAACAAGAATCAGGTTAGAGACATGTAAAGTTTCAGAGCTAGAAGTGCTAGGAGCCGAAGTAGTAGCTAATCCCCTCACCGCCAGGAGCTGGTCCACTAGCCTCAGAACATCCAACTCCATGAGGCTCTTGGTGGAACGGATCGAATAGACCAATGGGGATCGGGGTCTATCCAAGAATGGGCTTGCCGGTAGGTCTGCAAAAGGGTTAATTTTCAGCGAGTACCTTGTGTAAGGCAAATCCGTGAAACAAAACTTCTTCACTTCAGAGATTGGTGGAATGGAGGAGGGTGAAAGAGTCTGAACTGAGGAAGCAGTGGGTGCCAGAATTGTCGGTGCAGAGATCGGCACCTAAGGCACAGATGATGGCATCTGCTTTCCACCACATTCCGCTGATCTGCGGGAACTGGGGAAGACTTGTTCTTTTTAACAGGCAGTTCCGACAAGAGTGTAGGAACCAAGCGGCTCCTCTTTTTAGAACCCTCATGCCTGGAGGAAGAGAAGGAAAAAGGGGAACCAACATCAATCTTAGAAGTCACAGACATAACCTCATCAAAGCTAGACTTTATCAGGCCTTTAAAGATTAACCTGTTTTTCCTCTCTACAATGGCCTGGTGACTAAAGTCATGACCGATGGCACAGTCTTCTTGAATGTGTACTGGGCCCAAGCAGTAAACACACAATTATTAACTTATGTCTGTCAGAGTTTGGCAGTTTATGGTCACACTTCTGGTATCCCTTGAAGACAGAGTGCTTTTAGTGTTTTCAGCCACATGAAAAAGGAGTGCGCACACACACACACACACACACACACACACACACACACACACACACACACACACAAAAAAGGAATTTTTTTTTTTTGAAAGGGAAAAAACGTTATCAACAATGGTATGACCAATTTACTGTAGGAGTAAAAGGATGGGCGGGGGGACATACAAACAATGGAATGGGAAGATTACCGTAAAGGTACGAAAATGGAAGGGGGATACTAGCGATGGTAAACCAGAAAATACTCCAGAAAAGGTAGGAGAAGAGGAGCTGGGTAAAGAATAAGATTTTAGGGAATCTGCTCAGTTAAGAATTTGAAAAAAAAAAGGAAAAAATAACAGTAATAATAAGTTGCTAGCTCGAGAGCTGATAGGAGAGGAATGCATTTGGCACAAAGTGGCAAACAAGATCTGAGGCAATCTTGAGAAAAGCATGATGGGTAGAGCTAATCTCGAGAGTGTTTGCAAGGCACGAGTTGGGATAATGGTGGAGTCGGTTCTGAGATATGGAACTGAACCCACAGTCAAGGATTAAGTGAAGATTGACAATATCCGATCTGAAGTTCAACATAAAGGACATTGGTGCTCTTGAAGTGCCTCATTCCTCCAGAAGTCCGTCATTAAAAACAGTGGGGGTGGTGGATGAGGAGTGGTGAGCACATAACGTTTTTATCTGATGATATCAATTTTCATTCATTCCTCAACTAATGGGACAGAGTCCCCAGCTACCTAAAATCCTGGGTGGACTCTAAGTAAGGATATTCCTGAGAACTGTTGAGCCAAAGGCTGCTCTTTCCCTTAAAACCAGAACTAGTTTGTAATGAGTGATAAAAATATGAGGATTTGACTAAGCTGTAGCCACACATATATCATCTACAGAAGCTCTAGAGTGGAATACAGATCTGGTTTAGTAAGCCTTTAAGGGCTTTGGTAAGGGCAGATTCAATTTGTTATAGATAAATGAAATGCAGTCTAGCTAGACTTACTTTTGTAACCAATTTGCCCAATTTATTATGTGCAAAGGAAACAAATAGTTGCTCTTAATCTCTTTTGTTCTGTGTAGATAGAAATGTAATTGTCTATGAACATTCAGTAAGTGCAGCATATATTCCCCTTTATTTGTAAATTTTGGAAAGAATCAATGGATTGGTTGATGATGGATTCTGATACCACTTTAGGAAGGAAGGAAGCACTGGTACGTAACGTAACCCTATCCTTATGAAAAATCAAATATGAGGCTCAGAAGATACTGCTTGAAGTTCTGAAATTCTTCTAGCAGATGTAATTGCAACTAAAAAGTAGTTTTCCAGGTCATAAATTTAATATCACACTTAGCTGCCAGTTCAAAGGGAGAGTGAATTAAGGTTTGCAGTACCAAATTTAAATCCATTGGCAGCATGAGGTCTTTATAAATGGGTCTTAGCAGAAGAGAACCTCTCAAAAAGGCCTTGTGCAGTTCAGAGGAAGCCACTGATGAATTTTGAAATCCCACATGAAAGTTAGAGATTGCTGTGAGTTGGACTACAACAGCTGATGAACTAGCACCGTCATTATATAAACTTGCTAGAAATTCTAAAACAAATTGAATTGGAGCTGAGAAATGGTCTATCTGATTTTGGTCTGCCCAACAAATAAAACAAACCTTTTCCATTTACTCCTGCAGAGTATCCTACTAGAAGGTTTATGGGAAGATAAAAGAATGGAATGGCCAGGGGAGGAGAACACTGGTTGTTTGGCTATTAAAGGAACTGGAGAAATCAATCATGCCATTATTTTGAGATTTGAGAAATCTGGGTGAACCTTGCCTTTTGGGTGAGACAGGATGTCTGGAACTGGATCTAGAATCCAAGGTGTATATAGTAGATGAGGCCAAAGAAAAGGAAACCAAATCTGTTGAGGCCAGTATGGTGCAATGAGGATGACTTTTCTCTTCAACCAGGCTGCTTTCTGAAGGAATTTGGGAATTGGGGGGAGCTGGAGGATAAGCATAGGAACATCGGAGGGCTAACTGTGGAGTACAGCATCCCTCGATGATTTCTCCAGTGGGGGGATCACGGCAAATAAGCTGCTGCATTTGTTGTTTAGGGGAGATGCAAAAAGACTGCAGCAAGGCTGGACCCACTGACTGAAAATCATTTCTGTCACTTTATTCTTGAGAGACCACTTGTGAGGTAGTAAGAGGGACCTGCTCAGTTTGTCTTCCATCACGTTGGACTTCCCCAGAACATACATTGCTATTAGAAAGCGGTTGGAAGATATCTCCCATTGCCACACTCTGAGGGCTTCTCAACACAGGGAATAAGATCTGGTTCCCCCTTGTTTGTTGATATACCAAACTACTGACATGTCTGTCTGGACTGCAACTGTCCCAAGAGTGAAAAGTCTTAGAATGCCTCCAATGCCAAAAACACCGCTCTCATCTCCAGAACACTGATATGCAGGTTGGACTCTTTGGGGGGGCCAAGTTCCTTGGACTGTTTTCCCCAGGAAATGCCCCCTATCACTCAATCTGGGAAGCATCTGTGGTCACTAAGGCCTTGGGCTGCACGAGGATGAAAGGATGACCTTGTAACACCTGTTGTGACTGCATCCACCAGCAAAGGTATCATTTGTATACTGGAGTTACTATCTTCGTGACATGGGTGGAGAAAGCATAGACTATTGTGTTGCTAGCATCCATTGTAGAATTTTCATGTGGATTCTTGCTAAAGGCACTAAATTTATTGCCACTGACATTGATCTCAGGGTTTGCATAATCAATCAGGCTGAAATTCTGGTACTGCAAATTTTTTTCCTGACCCGCATCCTTATAATTTGCTCTCCTGATAGTGGACGGGAAGCTACCATAGACACTGTGTTGAATACTGCTCCTATGAATTCTAATGTCTGGGCTGGTTGTAAATGAGACTTGTAATTTATTGTGTTATTCCGAGATGTGAACAAGTCTGTAGCACCTGATTTCATGCTATTGGTAGATGCATGGTTGGAGCAGTAATGAGCCAGTCATCTAAACATGGAAACACTCAGAATCCTTGCAGTCTCAAGTGAGCTGCTGCCACTGCCATGCACTTGGTGAACACTTTGGGGGACTGTTGAAGACAAAAGGCAGTGCTCTGAACTGATAGTGACTGGTTCCTAGATGGAAGCACAAGCACCTTCTAGATTGTCTGTTCATCTTTATGCGATACTACGCATCCTGAAGCTCTATCGAGCACATCCAGTCATCCTTGCCCAGAAAGGGCAGAATGGACTGAACCGTGGCCACCCAGAAGTTGTGTGTCGAACTGACTTGTTCAATACACTGAGGTCCACAACTGGTATCCAATCCTCCGTTTTCTTTGGCACTAAAAGGAATCTTGAATATGTTCCGGATTCTATTTTGTCTTGTGGGACCTTCTGGATTTCTAGAGCTGCTGCTTTCCACTGATTGGGTGGAACATCAGGAAATTTTCTTGACAATGGAGAAGGTAGAGAAAATGGAATTATATAACCTCTGGAAATAATTCTCTGCACCCAACTGTCTTTTGTTATATCTAGCCAGGCTCTCTGGTGCAGAAATAAACAACCCCTGACTGCCTCCAGAGGTAAGCAATTGGGCCTCCATTCAGGAGCACTGAAAGGGTCTGTTGGAAAAAGACCCCCAGTTTTGCAGACCTCTGCTGCCATAGGGTTGTCACCTTCTATTATAGCTCCCCCTCTGCCTCGTGGGGAACTCTCTCTCAATGTGTGTCCTGGAAAGGACCCTGTGATATTTTGAACCTCATTTTTGACCTCCCCACTGATTCCTGGAAAAGGTCCTTTGAGGGACTGAAAAATGTATGCCCACTGCAGAGGGGGGGGGGGGTCTTTCCTTCTCACACCTGGAGTGCATTTCCTTCACCATGAGGCCAACAAAGAAGTGCTGTCAAAAGGAACAATGACAAATGAAGACTTGAAGGGCTACACAAAATCACATAGGTGTATCCAGGCATGCCTCCTTATGGAAACAGCTGAGCCCACAGCCTATGAGGCACCTTCTGCAGTGAGCAAGATAAGCCTGCTGGGCAAATTAGATATAGCTTGTAGGGTAGCTGAGAGACTGCTGAAGATTGAGCCTCAGCAGTTTCGGTTCCAGAAAGAGATTTTGATAGTTCTTTAATCATATCTCTTTGAAGCCTCACAAAATGTGCCAAATAGTTCAGCAATCTGAGTTCAAAAGTCACTGAAGCATAAATATGCTTCCCAAATCTGTCCATCACCCTAGCCTCGCTATCAGGATAGACAGTGGAACTTTACTCTGTGAGTTCCTTTTTGTAACTGCCACCATGATCATGACATCTACTGGCACCCTTTTTCCATAAAATTCCCTGCCTACTGGGGGAGTCAGAATCCGGTCTGGCCTCTAGGGGACTGGCTCAACCATATCAAGTTCCTTCCATGCCCACTTAGAAATCAAGTAAATAAGCTCATTGGCAGTGGAGAAACCCAGGAGGTAGACAGGCCAGTCCCAAATGCTTCCAGAAATATGGATTCCTTCAGAGAAGGGTCTTGGGAAGACCAGCAACCCTTCTGCTTAAGGATCTCAAGAATGTCTTTCTCCAAATGAGATGTCATAAGGTGATTTTGGAGACCCTTCTCCATTGAAATCTGTGTCCTCAGTGACAGACTCTGGAGGAGAGTCCAAGTGTCTCCTTTTGCTCTTTCTCTTCCTAAGGACTTCCAAGGTGGAGTGGTCTGCTGAAGTATCAGAAGAGATTAGGACACCCTGCTGGGTATTCTGGTAGCTTTGCGCTGGCTGTCCCTGTGGGGTAGAATGTTGAGGATCACGTTGCAAAGTCATCTGAGGAGTAGAGGGTGGATCTGAGGGGATAGGGCCCATTTGACTTGCCTGAGCAGAGAACACCCTCTTTACAACCTCAAAGGCAGATTGCTCCAGGGAAAAGGAAGACAAAAGAGCTGTGAAATTGAGTTTCTGGCTTGTCACCTCCCTCCACCTAGAGAACAATCCAACTGAAGTGGAAGTCAGAGCCAAGCTGTCCACTGCCAAGGGTCCAAGAGGAAGAGACTGCTCTGAAAACCTCGGAGTCGATTCCAGCCTCCCAGATCTGCCACGGATGCTTTGCTCAAAGAGTCATCCTGATCCATGGATGTCAGAGCCAGTGTACTCAGAGCAGTATTTGGATCCGAAGATGTTTTCTTCAGATCCGAAACAGATGAACCCGGAGTGCTCGGATCAGAAGACTCTAAAACAAGAGGTTAAGCTTACCAACAATGGTAGGAAAGTTTACACTCAAAAGTGTATGAAAAAGGACAGTAGTAACAACTTAAAAATAAAATTAAAGAAATAGTCACATATAAGGATTTTTTTAGATAAGAAATGTCAAAAAAGGCTTGCCTTTCACTGTACATATCTAGATGCGAAAACAGCAAGCAAGATCTGAAAAATGTTAGGGCTTGGGGCATTATGGATGGGGAAGGTGCTCAAGAGTTTGTTGGAGGCCACAAGCTGGTATAATGGCCGAGTCAGATCAGAGGATCCAACTCCAAACCCATCATTTGAGGAAGAATGAAAACTGACATCAGATGTTGTCTATTTGCAGATGATATTATTTTGTACCTGACAGAACCAGAAAAGCACATCTAAGTGTTGTAGAACATTCTGACACAATTTCATTTTTGGGGGCTATAAAATTAATAGAGATAAACCAAAGGCTATAGCTGTAATTATGTACCCACATTTGAATCGGTTCAACTATGGCAGCTAAGGATATGTGGGAAGAGTAAATAAAAGATCATACAAAAACTAAAAAACTGGAAGTACTTGCCTATGATTATGGATAGTAAGTTACAAGCATTAAAAATGTTTTTAGTCCCTTTTATTTTATACACAGGTCAAGCATATTTTTAACAATCTGAGGAGAAGTTGTAGATAGTAATTAATAAAGAGTTGAAGGATTTTATGTGAGAGGGGAAGAAGGCAAGAGAAACTGGATAAGGTGATCCTTCCTACAGAAAAATGGAAGTTTAGGATTAACTGATTTGAAGGGATATTTTAAAGCTACACAGTTAAGGTTCTTATACCTAACACAAGCAGAAAGAAAGCTACAATTCAAAGTGGAAAGGGCCGAAGATGAAGCAAGGGGGTAATTCAAGAAATAAGGAAATAATGCGATACTGGATGCAGATCCTTACGAAAAATAACAGTCATACAGAATATTAGATTCACAAAGTAGCGGAAAGTACACTAAGAACTAAGCCAACAGGGAATTGCAGAAAGGAGAGTTTGCCGATAGGGATAACTACAAATAGGGGTACAGAGAATAGATAAGAGAAGGTTGGAATTTATTGGATGAAGCTGACAAAGGAACCAAGGTACAGGGAGGAAAATATTACAGAGGGAAAGGTAATAGAATGGGAAGAGGTCTAGAAGACATTTGGATCGCAAGCTAAAGACTGCCTTCTCTATCAGAGATTGATAGAGTACAGGCAAAGAGAAAGGGTTGGGAATCCTAAACAAAAGACCTGCTCTAGTTGAGCTTTTTATTGAATCTAGAATACAAGCAGATGTTAAAAAGGGATAATTCATAGGGCATATAATAACTATAGGACTTGATCGGAGCAGGTCAGAAAAGATTGGGAAGAGAGATTAGATAAGCAACTAAAGAAACAAAGGCAGGATGTACGGCTCCCAAATACACAACAAAGTCTACAAGATTTAGGACTTTTGTCTAGAAGTGCCTGCATATGTACATTTATACTCTAAGCAGACTCCAAAAAAGTTTTTCCTCAGGTAGAGGGCAAATGTTGGAGGTGTAATGGAAGAGAAGGTACACTGGAGCATATGTTCCCAGAATGTAATGAGTTGGAAGAGTTTATAAATTCCCTACAAGGTACTCCATCATGAATACTGGGCAAGCAAATAAGTGTAACTAAGGAAATAATTTTTTTGAGCTGGGATCCAGGATCTGAAGTGTTTAGACATAGTAAGGCCTTGTTAAGTTTAATTCTGGTGGCTGTCAGAAAAGCAGTTACTAGAAAATGGAAATTAAAGTCTAAACCAACCATACTTCAAGCAGTGAATATTGGAACACAGATAAAAAAACAGGAAGTGGGATCTTTAGAAAAGGATATGAGCAAATTATACAGAAAAAATGGAAATTGTGGGAACAAAGCATGCAGACAATCCTTTGAAGGAGTAATGAGGTTTAAGAAAAGGCAGGAATTGAACAATTTATATAATGGTGGTTTGACTATAATGTATAGACAATATACATAATGTATAATGTTTGTAAATGAGAAATTGTTAATATGATTTGATTTCTTTTATATAAATGTAAGTTTGTCTGTGTCAGAGATTATAATTCAATAACGGTATTAAAAAATTCCTGTTTTTATAGATGTGGATGTCTAGATTAATGTGGATTAAGCTAAAGACATTTTTTAATGCCTGTTGCTGTGGTACAGTGCTCCTTGACACCAGCTCCCATTATTCTCACTTGACACAAAATATCATGCAGTTGGCCACCCACATTGAGAGGGTTTGCCTACACACTAGCACAATTAATCTGCCTGGCATAAAGGAAATGAAGAGTTGTCCCTTGCCTTGTCCTCGATTCTAGCAATTCAATACCAGAGTTGCTGAACATTTAAGTTAGCTCAAAATCATTTATTTATTATTTTAAAGGTATGTGAAAAAAGTGGAAAGCTAAACTGCTGAATTCAGTGCCAACTCAATCTTGGCCATATAAGAGGGATTAGTTCTAAGGTTGACCCTGTTCTTGTGGAAGACTAAGTAGGGATCCTTGCATATGATGCCCTATATTTCTGTCACTCTTCTGGCTTAAGTAACATTCAAGAAGCAGAGAAACTTCAATGGCACAGAAGCACTGGGCTCAAGGTCTCATTGATTGCCCCTTTAAAAACTGGCTGACTTCGCTGTGGATCAACAAAGATGATTCCACTGAACAGGTATGCCACAAATGTAAAAAGATGCACTTTAGTTTAGGGATAAGACAGTTTCTTTGAAAAAAAAGCTCTACCAAGTATTGCAGGACTTGAGGCTCAAAGCACTGTTTTGAGCATAAATCTCTAAAAGTATACCACAAGAACCTCTTCTATTTAGCTAAATAATATTTTCTCATACTATATCTTCTAGTTTCCTGCCAAATCATAGAAATCTCCACCAAGAGGCTCTCCTTAAATGGTATTAGGTTTAGAGGATCCATACAGCAAGGCTTATATTCCTGAAGTTAGAGTCCTCCCTCTTTGGATCAGAAACACACTGTGCTAAGGAGTAGTATGGGCCACTCTTCAACCATATGACTCAGCATGGAGAGCCACAGTTGCAAAGATCAATGTGGGGTGATAAGCAGAACCCTGTGTCTGTATGTCCTTATTTTCTGCAATACCCTTTGCAGCCGTGGTAATGGTGGGAATGTATACAACAGATACCCCTGCTATGGTATGCTGAAAATATTTGCTGACAAGTTCTTTCAGCTTGGGAACCCAGACCAAGGGTCTGTAGCAGATGGTTCAGGTACTTATTAAGCTGTTGATCTTACAGGACTTTTAGATGCATAGAAGTTTGTAGCCCTTACATTGTAAGTATGCATAACTCAGAGGTATGTAGAACATTTTACATGCTGTCTCTATTCATGATGGACATGGTGCACCTGAGGTGGATAGATCTATGAGGGCAAGACCTTGCTTAAAAAAGATCTCTATAAACATCTATGGATCTAGCTTCTGCTTGTAGTTGCAGAACATGGAACATGATAGTTTTCAAGAACAATCTGAGCTTAAAGAATGTATAACCCCCATACGCATTGCTCGCTCCAAGATAAACAGAGCCAGCCTGTACTTGCACTAGTGGTATACAAGGATAGATTCCTGACTACTACCCAGGTTACCAGAGATTGGTTAGCAGGTCAGGTGGTTGACAACACAGGTAAAGAGAATGGGTGTGCATACTTGGATGTTGGGGCCACTGTTCTCAGGGAGGCAGGAAGACACACCAGCCATTCATTTGCATGTCCTTTCCTATGCGGGACAGGTGGACAGAAGGTGCAGGAAAATAGGCACAAAAAAAGTCCACCTTGGCAGCAGTGTGGCACTGCCTTGGGGTGCCTCAATCACCTCACTGGCCCAGTGCATAGGCCACAAAAGTCCAAGGAGACTAGATAAGTTTGGCAGACATGGAGAAAGATGAAGCGTCCCCAAGGGGAGTAGCTGATGGTCAGGGACACCAAAAAAATTAAAAACAGATGGAGTCAGCTTGTGACATATCAGGGAATGTGTCCTTTGCTGTTGACATACATCACTGGGGCATGGTGTGTAATCACCCTTAATATCTCGGATGTCATTATCATCCTGAAGACCGTTAAGGCCACAACAATTGCCATAATTTCTTTCACATTTACATGCTTGCTCAGAGTGGTCATTTCCCAGTTCTGCTCACCTTGAGGTTTGCTAAGTGCGCATTCCCATTGGAATGTATGATGTAATCATAGTTAGAATCTACACCCTCAAAGGCAAGACCAATAGGCTGCCTGAACTCACCTGCCTGGTCCATCAAGAAAAGTCTATTTAATAGCTAACACAAGTAACATCCATTGTTTGGCATGGCACAAATGCTTCCAAAGATTCATCAGATACCATTTGATCTTTCTCATACGAGGCCTGCCAGAGATACCAAAGACATTTTGCTGCTTGTCTACTGCATCATTACTACATTTAACTGCTATTAATGAGGTATCCTGGGCTATTATCAAGTCCTACTGATGCAGTATTTTTGGCCTTAGACAGTGCAATAAGGACCTGCTTCCTAGTAGAAGTTGGATAAGCTATGGTTGGGATATTTCCTGACGGGTATCAGTGGAAGAAAGCAGGGTAAAATTAGAGATGAATTTAGGCAACAGATTTGTTATATAACACAGCTAAGTATAGGTGTGCCTCCATTTACAAGTATTGCCTTTGAGGTTTTGGACAGAGCTGAAGAATGTTTTATGGTTATCCTTAGCTTGGGAAGCTAGTTTTACCTCAAATAAATTTGACTTTGGTAGACTTAATTAGTTCTCTGAGATGTTTATTTGGTTTGATGAAGGAGTTCTTATCTTGCTAGTCATTGCATTTCCTATTTTTGGCTATGATTTTCTTCCTTTTGTTATACAACCTACTAATGTTGGGATTTTACTAGGGTATGTTGCTTTTTGAGTTTGTCCTATGCTTATTTTGTGTCAGCACTGCTGCCTCTATGTGGCTGTACAGATGACTGCAAAGGAGCTTTGTGAACTACTTCCCACAGGTAGTGGTGTTCCCTGGGTTTGGGCAGTTTGAAATTTCGCCAGGGTTTCACTTAAAAGTAGGAAGTTTACTTTGAATGAATTCCTAGAAGTTCCAGGGTTATCAGGTGTTTTGGGTTTTATTTTTACTTAGAGGAGACAGCTTTGTGGTGAGATCTGAACTGTGAGAACGTTATACTTTGTGCGTGTGTGTGTGTATGTGTGTGTGTGTGTGTGTGTGTGTGTGTGTGTGTGTGTTCAATGTTCCCCCATGTTGGTGAGGACTAGGTGAAGGATGTTTGAGAATTAGGTGGTTGTCAGCAAACATAAGACAAAGTCTGCATTGTCTCAGGATGCCCATTTCCATCAACCTGGCAGTGCAGATCCATGTTTTATCGTATGACTATAGTGGGCTACAGGGGGAGATGTACCAAGGGATTCTATGCTCCTCTTTATGCAACCGTTGTGAGGGAGAACAGGTTTGCTAGGGTCCTAGTTGGGTAAAAAGTACAATCTTAGTATAATATGGAGTAAGGCCCTCTTTCTCCAAGCCTGGTGCTTGCAGAGCAACTAAGTGCTCAGGAACTCTTCGGGATAGTTTTTATAATGAAGATGAGATTCTAAGTACCTGCATCTATGCAGGGCACAGTGCAAAACAATCTAGCTCCCAGGCCAAGCACAACATGCAACACTTTATGGTTAGCTCAGTGATTCTCAGCACATAAGAAAACAGACTACACTCAACTCTCACCAGACGGCAGACCTAACTTTTCTAACTTTGAATCACTAAAATTAAAGCACAAAGTGCAGTGAAAAAAACTGAACAGTAAACCAAACTGCCATCACTTAGAATTAGGCAGAAATGCAGAAGCTTGACAGATGATTACAAAAACTCTGCAAATAATTTGAAAATATAAAAGCAGCTGTAATAGCAAAATGGAACAGTACTTTAAAGTAGTTAGTGCAAACAACTCAAAATAATTCAAAGCTATAACAGCAACACTTGAATATTTCAAGATAAAGTGAAAAATAGTACTGCAGAGTACTTATCTAGCAGTGGATGGCTCTAGGTTAGCAGAACACCTCAGCAATCAATGGCATGGTCGCACAGCATTTTCAGTAAAGTCCAGCACATGTCAGAAACCAGCAGGAAACAGAGACCCCCCTCTACTCCTTCCCCTCTCCATGGGTAGAGCAATAGCATTAATCTCAAGATGGCTCTTAAGACATTTCAGGCTTTCCACTGATTGGTAATCACAAGGAATGTCAGGATAGAAGGACTCTTTGCTCCTTCTCTCACCAGGAGCAAAACAGAAGCACTAATCCCAAGCTGATTCCTGAAAAGCATCTCTCAGGCTCTCCAGTGACTTGTAGTCTAGACCAAGATGTCACAAATTTTAAAAGTAAACTGGAAAGAAGGTATTAACACTCTGAGTATTGCTGTGTGACCTAACTGAGTAGGATAATACGAAACAGAATCTACCAGCCCTGCATGGTGACTATCCACACAGTACCTATCTATAATGTTGGTGTCATGAAGGCCATGAAATGTTAAGCATAATGACAACCCTGAGGGTGACAATGGCAACACAACTGCTACTAGTGACAATGATAGCTTGTTGCTTATGCAAATTTGTTAAAGCTACGGCTACCCCTACAGTACTTCCACTACTTCCCTGTTATAATATCAGATTTTATGACAATAAACCTCACTGGCCGTGGTGCTTCATGTCAGACTTCATAAATTTCTAAATCTCTCCTCATTTGCATAAACAGAGTCCCTTATTTTAATAATGCAGCTCATTATCATATCATTATAATGATATTGGCATATACTATGAGCAACCATGTTATCAGCGTCTTCCACTTGCATATATTGTCAATCTGAATCGTGGCCACTCCTCAGGCGCAACTGCTGGATGCATTGTGCCAAATATTTATAAATCTCAGCTATGGTCTTTTCAATATTCTTATGTATTTTCTTCCTTTGACATTTGTATCAAATCTTTTTTTTGATCACCTTTATTAAATCTTCACAGTCTAATTAATGATAGGTACACATTCATTAATAGAAAATAAACCACTATTTTTTTTATAATTTTCGTGCATTATACACATTTAATTTTAATAATCTTTCATTAACATTACACAAATTGCTGACTTCCTACCATCCCTTAAAACCCCCTCCTCTTCCTGAACATTACTCTATATGCACTGTTCCCACAAATTCAACTTATTTCTATGCAATTTGCTCCTGTTTCTGAAGCACTTGCATCCAAGTTCATATATCTTCTTTACAATATCGGGTCTATATTATATCATGGAACACTTAAAAAAGCTAACGATGATTAATCGATCCCATGTAAGCGAAAGCTTACAATGTCGAAACCTCAGAACAGCGATTTCAAATCGCTGTTCCCACAAAAAAACAACTTTAAAACCCCACCCCCCCGACGTGGGGGGCTGTGCCCCCCCACACCCCCTATTTAAATATACCAACTCCGAGATCGCACCACAGTGCGAAAACAGCAAATTAATGGAAGCTGCCAAGCAAATTCTTTCCCAGGGAAAGAATTTGCTTAAAAGCCACTTCGATGTTTTGCCTTTTTGTTCTTTTACGTTCGATCAAGACGCATTCAACAGAATGCGTCTTTGATCACGTAATGGGAACCCTATAATATCAAGTACTTCAATTACAGTTGGTTTAAATTTCAATTTCTATTTTATTGACAGCCAAAAGCATTAAACTTGATTAGGCCTTTCTACCATTCAGATCATATATCCCAGATCAAAAGAATTATTTCCTTAATTACAACTATTTGATCCCACAACATTTCTGACAAAGTACCCTATAAGGAATCTTAAAATCTCCCAAATTGTTATATTCCAAACAACATATGCTCATAATCACTCTCTGTTTCCCATCACACCTGCAGCATTTGCTGCCTACATGATGGGAAACAATTCTGAAGTTTGTTTGGGGTACAAAAATACCTATGCAAATACTTCCAAGCAAAAATCCTAAACTTTGCTAATTCTTCCCTTTTAATAGCAACTCCTGTTCTAGACTCAACTAAAAATGCTAGCAGAACTGGTCTTTCACTTATAGGTTCAAAGGTAAGTATTAGGCTGCCCTTGCAAGCCATTTTTAAGCCTGGCCAATTTCTCTTTTGGTGCTTAAATTAAACTATCTTTTTGGTGTTACATTGGCCTTACACATCCCATGGTTTGAAGTTATATAGTACCTCTAGTAAGGATAAATGGAATCGTATCATACATACTTTGAGGGGTAAATGCATGGGATAAAGCATTTAGGAGTTGCCTTCATTCATTAGTTGCATAAGGTGCAGTCCTGGAGTACATTTTCTGCTTTTCAGCCATAAATCCAAGATGTATTTGGATACTGTCAGGGATGAACTTTGCTTTACATGGATGGGGAGTCTGTTATGTTGATGCTGCAGAAAAGGTTTAGATCCCTAGACAAAGTATTTCCATCGCCACTGGATTTGCTGATGTGTAATAAAATCATCAGTACTGGGTCAGAGGAAGCCTTGCATGCCAGACACAGGTCACCTCTTAGCAGCCATTATGATACAGAGTACAGTGACAGGACTTTGAGTCAGTCGATGTAGGACAAATTGTTTAGGGGTCTTGTAGCCTTTTAGCAAGGTATCGCTGGGTGCATTCCAACTGTTGCATGTGTGGACAGACATATGCAAAAGGGGTCATTATACTCAATGACTGGCCTAACAAGGGCTGAATTACATCCCCTAGAACTAGGCACAATTCCTTTGTTTATAAACTGTGCAATATAGGAGGACATTAGGTCAATGGACACATGTTGGTCAAAAGTTAGTTCACTGTCCACATAAGCTCACAAACAACTGGTTAAACTCTCAGGGGTGTATTCTCAATGTGGTAGTTCCCTGGAGTAGATGCCTTCCCAAAGGATATGATAATATATTTGTTGGCATTTAGTTTCAGTCTATGATTTTGGCACCAGTTATTTATTTGGGACAAACCTTCTTGCAGGCTGACTAAGTCATTAGGGGATTCAATGACTGCTCCTAGCTTGCAGTCATCTGCAAACTTAGTCAGCCAGAGCCCTTTAGTATTGGTTTTTACTTCATAGAAGGAAATGGCAAACAAGAGAGGCTCCAGTACATAACTTAGCAGTCCCCTAACCCATTTGTCTATACTCTATCAACCCACCACTTTCAAATATTGATCCTGAAGACAGGCAACAATTAACAGTTTCCTGTTAAAATGAATACTACTTTTAAGATCTTTAATTCTGATGGCCAAAACCCAGTGATTACAGAAGTGACACTAGAAGACCTGCAGACTGATAAGAGAATGTAAAAACTCCTCTGAAACTAGGCATACGTGGAGCCAATATGTAAATAGCTTTTGTCCTGTTACCACTAAATTCACTCAAGTATGTGTTCATGAAGCATTTACATAATTTCCCATTAATAGCCAAGCAAATCAATTTTCAAAGTGCATGAGGGGGATCTGTAACATTATCCACAGTAGGATTTCAATCTCAAAGGCAAAAAGGGAAGCTTGGATTTTCATTCAAAAATTCTTTATAATTATTGAGAGAACCATGAACTGAAGCAATTATTTCATTTCTTCCATCACTGTTAATAGCAACAGTATTTTCAGTTTAAGTCAGTAATATATTTGTTCTACTTTGATTTTAAAATTCGATCATTTAACAAAAATAAAAAACCAGTAGAGTGGTGGGTGTCTGGGTGAAGATGCAAATCTTGTATCTGATTCCACTTCATCCCCCACCAAAACTCATCTTCAAGAGGTAGATGAGTCTCTTGCATACATACGTCTTTTTCTATTTAGCTTAACTATACCATTTCTTACTTCGGTTTCCTAATAAGTTTAATGTCACAGATGTTAACGGACAGTAATTCTGGAACAATCATTCCTTTAGCTTCTGAATATAAGGAAAGAAAAAGTAAACAGACAATTGCAAGCTGGGTCAAATGGAGACAACTACAAGGCAAAGCATGGCTAACAGCAATTAAAAAGTCCAAGTCCCATATGTCTATTGCGAGGTTTACAGGAGAGGAGGTGCACAGTCTCCAATATCATCAAGATTTCACAAAGGAGGACCAGCATCAGATAGAAAATCTAGAACAGGAATGTGTCAGTATGTCAACGTCAGTTTGTTTGAATGCCAGTTGACTGAAAGCATTTAAACAAAAGTACTTTTGTTGATAGTGGAGAATTCTCTTCTCGACTGTTGTCTGACCTTAGAGTAGGCATATTTAATTTCTGGGGTGTTGAGGTGTCCCCCAGCATGGATTTTCCTTGGGTTTTGCTGAAAGTGCTTTTGGCAAAATATTTTCTTTCAATTTGTATTTGAGCATACTACTGTCAATCTAGCAACATGAATCCTTCCAGAACTCTAACAACTTTAACTTTGTTTTAGTCTTCAACTGAGAATTAAAGGAAAGTTGGTTATTTCATTTAGGTCAGTCTGGGAACAAAAATGATTTCACGTCTTCTGTCAAAAGTTTATTTTCAGTGTATAAAACTAAATGCATTTGTTATATCTTTTGGTAGATCAGGAAAAACCAGTGAAGTCACTGTTCTATATCCTCCTTTTTCTGCTTACTTGCTTTAGATAACAGCTTATATTTATGCTTGGTATATAAGAATTTTACTAATGCAGGTCTCTGGTGACTGCCTTCCTGGGTTCTGTTGACTTGATTGATACAAAGTGTCCTTTTGTCAGGAATATTTAGTACTTTTGAAGAGATTCTTTGAATACTCTTGTTCAGACCCACAATACAAATCCCAATTCTCTGGAATTCCCAAAAACCTCAGAGGATGCCCTTTTAGCTCCTGATTCCCAGTCCAACATCTTAATGAAATTATGTTTCCTATTTTTTCATACGGAGACTGCG
This sequence comes from Protopterus annectens, assembly GCF_019279795.1. Lineage (NCBI taxonomy): Eukaryota > Metazoa > Chordata > Ceratodontiformes > Protopteridae > Protopterus > Protopterus annectens. The sequence goes on from NC_056741.1 coordinate 1,335,456,627, forward strand.
CCTCCTCATATTTCTCAGTTGCTTCTTTTAGCTCCTGCTGCATGTTAATATTTACTTTGCAAAACTGATTACATGTTATTGACAATTTGTTTACCTCTTGTATAAAGACATCCACTTTTTTCTAAATGAGGTATGTGCTGTAACTATCTAGTACTTCACTCCAGCATGGGGGGAGCTAGGAAAAGACTTTGGGGGATTTCTGCTTCTTGTTATTCTCCAATTTGTCTATATTAAACAACTCCACTGGGAGAACCCATAAAGTGACTCACCTCTGATTTACTGAAAAATCACTGCTTCTAGAGATATAACTGAATTGCTGTTGCTTTAGCAAATCACTGTTCAGGTCCCTTGTTATTTTAGGCATTGACTTTGTTGGATAGATCTACAGTTCACAACGTTTATATTCCCCAAGCATTAGCCAAAACACAATGCTAATGACAGTTTTCTGTAGGAAACCATTGTTGACTGTTCTGTGTGATGACACAGATTCCTTTGTTTAAGGAGACTCCTCCCTTTTTCATGACTCTGCAGCCATGGAGTTGGTATACATAAGTTTAGGGGGTCTTGCCCCAAACATGAAGGATGCAGGGGGGATGTGCCACCTGGAAAAACAGTGTGAATTTTCTCATTTATGGTGTTTTGTGCATTTATGTTCCTTGATTTGTTGTGTTGACGTGTTGTGTTTAACCTTTCATAGTGGAACCACTTCTTTGCTTTCAGCAGTTTCAGTAAGGTTCCAATACTGGGAGGGTCCAATTCTCCCCTAGCAGGCCTAGAGTTTTGGGGGCTATTCCATTGTTTTGAACAAGTCTGGTTCTAATAGGCTCCTGAGCTTAAGATAACACACTCAGACAAGTAAATATTAAAGTACACATTGCCCTTCCATGCCATTTACTAACTGGTCACCCAAAGCTTCTTGAGCCATAAAGCTAGAAAGCACCACACTGACTTGGACAGACATCCATTACAAACAAAGATGAATTTGCTAATACACAGAAAGCACACAAATAAACTCCTTAAATCTTTCATTAACTTTACATTACAGTAACTTTTCATGGAGTAAAGATGCTTTTGAGCTTCTCTTATCTTCATGTTTAGTTAAACAGATGTTCTTTCCTGGTACTCAGAATTTCCTCTGATGCCAGTTGCTTCCTTGAACAAAACTATGGTTACCAGCACCTCAGTCGGTATTAAAATTAACCTCCCCATATTATCAAATATGGTGAAGGGGGACTCTTCAATCAATATCATAGTTGAACAGCGAAGCAACATGCTGCTTTCCATATCACTTCCCCAAAAAATCTGTTATGAGGGAGAACCAGCAGACCATGTGAACTAGTAAAACACACTTGTAATGGGCATAGAAGCAGGGTATTATCAATAGTTAAAGTTGTGAAAAAAAATTGTGCGCCCCTTTTTACTGCTGCAGCTGCTGAAACTCATTGGATTTCACAACTACTGCATTGGACAGGCACGTTTGAGCATCTATGTGACAAACACTTCTCCTGTGACTGACCTAGCTGTTTTAGCCTTACCGTTATGTATCTTTACCAAATACAAACGTTATTGCTATTTGGAGCAATAAACTGATCCACTTGCTGTAAAGCAATGGCAATAAAGTAAAATAGTTTGCTCAAATCTTCTAAACTAGACGTGGGTGCATAAACCAAGGCAGATTTGCTCATTTTTTTACTCCTCCTCTTCACTGTTGAAGTATTAGTTGATTATCTGTGACTGATCTTTTGTTGGAAGCCTAGACTGACAGCTGAGAAAGATTTAAAATGATGAGCCACAGGTTTAAGCTAGACTAAAACATATTAGGTTTTCACTCCTAAAATTAGGCCACACATTATATATATATATATATATATATATATATATATACATATATATATATATATATATATATATATATATTTTAGAGTCTTGTTATTGACTTATTTAATGACTATTAACATACTAACTATACATTAATTCACGGCTTACTTTTTATATAAGCACAGCCATCCTACCACCTCTATTTTGTCCATGCCCAGTGAGAAGTTAAAGATTATGAAGTGGAAAGATGCATGTTTTTTCTGATTGAGTGACTGGAAAAAAACTAGCATTGGATACTGGGAAGTTGTGTTGGTGAAGCCAGTGACTGTTACATTTCACGTTACCTGCAGTGATCCAAGTACTGGAGATAATTGCACAGCCAGCAGAAAGCTGATCAAGCAACAGCTTGGAAAGTATTAAGTAGCTTACAGTTGTGATGACTCTGGGCAGCCACAGTGGTGCAGTGGTTAGCATTGTCGTCTCACAGCAAGAGGTTCTCCAGTTCGATCCTCGGCTGGGGTGCCTTCTGTGTGGAGTCTGCATGTCCTCCCTGTGGTCGTGTGGGTTTCCTCCAGGTGCTCCAGTTTCCTCCCACATCCCAAAGACATGCTGCAGGTGGATTGGACACTCTAAATTGGCCCTAGGTGCGAGTGCCTGTGTGTGTGTGCCTTCTGTGGAAGGTTGGGTGCCGGGCTGGCAACTCGACACTGTAAAACTCCACTGCCAATCATGAGCAGACAGGTGATCCGCTGTGGCGACCCCTAACTGGGAAAAAGCCGAAAGAAGAAGAAGACAGTTGTGATGGCTCTGTGGTAAAACAGGACTAGACAGTACTTGTAAGTAATGCTAATTAATGTTCTACAATTTATGCACTACAAAAGGCAGGACTGTTTTCTTGGAATTTTCTGGAAGCTTGCAGGAACTTCATCTGTAAGATGCTAAGTATGCCTGTGCAGTACATAAGCAATAAAAGAAACTGGATAATTACCATGCATTAAGTTCAGGGACAATCTCAGGCTTGACATATTATTTGTACGATGAATCAACTTAAGAAACAGATATATTATTTTGCTGGATGTTTGCCCCTACTGCTTGTTAGTTCAGTCAATACACCCATTTATTTCCCCATCACTATAGTCAGTCAGGAGAGGCCACGATTTAGGCAGCCATCAGAATTGGTTCAGCTTTTTCATGCATGCACTAGGCTCAGCACCTGGAGGGCAGTCATGCAAAGGGCTGATCATGGAGGCTATTGCCCTCACTTCAGCAAGGGGTGCTCACTCCAAGTAGTCCTGCCCCTCCTGGGGAAACAAACTAAGTAAGTTTCCAGGTCTCTAGAAGGAGAGAGTTGCCCCTCAGGTGCATGCTTCAGCAGAACTGAGCAGACCATGCTCCTTCATTCCACTCCTTCCTTGGTTGGCTCCTCCAGAGCTGCAGTAGCAAAAACCCCTGTCAAATGGCTCACAGTAACTCAACATCAACAATAATTTTATTAAGGAGTTTATGTGAGAACAAATACAATAAAAAGTTGAAAATAAAAACAAACACCACAATATGACAATCGTGACTAGACTAGAGTATACCGATTTAACAGATTCCCCTGCAAAATATATGGTGCAGAGACAACACCTTAAAAGCAGGACCACAGCAAATGGCAAATACAATGTACTATGTACAACTGTAGAGATTAATGTCTATGACAGACTGGGTCCTACTCCTGTAACATTGGCATGTTTTAAGCTTAGAGATGTCAGGATAATCCAAACTGCAAAAGCATCATCAGAGTAGAGAGGGTGATGTTAGGCACAATAATGTAGTCAGAGATCAGTAAATAGGTTGGCCATCCTCTCAATGTAGGTTTGTGTTGTCAGCTGACCTTGGAGCTCTAATAAAATGACAACAATGAACCGGTCACCAAAGGTTTTAGAATGTGAAGCTAATAAAGCTTTTTTCGCTGTCCATTTCTTAATACTTCTCTTTGTGTTTAGCATCTTTCCTACATGACCTTTGTTTCTCAAACTCCCAAATGTTCTTTGGAAAACTTATCTACTAATGGTGACCTTTAAATTATTTTTCTCATTCTGCAGTTTTAGATGATTTCCAAATGGCCCTTCTTTCTTTTCTAGGTTGCCTGGCTGAACAAAGCATAGGCAGATTTGCGACTGGTGTGACTGCATGAGCCCAAGAGATAAAGCTGCTCAAAATAAAAGTCTGGGTTAGAGTCTGCTTCTTGAACTTATACCTCTAAGCTTTATTTTTCTTAATGCATCAACAAATCAGTAAAAACTAAATGAAAACTCCAGCCAAGCTAGAACTTCCACTGAGTGACCTCTCAAACCTCTTGCATCAGAGGCACATGGGATATATTGCAAATGACCCTTAGGAACATCAGGTGTTTCAGCTATATGGCGATTCTGAATGCCCATGACTTCTTTTTAAGTCGTTTCAATGGACAATTTTAGGCCAATAAAGCCAAACCTGAAGGCTTGAAATTGTCCATTGAAATGACTTAAAAAGAAATAAGTCATGGGCATTCAGAATCGCCATATAGCTGAAACACCTGATGTTCATAAGGGTCATTTTCATATATCCCATGTGCCTCTGATACAAGAAGTTTGAGACGTCACTCAGTGGAAGTTCTAGCTTGGCTGGAGTTTTCATTTAGTTTTTACTGATTGTTTTTGATGTGTGACCTTCTCACTTTTTTATCTAATGTATCAACAAGAAAAAAAAATTAAAAATGACTGAGCAGAATTCATCATAACACCTAATCATCTGAAAATGGGTAGCTGATTTCTAGTTAAGCATGCTGCAAGACAAAACGTGGAAGTAGAGGGAGCTGCCACCTATTTGAAATAATTGATGCACTGCTGACACTGATGTGAAAAGCATTTCCACATGGACTGATGACTTTTTTTGAGTGACAAAGGCTTTAGTTCCACAAACTGCTAATGCTTTAAGTCGTGCTGCATGAGACAGTCTTTACAAATGTGGTTGGTTATTTTCTGTGAAGGTCCCCACTCAAAATGAAAGCATGCAGTACAGAAAATATGATAAAACAATAAATAGGAAACAGTCAAAAACTATCAAGAAATGTGACCATTTTTACAGAAACTATTTAATAGCCAGATTTGAGCACTAGCAGACAATGAGTTAATATAGCTGATCATGAGCTCTGTTGTGTCTAATATACTATTATATAAATATAATAGTGCTTTAACAAAGTAATTTACTTACTAGCCGTTGATTGTGTTCTTGTTCTTTTCTAATAATTTCAACCAGAATGTCATGCTTTCTCTGAGCCTCTTCAACCTTATCAACAACAAAAAAAAGTCCAGTTACCTTTCTCACGGAGAGCATAGGGAGATTTTTCAGTATATTGCAATGAAAGGTAAAACCAGCAACAGACGAAGCATGTTAAAAAAATCTATCCATGCAAATATGCTTTTCTCAGTGCTTTAAACAAGCTGAGATACTTAAGCATCAGCTAAGTACTTTTAAAACACAAATTCTGGTTAGACTGATTCTTGTTTCTCTAGAAAACATGGTTATATGATATATTTACAAAGGATACAAAGCTAAATTCCTTAGTACAACCTAACTTATCAAATGATTTTCAAAATGGGAAGACACAAAAAGTATAAAAGCACTTGTTACAATCAAGGACATGAGGTAAAGAAGACATTTCCTTTCCTCATTGTGCCGCATGATGCAACAGGTGAATTTCAGGCAAAACTGAATTAGCACATTTTTTCCAGATAACTAAAATCAAGGTTTAACAGGAATCAAGCAATGATAAGTTTTAAGAGGAAGAACTGCCTGTATCATTTAAATATAGATGCAGTTACCCTTTTTATGACTTTCATGGACAAAGTACTTGCAGATGTACAGTGAAAAGAAATGGAATTAGAGCTCAGTCTACATCTTCAGGGAATATGGGGTAGAAATGGATTGCTCTCCTCTGCCATGTTTGGGGGAGGGAAAGTGCTGGACAGATACTGTGTTCCTAAGTAAATACCTTTCAGAAGCAAAACAGTTCTGGAAATGATAAACTGCAGGATAATATGCCACCTGGTATGGATTAATTGTAATTTTTTTCTTGTCATATTTTAAGTAAATTAATGACTAATTGGCCAAAAACTAGGGCTTACAACAAGCAAATCTAGTACAACTTTTACATATTTTGGCACTTTCTTAGGCCTAAGCAAGGCATGTTTTTCTAATGACTTCAATGCCACTGCACTGCCATATGAAAATTCAACTTAATTATAGGGACACTTCAAGGGGTGTAACTCATCCAACTCTTTTAGCAGATTCCATTTTCAGTGAAGAGTACTCACTGTTGCCCAGATTTGTACTTCGTTAACATGACAAGTTAATTAGTAGTTCTGATTACTGATGTGTTGGGTACATAACTATTTAAAACACATTCAGCAAGCCAAGCTCACAAGTCCTTCCAAAAGTAATCTGGAAGAATCAGTTTCTAAACTGAAATAAAAGCCAACTTTGTCTCCCTATAAAACAAGTCTACACAGCAAACAGATACTTCCAAGCTGGAATCTGTATGTAAACCTATGTGTTTCAATAAATCCCAAAGAGGAGTAAATATGGGTGAAATCATGCTGAGAGATGGATAATTATCATTTCTTTGCGAAAAAACATCCCTTTTTTACTGAAGAATGCTCAGTACTATACTCAAGTGACTAACCCTTCTACATTATTAACAGTACGGCTAAACCCTACAGCCTGTTAAGTGAAACAAGAAGAGTGAGATTAAGTACATTTGTGACTACATGGAATATAATGAGAGGAGCATACTTGTGGTGAATCACGTTCAAAAGAGAGAGAAGGAGGGAGAGAGTAGGTTTCTTCAACCTGTTCCTTTAACTTTAACAGCAACAAAGGCTCACATTCAGTAAGCATAAACCTGGACAGGTATTGGCCTCTACAAGTGTCAAGTGCACATCTTTTTCCTGCTCCAAAGTTGATAAAAGAATCTTCTTTGGTAACAGCTTATAGTCAGCCACAGGCATATAACTGGGGAAACTGGTTCTGGATGGAAGGTAGTCTTGTCTGGTATGGTTTCAAATAATTCCTTCATTTTGGAAATGTCTAGAATGAGTACATAATTACTTTCTATATTATCCCCCTACAAACTGGAGGCAAATAGGGGCACAGGTAACAATTAAGGTGTCTGTTTATTTGCACATTTTTGTGGCAAAAATGCTGGTGGAGGCTCCTTGGACACTTCTGCAGCAGGCTTCAAAGTCCCTGTTTTAGGAATTGCTGAATTTCCTTATTGGAACTTATAGACTGTAATTTCAAACAAGTGTCTAAAGACCTAGATTCTTTTCATTTATGAATTCTTCTACTCGTTTGAATAATTTCCTCCATCTGATTTGTCTCTTGTTTTGGAAAAAACACTTTCAATCATTGAGAGTCACATGAATTTAATGGTCTATCACAAGCACCACTGTTTAATGATGTTAAAGCACATTCTGGTCTTTTGATGATTTCTTGGGGATATCTTTGGATATTATTAAAAAAGAGCAGCCTGGCTCTGTGGCAGATGAGGATGGAGCTTTGGCTACAACTGGGATTCGATAAGCAGCCTCAGCACTGGAAGACCCTGGTACAAAGGGAAAAAGAGTGAAGGGACATGGCCCACTACCCTCTTATGGGTTTGGGGTGGTGAGAGTAGCATGCACTTGAAGGCACACTGGGAGGTGTGATCTCCCTGGTACAGAGAGCACATCTTGTCCTCCAGGAGGAGGGGAAGGGGTGCTTGGAGGGAACACACCTTGTGGAAGTGAGGGGTTATTCCCCTCTGTTAACCAACTGCACACACTCCTATGGTGCGTCATTCAGTGTATGCATAAAACAGAAAAAAATCTTGAACTACCTCAATGGCTCAAAAACCCTTGCCTCAGTGATGGGGAACAAATGGACTGACTGGCTAAAGGGGGGGAGGTTAATGAAAGACAGACAGTGGGGTCAAAGAAAAAAAAGAACAAAATGTTATCAAAAATGACTTAAGGCAAGCCAATGCACAGCTCAAACTTCTTGGGCATACCTGGAGGATCAACAGCATTCAGATGCAGTGAGAAAACTGAAGAAAACACAGAAACAAGAGCTATATAAAGAATTTACATACATCAGCATCTATTTTGCCTTAGAACAAGACACACTTGTTTCTTTGCAGGGAAGGAAGCCACTGCTTGAAAAAAATCTAGATGTGAAATGGGATACATAAAATGGGTAAACTGATTATATCGGAAGATCTTCAGCATCTGTAATCTGTAATCATAACTTCTTCTCCATCCCACACACATAGATTGCATTCTTCCTGCGTTCTGTTGCCCTACCTCTTATGTGGCTCCCAGTACTGCAAACTACTCAAGATGTGATAAGACCAGGCCCAAAAGAGAAGCAGCATTATTTCTTTGCTTCAGGAATCTATCCCATTGAAGATGCATCCTAGCATCATCTGTGCTGCTGTCCGGACCTTCTTACTGTATCCCTAGTGATCCAAAGCCAGGTGCGATATATCTAAAATAAGTAACACAAACAGTAAAAAGTCTCAGGACACAGCCTGCAGAACTCCACTAGTCACTTCCTTTACTCAAGCACCGTCTTTCACAATAACCTTCAGTGCCATTCCATAGCCGGCTTTAGGTAACTGCGTACCCTGCATTGTTGGGTGCCCAGTGTTCCAGGGCCCCCCCAACCACAGCAACTTAACTTGTCTTGATATTTTGTAACATGTCTGTCAAACCAACAAAAAATAGTACAGCGGTCATGTATGCTTAATAAACTGGGTCTATATCATGAAATCGAAAGACGTAAATGTCGAATATGTAAAGGTCGACACCTACTTGTCGAAATATCTAAACGTCGAAAGCAGTAAATATCATAAAACAAAATACTGAAATGTTTTACTTGCCATTTCACGTACATGAAGTGAAACGTCACTCACAAGTTACTCAGTATATGTAAATTATTATATGTGGATATTATGTTTGAATTACATTATAGAAAGATATAATGTAGAATAATGAAGATATATTTGATAACGTGGAAATATGGTGTAAAGTATTAAAATATAAAGGATTGTATAAATATCAGTATGTAGACTAGTTCGGTGTGCATACCCGTTATACCGGTAGCAGCTACGGCTAACACTAACAAAACAGGACCCGGTGTGATAGGTTATGTGTACGAGCGTGTGGATTCACAAAAGGGAAGGGATATGCTTGTGACTGAAGGATATCTGTACATCTTAGAAAAGGTTGTGAAATATAAAAGGTACTGGTGCTGTCGTTTAAAGCAAAGCCATAACTAAGAGTAGGGCTGTAACAGAACAGAAGGAGTTGCAGGACATCTTAGTGAAGTCTACGGTACGTCAGCATTATCCAGATGCAACAGAGATAGATAAGTACATTGCCTGTGTGAAGCTGAAGCACATGTCCAGAGACTGTAGAGCAAATCCTGCCCTGTTAGTTGACGATGTGTTGGCTAGTACTTCCTTGGAGAGTGTTGTCACATTACCTACACATCCCTGTTACAACATGTGAATAGAGTAAGACGTAAAGGTCTTTTAATGAATGCAAAGCCTACTACTTGTCTATCTTCCATTTCATTAGATGAATTCAAGCTAAAGGAATCTAGCTTTATTCAGGAACGCAAGGTGGATGCACATTCTAATTTGCATGTATTGGTATTCACCACTCAGTAAAACTTAGTGGATCTATGTGACAGTAAAATGTGGTTCATGGATGGTATGTTTTTGACTAAAGGGAAGTTCTGTAAGCAGTTATATAGTATACATGCCATCATAGATCGTAATAATAACAGAAAATGTGTACCTTTATTATATACACTAATAACAAAGAAATCCTTTAAAGCGTACAATTTTATGTGGGAATGCTTGCTTACATTATGCACACGGTTGAACCTAACACGAAAAGTGAGGTTCCTGTTGTGCGATTTCGAGTTAGCTGCAATAAAAAGTATTGCAGCTAACTTCAGTGAAGTTATTAATAAAGGTTGCCTGTTTCACTTTTCGCAGTGTGTATGGCGTAAAGTGCAACAGCTACAAATATCGACATTGTATGGTACATCCGTTGAATTCCAAAGGGCTGTGAAAGAACTGATCACTTTGAGTTTCCTACCAGAGGATGAAGTTGTAGCAGTATTTAAAGAGCTATGTAAAACCTTTCCTGTGGAGGGTAAAGAGCTGTTAAATTACTTTTCCGATGTTTTTGTGTTGGGCCGTGTATGTAAGCAGTTTACTCATTCAGTAGTTGTTAGCAGAGTCCCTCCAATGTATCCGATTGAATTCTGGAATGTGTCTAGTCTAAATGATCATGGACTGCCACGTACACAAAATCATGTGGAGGGTTGGCACTGCAGAATACGTTGACTACTTGGCAGGCGAATCTCTGATATACCCTGTGTGCTCTCTGTTTTAGTACGAGAGCAGAATAGGGTGGACGAGATACATTTACAGATTCTGTCTGCATGTGCTGTGTCACCCAAGAAAAGGAAGACTATGGAACACAAGGGACGTTTGAAATCTGTCCTTTGTAATAGGCATGAGTATACTACTGCCCAGTTCCTAAGAGCTGTTGCTATGTTGTTAAAGGTATAAGGTGACATACTATGGACTGTAGACAGTATGCACCGTTCACGTAGTTTGGAGTTTTCGTGCAACCTTCACATATCTTTGTTTACTTCAGGTATGGTTTTGTTAGTAGGGGATATACTCTCTATTTCAGTTTACGTGCACTAGGAGATATATTGCATATTTAAGTCTATCTGCAAGTGTTATTGGAAGTGCAAGTTGAGTGACGTGTTGTGCTGTAGTGGGGTGTGTTTTATATTACGTTCTTGGCATTATCACACCGGGTGTTGTTTACTGGGCCGAACAAAATCATTCGACATTTCGATTGGCGATGTTTACGTTGTTCGACGTTTAGGTATTTCGACAAGTAGGTGTCAACCATTACGAATTCAACATTTATTTATTTCAATTTCATGATATAGACCTGATAAACCAAGTGAGGAATAATAACTCATTCATATCTCCTCTAAAATTCAAAGATACCTCTGGCTATCGTTAACAGTGTTTTGTCAAGTAACAGGCTTCACAATTCCATTAAATATTTTACCACTGGCATAGTGCTGCTGGTTTGGTTAAACCTGGACATTCTTTCCATTAAAACTACTGCTGGACATTTGTTCCGCTAAAACTAACATAGCCAGCATTAGCTACCTGCAAATACCCATGGCTGCAGGTGGGCCCCCTTAACCATCCTTGATTGTGCAGGGCCCCACACAAGCTGCTGTTAATTGGGGAAAATGAGGAGAAAAAAAGTATTAACTTTCTGATTATGCTGTTTAACCTGAACAGGACAATGATATGATCCTGTTAGGATAAAGCTGATAAAGAATATGAGCAAAGTAGGCAGTAGGGAGACCAGTTGCCAGACCTTGGATTTTAAGAAGAGTTGACGTGTCTGATCTTCAGGGTTGGTTTTCTCTCTAAAGTTTTATAAACACTGGCAGAACACCAGATATTATTCCTCACAACTTCTTTGCTGAACAATTCTGCGTAAAGCCAAAAGTAATACCACAGTAAAGGGTCAAAATAAGGAAGATATTTTAAATATTACTCTAATTCAGTTAAAAAGTGAATAGAAGTACGCATTTTGCACCAACATGCATTTTTTGGGACAATAAGAAGTATAAAACTCTGATATCTGGATTTATTGGCTTTCTGTAATCCTGACAGATTTATTAGCAAAGCAAAACTTTATATATATATATATATATATATATATATATATATATATATATATAAACACACACACACACACACACACACAAAGAACAGAGTAAAATTATGAGGGAAGGTCTGTAAAATCAAGGATTACCTCTGCTGCTGTTTGACGACTGCTAAAGAGCAGTTACTGATCTGGTGTGGCAGTACCAGTGCAGCACAGTAAAGTACAAAACTAGTATTGCTATGGAATGTATGTGTATGTGTGTGTGTGTGTGTCTGCAAAGTACCACCACAGATTTTTATCTGTACATGCATCATTCTTCTGGGCATCAGCAAAGAATGCAACTAATAAGTAATTATATTTCAAAAGTAAGGCAAAAATATACTACAGAACATTCAGACACTTTGATCTTGTAGGAGTCTGGTGGCCCCCACTCCCCAGACTGCATAAATAGATACAAGGGGGCCCCCTTAAAGTACAGTTGTGTAACACTTACCATAAATGTAAATGATCGAGTGCATTCATTGTTGTAGTCATTACATTTGGGTAATCTGCTGGCACGTTGCCCTCAGTCGGCCTGAATTCCAAAGTCTTGGGTCCTGCGTTAGTTGCGGTCTTCTCTTCCATGATGTCAGGGGTATAAAACATGCAGCCGATGCCATTTTCTTTAGTTTTTCTTGCTCCCGATGTCAGGTGCCCCCAAAAAGGTAGCAATATTCGAAATTTTTATATATATATATATATATATATATATATATATATATATATATATATATATATATACATCAATATAAACTTTACCTTCATCTGCAAGCAAATACGCCACATAGGTTGTAGAAGATAGAGAAGGAAAGATAAACTGTAGAATGACAGGGGGGTGGCAGAAGGGTAACCTGGACTGCAACAGTGAATAAACTCGAACATCTACATTTATGGTAAGTGTACACAACTGTACTATGTTCTTCGTGTTTCACTGTTGCAGTCATTACATTTGGGTAGAATCCCAAAGCTATGGTAGGGAGGCTGGAGCTAAACAGTATTAGGTGAAGCTAAAAGGGCCTGCAGCACTGCAGTGGCCAAGCCTGCCCTGGACTTAGAGTAGAGAGGCAAATGGTAATGCTCTGTAAAGGTGTGAACAGAACTCCAAGTAGCAGCCTCTAGAATGTCCTTGGTTGGTACTCCTCTGAGAAAGGCTGCTGAAGTAGCTGCAGCCCTGGTGGAGTGAGGCCTAATGCCCTTGGGCACAGGTCTGCCATGGTGTAAGTAGCAGAAACGGATACAGTGGCTTATCCACTTTGAAATTGTCTGCTTTGTAATAACCTCTCCTTCTGATCCTGTAGCATATGACACTAGTAATTGCTCGGTTTTTCTTAGAGCTTTAGTCCTACTCAAGTAGAATCTTAGCTGTCTGTGTACGTCCAAGGAATGCAGAATTCTCTCCCCTTCATTCTGTGGATTTGGATAAAAAGTTGGCAGATGAATTGTTTGGTTAAGAGCCACACTGGAAACGACCTTAGGCATAACAGTAGGATTTGTCCTCAGAGACACCCTGTCTGGGTAAAATATGATAAAAGGCTCTACAGCCATGAGGGCCTGTAGCTCTGAAACTCTTCTTGCTGAAGTAATTGCTAGTAGCAGAGCTGTCTTCCATGATAAGAACTTTATATTGGCGATAGCAGCTGGTTCAAATGGAGGCAGGGTGAGCTTTTCCAACACATAATTGAGGTCCCATGCAGGTAATGGTGATCTTCTAGGAGGCCTTAAATTTTTGGCTCCTCTAAGATACTGCTTTAGTAAAGGATGAGAAAAGATTGGTGGCTCTGTAATTGTAATGAGCCAAAATGGCAGAGGCATGGATTTTGATTGATGAGAAAGATAGGTCCAGCATCTCAGTTAAGCATTGTAATATCTGAGGAATATGTGGGTTCTGCTGTATCAGTTCCTTGTGCTTGATTCCAAGCACAGAATCTCTTCCATTTGTCAGCATAAGATTTTCTAGTACTAGGCCTTCTGGCTTCCAAAATGACATCCATCACAGCTTTAGTGAGAGGTGTCATCTGTATGATTACAGGAGTAGCCATGCTGCCAGGTTCAGAGTCTGTAGTTAATTGTGCAGGATCTGATTGTTTTGCTGGGACAGTAGTTGTGGTTTTTGAGGCAAGGTCCAAGCTGGGTATTGAGACAAGTTCCTTAGGATTGGGTACCAGTATTGGTGGGGCCAGTCTGGGGCAATTAATATCATCTTTGGCTTCTCTTGTCTGACTTTTAGGAGGACCTTGGGTAGAAGAGGCAGAGGAGGAAAGGCGTAAACTGATAGGTTTTTCCAACTGAAGGATAGGGTGTCCACTTTCCATGCTTGTTTGTGGCAAGTCCTTGTCCAGAATCTTTTCAGCTGATAACTTTGAGGAGAGGCAAATAGGTCTATGTCTGGGCTCCCCCATTTCTCTGCTATCATGCTGAAGACTTGTGGATTTAGTTTCCACTCATTAGGATCCATAAGGTTTCTGCTTAAATCGTCTGCCAGAGTGTTTTGTTTTCCTGGCAGGAATTGAGCTTGAAGACTTATTTGGTAGGTCAAAGTTGTGTCCCACAGTGCCATGGCTAATCTGCAAAGGGGGTATGAGTGTATGCCCCCTTGCTTGTTTATATACCACATGACTGTCGTGTTGTCCGTCTTTATCAGTAGTTGTCCTGGATGAAGTAAGTCCTTGAAGGCTGTTAGGGTATTTTGAACAGCTAGCATCTCTTTCTGGTTGATATGTAGATGCATTTGATTTGGTGCCCATATGCCCTGAATGCATCTTCCTGTCATGTGGGCCCCCCAGGCATAATCTGATGCATCTGTTGTTAAGGTTTGGCTGGCAGGGGGTAGAGTGAAGGGCCGTCCCATGTTTTGGTGAGAGGCCTTTGCCCACCACAGAAACTCCTGTTGCAGGCAGGGGATGAGAGGAATCATTGTTTCCAGACTGTGCGAATGTTGACTCCATAAACTTTTTAGGTACCATTGAAGTTTCCTCATATGCAGTCTTCAATATGGAATTAGTAGGATGCAGGATGCCATGAAGCCCAGAGCCTGCAGAATTTGTCTTGCAGAAGATTGGGTCTTTGTTGCCATCAGTTTGAAGTAAGTAGTCAGTTGCCTTTGTTTGTCTGGCGTGAGGTAAGTCATCTGAGCAGTTGTATTCAAGCTTGCACCCAGGAATGTTATATTCTGAGAGGGTACCAGTTGTGATTTCTTTTCATTTATTGTGTACCCTAGGCATGTTAGAAGCCTTTTCACAAACACCAGGTGTTGTAGAAGAGTGTCCTTGTTCTCGGCTTGAATGAGGCAGTCATCCAAGTAAGGATATATTTGAATACTTTGTCTGCAAAATGCAATTACTGGCGCCAGGCACTTTGTAAAGACCCTGGGCACAGTAGATAAGCCAAAGGGTAGCACAGAGAATTGGTAATGCATTAAGCCAGCCTTGAATCTGAGGTATCTTCTGCACGACTGTCTTATTGGGACATGCAGGTATGCCTCTTTTAGGTCTAAAGTCACCAGCCAAGCATTCTTGCCCAGCATGGGCAGAAGCTGTTGCAAGGTGAGCATTTTGAATTTTGGAATGTCCAGGTATGTGTTCAAAATCGATAAATCCAGTATTGGCCGCCAGGCCTTGTCCTTTCTGGGTACCAAGAACAGTCTTGAGTAAAAACCTTGTTCTTTTTTCTGTTCTGGTACTGTCTGAATGGCCCCAATATCCATGAGGGACATAACCTGTTTCTGTGCCTCTGTCCATTGTTTTTTTGGCAGATCTGGCCAACCATTTGTCATTGGCAGAGTGTGGAAATGGAATCTGTATCCCTGTGATACGATGTCTAGAACCCACTTGTCCTGGGTTATTAACTGCCAATTTTGAGCAAAAAGTGTTAATTTTCACCCTATGGGTGCTGCCAAAAGGTAAGTGCTTGGTGTAGGCAGAGGGAAGTCATTGGGATTGCTTTCTGTAGGTTTGCGCTTTATCTCCTCCAGATTGGAGGTGGATGCGCCCCATTGCTGTGACCTGTATGAGTCTTGAGCCTGGTACCTGGAACCCTTAGGGCGTCTGGATTTGCCCCTTTGAGCTCTGTCTGACACAGGAAAGGACCATTTTTTTGCAGGCCAGTGTCTACTGAATCTTGGTGGCTGCACTTGTAAGAAATCTTTAACAGTTTGCAATAGACTTAGCTTTGTCTTCCATTTTCTTTAAAACCTCTTCTGCCTTAATACCAAACAGAGAATCATGCTGTAAAGGTGCATCTAGCAATTTAGCTTTAACGTGATCAGGCAAATTTTGTTCCTTTAACCAGGCATGCCTCCTAATCACAGATCCAGTAACTGCGGCCCTGCAGGAGGCCTCTAAAGAATCAAAACCACATTGCAAAGTATGCTTTCCAACTTGTTCAGCTGCATGCAATAATTCCTGCAATTCCTTATTTTCTGCACATTCTGAAATCAACATCATTTTCTGTTTCAGCAATCCCATAACATGTTGTTGGTACTTAAGCATATGAAATTGACAGTTTAAGGTCCTGACTGCCAAGGTTGCAGATGTATAAACCTTTTTTCCCCATCTGTCCAGTGCCCCTGAATCTCTGTCTGAGGGGGTAGGGTTTTTTTGCTGTTGAGGCCTTAACCCCCTTTGGACCCTGCAAAATAGTTTCAGGATCAGCAGCAGGGTTTCTAAATAGAAATTTATGAGAGTCAGGGACCCTGTAATACCAGTCAGGCTTACTGGGAGCCGCAGGTAAGGAGTCAGGGGTCAGGCTTGACTCCGAAAACACATCATCCACAATGTCCAAAACAGGGGGAATGGCTAAAGGCTTGTGCTGAGGGAGAAGGAGGAAATCCCTGAGCCTCTTTTTTGATTCTGAGAAGTCTCGACTTTCCCAGTGAAAATGCTCCCTTAAAGTATGCAAGGTTTCTCCAAATGAATAATCCTCAGGAGGAGATGCAGATGGAATAGACTCCTCAGCATCAGAATCCTCATAGGGAGATAAAGATAATTCCTGATCACAAGAGGAATCAGAAGAAATAGAAACCTGATCTGAAGATTCATAGTCAGTGTCTTGCCTAGGCCTCTTATCTGGAGGGGGAAGAGTACACCTGATCAAGGTAATAAGGTCATCAGCCATTTTGATCATCTGCTTTTTAGGCATAGAGGCCTGTACACATTGCTCAGGCGTCGTTTTTTTAGTTTTAGTAGGTATTTTTCCCTTAGGATTTACAGCTTTCGTCGGTTTGATATAAAAATGTCGAGGTCTGAATACACCCTCAGAAGCCGGTGCCTGCTCAGCGGCTCTGGACCCATCCGAGGGAGATACATCCATCTGTCCAATACCTTGAGTATCTTGCGGCATGCCGGACTCCACATGGGTGTCGGTAGAGGCTTGCGACTCGAAGGTAGTGGGTATCAGGGGCTGCAAAAGCTTCTCACTGAGTACCGGCGACTGGCTTAGGAGAAGCATCGTCGGTTTTGGATCGCAACTGCCTTTCTCTGTCCTTTTCTTTGCGTTTTTTATGTACTCCGGTAGTCGGATTGCTATCCAACGACATTTCTGGGTAGTTAAATCTGTTTCCAAAATACTTAGATGAAAAAATATACCGATGCTTAATAATGCGTTGGTTAAATCTAGCACAAAACCGACAGCCAGGCACTTTGTGATCAGGGCCTAGGCAAGGAATACAGTATAAATGGAAATCCTTATGAGGTATTTGCTTCCCACAAGTAATACATTAACTTTTTCTGACATCGGTAAAAAGCAAGAAAAAGTTTCCCCAATGGGGTACTTAGCTTTAGTGAAGACTTCGGTTCTGAAACTCAAACTCGAATATTTCAGTAGTTGGCCGACCGGCACTTGCGAAATGCTTCTGCTTTGGGCACCGCGCGGCAAGAAAGACTAAAGAAAATGGCGTCGGCTGCATGTTTTATACCCCTGACGACCTGACGTCATGGAAGAGAAGACAGCAACCGACGCAGGACCCAGGACTTTGGAATTCAGGCTGACTGAGGGCAACCTGCCAGCAGATTACCCAAATGTAATGACTGTAACAGTGAAACACGAAGAACATCCATCCTTGACTGTGTGGGGGGCCCCACAAAGGCTGTTGCTGGCTGGGGAAACATAAGAAAAAATATATTAATTTTCTGATTACGTTGTTTAACCTGAATAGGGCTGTGATATGACCCTGTTAGGATAAAGCTGATAATGGCCTCTGCTGTCAACCATGCCCATTCTAAAACCAGCCTTGCTCAGATGTGTGTGTGTGTGTGTACAGAAAGTTGGTGTAGGTTATGTGTGGGGGGAATGTGTGGTTGTTACTTATTTAATTTTCAGCACTTTCAAGCCTTAGAGTTGTAGACAGTAGGTCATTATAGCTTGTGTTTGGGCTGGGGACAGTGTGGTCAGTGTTTACTGTTTCTTTCACAGGTTCATAGGTGTATACTAGGTTAATGACCACTAGGGCCCTTATATGCCTAGTCATGCAACCCAAATGTGACTCACAAATTTGATTTAAACAGTGGGTGATTTACTGACTTCCTCTTTCTATCAGAGCCAGACCAAGGGTGAATTTCCAATTACTCATCCACTGGTCCAATTTGCACTTAAATAGAGATAGGGAGAAACTCTGCTTCAAATGGACAGAGAGAGCCTGTTCCAGAGAATGGGAATTCTCTGAGAAACATATATGCATCTCCAACGTGTCCTATTAATGATGAAAGCTAAATGTAGGTCTTTTAATCTAGTATTTCTGATGCTGTTTGTTTTGTGAATGTGCAAAACAGGATGCAGAGATGCCTTGCATGCCAAGCAAAGATAACCTCCCAGAAGTCTGTAGGATACCAAGTAAAGAGACTGAGCTTTGAGGTAATCAGCATAGGACATTGTGTTTACTCCCTGTATTCTTTTTGTAAGGAAACTCTGTGGACGTTCCAGTTGCTGAATGTGTCTGATTAGGTACACAAAGAAGGGGGGGGCCTACTTTTCTCAAAGACCTCAGAGGTGTACAAAGAACACTACAGCTTGCTTAGGGGCAGTGTATTGTCTAAGAGCAACAAAGAAGAATACATTGCTATAATCTTTATTTTTTCACTTTCCTCACAGTCACACATTAGGCACAAAGTGGATATAAAAAGTTTACACACCCTTGTTAAAATGCCAGGTTTTTGTGATATAAAAAAATGAGACCACAATAAATCATTTCAAAACTTTTCCCACTGTTAATGTGACCTATAACCTGTACAATTCAATTAAAAAACAAACAAATCTATTAGGGGGAAAAATATAAAAAATAAAATAACATAAAATAAGCTGGTTGCATAAGTGTACATACCCTTAAATTAATACTTTATTGAAGCATCTTTTGATTTAACTACAACATTCATCTTCTTGGGTAGGAGTCTATCAGCATGGCACACCTTGACTTGGAAGTATTTGCCCACTCTTCCTTGCAAAAGCACTCCAAATCTGTCAGATTGCGAGGGCATCTCTTGTGCACAGCCCTCTTCAGGTTACGCCACAAATTTTCTATTGGATTTAGGTCTGGGCTTTGGCTGGGCCATTACAAAACTTTAATTTTCTTCTGGTGAAGCCATTCTTTTGCTGATTTGGATGTATGCTTGGAGTCATTGCCGTGTTGAAAGGTGAAATTCTTCATCTTCGGCTTTCTAGCAGACGCCTGAAGGTTTTGGGCCAAAAGTGACTGGTATTTGGAATGGTTCATAATTCCCTCCACCTTGACTAAAACCCCAGTTCCAGCTGAAGAAAAGCAACCCCAAAGCATGATACTGCCACCACCATGCTTCACCATAGGGATGGTTGTTCTTTTGGTGATGCAAAGTGTTGTTTTTGCGCCAAAAGTACCTTTTGGCATTGTGGCCAAAAAGTTCAACCTTGGTCTCATCAGACCATCACACATTTTCCCACATGCTTTTGGGAGACTTGATGTATTATTTTGCAAATTTTAGCCAGGCCTGGATGTTTTTCTGTGTAAAAAAAGGCTTCCGCCTTGCAACCCTACCCCATAGCCCAGACATATGGAGAATACAGGAGATTGTTGTCACATGTAGTACACAACCAGTACTTGCCAGAAATTCCTGCAGCTCCTTCAGTATTGCTGGAGGTCTTCTGGCAGCCCCCCTGAGCAGTTTTCGACTTGTCTTTTCACTAAATTTGGAGGAACGTCCAGTTCCTTGCAACATCACTGTTGTCCCATATTTTCTCCACTTTTTGATGACTGTCTTCACTGTGTTCCAAGGTATATCCGATGCTGTGGAAATTTTTTTGTACCCTTCTCCTGACTGACACCTTTCAACAATGAGATCCGCTTGAGGCTTTGTAAGCTCTCTGCAAACCATGGCTTTTGCTGTAGCAGGCAACTGAGTAAATGTCAGAAAAAAATCCTACTAGGACAGCTGAACTTTATTTAGGGTTAATCAGAGACTCTTTAATTGATGGCAGGTGTGTACCTACGAAGACTGAATGCTGTAATTAAATCAAAAATTGCTTCAACAAAGTATTAATTTAAGGGTGTGCACACTTATGCAACCAGCTTATTGTACATTTTTTATATTTTTCCCCATAATAGATTTGTTTTTCAATTGAATTGTACCAGTTATAGGTCACATTAAAGGTGGGAAAAGTTTTGAAATTATTTATTGTGGTCTCATTTTTTATATTACAAAAACCTAGCATTTTAACAGGGGTGTGTAAACTTTTTATATCCACTATATACAGGTGGCTGCCTTGGGGGGGGGGTAGGGGTGAGAAGTGAGGAGGTATGCTATGTATATGCCAGCAGTCACAAGAAATACAGGGTGATTCAACCTCTGCTATCATCCCAATCTAACACCAGAGGGATGCAGATGCAGTGACTGTCTTTTTTTTGGGGGGGGGGGGGGATTAGGGAAGCAGACAGTATTCCCAGACAGGACCTGTGTACCCTCACAGGAATTTCCTTGTTAGTTTACTGTGAACTACTATTTTGTCAGCTTTAAATATTAAGTCTTGGGCACACCTTATGTCTTTAAAAAAAAATACGACTGAAATTCTTTTCTTAGTAGTGATTTTTGTGTAGGTCTCCACTGGATTAAATGGTTGACAAAATGCTCTAAAATGCATTCCAGATCACCTATAACCCCTACGGCTTCTGGGGGTACTGGCTTAATTTACTTATTTCCTACATGGTTACTACTGTGCTGTCTTGCTCAGGAAAGGGTGTTAAAAGGATGCAAGGAAAACTAAAGCTGAACAGCAACAGTGAACTTCTTTCCTTAATCACAATTTTTGTTCAAGCCATTACTGGATGAAAAGGTTGTGGTAAAAGAAAAAAAAATTAAAAAAACACTTCACAGTATACATTACATGGAAAGGCCAAAGAGAAAGGCAAAACTATGAGAAAAGGAAGAAAAAAATAATTTGCATTGTATGAGGAGCACAAGAAGGGGGAAATAGAGAGGAGCACTGAAGTGTGTGTGTGTGGTGGTGAGGTTGAAAAAGTAGGCACTGCCTAGGGCATCATTTCATTCAGGTCCAATCCTGTATACATAGAGATGTTATGTATCATTTTGTTGCAACTAAATGCCGCAACTGTAAACTTCCCTTTGTGAGATGGGCCAACATAGTGTAATACACAGACCCACTGCAATATTAGCATTGTAGCTACAGGTCAGTCTGTGCGTATGACTCCTACAAGTTCACAGCAAGAACTAAAGGGATACTTAAGAGGGCTGGCAGTGGCTGGGTGATACATAGACTGGAAGTGCCTAGGGGAACTCACCTTGACATTTGCTGGGGGCCCCCAAAATGCTAACACTAACCCTGGGTCTTTCTTTCTAACCATTGTGCAATCCAGTTTCTCTGTACTGTTTTTTCTAGATGAAAGCTAGTCCTGTTTAGTACAATACTAAATTTGAACTACAGATACTGTCAAACTATAAGAAGATATATGAAGAGGAACCACAACTGTCTCAGTTTACAATTGGGTTCATCCTCACTTCCATTCCAATTTGGCATTTTTTCCTTGGAAGCTTTCACACACAGGGACACATGTTAGCATATATTGTAACATTACAAGCTGCACAGCAAGTTTGTCCCAACCAATGCATAAGCACACTTACCAAAAATAAAGAAAAACAAGGATAACCTGGCACACACACACTGTTAACAAGAATATACTCACATGCCTTACATTAATCTTCAACAGCCAAGGCTGAATGGAGAGGGTATTCAAGACACAAAGGAATAGCACAAAGGTATATGGGACCTACCTAACAAGTGTTCCCCTTGCATATCAACTGATTCAGTAAAAAAAACACATCCATTACATCAGACCTCAATGACCATCTTTGGTAGTTCAACTGGCCTGAATCTCAAGCAGGAAATCCAACAAGGTGAAGAGTCAGAGTGCAGCTAAAAGGCAAAGGGTCAGAAGGGTGACTTTCTAAATAAGAAGCTACCAAAGGAGGTCTGACCTGTACAGTAACTGCCAAGAAAATAATGCTTGGTCAAGTTGTGAATCAATGACCTGGAAACTATGGCACAAATACTTGAAATAGAGGCATTCTTGATGCAAGCAATGAAGGCAGTCATGTCTCTAGCAGAGAGGCCTTTGACCACAGAATGTCCAGTGTGTGATGAACCACTTGATGGCAAATTTTTATGCAGCTGATAAGCTACTTGGAAATGGTCTGTTTGGTAACTGTCAATCGTTCCCTCCCTAGAACAAGAGGAATGAACAGTTTTTGTCTTCCTAATGTCATGTACTGGTTTCAGGTGAAACCTGAGCTAGTGGTGCAGATTCTGAATGTAAAGGGATCTATTTCTGCCCTGGTCTTTATACCACTGAAGAAAACAGGGAGATGAACAACTTATTTCAAGGACAACTTGGAAATCATTTTCAGGAAGAAAAGGTGGGTGTTCTTAAGGGAAACTGGTCCTTGTGAAAACACAGCAATGTGATTCACTGGCAAGATTTCTGTCTCATAGCTCCATGGTCACTGGTCCAAGATTCAGTCCATACATTTAACCCTGCAACCTCTGTCTGTGAGGATTGGTGCTGAGCAGATTTTCTCCCCATATCATGATTTCCTCCCACCTTCCAAAAACATACTGATTAGTTGACTATACACGAAAATATACAGCAATACTGCTTGGAACTTACATAATCAAAGAATAGAAATAAAACACAAATCATAATTTTTTCCAAGGGAGGGGAAACATGTCCCAAACACTCCTTGCTAATTTTATATACCAACTCCACAAATGCACTACAATAGGGAAAGGGGAAATTTACCACACTCTAAAGTTCTCCAATCTCACTATGAAAAAAGCAATCAATATTTGCTCAGTTGTACCTTTTTTTGTGTTTTGTTTTCCATTTGCAATGAATTGACACGACCACCTAAATGACACCCGCACACACATGCTCACCCATCCAAGCACTTGACAAGCCTTGTTTACTAACCTAAGTGCTTTTGAATCAGTCAACCACCAAATAAGTCTATACAAGTGTATGACTTTCAAGATGATCTTTTAGCATGTATTTTGCAACAACCTCACAAACTGCACCTTCCAAATAAAAAGTGGTGTAGCTATCACTGAGAAAGAGAAAATAAGTGTTCTCAATATTCAGTGCTATGGCTTATCTGCTTCTTCTGTTTATTAATAATTTAACACATGCCCTCCCTCAACTGGCACTTACAATGTGGATAATATTCTCCACTTTAAGATAAGCAGACATCTTAGTTTAATAAACCATTCCAAAGGATATTATCATCTGCCAAATGCTCAAAATAATCTCACCTTCAGTAAAAGGAAACAGCATCCTCGTTCTTTATTGTAGCTCATTCACTGCAGAATAATCCAAAACCAAAATTTAAACACCCTTGAGCAGCATAACTGAACAGCATCAACTCCCTACACATTCACACATTTGTTTTGATCCTACTCTCTTCGACAGGACCTGAGACACCTGTGTGCCATTAAGATGCTTAAACATGTGAAGCTCTGTTACAAACTAGTTCTTGCATTGTTCATTTCTGATTGACTTTGCCTCAGCTGCCTGATAATCATCAGACCCCTCCTCATTCTTCACCACCAGACCAAGAGATGACTTAGGGGGGCAATCATACAGACAGCAAATCTGTTTATATTTTGCATGCAGCAGGACAGAAGATGTGGAATGGGATGACTGTGAAGGACTTCTCATTTCCGCAAGGGATGTTCCCTCAAGCAGCCCTGCTCTTGCACAAGAGTCATTTTCCCTGATCCACCAGGGAAATTGCACTTATCCAATGTGCTCCCAACTGCTCACAAGACCCCAGGACTGACAAGTGGGCCACACCCATTCACTACTTCCCCTTCCTGCCCAACTCCTCCATCACTGGAGCTGCTAATAAAACCCCAGTCTGGTTTGCTGCCATTACTTCACACCTCTGTGCTTTGGAACAATGGCTAGTTTCCCCACTTATGAAGCTAAGAAACTTAATGGACTGAGTTTATTAATCCCAAAGTTACCAAGAATTATGAATGTACAAAGGCACTTTTACAAACAACTATAACAAAATATACCACTTTATCTCTCTACTTCCCTCACAAAAGAAAATCAGCTGTGAGTCACTACAAAAACTTATCTTCAACAGACTGCAAAAGCAACTTTGTTTCATAATACTTAATTTCTAGCTAATTTATGTGGAATGCTTTACCATTTGCTACTTTACTTGAAATTGAGGTCCCTATACTCACTAACGGACAATGTACCAGTCTACAATAAATACTATCAATTACAAGTCTCTCCTCCAGCCTAGCAATCTGAGAAACTGCCCAAAGTGGCTGGAATGATGTCCATGCTTTTTCATCTTTACATCATTGAGCTAAGATTCATCACCAACTCTCTCCTCAAGAGCACCACAATTAAAACAAAATGGCTTCCCATTAAACAAAGATATGACCATCTTCTTGGTATCCAACTCTAAACTGCTATGCACTGAAAACGCTGCCCCAGTCTCTACCAAATGTAATGAAAAAAGACCTCTTCCTACAACCTGAACTGAACAATCTGTCTTCAAAGCCTCCATCAAGATCCTACCTAGAAACCACCAAATATACCTTCCAAATACTTGCTCCCTCTCTCTCTTTGTCAGTCCCTCCCCACCATCCATGCTTTCTCCCTCTCTTGGTCCTGCAGAGAAAACTCCAATTTAATAAATTTTAGAAGGGATATTATCAATCACATTCATCTTCAAGCAAAGTGTTCCTACCTTCATAAACTGAACATCATCCAAAACTATTACTCTCAAGCTGTCTTCTTGACTACTAACACCCTTCTTCTCTTCATTGCTGCTCCTTTTATTTAGTACTCTTCATATTTGGCAATTCCACTAATACGTTATCATACTGGTTCTCAAATACTTATCCAAAATATGCATATACTGTCTATTTAATATTTTCTTCTTTTTTCTCTTTGTATTTATTATTTTTATTGTAATGTTTTCCCATCACCCGGGTTGTCTCTGTAAATAGTCATTATTGATTATTATACTATCCTAATAAACAAAAAACAGTCAATAAAATCAGTTCAAAACAATCCATACTACAATATTTTCTGAAAAAAACCCACAAAACACCTCTTTTATAGTTAGTGTAAATATTTTAAAAATTTCTAAGTAAAAAGATCACAGTAACACTATTCACTATTACTCTACGCACTTCACTAACTGCACATTCATCTTATTACTGTGTATGCTCTAAACTTAACATTATGCATTATAACTTCACTACTCTCTCTGACCACTCGTATTCTAAGCAAAAAAAAAAAAACAGACTACTGTTTAAGGGAGTCCCATGGTTCTGTTCAACGTATAGTGCGAACACTAATGAACACTCACAAAGCAATTGAATATGTCCTTTAATTTGCAATAGCAGCTTATCTGCTGTTTGTACACTACAACTATTTTCACAAATACATAAAGTCTGATCTTGTATTGTGCCACTAGACTGCTAAATAGCATCTTGTTCCAGACCATATCTAGCCAGCTAGCAAATAATTATCCAAAAATGACTATATACACTGAATTATCGAAATACAAATGCAATGAAACTCAACTGACTGATGTCTACATTTCAAAATTAAATATATGCCAAAAAATTTAAACTAAAACGATCATATAAACAAGATACTCAGTTTGCTTTTGTGATCAGATCACCAAAACCCCACCACACATTCTTTAATGCTGTCAGACAAATCTGGTCTGAAAGTTTTTTTTTTTGAAAGATAAGGTGCAGAGTTAGGGTTATCAGGTATTAATCAGGTGATGCAGAACAAATGGTCCTAATCCTGCATCTTATCTTTCAAAACCCTTTCCATAGCAGTACCACTAATCTAGACAGCTCAGACAGACAAACTCACACGATCACACATACCATCCTACACTACAGATATGCCCATATTTAATCCTTCCCTAATCCATATACACTTGCACAAACACTCTCACCCCTAATGCTAAAATCTTCATAATGACAGAAAATTCCAATATTAGTTTCTCAAACGAACATTCACCATACCTGCAAACAAACGATACTCCATTTACGCAAAATGTTAAACTTCTGATGAATGGAATACGCCATTACACTTCAGAGTCATTCACTCTGTCGACGAGCAGCTGATTTGACAGAGTGAATGTCACCTCCTAAAATATACACAAACGTATATAAATATACGTAAGCACACACACATATTTATTTTATTTATTGTTTGTTGACCAGGTTAGTCCCACTAGGCTAGTAGCCTCTTTTCAGGGGAGGTATTTATACTTCTAGGGGAAATTTGGCCAGAGCATCAGGGAACTTTTCTCACTCTTTTTGATATGTGCCCTGGGATCTTTTACATCCACCTGAGCTACCAACCAACTCAAGCAGGTGATGTTTCAGTTTAACATTTCATACTAAGTATGGCACCCTCAGGAGTAAAGCACCCTCACTTTATGCTGCACTGCAGTGTTCGTAATTAATCTACCTGTATGGGAATACAACCCACAGCCTTCAGCACAAAAGACAAGTGTGTTAACTGTTGTGCCACTGATGTTGACATATATTTACCCTAGTGGCCCAGGTCATGACTTAAACACATGAGAGTTTTTGCTCATGTATGTATATGTTTTCCTGCATGCTTGTGAAATGACTATTTTATATTGTATTATACACATGCACTGGAACATCCATAAGTTAAATTTAATTTTATATGTATTGATAGCTCCTTTACACACAAATTTAAAATTAATACAAAAATATATAAGAAGTTAAACTATAAGGAACATCTTTGGATGGTAATAATTGGGGCACTGTCCCCCCAACAGATTTTAAAACTACATGTTTCAGACAATGCTTTTTTATGACTGCAACAGCTATGCTTCAATTTGAATTATATTTTTGTGTGGCACTACTTTTCTGCTTATACACATGTAGGATTTCTTGCATATCTGTGACATTATTATTTTATACTGCATTTTAAGTACCTTGTACCTCTAAGCATTTTGAACAATTGTGATTTTGCCAAGTATTTAAAGGGTAACCAACATGGTGGTTCTTGATAAAATTTACAAAGTTTGGTTAAACTTAGTGAACTGGTCTTTTCTATTGATTTATTTTTGCTCGTGTACCTACAATAAAATTTGAATTTTCATGTTCTACAGCGCCTGTGTTTTATTTGGAAACCCCTCTCTCTCTCTCTCTACCACCCCTTGAAACAATTATCTTTCCCTTAAACCAACTTACAGTTCTCCAATCACTAAAAGTATAAAAGAAAAAATACTGTCTGCTGTTTTAGTGGTCATTCACAAAATAATATGAAACCCAACTCATACTCCATCCATGACTAATAGAAACTGATCCTTTTTAAACTGAGTTGCCAGCTTGCAAAAACCTGTCAAGAATGAAAGACTAAGCATGTGCATGAGACTGTACAGTTGCTCAGACTTACCCAGTTATCAGCCATTGAACTACACTTGTGTTTTTTTTTTCAGTCATCTACCTTTTCTCTATAATGGCTGGATATTTAGTGAAACTGCCACATGTCTGTCTGTAAAGTGAGGAGGGGTGGCATACATATCATTCATATTTTTAAACTCAGACTCTGCAAATCACAGCTACCATTCATCAATATAGGCTTTAAACTTAAGATTACACCCTCACACAGCTCGTGGATAATGCAAGCTCTCAAGCTCCTCACTTACCCACAATGCAGCAGTCCCCCCATTCTCCAGATATTGTATACAGCTTCTTATTGTAAGACCGAATAAATTTATACCTTTAAGATGGAAAGTCACTATCTGGAGCTCAAATAGAAGGAACTTTGGTTCCTCTAATGTTCTCCCATTCTTCCAGAAGTCCTTAAGAGAAAAAAGGGTAGGGGTCAAGAGGAAGGGAAGTTAAGGAAGAATAAAAATGGACAATACAGATGGAACGTTATGATGAGTACATAACTTCTTTATGTGATGTTATCAATTTTCATTCATTCCTCAACATATGGGACAGAGTTGATAAAGTTACTTTTGAAACTGGCTTTTCCAATCTAGTTTCTGAAAAGGGTACAAATAATTGATCTTTCTAAATTTCTATGATCTGTGAATGTAAAAACGTAATTGAGAAACACCAAAAACTGAAAGTGTGACCATGCAGCTCTATAAAAAAACTCAGAAAATGCAACAGAAGCTCACTTAGTGTAGTCGGAATCAAACAAGCACACTGCCTTTAAACCAGTTTGAGTGTTAAATTCACAACAGTACCTTCCAAGAAAAACCTCTTACAGTAAAAAAAAAACTGGCTGCTGAATGTTGGAAGAACAAGGCTGGAGTTGTAGCAACGACTTTACATTATTTGAAAAAAAATAAAAAACTTGGCTTAGTGCTTTCATCCCTGTAAAAAGAATGGGACTTCTTCAGATATGCCACGTTTTTTATTTTATTTTATTTCCAACTACACTATGTGAGCTTCTCTTGCATTTTAAAAACTTAACTGTGAACATCTAATAAGTGCAAAACGTATTCAACCTTTGTTTGAAAAATTTGGAAAGAATATGGGAAGGTTAATAAATTGCACTATAAATTGCACTTTATTCATCTACTTTTACTGTATTTGTTTCTTCCTACTTTATTACTGGGGGCATTGACTACAACTCTGACCTGCAATATATAACAATAAGTATCGTTTTCTGTGCTTTTAAACTGTTTTTTGAGTGTATCTGCTTTATTTTCTGGAAAAAAAAAAATATATATATATATATATATATATATATATATATATATATATATATATATATATATATATATATATATATGCTTGCTTACCGCCTTTCTAAGCTATTACAGTCCAGTTTTCAGGTTAGTGCTGAATTCAGGGCTGTGTTACAAATCTCTATGTTTGCCCATACCTTACTTGGACAGAAGGAAGTTTCTCTGTTTACCTGTGAGAGAGGGGAGCTTTGAGCAGCCTATCTGTCCCTGGAGGAGCGGTTTCAGCCCAGAAATTAGTAGTTTATTGGCTATTTTGGGCTAATTTCTATCTCTTTCATTTCCCTGCTATAAATACCGTATTTGCCCGGTTTTGCGCACCGGGCAGCACCGGTTAGCTAGGGTAAAACTATTCCCGGCTCCACAAAGTCTCCTTTTCAATTTTTCCCTTGGAACTAGACAAACGTTCAACTTAAGCACTCAAGCCATTCATTTCTCAGCCCTACACTTGCTCAAAACTTAAAGCAAGCATTTATAAACCCTAGCACTAGACCCTCCTGTACTGTACAGAAAGACAAGACTCTCTATTCGACCTTACCAGCCATCCAGTAAAACAGTTCACTGTACCTATCCAGGCATGGCCAAAGGGCAGATTCAGGTGCACTCGCCAATCCAACTGGTGAATCTGGGCATTTTGAGCAATGTTACAACTGCCTCATGTACACAGACAACCCCCCTCCTCCTACCACCAAACACTAATACATGCGAGAGATGCAGTTATACAGCCAAACTAGAGGCTAAGCTCTCTCAACCCAAGACTGGATCAGACAGTCAAGAGGAGAAGGGAAATACTTGCATCACACCACCAGTCTTAGATAGACCCATTAAACCAGCACCGGCAAAAAACACACAAATACATGAAAACATACTCGGAGGCTCTAAATAAAAATCTGCAAAACCAACAGAGACCTCCAAAGCAAACATCCAAGCAACCTCCAGCCCCCAACACAAACCATGAAACACATACTTCACAAAACCAGTGTGCCATGCAATCACAGCCCTTAAGGCAAAATAACATACCCAACATACTAGTAATAGGTGACTCTATAGTCAGGCACACGGACGTCTCACTCACTAGGCTGAATAAGGAGAAGGTTACTGTTAGCTGCCTGTTGGGTGCCAAGATCTGCCACATAACACAAGCACTCAGGTCACTCCAGAACAAGTACAAATATGACTCTGTCATTGCCCATGTTGGTGTGAATGACCCGAGCCATACCTCCCTGGACTACATGAAGAGAGACATGGAAGAGCTCCCTGATCACGTAGCCTAGGCCGGTATGACCCTGACCCAGAGTAGCATCCTGCCCTCACCAAGAATGATATCACGGTATAAATAAAAAATTCTCAATTTCAACAATTCGTTAAGTTTCTGGTGTCATTCAAAGGGGATCCAGTGTCTGTCTGCCTGGAATGACATGCTCGACAAGCCACGCTGCTTCGCTAGAGGCGCCTTGCACCTGTCACCCTTAGACTTTCGAATACTGGCCAAGGCTCTTGCCACCCCCATAGTGCCTTTTTTAGAAAGGCTCAAAAGACAAACCCACCACCATAAATAGCACAAGTAACAAAAAACTGAGGGTAATGTTACTCAATGCCATAAGTCTAAACCTCAAAATGCACGCACTCGAGGCACTCCTCAGTATGGAGAAAATCAATATATGTGCAGTAACAGAAACCTGGTTTAAGGCTCTACAGAGCACCCCAGCACTACCAGGCTACAACTCATACCATACATTTCAGCCACAGAACCCAAAACGAAATACAAAAGGCGGGGGCGTATCCATATTCATCAATGATACCCACAACCTCCAGGTTAGTGACACAGCACGATGCCTCAGAGATCATCCACATGTAACTAACAATGGGCAAAACTGCAATTCAAATTGTAGCTTGCTACAGATCACCCACCATGTCCCAGGACCCCCATTCCACATTTCTGGAAACACTGGGAAACAAAGGTTCTACCAAACATCCTAATATTGGGTGTTTCAATTACCCAAACATTTACTGGGAGAACTACTCAAGTACTAACTCCCTTTGCCCAACTTTTCCTAGAATTTATAAACTCAAATGCCCTGGTTCAACTGCTCAACACTCCCACCAGAGGTGACAACATATTGGACCTGATCATCACCAACATGGGTGACCGGTGTTCCACACCAGAGGTCAACCACTCGCTGGTTAGATCTGACCATAAACAAATCACTTTGGATATCCGTATTCCGCCCCCACCCCCGGACAAGAAAACCATTGTGAAAAACTTTTCAAAAAGCAAACTTCACGTTACTTAAGACCGAGGTGGAAAGTTTCAAAGCCCCCATGCTGAAGGATAACACTGTGCAAGCTGCAAAATCCTTTACTAATGCATTCTATAAGAATGCATGGATCATGCCATCCCAAGCAAAACCAAGACTCATTCCTCCAAGAAAAGGAAACCAGTCTGGTGGACTCCTGCCATAAACAAGCTATACAATAGGAGGAGGAAACTAGTACAGAAAAGAGTAAAATCCCAAGAAGGGAAGACATCCCTGATCAGTATCAGCAAGAAACTACGATACTACATAAAATCATCCAAGACGAGCTTTGAAAGAAAAATTGCCAAGGACTCCAAAGATAACCACAAGGCATTTTTTAGCTATGTCAAGAATCTAAGTGGCAATGCTCAGATCTGCTCGGAGTTAGTGCAGAATGGCACAAAATACACTGAACTGACTGATATCGCCAACATCCTGGCAGACAGGTTCAGCGCAAACTTCACCCCCCTCTCACCCCCAAAAAGGCCCATAACCATACAAGAAGAAAGTAGAGTCCCTGAAATTACAGGCATTCAGGTTTAAACAGCCCTCTCCAAAGCCAAAAACACAGCATCAGTGGGACCTGGATGGTGTCCCAGGCTGTGTCCTACATGAGCTCAAAGACGAACTAACCCCTCACCTAAACACACTGTTCAAACTCAACCACTCCACAGGCTACATACCCATAGAGTGGCACACAGCAACGGTTATTCCACTCCACAAAGGTGGAGCCACAACAGATCCTGGTAACTATCGCCCTATAAGCCTGACTAGCTTGGTCTGCAAGGCTATAGAGCGCATCATCAAGGAACTCATTAGCAGAGACATTGGGAACCTTCAAACTCTGGAACCTACCCAGTTTGGCTTTGTTAAGGGTAGCTCATGCCTCCTAAACCTGGTGGACTTCTTTGAGACAGTTACCAATGCTATAGACGAGGGAAAGGTGGGGCACACAGCCTACCTAGACCTTGCTAAGGCCTTCAACACTATTCCCCATTCTGGTATTATAGACAAGCTCACCAGCCTGGACATAAACCCCTATGTCACAAGATGGGTTGCCATCTGGCTCACGGACAGAACCCACATGGTGAGAGTTGCGGGAGCTAGGTCCAACTCTAAACCGGTTACAAGTGGCATTCCCTAGGGCTCAGTCCAAGGACCCCTCCTGTTTGGCATATACTTCTCAGAGGTACACGCAAGCACAGGAGGACTATGGCTGACCAAGTTCACAGATGACTGCAAACTAAGGGCTATAATTGACTCTCCGGCTGACACAGACATCCTCCAAAAGGGTCTCACTGAGACGGATACCTAGTGTCAAAATCACGGCCTCAAGCTAAATGTCAAAAAGTGCATAGTCATCCCCTTTGGAAAAAACAATGTACCCACATAGGTGGTAGTCCCCTAAATACGGAAGACGTAATAAGGGATCTGGGGACCCAAGTAGATAGTAATCTCACCTTTGATAATCACATTGCCAAAGTGGTTAGAAAATCCTTCTACGTGGCCCACCTAATCACAAAAGGGTTCGCATCCAGATCAAAAGAGGTCATTGTGCCCCTCTACTCATCACTCATCAGACCCATCAAAGAGTACAATGCACCATTTGGGATGTACCTTACAAGACACCTGCAACAGCTGGAAAGACCACAAAAGTACCTCACCAAGAGGATCACTGGCCTCAAACAGATGCCCTATGCAGCTCGACTGAAGAAACTCCAGTGGTATTCGGTTGCATACCGCCTACTCAGAGGTGATCTCTGCCTGACATACTAGGCCATGTCCAACCCAGAACTGATGGACATGCTCCACCTAAAGAAAACCTTATCCCCTCGAGTCATACGCTTTAGGGCTCTAAACCTCACAGCAACAATAAATAGGACATGCTAGAGGGACAAATTCCTGTCCCAGAGACTTCCCATGCTTTGGAACAAGATCCCAATCTACGTTAGGCAGAGCTCCTCACTAACACTCTTCAAAAGAAACCTTGATGAGTGGACGGGAAACAAAGTTTACCTCGGGGATCACTTCAGTGGCTCTGCTGGACCAAGGCACAGGGAACTAATCTAAGGGGGTGGCGAAAGCCAAAACATTCTGGCTAGGCTTATAAATGCCTTCGGGCAGATAGACTAGTACCAACCTATGAATAAGTTTGGTTAATGTTAGATCCTGACACCACCTTAGGAAGAAAAGAAGGATTGGTTCTTAAGGACACACTGTCTTTATGAAAAACTAAACAGGGAGGTCTAGAATATAAAGCTTGAAGTTCTGAAATTCTTCTTTCTGATGTTATGGCTATGAGAAATATAGTTTTCCAAGTCAGATATCACGATGCACATGTTGCAGCTGGTTCAAATGGACTCTGGGTTAGGGTTTGTAACATTAAATTCAGATCCCAAGGTGGAGTAGGGTCCTTGAAAGGTGGTTTGAGTGTCTCTTTTTATAAAGGCTTTACAAAGATGTGAAGAAGCCAAAGTACAAATATCAACTTCAATATGAAAACTGGAAATGGCAGCCAACTGAAACCTTGACTGTAAAGGGACTAGCCCATTCATTAAAGATAGAAGCCAGAAATTCAAGAATTTTATATACTGGTGCTGAAAAAGGGTCTATGTTTTCTTGTTGTGCCCAAAGGGCAAATCTTTTCCATTTGCTCTTGTAAATCTTCCTAGTGGAAGGTTTGTGGGAAGATAAAAGAAAGTGGCACACTGGAGAAGAGAGCTTTGGTTGTCTTGCTGTCAATGGAATTGGAGAAACCATGCTGTCAGTTTTAGGCCCAAGATGACCGAGTGGGTCATGTCTGTCGGGTGAGACAGGACATCTGGAATTGGATCCAGAATCTAAGGTGGGTAAACTAGATGAGACCAAAGGAAGAGAAATCAAATCTGCCGAGGCCAATAAGGGGCAATGAGGATGACTTTACTCTTTAACTGACATGCTTTCTGTAGGAATTTGGGGATTAAAGGGGTTGGGGGATAAGCATATAAGAGACCTTGGGCGAATTGTGAAGAAGACAGTCTCTCAGTGATTCCCCCGGTGGAGGGATTAGGGCAAAGAACCTGCTGCATCTGTTGCTCATGGGAGATGCAAATATGTTGCAGCATGGCTGGCCCCATTTCTGCCACTTCTGTGTTGACAGACCACTCATGAGGTAATAAGATGGACCTGCTCAACTTGTTTGTTATCATTTTGGATTTCCCCGGTATATACATTGCTATCAGAATCCCAATAGTTCCAGAAGGGAGAGAGTCTTGGAATGCTTGCAATGCTAGGAGCATTGCTGTCATTTCCAGCACACTGATATCAAAGTTGGCCTCTTCAGGGGACCATGTGCCTTCAACAGTCTTTCCCAAGAATTACCCCCTTCCAAACCAATCTGGGAAGCGTCTATGGTCACTATGGCCTTGGGCTGAGGGAGGATGAATGGACAACCCTGCGATATGAACAAATCCACCAAAGGTATTTTTTGCAGGCTTGCATTATGCTGACTTTGGTGGACATGGGTTGACGTAAAATGGACCACTGGGTTGCTAATGTCCACTGGAGGATTCTCATATGGTATTTTGCTAGTGGTAGTAATACAATTGCTGCGGACATCAGTCCCAGGGTCTGTAATATCTTTCTGGCTGACAATACTGATTTCCTGAGTATCCTTCTGACTTGAATACAAATGGTTTGAACCTTCAGTAATGGGAGAGACACTGTCATTGATGTTGTGTTGAAAATGGCCCATATGAATTCTAATGTCTGAGATGGGTGAAGGTGAGATTTGTTGTGGCGGACTGTAATGGCTAGGTTAGAACAAATCTGGATCACATAGTTTTGAGCTATCAGCAGATGCTAGGTTGAAGCAGTTAGGAGTCAGTCATCTAGATACGTAAACACTTGGAATCCTGCAGTCTGAAGTGAGCTGCTACTACTGCCATGCACTTAGTGAACACCCTGGAGGGATGTGGTGAGACCAAAGGAACTGATCTGAATTGGTAATGACTGGCTCCCAGCCAGAAGCATAGATATCTCTGGGATTGTCTGTTCATTTTTATGTGATAGTACTTGTCCTGGAGATCTATTGAGCACATCCAGACGTCCTTGTGCAGGAAAGGCAATATGGACTGAACCGTGACCATCCGGAACTTGGTATGCTGAGCCGATTTGTTCAGATTGCGGAAATCCAAAACTGGTCTCCAGTCCCCTGTTTTCTCTGGCACTAAAAAGAAAGAATCTTGAGCAAGTTCTGGATCCCTTCTGGTCTAAGGGGACCCCTTGGATGACTCTTTTTTTCCTAAATGCTTTTGAATTTCCAAAGCTGCTGTTATTCTCTGACTTGGTAGAACATCGGGAATTTTACTCTGTAACAGTGAAGGTAGGGAAAAGGAAATGGTATAGTCTTTGGAAATAATCCTCTGCACCAAAGTATAGTACTGCTGTGTAAAATCTTACCATAACAGTAGATGTCCTTTCCTTCACTGTTGCAGTATTTCTTATATCTTTGGATTCATTGCCTTAGGTAAGCCCAACATACGGTCAGTACAAAAAAGCCTACTGTTGTTTTACACATATGCTCCTCTCGTAGCGTAGGGCATAAAGGTGATGTCTGGATGTACCATTCTCAGAACAGATTGCCCCAGTCGGAATGCCAGTCCAAGGAATACAAAGAGGTATCCAGGAGGGAAATGGACTGGGGGGGGGGGGGAGTAATTACTGCAACAGTGAGGGAAAGAACACCTACTGTTTTGGTAAGATTTTACACAACTGTACTACGTCCTTCCATTCACTGGTTGCAGTATTCCTTGCATCTTGGAAGAGTGCCAAAGCTCAAGAAGAAACTTGGAAGGAGGAGGAGGAATGCCCAGCAGAACCTTCTAGGAAGCCATGAAGGATGGCCCTAGCTCCGGAAATTCCATCCAACTTGTAGTGCTTAGTAAAATTACGCTCAGAAGTCCAGGTAGCTGTTTCAGGAATAGAGTTAGTATCCAAACCCTTGAAAAAAGCACCAGAAAAAGCCACAGGTCTAGTAGAATGAGCCTTTAGAGAAGAAGGAAGGCTCTTAACATGAAAAGTATAACAAAAAGAAATAGCCTTTGAGATCCAAGAAGAAATAGTTTGCTTGGATACAGGTAAACCTAGGGATCTAGGATGAAAAGAAACAAACAACTGATCAGATTTTCTAATACACTTATTCCTATCCAAATAAAATCTAAGTATGTGGCACCCTCTCAGTAGCAGATTGCAGAGAGGGGAAAAAAAGCAGGCATATGAATAATACACTGATTAAGTGACAACTCAATAACCACCTTAGGCATAAAAGAAGGATTAGTATGCAAGGACACCAAAGGACAAGCCATAACAGCTTGAAGCTCAGACAGCCATCTGGTAGAAGGGCCATCAGTAAAGTTCCTTCTTGAAACAAGGAAGGAGAGGAACTGCAAAGTCTAGAGGATGTGCATGTTGAAGCTAAACTGGCTTCAGAAACCACTGAAACTCTCTCATGAAACCCAGAGCTCTCAGAACCACCCTGGCTGTAATGCAGGCCAGAGGAAGGAGACAGTGAAAGAAGATGAAATGAGAGTTAAGGCCTTGGGAGGAGGCAGGAATGCTAGCATAGGCACCATCTGAATCCTGCAACCTAGAAAAACATGACCCTAAGAAGGAGTCACAGAATACTTTTTGAATTGTATTGTGAACCCCAGCCTCTGAAGAAGGGAAATGGCAAAATGAAGACTTTGCAACAGGACCTCTGGAAAGGAGGCCTGAATCAGCAGGTTGCCCAAGTAAGGAAACACTTGGATCCCCAGAAACCTGCAAAAAGCAATCAGAGGAGCGAGGCATTTGGTGAATACCCTTGAGGAAGTAGAAAGGCCAAAGGGTAAAGCAGAAAAATGAAAATGCCAGGAAGCAACAGAGAAACACAAAAACTTCCCCAAAAGAATATGGATCAGAATATGGAGATACACATTCTGTCCAGAGACAACATATAGGCCTGTGCAAGTAAAAGAGGAAACAGAGTCTGAAGGGATGACATTCAAAAAGTGGACTTTTCATAAAAATGTTTAAATGAGAAAGGTCTAGAACTGGTCTCCAAGTACCCTCTTTTCTGGACACTATAAACATTCTGGAGTAAAAACCCGTCCCCCTTCGGGACACAGGCACCTCTTAAATAGTACCCTGAATCAAAAGGTCTCGAAATACCTCTGGGGAAAAAAGAAAGTTGGTCCTGAGGTGGCTGAAGAATGTCCATAAAAGGGGGATGGGATTTCCGCACCATGAAATATCCCTGATGAATAATGGAAAGAATCTAAGAGTCCTGAGTAATCTGAAGCCAAACAAGAAGAGAGAGAAAGGTAAAGAGAAAGAAAAATGTGGCTGGGAAGAGACAGATAGTCAGCACCTGATTTATCTGGAAAGACTTCTGCGACCCTGAAGTCTGAGTAGCCTTAGCAGGAGGAGGCCACTAGCCACTCTTTTCACCCTTAGTAGGAAACAGAGATTGCCTGCAAACAAAGGTTGGCTTACTGGGGTAGTTTCTCTGGAATTTAGGCACAGGAGAGACGAACATATTTTTCAATTCCTGTACTTCCCCTTATCCTGAAGGGACTTAAACCAGCAGCTGCTTTCCCAAACAAGTGCTTATTATCAAGAGGGCATCCATCAATTTAGCCTTGATATCATCAGGTAAAGGTTGAAGCTGAAGCCAAGAGTACATCCTCATTACTGAATCAAAAGCAGCAGCTCTAGAAAAGGCATCTGCAGCATCATAACTAGACTTGAAGAAATGATGAACCACTGGAGAGGAAGTCCCTAACAAGGAAAGAGCAGAAGTTTTACAGAGTCTGGGAGATCAGAAATAAGCTGACAAGCCTGAGAAAGGAGAGCCAATGGATTCATTTTGGCACATCAAAATATCATAACCTTGAAATTCAAAACATTTAGACCAAAATCTTGAAAGTTCAATACACCAAAGCCTGAAAAAGTACAGTTGTGTACACTTACCATAAATGTAGATGTTCGAGTGTATTCACTATTGCAGTCATCACATTTGGGTTATCTGCTTGCAGTAGCCCTCAGTCGGCCTGATTATCAAAGTCTTGGGTCCTGTGTTGGTTGCTGTCTCATCTTCCGTGACATCAGGTAGTCAAGGGTATAAAGCATGCAGCCGATGCCATTACATCAGTTTTTCTTGCCCCAGATGTCAGGTGCCCCCCTTAATGGGATGCAATTAAATAAATATATATATCTACAAGGTTATACCTCCAACAAAAAAGCAAATACACCAAAAAGCTTTTAAGTATAGTAAAGGAGAATAGAGGTATAGCCAAAAGAAGTCAGGGGGCTGGAGGGAGGGTAACCAGGACTGCAACAGTGAATACAGTCGAACATCTACATTTATGCTAAGTGTACACAACTGTACTATGTTCTTCGTGTTTCACTGTTGCAGTAATCACACTTGGGTAGATTTCCAAAGCTAAGGATGGGAGGAGGAATTTAGATAGCATTAGGACGAGCTATAAAGGCCCTGCAAGACTGCAGTGACAAAGCCAGCTCTGGATTTAGAGAAAATTGGCAAATGGTAATGCTTGGTGAAAGTATGTACAGAACTCCAGGTAGCAGCTTCTAGAATGTCCCTGGTAGGGACACCTCTGAGAAGGGCTGTACAGGTAGATGCAGCCCTGGTTGAATGGGGTCTAATCCCCTGTGGGATAGGTTTTCCATGGTGCTTACAGCAGAAATTAATGCAATGGCCTATCCATTTAGAAATGGTTTGCTTTGAAATAGCCTTCCCCTCTGCCCCTGCAGCAAATGCCATCAGCAGTTGTTCAGATTTCCTTTAAGGTTTAGTCCTGTCCAAGTAAAATCTAAGTTGTCTGTGCACATCTAAGGAGTGCAGTATCCGTTCCCCCTTTGTTCTGTGGATTATAAAAGAAGGATGGCAAATGAATGGACTGATTAAGAGCCACACTGGATACCACCTTGGCATGAAAGAGGGATTGGTCCTGAGGGATACCCTGTCTGCATGAAAGATGATGAAAGGCTCCACTGCCATAAGGGCCTATAATTCAGATAACCTTCTTGCTGAAGTGATTGCTAAAAGGAAAGCTGTTTTCCAAGAAAGGAATTTTAACTTTGCAGCTGCAGCTGGCTCAAAAGGAGGAAGCGTGAGTTTTTCCGATACAAAATTAAGGTCCCTGACTGGAGTTGGGGCTCTCCTGGGTGGTCTTAAGTTACTGGCCCCTTTGAGGAACTACTTGAGCAGTGGGTGAGAAAAGAGGGGTGGGTTCTGTGTTGTAATGAGCTGAAATGGCTGAGGCGTGAATTTTGATGGAGGAAAAAGAAAGGCCCTTGTGAAGCATCTCAGTTAAGTATTGAAGACTCTGAGGTAAATTGGGTGCTGCTGTGGCCATCCCTTGAGTTTGGTTCCAGGCACAGAATCTTTTACATTTTTCAGCATAAGATTTTCTAGTACTAGGCCTCCTTGCCTCTAGAATGACATCCATCACTTGCTTACTGAGGGATGGTAATGGAGATGGTAATGGAGAGATTAGGTAATTAGCCAGACTGCCAGGTTCAGGGTTTGAAGCTGGGGGTGCAGAATCTGGCTCTCCTGCTGAGACAGCAGGGTAGGGGTCTGAGGTAGGTGCCATGGGGCCAGCTGTGACACACTGCGCAAGAGGGGGTACCAGTGTTGGCATGGCTAGTATGGTGCAATCAGTATCATCCTTGGTTTGTCCTGTTTGATCTTTAGTAGTACTTTGGAGAGGAGAGGCAGAGGAGGAGAGGCATAAACTGATAGATTTTTCCAGTTGAAGGACAGAGCATCCACTTTCCAAGCTTGTTTGTGGGGAGTCCTTGTGCAGAATTTGTCCAATCGGTAGTTCTGGGGGGAGGCAAACAGGTCTATATCTGGGATCCCCCATTTGTTGATCAACATGTTGAAAATCTTTGGTTCCAGTTTCCACTTGTGTGGGTCCATGAGATTTCTGCTTAGTTCATCTGCCAGTGATTGAGCCTGTAGATGCACTTGGTAGCTCAAGGCTGTGTTCCACAGAGCCATGGCTAGTCTGCTGAGGGGGTAAGAATGGGTACCCCCCCCCTGCTTGTTTATGTACCACATAAGAGTGGTGTTGTCAGTCTTTAACATTAATTGTCCTGGAAGAATGTGGTCCTTGAAGGCTGTCACAGCATTCTGCACAGCGAACATTTCTTTTTGATTGATATGCAGGTGCATTTGACTTGGGTTCCATTTGCCCTGAATGCACTTCCCTGCTAGGTGTGCCTCCCTTGCACAGTCTGATGTGTCTGTTGTTAGGGGTTTGAGCGGCAGGGGGTAGGAGTGAATGATAGTCCCTTGTTTTGGTGGCAGGCCTCTGCCCACCAAAGGAATTCTAACCGTAGGCAAGGTATGATAGGAATCATTGCTTCTAGATCCTGAGAATGTTGACACCATAGACTTTTTAGATACCATTGTAGTTTCCTCATATGCAGTCTTGCATATGGAATTAGTAGAATGCGCGAGGACATGAACCCCAAGGCTTGCAGTATTTGCCTTGCAGATAAGCAGGGTTTTTGTGGCCACTAGTTTGAAGTAAGTTGTCAAATGAATTTGTTTCTCTGGCGTGAGGAAAGCCATCTGGGAAGTTGTGTTCAAGCTTGCTCCCAGGAATATAATTTGCTGACAAGGTACCAGATGTGATTTATTTTCGTTTATGGTGTACCCCAGACAAGTTAACACCTTTTGTACAAATGCCAGATGATTCAGAAGTATGTCCTGGCTTTCTGTCTTAATTAGACAATCGTCCAGGTATGGGTATATTTGAATATTTCTTTGCCTGCAAATGAAATGACTGGAGCTAGGCACTTTGTGAATACCCTGGGCACAGTAGATAAGCCAAAGGGCAGTGCAGAGAACTGACAGTGCATGCAGCCTGCTTTGAAGCGTAGGTATTTTCTGCAAGATTCCCTGATTGGAATGTGCAGGTAGGCTTCCTTTAAATCCAGTGTTTACAACCAGGCATCTTTGCCTATCATGGGAAGCAACTGGTGAAGAGTTAGCATCTTGAATTTTGGAATCACCAAAAAGGTGTTTAGGATAGACAGGTCCAGGATAGGACGTCATGAGTTGTCTCTTCTGGGTACCAGGAAAAATCTTGATTAGAAACCTTGTCCCTTTTCCTCTTCTGGTACAGTCTGAATAGCCTTTAATCTTAAGAGAGAGAGAGAGTACTTGCTTTTGAGCCTCTGCCCACTGATTTGGGGGCAGATCTGGCCAACCGTTTGGGGTTGGTAACGTGTGGAAGTGAAATCTGTATCCTTGGGAAACTATGTTTAAAACCCATTTGTTATGGGTAATGAGTTTCCAGTTTTTTGCTTGCAGAGCAATCTTTCCACCTAAAGGAGCAGTCAGTTGAGAAGTGCTTGGAAATTTTAAAGTTAAGTCACTGAGATAGCTTACCATGGGGAGGGGGGGTCTTACTACTCCCTGATTTGGAAGTGGGAGCCCCCCACTGCTTAGTCCTGTGAGTACCCTGGGACTGAAGCCTGGGTGTTCTGCTGGTTCTGGGTTTGAACTGAGAAGGCCTGGAAGAGGCAGAAAAGGACCAATTTTTTGAGGGCCAATGCCTACTAAATCTAGGAGGCTGCACTCTTAAGAAATCTTTAACAGTTTGCATAGACTTAGCTTTTTCCTTCATCTTTTTAAGAACAACTTCTGCTTTGTCACCAAACAGGCAGTCCTGATTTAAGGGAACATCCAGCAATTTAGTTTTAACATGATCTGACAAAGATTGCTCCTTAAACCAAGCATGCCTTCTAAGTACAGACCCAGTGACAGCAGCCCTGCAAGATGCCTCTAGTGAATCAAAACCACATTGCAAAGTATGTTTTCCAACCTGTTCAGAAGAATGCATTAAATCCTGTAAATCCTTATTTTCAGCACAATCAGGAATTAACATCATTTTCTGTTTACGTAATCCAACAATATGCTGCTGATACTTTAACATATGAAACTGGCAATTTAAAGCCCTGATGGCCAAAGTTGCAGAGGT
The DNA here is from genome assembly GCF_019279795.1 of Protopterus annectens. Lineage (NCBI taxonomy): Eukaryota > Metazoa > Chordata > Ceratodontiformes > Protopteridae > Protopterus > Protopterus annectens. Next base: position 1,335,498,872 of record NC_056741.1, read on the forward strand.
GTATACCTTCTTACCCCATCTATCCAGGGCCCTGGAACCTCTATCAGAGGGGGTAGGATTTTTGACAGCAGTAGCCTTAATGCCCTTGGGTCCCTGTGAAATAGTCTCAGGATCCGCAGTAGGACTTTTAAAAAGGAACGTGTGAGAGTCAGGAATCCTGTAATATCTAGCAGGTTTTCTGGGAGCAGGAGGTAGAGTGTCAGGGGCCAAGCTAGATTCCGAAAAGGCATCGCCAACAATGTCCAGCACAAGAGGGATAGCTAAAGGCCTGTGTTGGGGCAGGAGTAAGAAATCTCTAAGCCTCTTTTTAGTATCAGAGTAATCCTGGCTTTCCCAGTGAAAATGCTCCCTAACAGTATGCAAGGTTTCACCAAAAGAAAAATCCTCTGGGGGAGAAGCAGAGGGAATAGACTCCTCTGCATCAGAATCCTCATAGGTAGATAAGGGTAAATCCTGGTCACTAGAGGAGACAGAAATTTCAGAATCCTGGTCAGAAGTACCATAAGCAAATTCAGTCCTAGGTCTCTCAGAGGGGGAAGGTTGGCTTCCCCTGATTAAAGTAATATGGTCTTCAGCCATTCTTGTTTGTTTTTTAGGCATAGAGGCCTGACTATGCGGTCTAGGCGTCGGTTTCCTAGGCATGGTTCGAGTTTTAGGCCTAGAAGAAGAAGATGGTGTCGGTTTAATATGCAAGTCAGTAGGCCTGAATACACCCTCAGAAGCCAGTGCCTTCACAGTGGCTCCATACCCATCCAAGGTAGAGACATCCGTAGGTTCCACAGTTGAAGCATCTTGCTGCATACCGGTCTCAGTAGCAGGTATCAGGGGCTGCGAAAGTGCCTCACTGAGTACCGGTGAACTGGCGACTAGCTTAAGAGAAGTGTCGTCGGCAGCTTTGGACCTTGGCGGCCTGTCTCTGTCTTTATCTTTGCGTTTTTTCGGAATGTCGGTAGTTGGGTGGCTTACCGAAGACATATCTGGAAAATTGAACAGAGTACCAAAATATTTAGAAATGAAAATGCACCAATGACGAATAGTTCATGGTTTAAATAAGGCACAAAACCAACAGCGAGGTATGTTGTTGGTCAGGGCCTAGGCAAGGAATACTGTACGAATGAAAATCTTTATGAGGTATTTGCTTTCCACAAGAAATACAATTATTAACTTTTACTGACATCAGTTTAGAGCAACAAAAAGTTTCCCCAACGGGGTACTTAGCTTTAGCTGAAGACTTCGGTTCTGAAACTCGAAAACGAAAATTTCAGGAGTTGGCCGACCGGCACTTGCGAACTGCTTCTGCTGCAGGCACCGCACGGCAAGAAAGACTTACGTAATGGCATCGGCTGCATGATTTATACCCCTGACTACCTGACGTCACGGAAGATGAGACAGCAACTGACGCAGGACCCAAGACTTTGATAATCAGGCCAACTGAGGGCTACTGCATGCAGATAACCCAAATGTGATGACTGCAACAGTGAAACACGAAGAACGTCACTGACTCCCATAACAGTGAAAAAACAGGAAACCAACATTTACTATATTCCAACACAACATCATACAGAAACAAATAAACAACAAACTATATTAAACTTCTCCAAATATAAGCAGGGGGTAAGCTCTCCTGCACCCCCCATGTTGCGGGCTGCCCCCCACTCCCTGCTACTTAAATATATCAACTCTGATATCGCACTACACAGAATAAGCAGCAAACATACCATTCCATGCTTCATGGCTGCTTGTTTAAATTGTAAAATACATATCCTCAACCTTCTCTTAGAAACACTACTTCACTGTGAAAACACTACACATTACTATATATCTCTCCGATACATAGTTTCACAGGTAACCTCAGTCACGTTCCCTTCTTATTTACTACACTACAACATAGCACATCTGAAAGCCACAGCAACCAATTTGCAGATCATAACAGTGTTTACACAGCCAATTCAACATTCTGACATTAGACATTGTGAACTTTCAGCATAATGAACTTTCAAGATTTTGGTCTCAATATTTTGAATTTCAAGCTTATGGTATTTCAATGTTCCAAAGTGAATCCGAGCCAACACATACCTGGACATATGGGTCTGATAATTAATAGCCCTAAAAGCCAAGGTAGCTGAGGTGTAAACCTTCTTACCTAGCCTTTACATTGTTCTGCTGTCTTTATCAGAAGGCAGAAACTTGGGTGAAGGAAGTAATTGAGAGGGCTTCTTAGAGGCTACAGATACCACTGAGGGGTCAGTAGCAGGACATTTGTAGAAAAAGTTACAATCCTCAGGCACCCTATAAAATCTATCAGTTTTCTTGGAAGCAGGGGGCATATAGAATCAGGAGTTTTAGAGGCAGTGGAAAGTGCATCAAACAAAGCAGCCAAAACAGGAGGAACAGTAGAAGGATTTGGAGATTCCATCTACAGCAACTGATAGTACATCTTATGGATTTCAGAAACCTCAGCACAATCCCATTTAAAAAAGTCCATCATCCTGGAGATTGTGTCCCCAAAAGAAATTTCCACAGAGTATCAGGACTATTAGATTCCTCTTCCTCTGAACCATAGTCCAAGGAAGAAGGAATTTGGGAAGAGTAAGCAAGGGATTCCTTATCAGAATCCAACTCCTCCTCAGAGGAATCCTGTTCCTTGGGCCTTTTAAGGGGAGAAGAGGACCAAGGGGGAGCTGGAACAGAAAGCCCCTGAGGAGGTTTTAATGCCATAAAAGCATTAAACATCCCCTGAATAAAGGTCTACCACTCATTCTGTGGATCCCTAGGGGTAGGAGAAACTCTCTTTTTTATTTCTTCTTTAATGGAACATCTGCCCTATAAAACTTAGAAAGCTCTAACCCAGGACAGCATTCAATAACAGAAGTACAAACTTACTCCCTAACTAAAATTTGTAGAACACCCGTAGGCCCCTTGGAAATAATCAACTGTGGTTCCCCCTGAACATCTAAAACGGATGCCTGCAAAGCCTCATCTGATGTACTGAAAGCCAGATCCTTGCCGGCCTCCAACCAGGTCATGGCAGAAGAATCAGAAACAAAGCTGAATGAATCTCCAGGTTCTCACTAACCTTGGAAGAAATGCCTGGCAGAGGCAGAACAGCGGAAGATTCTGGTCTTAGTTTCTTAACCTTCTTCCCTAATGGTTGACCCTCGGACAGGAAGTTCCTTCCATGGTATACTTAACGAGAAGCTTTAGTCGCTGATTTTCCAGACACAAAGAAAGGGAAGAAAACCTACTATGCCAGGTCTTTGGTATGAAAGCCTGACAGAAGAGGGTGTATGGTCATGAGAGGCACCTAGGCAAAATAAACACTTGGCTTGGCATTCTTTATGGGGAATATGTCTCCAGCACTGGCATTTACCCTTCCTGGATGACATGAACACCTAGAAGCAACAAAAAGTCAAGAATAAATAAAACCCCACCAGGGCACTTATTTGCAATGGCTTGGAACCAGCAAACAGAATGTAGGCGTTTGGACCAATGAACGAAAGATACGTTCAGACTGGTGGCAAAGATGTAGGCGTTCAGACTGACTGAGAGATGCACTCAGACTGGATTGACTTGTTGCAGGATTAGGTTGACCCAAGGATAGAGTAATGCTGAGGAATTGTATTTTTTGTATGTAAAATATCCCATCATACCTTCGATTTTTGGTATTCAGAAAGGTCACAATGACCTCATGGATCCCCCCCATGAGGCCCACTGTAGATGCCTGAAAATCAAAGACTTGCCCTTGGTTAAGTTTATAGATGTTAAGTTAAAAAAACACCTCTGCCAGGACTCCTGGGATTTTTTACATAAGCTTAAAAAAGTAAAGTTTTCTCAATCTATGAATTTTCTTACTGTGGATGTGATTAACCTTTTTAATGTTATAGCTCATGCTGAAGGTTTACAGTCTTTTTATTATTTTTTGGTGTCGTCTGCCAATTTTGAAAATGAGATTAATACACTACATACACTCATGGAAATTGTGTTATCCAACAATTTTGTGTTTTTAGGAGGACAGTATTATTTACAGAAAAAAGGGAGTGGCCATGGGTGCATCTTGTGCCCCCATTTTTGCTAACATGATTATGTTACAATGAGAAAAATAGCATATTTTCAAAAAATTTCAACCTCCCCCTTGGTCACTATGTCTGTTACCTTGATGACATCCTTACTGTGTGGGAAGCAGGCCTAGCTAAGTTAGAACTTTTCATTCAGTACTTGAACAGCACTTCAAGTTTTGTGAAATTTACATGCACCTAGAATTCCTCACACATTAGTTACTGCAATAAATTTTTAACAGTTGGTCTTCGTTGGCTGGTTTCTGCCTTGCTTTTGTATTATCCATCCTGGAAAAGGTTCTTTGAGGGAGTCAAAAAACTTACTCCCACAGTAGACAGGGTCTTTCCATCTTTCTCACACCTGGAGTCTCTCTTTCACTTTAGGGTTGAAAAACTAACTTCTGTCAAAGGAAGGATCGATGAAAGACGAATTGAAGGGCTCCGTAAAGCCACACAGACACATCTAGACATGCCTCCTATCGGAAATGTCTGACCTCACTACTCCTTAGGCTCCTTCAGTTGCATATGAAATAAGCCTCACAGAGGAGTTTGAAAGAGACTAATGGATTGCTAACTGTGAAGCAATAGAAGACTCTGCCTCAGCAGTACTAGTCCCTGAGAGGGATTTTGAGAGTTCCTTGAGGCAAATCCCTCTGTAATCTGGTAAAGTGTGCCAAGTAATTCAGACACCAGATAGCGAAAGTTGCTGATGCATACACATGCTTCCTGAATCTGTCCAGCACCACAGACTTCCTGTTAGCGGGATGAACAGAAGAACTCTGTTCCACGAGTTCTTTCTTAGCGGCTGCCACCATGCCCATAGCATCCACTGGTACTCCTTTGATCCAAAATTCCCTTCCTTTTGGTGATGGCAGGATCCTATCTAGTCTCTTGGGAATTGGGTCTACAGAATCTGGTTCCTTCCATGCAAGCTGAGAGATCAAATCAATGAGCTCATCAGCAGGCAAAGTCACCCAAGAAGTAGATGGGTCAGTAACAAATGCTTCCAGGAATACCAATTCTGCTTGAGAAGGGTAGTCAGCAGACCATCCACCCTTCTGTTTCAGGATCTCTAAAATGTTTACAAATGAGACGTCATCAGGTAGTGATCTTGGGGACCCTTCCCCCTCATCAAAATCAGTATTTTCTGTGACTGACCCCTGAGGGGAGTCCAAGTGCCTCCTGTTGTATTTTCTCTTCCTAGGGACTTCTTCAGTAGAATGTCCCAGAGAAGTATCGGAAGAGATAATTATCCCCTGTGGGGTAACCTGGAGACTTTGGGCTGGCTGCCCCTGTGGAGTAGAATGTTGAGGCTCATGACACAAAGACCTCTGAGAACCAGAGGGAAGATCAGAGGGGGGGAGGAGCCATCTGATCTCTAGAGGAGAACACTATCTCAACCTCTTGAAAGCAGAATGTCCTGGAGAGAAGGAAACTGTTGGCACCTCTAAGACATGCCTCTGCACAGATAGCTCCCTCCGACCTGAATTCACCGCATCAGAGGTAGGAGTCAGAACAGAGTTATTGAATGTTGAGGCTCCAAGGGGCAGAGATGGCTAGGACAACTTCGCTGTTGACTCTAACCCCTCGGACCAAACAACGAAGCAATGGTCGGAGGCAGCACACTGAGAGAAGATCTTGAATCTGAAGAAAAAGACATCATCAGATCTGAAACAGATAGTTCCAGGAGTCTTAGAGCCAAAGGCTCCGAAACTAAAGGATGGATTGGAGAAGGAGCCAGAATTGGTGGGGTTATTCGAGCAGAGGTCTCCGGTCCCATTTTGGAAGGAGCCAGAAGAACTCCCATCTGAATTTGTGTCGAAAGAAACTTCCTCATCATTCTGTCCACATCCATTTCAGTGAGACTTCTGGATGAATGGGAAGAGGCAATGGAGGGAGATCTGCATCTTTCTAGGAATGGCCATCGAAGTCAAGAGGGAACTAGGTCCAGGGAAGATGCATACCTTGTTCTTTGTAGATGTCTAGATTTTGAATAGGTTGGATCTGAAGAGACGAAACCGGTGTCTGAAGATGTCAGATCAGCGGGTTTTTGTGTTGGATCCAAAGTTCTCTGAGTCTTCTTCTGAGGCTCTGATGTCAGATCTGAAGCAGATCGAGAATGGCTGGGATGCTCCAAAGGCCTCTTTTTTGCCTAGTTTTTCTCATGCTTGGAGGTTTGACCTCCAGTTAAGTGATTCTCTGAAGGCCGATGGAAGAAGGCCTTTGAAGATTAATTTATTTTTTTTTGTCTATAACAGCTCTTGGGATAAAAGCTTTACAAATGGAGCATGAAGCTTGTAAATGCTCTGGTCCCAAGCAACATACACAGAGGTTAACAGAGTCAGACAATTGTATCTTATGTCCACATTTACTGCATTTTTTAAACCATGACAGTTTATCTGCTATGGTAATAAAAGTACAGTACAATATCAGAAAGAAAAATATAAGCAGAAAAATACTGCAAGAACCACTATTACTAATTAAAGTTTTTTTGTTAAATAGAACTAGGGGACAGATACAATACAGGTACCAACAATGGCATATGGAAAATACCGACAAGTGGTAAGCGAAAAAGAATTACCAACTATGGTAATTAAGAATTACTCATACCAAGTAGAAAAAGCACCAAAACTATTCGAGAGAAAAGGGAAGGTAGAATACCAACAAGTGGTAAGAAGAATAATAGAACTACCACCAGCAATGGTAATTAAGAAACTACCAGTGGTAAGCACAATGGAATAAAAAAAGTAAAGGGAGGATAACAAAGGATGGAAAGCTAAAAGTCAGAAAAAATGAATAACTTACTGTTTTTTACACAAACCCACTTGACAGCTGTAAAGACCAGGTCTGTTCACAATGGCGGCAAATGAGATCTGTGGAATGATGTGGACTGCTGCATTGTGGATAAGGGAAGAGTTTGAGAGCTTGTAGTGTCCATGAGCTGTGAAACAATGGCCAAATTAGATCCAAAGATCGGATCCAAAACCATATGTTGAAGAATGAATGAAAATTGACATCATCAGATCATTAAATAAACAGACCACTTTTTCGGCCTAATCTCATTTCTGTACAGTCTAGGCAATGAGTCTGGCTCAATCTGAAGCTCAAACACTGCTCCAATGCCCAACTTCATACCTCAAAGTCCATATGTCAGTGAGGTATTTTCCTAGCAGTCTCAGTGTATTTGCTTAGCAAGGCTCATCATCCAGTGAGAGCAGCCTTACAGACCATAATGAACAAGCTAGGCAGCAAGGCATACAACCTCTGCTTGTGCTCCAAACAGACCTTACAAAAAAGAGTTTGAAAGTGCATTATATAATACAGATACAGGCATAAGTACTGTTAGCACTATTCCTCCCTAAGGAGGAAGATAAGCTGTGACAATGTGAGGTATTACAAGCTATGTCAGGAGAAGTAGGGCAGTGGTGTGTGGCATGTACCAGCACAGGTAGCTGGAATTTTGTAAAGAATTACATGTCATTCATATATCAAACTGATTTTTACAGATGCTTGTGTTGAAACATGTATTTGTAAAGCTGCTTGTGTTAAAAATGTAGCAACAGTGTGCCCTGCTAGCCAGAAAAATAAATATACATGTATTATTGTAACTGTTGAAATGTATATATTGTAGCAGAGGATACTGGAAGAGAAGAGGTTAACCTCAATCCACCTGACTTTGGAAAACAGTAAAAAATTAAATTACTTGATTTAGGCAATAAAAATTGCATCTGACAGTTCTCAATGCAGCCACAGACAAAAAATCTGTAGTAGGAAGCTTCCTGCATTGTCACTGGGTGAACTAATGCTACTCTTGAAGGGTAGAGGTTTGAATTTACTTTATGACTTTCGGGAGCTGCAGCAGATCTTAGCAAGGCCCTGTCTGTGTGTATTATTGACAACTATTTGATAAATCCTGACAGCTTCTAGGTAAGGGGGGAAGCACGGGAACCAGAAATCAGATGACCAGATGTATGTGATGTCATTCTGTAATCCATCAGTAAAAATAATGTTCAATACTAGTGAGACTGGCGTCTCAGGCACTCTGTTTTTGTAACCTGACAAAGAAGGACCGCTCACCTACTTCAGCTTGCGTTGATCTACTAAGTAACCAGGGGATAATAATTCTTTAGATCAGTCAGGAAAATATAGTGAGATTAGTTAAGTATTGTTTTTTGTAACTGTGTGAACCTGTCCACCTAGGGTTATTTTTTTAACAACTCCTGTGACAAACTCTGGTGTTTATTGTAAATAGATATTTAGTACTTTCATGTTCTTTCATTATTTACTATTAAATATATTTAAAATTTTCATTGTGCCTGGTCCTTTAGAGAATATTTTAACCTTTGAGACTACTTGCATATATTGGTGACACTGTGGCCACTCCTGACTGTTTGGTCAAGATTACCATTTGTATATTAATTTCACTCAGTATAATTGGGTACCCTTATAAGAAGCCTTGGAGTAGCTGGCTCTGGGGTGAATGGTGGCAGTGTAACTAACTTATAGTCTGGGCAGAAGTGGGCATAGCTAGTAAATCTGTGCCACCCTTTCCTAGGTGTGTGTGTGTGTGTGTGTGTGAAAATCAAATCTCAAAGTGGGTGTGTGTCAGCTATTTGGAAAAGGGACATGAAGTACTGGTTTTGCAGAGACAGTGGTGAAGAAAGTACAGTTGTGTACACTTACCATAAATGTAGATGTCCGAGTGTATTCACCGTTGCAGTCATCACACTTGGGTTATCTGCCTGCAGGTAGCCCTCAGTCGGCCTGAATACCGGAGTCTTGGGATTTCTGCATCGGATGTTGTCGCCTCTTCCATGACGTCAGGTCGTCAGGGGTCTAAAACATGCAGCCGACACCATTACATTAGTTTTTCTTGCCCCAAATGTCAGGAGCCCCCAAAATAGGAAGCTATTACATGGTGTAGAACACCTCCAGTAAAAAGTAAATACCCCTGCCATAAAAAATGGCCATAAAGAGTATAGGTAGAAAGGATAGAGAAAGCCAGGGGGCTTGAGGGAGGGTAACCAGGACTGCAACAGTGAATACCCTCGAACATCTACATTTATGGTAAGTGTACACAACTGTACTATGTTCTTCGTGTTTTACTGTTGCAGTCATCACACTTGGGTTGATTCCCAAAGCTGAGGAAGGGTGGAGGCAGTCAAGAAGTGTTAGTTCTGGCTAGCAGGCCTTGTAAGACTGCTGTAGCAAATCCAGCTCTGGATTAAAAAAAAAAACAGGTAAGTGGTAATGCTTGGTGAAGGTTTGTACAGAAAGTACGGTTGTGTACCTACCATAAATGTAGATGTTCGAGTGCATTCACTGTTGCAGTCATTACTCTTGAGTTATCTTGCTGGCAGGCTACCCGCAGTCGGCCTGAATTCCAAAGTATAGGTCCGGCGTCGGTTGCCGTCGCCTCCTCCCTGGCGTCAGTGCACCAGTGGTAAAAAGATGCAGCCGACGCCATTTTCTTCAGTTTTTCTTGCCCCAGATGTCAGATGTCCCCAAATAGGTAGGCTGAAAAGTATGCCAATAAAGCATGCATGCACAAAAATAAACATTTCCTTAATCTACAAGAAAATACACCACATAGGTTGTATAGGATAGAGAAGTACAGATAAGTCCCAGCAAAGAAAAGGGGGATGGTGGGTGGGTAACCTGGACTGCAACAGTGAATACACTTGAACATCTACATTTATGGTAGGTACACAACTGTACTATGTTCATCGTGTTTCACTGTTGCAGTCATTACTCTTGGGTTGAATCCCAAAGCTGAGGATGGGTGGCTGGGCTAAATAGGATTAGGTGAGGCTATGAGGCCCTGCAGAACTGCAGCGGCAAAGCCTGCTCTAGATTTAGAGTAAAGAGGTAAGTGGTATTTCTTTGTAAAAGTGTGCACTGAACTCCAAGTTGCAGTTTCTAAGATGTCTTTGGTTGGTACTCCTCTAAGGAAGGCTGCTGAAGTGGCTGCTGCTCTGGTAGAATGAGGCCTAATGTCCTTAGGCACTGATTTGCCATGCTGAGAATAGCAGAAACAGATGCAATGGCCTCTCTATTTAGATATAGTCTGTTTTGAGATAGCCTTTCCTTGTGATCCTGAAGCATATGACACTAAAAGTTGCTCAGTCTTCCTGAAAGCTTTAGTTCTGTCCAAGTAGAAGCGTAGCTGTCTGTCTATGTCCAAAGAATGCAGAATTTTCTCACCCTTGTTCTGTGGGTTTGGATAAAAGGTAGGCAAGTGAATGGTTTGGTTGAGGGCCACACTGGACACCACCTTAGGCATAAATGTTGGGTTTGTCCTCAGAGAAACCCTGTCTGGATGAAAAATTATAAAAGGTTCCACAGCCATGAGTGCATGTAACTCTGAGACTCGTCTTGCAGAGGTTATTGCTAGGAACAGAGCTGTTTTCCAGGATAAGAAGTTTATATCCACTGTTGAGGCTGACTCAAAAGGAGGCAGTGTGAGTTTTTCCAAGACATAATTGAGGTCCCATGCGGGAATTGGTGCCCTCCTTGGAGGCCTGATGTTTTTGGCCCCTCTGAGGTACTGCCTTATTAAAGGATGAGAAAAAATAGGTGGTTCCGTATTGTAATGGGCTGAAATGGCAGAGGCATGAATTTTAATTGATGAGAAAGAAAGGCCTTTGTCCAGCATCTCAGTTAGGTATTGTAAAATCTGAGGGATATTTGGTGCATACGTGTCAATGCCTTGTTCCTGGTTCCAAGCACAGAATCTCTTCCATTTTTCTGCATAAGATTTTCTGGTACTGGGCCTCCTGGCCTCCAAGATAACATCCATAACAGCTTTAGAAAGAGGATTGTTCTGAATGGCTACATTACCCGCCATGCTGCCAGATTTAAGGTCCTGAGTTGGCTGTGCAGGATCTGATTGTTTTGTTGGGTCAGCAAGTGAGAAGTTTGAGGCAATATCCATGCTGGACCTTGAGACAAGCTCTTTAGGATTGGGTACCAGTGCTGGCGTGGCCAGTCTGGTGCAATCAGTATCATTTTTGGCTTCTCTTGTCTGACCTTTAGGAGTACCCTGGGAAGGAGAGGCAGTGGAGGAAAGGCATGTACTCTTTGATTTTTCCAGCTGAAGGATAGGGCGTCCACTCTCCATGCTTGCTTGTGATAAATCCTTGTGCAAAATCTCTGTAAATGGCAGCTGTGAGGGGAGGCAAATAGATCTATGTCTGGGCATCCCCATTTCCTTGTTATCATGCTGAAGACTTGTGGATCCAGTTTCCACTCGTGGGGATCCATGAGGTTCCTGCTTAGTTTGTCTGCCAGAGTATTTGTTTTTCCTGGCAGGAATTGTGCTTGCAGGTGAACTTGATAAGTCAATGCTGTGTCCCATAAGGTCATTGCTTGTCTGCAGAGGGGGTAGGAATGTGTACCTCCCTGCTTGTTTATGTACCACATGACCGTAGTGTTGTCTGTCTTTATCAGTAGCTGTCCTGGATGAAGTAGATCCTTGAAAGCTGTCAGGGCATTCTGAACAGCTAGCATCTCTTTTTGATTGATGTGAAGATGCATGTGGCTTGCAGGCCATGTGCCCTGAATACATTTTCCTGCCTTATGGGCCCCCCCAGGCATAATCTGATGCATCCGTTGTCAGTGTCTGTCTGGCTGCGGGTAAAGTGAATGGCAGACCCTTGTTGTGGTGACAGGCCTCTGCCCACCATCGAAACTCTTGTTGCAGGCAGGGAATGAGGGTAATTACTGTCTCCAGGCTGTGGCAATGCTGAGTCCAAACACTTTTTAGATACCATTGCAGTTTCCTCATATGCAGTCTGGCATATGGAATTAGTAGAATGCAGGATGCCATAAAACCCAAGGCCTGCAGGATTTTCCTTGCAGATAACTGGGTCTTTGTTGCCAATTTTTTTGAAGTAATAAGTCAGTTGCTTTTGTTTGTCTGGCATGAGATAAGCCATCTGGGCAGTTGTATTTAAGCTTGCACCCAGGAATATTATCTCTTGATGAGAGGGTACTAGTTTTGATTTATTTTCATTTACTGTGTACCCTAGGCAAATTAGTACTCTTTTTCAAATGCCAGATGCTTTAGAATAATGTCTTTGTTCTCTGCTTGAATAAGGCAGTCGTCCAAGTAGGGATATATTTGAATTCCTCTTTGTCTGCAGAATGCAATTACTGGTGCCAGGCATTTTGTGAAGACCCTGGGCGCAGTAGATAAGCCAAAGGGCAGTGCAGAGAATTGGTAGTGCATTGATCCAGCTATGAATCTGAGGTATCTTCTGCAAGACTGTCTGATTGGGACATGCAGGTATGCCTCTTTTAGGTCCAAAGTTACGAGCCAAGCCTTCTTGCCCACCATGGGCAGTAGCTGCTGTAGAGTCAACATCTTGAATTTTGGAACCTCCAGAAATGTGTTTAGTATAGACAGGTCCAGTATTGGTCTCCAGGTTTTGTCCTTTCTGGGTACTAAGAAAAGCCTGGAGTAAAATCCTTGCCCCTGTTCTTGTTGTGGTACTTGTTGAATGGCCCTCATGTCCATGAGGGCTGAAATTTGCTTTTGTGCCTCTGCCCATTGATTGTGTTGTAGGTCTGGCATACCTTTTGCCCTTGGTAGGGTGTGAAAATGGAACCTGTAGCCTTGGGACATTATGTTCAAGACCCATTTGTCTTGGGTAGCCTTTTGCCAATTTGATGAAAAAAGTGCTAGTTTTCCCCCTAAGGGGGCTGCCAAAAGAAAAGTGCTTGGGTCTGGTAGAGGAAAGTCATTGGGACTGTTTCCTGAAAGGTTGTGATTTGTCTTTTCTGCTTCTGGGGGTAGGAGCACCCCGTTGTTTAGGCCTGTATGAGCCTTGGGGCTGAGATCTGCCTCTGGGACGTCTGTATCTGCCTCTTTGTGGTTTGTCTGACACTGGAAAGGACCAATTTTTAGAAGGCCAGTTCCTGCTAAACCTGGGTGGCTGTACCTGTAAGAAATCCTTAACCGTCTTGCATGGATTTCGCTTTATCCTCCATTTTCTTCAACACCTCTTCTGCTTTAGTACCAAACAAAGTATCGTGCTGTAATGGGGCATCTAATAATTTTGCTTTAACATGATCAGGCAGATTTTGTTCCTTTAACCAAACATGCCTTCTAATAACAGAACCTGTAAAAGCGGCCCTACAAGAGGCCGCCAGTGAATCATAACCACACTGCAAAGTATGCTTTCCCACTTGTTCAGCTGCATGCAATAAATCCTGCAATTCCTTGTTCTCCGAACATTCAGTATTTGTCAACATTTTCTGTTTAAGCAGTGACATTTAAGTATTGCTGATATTTAAGCATATGAAATTGACAATTCAAAGCCCTTACAGCCAAGGTAGCAGAAGTGTAAACTTTTTTCCCCAATCTGTCCAGTGCCCTAGAATCCCTATCAGAGGGGACAGGGTTTTTTACAGTGGAAGCTTTGACCCCTTTGGGACCCTGAGATATAGTTTCTGGGTCAGTAGCGGGGTTCTTATATAGAAATTTATGAGAATCCAGGACCCTGTAGTATCTGTCTGGCTTAGCAGGTGCAAGGGGTAAAGAGTCAGGGGACAGGCCGGACTCTGAAAATACATCTACAATGTCTAGAACAGGTGGAATAGCAAGGGGTCTGTGCTGAGGAAGTAACAGAAAGTCTCTGAGCCTTTTCTTAGATTCAGAGTAATTTTGGCTCTCCCAGTGGAAATGCTCCCTCATGGTATGCAGGGTTTCCCCAAAAGAATAATCCTCAGGAGGAGAGGCTGAAGGAATGTATTCTTCAGCATCAGAGTCCTCATAAGGAGGCATAGAATAATCCTGTTCAGAAAAGGAATCAGAAGAAATAGAAACCTGATCAGAAGACTCAAATTCTGTCTCTTGCCTAGGCCTCTTATCAGGAGGGGGATGGGAACCCCTGATCAAAGTAATTAGGTCTTCGGCCATTTTAAGCATCTGTTTTTTAGGCATGGAAGTCTGAGTAGGAGAATGCTGTACTTGTTTCTTTGTCTTTAGAGCTGCTTTAGTCTTTGCCTTTGAAGCTGAAGATGGTTTAACATATAACTGTGTAGGTCTGAAAACACCCTCAGAAGCTGATGCCTGCTCAGCGGCTCCAGACCCATCTGAGGGAATGATTTCCGAGTGTCCAATGCCTTGAGTATCCAGAGGCCCAGTCGGCTCCACGTGGGAGTCGGAAGCGGCCTGTGGCTCTGAGGTAGCAGGTGCCAGGGGCTGCAAAAGCGCCTCACTGAGAACTGACAAACCGGCGACTGGCCTAACAGAGGCCTCGTTGTCGGTTTTGGACCTTGGATGCCTATCCTTTTCCTTGTCCTTGCGTTTTTTGTAAACTCCGGTCGTCGGCTGTTCCGACGGCATTATATAATTAAACCTCCGGCCAAAGTAATGAAATGCAAAATCGAACGGACGCTTAATAGTGCGTTGGTTAAATCTAGCACAAAACAGACAGCTAGCAACGTTGTGATCAGGGCCTAGGCAAGGAATACAGTAAGAGTGAAAATTCTTATGAGGTATTTGCTTCCCACAAGAAATACAATTGTTAACTTTTTCTGACATCGGTCTGGAGCAAGAAAAAAGTTTCCCCAATGGGGTACTTAGCTTTAATGAAGACTTTGGTTCTGGAGTCGGCCAACCGGCACTTGCAAACTGCTTTTGCTTCGGGCACCGTGCAGCAAGAAAGACTGAAGAAAATGGCATCGGCTGCATCTTTTATACCCCTGGCGCACTGACGTCAGGGAGGAGGCGATGGCAACTGACGCCAGACCTAGACTTTGGAATTCAGGCCGACTGCGGGTAGCCTGCCAGCAGGATAACCCAAGAGTAATGACTGCAACAGTGAAACACGATGAACATCTCCAGGTTTCAACTTCCAGCATCTCCCTGCTAGGGACTCTCCTGAGAAATGCTGTAGAGGTTGAAGTAGCTCTAGTGGAAAAAGTTCTGATCCCCTGAGGGGTAGGTTTTACATGGTGCTTGAAGCAGAAATGGATGCAGTGTGCCCACCATTTGGAAATGGTTTGCTTCGAAATGGCCTTGCCCTCTGCCCCTGTAGCAAAACTGACTAGCAGCTGGTCAGATTTTCTGAAAGGCTTAGTCCTGTCAAGGTAGAACCTGAGCTGTCTGTGCATGTCCAAGGAGTGCAGGATCCTTTCCCCTTTATTCTGAGGATTAGGGAAAAAGGTCGGCAAATGGATGGATGGATTGGTTTAAAGCCACACTGGATACCACCTTGGGCAAAAAGGATGGGTTAGTCCTGAGGGAAACCCTGTCAGCATGGAAAATAATAAAGGGCTCCACTGCCATCAGTGTCTGTAACTCAGACACTCTTCTTGCTGATGTAATAGCTAGAAGTAAGGCTGTTTTCCAAGAGAGGAAATTTAACTCTGCTGAAGCAGCAGGTTCAAAAAGGGGGAAGTATGAGCTTCTCCAGTACAACGTTAACGTCCCAGGTTGGGGTGGGAGCTCTCCTAGGGGGCCCTAAATTGTTAGCTCCTCTCAAGAACTGTTTGATGAAAGGGTGAGAAAAGAGAGGTGGGCTCAGTATTATAATGAGCTGAGAAGGCAGACGCATGAATCTTAGTGGACGAGAAGGATAGGCCTCTGTAGAGCAGCTCTGCTAGGTAATCAAATATTTGAGGCAAGGTGGGCACAGCTGTGTCCTTTTCATGCGACTGACACCAAGAGCAATATCTTTTCCACTTTTCAGCAGAGGATCTCCTAGTACTAGGCCTTCTGGCCTCAAGGATGACGTCCACCACCTGTTTGGTGAGGGACGCTGGTGGTATACTCAAGGGATACGCCAGGCGCAAAGTTTAGGGTTTGTAGCTGTGGATGCAAAATCTGTCCCTCCTGCTGAGACAGCAGGGAAGGTGTTTGATGTAGGTGCCAGGGTGGCACTGCTGTCAGACTGCGTAGGAGTGGGTACCAGTGCTGGCATGGCCAGTCTGGTGCAATAAGAATTGCCCTTGGCCTGTCCTGTTTGATCTTGAGTAGTAATTCTGAGAAGAGGGGCAGATGAGGAAAGGCATAAATTGAGAGGTTTTCTCATGTAAAGGATAGGGCATCCACCTTCCAGGCTCTGCTGTGAGGGCTCCTGGTGCAAAATTTGCTCAATTGGTGGTTTTAGGGGGAGGCAAAAATGACCACCTCCGGTATTCCCCACCTCTGGGTTAGAAGTTTGAATGAGTTGGGTTCCAGTTTCCACTCGTGAGGATCCAGTAGATTTCTACTTAAGTCATCTGCCAGTGAATTTTGCTTGCCTGGCAGGAACTGAGCTTGTATGTACACTTGGTTGCTCAAGGCTGTGTTCCATAGGGCCATGGCTAACCTGCAGTGTGTTTAAGAATGAGTTCCCCCCTGCTTGTTTATGGACCACATAACTGTGGTGTTGTCTGTCTTTATCAGGAGCTGTCTTGGAAGGATAAGGTATTTGAAGGCTGTCAGAGCCTTCTGTACAGCTAGCATCTCTTTCTGATTGATATGCAGGGGAATTTGTTCTGGGCTCCATTTGCCTGCCATGTGAGCCCCTCATGCATAGTCTGATGCGTCTGTTGTCAGGGTTTGGGCAGCGAGGGGTTGAGTGAAAGGAAGTCCCTTGTTGTGGTTGCATGCCTCTGCCCACCAAAGGAGCTCAGCCCTTAGACAAGGTATGATAGGAATCACTGTTTCCAGGTCCTGAGAGTGTTGACACCAGAGACTTTTTAAGTACCACTGAAGTTTCGTCATATGCAGTCTTGAATATGGAATTAGCAGAATGCATGAGGGCCATGAACCCTAGGGCTTGCAGTATTTTCCTTGCAGACAGCTGGGTTTTG
The DNA here is from genome assembly GCF_019279795.1 of Protopterus annectens. Classification (NCBI taxonomy): domain Eukaryota; kingdom Metazoa; phylum Chordata; order Ceratodontiformes; family Protopteridae; genus Protopterus; species Protopterus annectens. Next base: position 1,335,515,734 of record NC_056741.1, read on the forward strand.
ATGGCCAAATTTTGTTATTTGCTAGTAATTACAGGTGTGGGGGTAGTCACATTCTTTGATTTCCTGTCCTTGCCTATTTAAGTGGTACAGTGTGAAATATTTTCTGCTTAAAAACCTCAGCTTTGGCCGGCTAAGAACTTGCTATATTCAACTGGACGTATAAGAGAATTTAAGTACCTTTATCTGCTCTTTTTTTTTTCAAAAAAATACAGGATTTAAATTGATTTTAACTGTGTGGAAGGAATATTAGCTGAACTGGAAGTTAGTCAGTGTTTGCTGAATTTTGTTATTTGCTAGTAATTACAAGTGTGGGGGTAGTCACATTCTTTGATTTCCTGTCGTTGCCTATTTAAGGGGTACAGTGTGAAATATTTTCTGCTTAAAAACCTCACATTTGGTCGGCTAAGAACTTGCTATATTCAACTGGACGTATAAGAGAATTTAAGTACCTTTATCTGCTCTTTTTTCCCCAAAAATACAGTATTTAAATTGATTTTAACTGTGTGGAAGGAATATTAGCTGAACTGGAAGTTAGTCAGTGTTTGCTGAATTTTGTTATTTGCTAGTAATTGCAGGTGTGGGGGTAGTCACATTCTTTGATTTCCTGTCCTTGCCTATTTAAGTGGTACAGTGTGAAATATTTTCTGCTTAAAAACCTCAGCTTTGGCCGGCTAAGAACTTGCTATATTCAACTGGACGTATAAGAGAATTTAAGTACCTTTATCTGCTCTTTTTTCAAAAAATACAGTATTTAAATTGATTTTAACTGTGTGGAAGGAATATTAGCTGAACTGGAAGTTAGTCAGTGTTTGCTGAATTTTGTTATTTGCTAGTAATTACAGGTGTGGGGTAGTCACATTCTTTGATTTCCTGTCCTTGCCTATTTAAGTGGTACAGTGTGAAATATTTTCTGCTTAAAAACCTCAGCTTTGGCCGGCTAAGAACTTGCTATATTCAACTGGACGTATAAGAGAATTTAAGTACCTTTATCTGCTCTTTTTTTTTCAAAAAAATACAGTATTTAAATTGATTTTAACTGTGTGGAAGGAATATTAACTGAACTGGAAGTTTTCACTCTGCTCTCATTCACTCTGCTCGTCAGTTAGTCCCACCCACCCTCCCTGTTTTTGTTTTGGTGTCTGCCCGCCCCTCTTGTAAATTTGTGTTTGGATATTCCTTCTGGGCCCATCTCATTTGCTCACTCAACTTAGTGCAGTGAGATCATATTCTGATTTCAGGCACTCCTACTGTGTACAAAGAGAGCATCTGGGAAACAGGAAAAAAAAAAAAAAAAAATTTAAGCTTGTTTCCTGCCTTTCCTGTTAAGTGGTATAGACTATTTGTAGGCTTCTGAGCCCCCAAGCCCTTCTGTGTTGGAGGGAAGCCTTCTAGCTTAGTTTTTTTTTCTTATAACTAGCCAGTTTTCTAGTTTCAGCACTCAAATCTGTTTCTTTGATCTCAGCACTTGTTCAGAAAAAAAAAAAAATGTAATCTGCTTTTACTGTACTTGTGTTTCTACCTACTTTTTTACTTTTGCATCATCTTAAAAGTACTCATTTGTATTTATTACTGCTTGGTGTAACTCATTCTAAGCCTTTTGGTTTAAACACTTTGGCTTCGGACCAGTTGTTTTGCACTGAGAGGGTTTGTGGTCTGCACTGTAGTGGCAGAACAGGTAGCTTACATCCTTCTAGGTTGGGAACTGCTGATTGAGGGCTCAGTGTCTGTTATTCTAAAAGTGTATTAATTCTGGTTTAAGCACTTGGGCTTTCAGGCCAGTTATTTTACATTAAGAGGGTTCGTGGTCTGCACTCTTGTGGGAGGAGAGGCTGGACTCTGCCCTTCTTAGCTGGGAATTTCTGGTTGAAGGCTTATAGTGCATGCATATCTGAACTGCTTCTTACTGAAGTTGGTGCCTTGTTTGCTGTGGCATAGACTGGATTCGGGCCTGCTGGATCTAGCTTTGTTTGTAACTTGAGCACTAATCCAGGCATTCTCTAAAGTATTCAATTGTATTTATTACTGCTTGGTAGTAACTTGATTAAAGTGTAGCTATCATTCTAAGTCTTTTGGATTAAGCACTTGGGCTTCAGACCAGTTGTTTTACATTAGGAAGGTTTGTGGCATGCACTGTGGTGGCAGGACAGGTAGCTTTCATCCTTCTAAGTTGGGAACTGCTGATTGAGAGCCCAGTGTCTGTTATTCTCAAAGTGTATTAGTTCTGGTTTAAGCACTTGGGCTTCAGGACAGTTATTTTACATTAAGAAGGTTTGTGGTCTGCACTCTTGTGGGAGAAGAGGCTGGACTCTGCCCTTCTGAGCTGGGAATTTCTGGTTAAAGGTTTATAGTGCCTGAATATTTGAACTGTATCTTACTGAAATTGGTACACCTTGTTTGTTGCAGCATAGACTAGATCCAGGCCTGCTGAATCTAGCTTTGTTTATATGCTTGTTGTTTGTTTGCTTGTTATTTCCCTGGAACGCTAATTCCACCTAATACGCTGCTGCTTCTCAGCTTCTGTGGATCACTAGTGATATTTGCATTGCTTACTGTACTTATTTCCTTGTTTCACTTGAAAGAAAGTTACTGTTTGTCGTTTTTGCATTTAAGTTACCTGTAACACATTGCACTTAAGTTACCTGGCACTTGCTCACTAAAGCAATTATATAAGTCAGCACTAAAAATTAAAAGCACTACACCCTCACTCCCCACTGGCCCTTGTTTTCAATTATTAAGGAATTCCCAACATTATTCTAGCATGTCCAAAGGTCAGTTGTCAATCTCCTCTCCGGTCCAACTGGTGAATCTGGGAATCTTGAGGCAATGTTACAACTGCCTCATGTACACAGACAACCCCTCTCCTCCTCCCAACAAATTCCAACACATGTGAGAGATGCAACCATATAGCCAAACTGGAGACTAAGCTCTCTCAACTCAGTACTGGCATAACCAGTCAGGAGGAGAAGGAAACCACACTCACTACAATTCCAGTCTCACATAGACCTACCACGACAGCAAACCAAACACATAATCACACAAAAACATACTCGGAGGCTCTAAATAAAGATCTTCCGAAGCAGCAGAGACCTCCAAAGCAGACACCCAAGCAGCCGCTACCCCAAAACAAAACACGTGCAACACATATCTCACAAAGCCAGTGTGCTGAACAGTCACAGCCCTTAAGACTAAACAACACACCTGATACACTTGTAATAGGTGACTCTATCGCCAGGCACACTGGCGTCCGCCACCAGGCTGAACAAGGAGAGGGTCACGGTGAGCAGCCTGTCGGGTGCTAGGATCCGCCACATAACACAAGCACTCAGGTCACTCCAAGGCAAGTACAAATATGACTCAGTCATTGTCCATGCTGGTGTGAATGACCTGAGACGCACCTCCCTGGACTACATGAAAAGAGACATAAAGGAGCTCTCTGAGCATGTAGCCCAGGCCGGTATGACCCTGACCTTGAGTAGCATCTTACCCTCACCAAGAATGATGCCACAATATGAAGACAAGATGATCAATTTCAACAATTGGCTTAAGTACTGCTGTCATTCAAAGGGGATCCAATGCCTGTCAGCTTGGGATGATATGCTCGACAAGCCACGATGCTTCGCTAGGGACGGCTTGCACCTGTCACCCCTGGGCTTTCGGATATTGGCAAAGGCTCTTGCTACCCCATAGTGCCTTTTTAGGCAAGGCTCAAAAGACAAACCCACCTCCATAGGTATCACAAGGGATAAGAAACTAAGAGTAATGCTACTCAACGCCAGAAGTCTAAACCTCAAGATGCACACTCGAAACTCTTCTTAGCATGGAGAACATCGATATCTGTGCAGTAACAGAAACCTGGTTCAGGGCTCCCGAGAGCACCCCAGCACTACCAGGTTATACCTCATACCATGCTTTTAGGCCCCAAAACTTGGACCGAACCACAAAAGGAGAGGGAGTATCGATATTCATCAAAGATACCCACACCTCCAGGTTGGTGGCAAAGCACGAAGCATCAGAGACTATCCATGTGTAACTAACAGTGGGTAAAACTGCCTTCCAGTTTATAGCCTGCTACAGACCACCCTCCCAAACCCAGGAACCCCACTCGGCCTTCCTGAGAACACTGGAAAATATGAAGGTCTCTCCAAACACCACTATATTGGGTGACTTCAACTACCCAAACATAGACTGGGAGCATTACTCTAGCTCCAACACCCTAGCCCAAAGGTTCCTAGAATTTATAAACTCAAATGAAATGGAACAACTTGTTACCACTCCCACAAGAGGGGAAAACATACTGGACCTGATCATCACCAACATAGGGACTCTATGCTCCAGACCAGAAGTGTATCCCTCACTGGTAAGATCAGACCATAAACTAATCTCACTGGATATTCACATCCCGACCCCAACCCCTGCCCAGAAAACCACAGTGAAAAACTTCTCTAAAGCAAATTTCACACTCCTCAAAACTGAGGTGGAATCCTTCAAAGCCCCCGGGCCTGTGGAAAATACGGCCCAGACCGCAGAATCCTTTATAAATGCATTCTATGAACACCTTCAGGAATGCATGGATCATGCGATCCCAAATAAAACGAAGACCCAATCCTCCAAAGGCAGGCGTCCTGTCTGGTGGACCCCAGCCATAAACAAACTATAGAATAGAAGGAGGAAGCTACTAAATGATAGAGCAAAATCCCAAAAAGGGAAGGCATCACTGATCAGTATTAGCAAAAAACTATGGGCACACATAAAATTGTCTAAGGCCAGCTTCGAGAGAAAAATTGCACAGGACATCAAGGATAATCACAAGGCTTTCTTTAGTTATGTTAGGAACCTGGGTGGTAATTCCCAGATATGCTCAGAATTAGTCCAAAATGACAAAAAATACACTGAACCCACAGACATTGCCAACATCCTAGCTGACAGGTTCAGCGCAAACTTCTCCCCCCCCCCTCCCCACCAAAAGGGCAAATATCTATCCCAGCAGAGTGCTGCCCCCCTGACATCTCAGATGCTCAGGTAAGAGTCACCCTCTCCAAAGCAAAAAACACAGCATCAATGGAACCAGATGGTGTCCCAGGCTGCGTCCTACATGAACTTCAAGAAGAGCTAAACCCAAACATAAAACTACTGTTCAATCTCAGCCTTACTACAGGATATGTGCCCAAAGAGTGGCGTACAGCAACAGTGGTCCCTCTCCATAAAGGTGGTGCCTCAACGGATCCTGGAAACTATCGCCCCATAAGCCTGACTAGATTGGTCTGCAAAGCTATGGAAAGGATCATCATGGACCTCATAAATAAAGATATTGGGGACCTACAAACACTGAATCCTACCCAGTTTGGCTTTGTTAAGGGCAGATCCTGCCTCTTAAACCTGGTTGATTTCTTTGAAACAGTCACCAAGGCCATTGACGAGGGGAAGGTGGTCCACACAGCCTACCTGGACCTCGCAAAAGCCTTCGATACAATACCCCACTCGGGCGTTATAGATAAGCTCACCAGCTTAAATATAAACCCCTATGTCACTAGATGGATTGCAAACTGGCTCAAGAACAGAACCCACATGGTTAGAATTGCTGGAGCCATGTCAGACTCCAAACCAGTTACAAGTGGTGTCCCACAAGGCTCAGTCCTGGGACCTCTCTTGTTCGGTATATATTTCTCGGAGGTACAGGCCAACCCAGAAGGACTGTGGCTGACCAAGTTCGCAGATGACTGCAAACTGGGCGCCATAATCGACTCTCCAGTCGACACAAGCATCCTCCAAAAGGGCCTCATAGAAACAGACAACTGGTGCCAGAGCCATGGCCTCAAGCTAAATGCCAAAAAGTGTATAGCCATCCCCTTTGGCAAAAACAAAGTGCTTACAAATTACCACATAGGTGGTAATCCATTAAGTACAGAAGAAATAAATAGGGACCTGGGGACCCAAGTTGATAGCAATCTCTCATTTGACAACCACGTGGCCAAAGTGGTTAGAAAAACATTTTATATAGCCCACCTAATTATGAAGGGATTCACATCTAGATCAGGGGACGTCATCGTGCCTCTTTACTCATCCCTCATCAGGCCCATAATTGAGTACAATGCCCCTTTTGGGATGTACCTTACCAGACACCTGCAGCAACTGGAAAGACCCCAAAAGTATCTCACCAAGAGGATCAAAGGGCTCAAACAGATGCCATATGCTGCCCGGTTAAAGAAACTTCAGCTCTACTCAGTGGCATACCGCCTGTTCAGAGGCGATCTGTGCCTGACGTATAAAGCCATGTCCAACCCGGAATTAATGGACATGCTGCACCTCAGAAAATCCAAATCCCATCGAGCTACGCTCGAGAGACTTGAACCTCAGCATTGAAATAAATAGGACATGCTGGAGGGACAGATTCATAACCCAGAGGCTCCCTTCACTCTGGAATAAAATCCCAGTCCAGGTTAGGCAGAGTCCCTCATTGACTCTCTTCAAGAGGAATCTTGATGAGTGGATGGGAGATCGTAGGTTTACCCCGGGTATCACTTCTGTGTCACTGTTAGACAGAGGCACAGTATACTAACCTCGAAAAAGGGCATAGCAAAATAAATTTAAAATGGGTGGCGAAAGCCAAACACATTCTGGCTAGGCTTATAAATGCCCTAGGGCAGATAGCCTAGTATGAACCTATGAACCTATTAGTTTGAAATAGCTTGTCAAATGGACCTGCTTTTCTGGAGTGAGGAATGCCATCTAAGTTGTGTTCAAGCTTGCTCCCAGGAATACAATTTGTTGGCTGGGAACCAGTTGTGATTTCTTTTCATTAATGGTGTATCCCAGTGAAGTTAGAGGTCTTTTTACAAATGCCAGGTGCTGAAGTAGCAATTCCTGACTGTCTGACTGAATCAGGCAATCATCCAAGTATGAGTAAATATTTCTCTGCCTGCAGTATGCAATGGCTGGAAACAGGCACTTTGTGAATACTCTGGGCGCAGTAGATAAGCCAAAGGGAAGTGCAGAGAACTGATAGTGCATACAGCCTGCCCTGAAACGTAGATATTTCCTGCAAGACTCCCTTACGGGGATGTGCAGACAAGCTTCTTTTAAGTCTAGAGTGACTAACCAGGCATCCTTGGCTAGCATAGGAAGAAGCTGTTGCAGTATAAGCATTTTGAATTTTGGGACCACCAGAAAGGTGTTGAGGATTGATAGATCCAGGATAGGGCACCAAGATCTCTCTTTTCTGGGCACCAGGAACAGTCTGGAATAGAAACCCTGTCCCCCTTGTTCTACTGGAACAGGCTGAATAGCCCTGATATGGAGAAGGGAAAGTACTTGCTTTTGAGCCTCTGGCCACTGGTTTGGAGGAAGGTCTGGAAACTCGCTTGGGGTTGGCAGTGAGTGGAAGTAGAATCTGTATCCCTGGGATACATTTAGAACCCATCGGTCCTGAGTAATGGACATACAGTTTTTTGCATGAAGGGCGAGTTTTCCTCCTAGGGGTGCAAGTACTTGGGAATGGCAGGGAAGGATAATTGGAAAGTCATTGTGAACTTTTTCCATAAGGGGGTGGCTTAATAGTAAATAATGAAAGAACATGAAAGTACTAAATATCTATTTACAATAAATTGTTTTTGAGGTGGGAACACTCCATTGTTTAGATCTCTGCATACCCTGAGACTGTAGTCTTGGGGGTCTGTTTCCCCTGGGTTTGGACTGGAAAGGACCAGTTTTTTGAAGGCCAATGCCTACTGAATCTAGATGGCTGCACTTGTAAGAAATCTTTGACAGGTTGCATAGATTTAGCTTTTTCTTCCATCTTTTTAAGAACTTCTTCTGCTTTTGTGCCAAACAAACGATCCTGATGTAATAGAGCATCTAGTAAGTTTGCTTTGACATGGTCTGGCAAGACTTGTTCCTTCAGCCAAGCATGCCTTCTCAGTACAGACCCAGTGACAACAGCCCTGCAAGATGCTTCTAAGGCATCAAACCCGCACTGCAGAGTGTTTACTAACTTGGTTTGCAGAATGCATTAACTCTTGTAAATCTTTATTTTCTGCACAATCTGGAAGTAACACCATTTTTTGTTTAATTAGTTCCATAATATGTTGCTGGTACTTCAACATGTGAAACTGCCAATTCAAAGCCCTCATGGTAAGAGTTGCAGAGGTATATACCTTATTACCCCATCTGTCTAAAGCTCTAAAATCTCTGTCTGAAGGGGTAGGGTTTTTGGCTGTAGTAGCCTTAATGCCTTTAGGTCACTGGGAAATGGTCTCTGGATCTGCAGTAGGATTCTTAAAGAGTAATTTGTGAGAGTCAGGTCCTCTGTAGTACCTGTCAGGTTTTCTAGGAGCTGGTGGTAAAGTGTCAGGAGTAAGACTGGATACCATGAAGACATCATCTACAATATCCAGGACAGGGGGTACAGCTAGAGGCCTGTGCTGAGGCAAATCTAAAAATTCCTTGAGTCTCTTTTTGGACCGAGGTTAGTTCTGGCATTCCCAGCAGAAATGCTCTCTTAAGGTATGCAAGGTTTCACAAAAAGAAAAATCCTCTGGCGGGGCAGCAGAGGGAACGGATTCCTCTGCATCTGAATCCTCATAGGTAGATAAGGGTATGTCCTGGTAATCAGAAGGGTGAGAGTCATCGGACTCCTGGTCTGTAGAATCAGAAGGAAATTCAATTCTTTGTCATTTAGAAGGGGAAGGCTGGCTTCCCCTAATTAGAGTAATAAGGTCTTCAGCCATTTTAAGCATTTGTTTTTGTGGCATGGGAGCTTGAGCATGCACTTTGGATGTCGGTTTTCTAGGCATAGTGTGAACTCTGGGCCTGAGAAACTAAGTAGTTTTAGTTAAAAAAGAAGTTGTCGGTTTAATACGAATATCAGTGGGTCGGAATACACCCTCAGAAGCCAGTGCCTGCACAGCAGCTCCGGACCCATCCAAGGTAGAGACATCCGCAGGTTCCATAGTTAAAGAAGCATCTCACGGCATACCACACTCCGAATGGATCTCAGCAGAGGCCTGCGAATCTGTAGAAGTGGGCATCAGGGGCTGCAAAGGTGCCTCACTGAGTACCGGCAGACTGGTGACTAGCTTAACGGAAGTGGTGTTGGCAGTTTTTGACATATGTGGTCTGTCTCTGTCTTTGTGCTTTTTCGGAAGATCGGTAGTCGGACGGCTTACCGAAGCCATTTCGGAATACGGAGAACGAGAGCGAAAGAATTTGGCTTCAAAAATAGCCTGACGATGAATGGTTCGGGTGTTAAACAAGGCACAAAACCAACAGCGAGGGACGTCGTGGTCCAGGCCTAAAGAGGTGAGACAGTAATAATGAAAATCTCTATGAGGTATTTGCTTTCCACAGGCAAGACAACTGTTAACTTTTTTTGACATCAGTTAAAGCAAGAAAAAAGAATCCCCAATGGGGTACTTAGCTTTAGAAGACTTCAGGTTTGAAACTCGAAAAACGAAAATTTCACGTAGCGGCCAACTGGCAGTTGTGAACTGCTTCTGCTTTGGGCTCCTTCTCGGCAAGACTCGGCAAGAAAGACTGATGTAATTGCGTCGGCTGCATGTTTTATACCCCTGACGACCTGACGTCATGGAAGAGGCGACAGCATCCGACGCAGAAATCCCAAGACACTGGTATCCGGGGCAACTGAGGGCTACCTGCAGGAAGATAACCCAAGTGTGATGACTGCAACAGTGAAACACAAAGAACATCTTGGCTTGGACATTCAGCTGAGATCTCAACTCTGCAGCTGTGCCAGTGGGGAGTCTTACTGAAGAACTGGAGGGAAACCCAGACCCTGGACTGTGTTAGTTCCCTGTGTGCTCTTAAGTGAAATTGTGCTCGATGTATGAGCTGCAGCTGGAAATACTGGGTGTATCCACTTTTGTTCCAAGTGAACGTCCCTCTCCAGTAACAGTGTTGAGGATTCAGGCTCCTTGATTACTGGCCCACAGTGGGGACGTTACATAAGCAATCATTTCTTGGGAGATAGAAGCAACTCTTTTGCATGTAACAGTCTGAGCTCCATCTCTTCCTAAGCAGCACTGACAAATTACTTTAAAGAGAATGTCTGGTGAGTCCTTAAAGACTTCAGAAAATAATCCTAAGTATACTTCAAACAATTGCCAACATCACAGAATCAGTAAGTGCTAGAGGAAAGTTACAACAGCAAACATTAAAAATAATGCGTTGGTAAAGCAGAATTGTTTTAAATCTCCTAAATGTAATCCATTTTTTTCTTTCATTACATTTCTGAATGCAGACATTTCCTATTCTTCAATATAAATCAACAAAAAAGAAAGTAAAATTAGATTTTTTTATCCTAGTAAACTTATTCTCCAAGCCCACTGTATTAGAAGCAACATTTTTTTGTAAAGTTGTCAGAATTCCAATTACTCTCTACAAGACAACTCTATGCACTTTTGTTCTGAACATGTTCAAAGGAATGATACTTCTGCTTTTTATATTTTCAGGGAACATTCGATAACTCTCAGACTGCAGCTGCTGGATGCCAAGTTTTTTTTTTTTTTTACTTGTATGTTGACCACGTAAGACCAATGGACAAATTGCACCTTGGGGGACTAGGGAGCACTGTCTAGTTGAGTGATTCACAGAGCTGCACAGCATGCAAATGAAGGTGGAAGGAGTCAACCCCTTACCTTGGGCACAAGCAGTAGCTCATTAGCAGCTCAGAGCTTTAGTCTCTGCGCTACCAGTCCAAGTACTTGTTTCAGCTTTGTTCACTTTCAAGAAGGTATTCAAATGAAAATATACAGTAACATGTAGTTCACACCATTTTCAAAATTTTAATGAATGTAGATATGCAAATATTGCTAATATTCATAATAAAACATTCGGACATGGTCTAAAACCAAGACGAGATCCATACAGTGTCCGGTCCTCAGCCTTTGACGGGAACCGATTTTGATGCTGCTAGGGAGAGTTCCTTCAGCATATCCACACAGGCCTCACAGACATCCGTTTTGGATGATAAGGTGGAGGAATCCATGACTTGCTCCTTTAGACATACCTTGCAGTACCACTCCTGGCTTAATGATTGAGAAAGATTAGTTGTGTAAAATCTTACCATAACCATACGTCTTCAGAGACTAGGAGCAGAATGAGCAAGCTGACTTTAGACTGCGGCAGAGAAGCTCTGAGGCTTGTCTGTGTGGATGTCACATTTATGGCCCACTGTTTATGGCCCTGCATGCAACATCCCATGCACCTTAGAGCAACCAGGCTTTACCTTTGGTACATGAGCCGGACGTTCAGTTATCATCAGGCAGAAGATCCCACAAGTGAGAATACTGCAACATGAGAACAGAAGGACATCTTGCAGACATTGGTGCCGGAGCCTAGGCCTACATCGGCCCAACTATCCCAGCCAAGGGTAGATCCTCCACTTAAAAAAACAAAAACATGTTTCTCCCACACAGGATCCTTCCCCACACTGGCAAGCCTTTTCACAAGGAATTCTGAATGCCTTTTTAGCACTTCAGCCTTCCTCTGTTCAGCTTCCTACTTCTGTTTCAGTCCCCCCACTTATTCAGGAGTGCTACTGTGGAACAAGAGGTCTCTGAAGAAGATGCCATCTTCAGATGAGTCCCCGGCATAATCTGCTCAAACTGAGTCCCCCCTGGGTTACGCCTCCCCTGAAATTGACTCCAATGGTGGGGACTCCCCTGAGGAAGATATTACATTTAGAGGAACCATCTCTAGGATGAGGGATTTTTTCAGGAGGGAAAGCTCCCAGGTTTCAGAAGTACAAAAGAGGTACTATGACCTCTTACAAACTGGCTCTCCTTCCCCTTCTGCTATCCCACCTGTGTTAACCAGCCTTTCAGGATGGCTTCCTTTCATCATCCAAAAGCCCCGATTCCCAACCTCCTGTGCCCAAAAGGCCAGACAGGTTTTATAAAGTCTGTAAAGACAGTAAATAGAAGTTATGTCCTTACCATAACGTTCCATGTGGAGTGTTCATCTCGCCTTTGTTCTTACACATGGGTTCGGAGCCGATCCTCGGCTCCATGCCGGCCTCTTGCAAGCTCTGCATCGAGAAGAAGCTCGAGACAATCTAATACCCACAATCCCCCTCTGCCTTTACCTCAGATCTAGTTTGCAAGCAAACCAATCTCCAGAGAGAGCACATTCATGCTTACATCACATATGCACAGAAATAAGAGTCTATACATAACTATATATATAAAAGAACAAATAGACATATATATATATATATATATATATATATGCCAACTATGTACACAACATCTGCAAAGCAGTAGCAGAATGCTCCCGGCCAGGCATCAAAAGAACGTTCTTCTTAAGGGCGGGAGGGTGGGAATGTAAGAACAAAGGCGAGATGAACACTCCACATGGAACGTTATGGTAAGGACATAACGTCTATATGTGATAGTGTTCAATCTCGCCGTTTGTTCTTACACATGGGTAGCGTCCCTAGCTCCTTGTTCCTGAGGAACTCACGGAAGGGCGTTCTTGAGCACAGTGGAACCAAAGGTTGCCCTGTCCCTAGAAGCCTTGTCTACCTTATAATGAGAAATGAATGTATGTGGCTTAGACCAAGTAGCAGCCGCTGAAATAGCGTCTAGTGGTAGGCGGGCTGCATGAGCCAGAGATGTAGACACTGACCTTGTGGAATGTCCTTTGGGTTTGTGTAAGAGAGTTAGATTTGAGGAATCATAGACATAGATTATACAATCCGTTAGCCACTTAGAAAGAGTTCTTTTGGTAACCGCTAGTCCTTTCCTGCTATCGGCAAAGGCCACAAAAGTTGATCAGTTTTCTGTGATCTTTTGTTCTATCCAAGTAAAATCTTAGTTGTCTGTGTACATCTAATTTGTGCAACATATACTCCATCTTGTTGGAGTGATTTTTGAAGAAAGTGGGTAATTCAATGGACTGATTAATATTGTTAATAGAACACACTTTAGGGAGGAAGGATGAATTAGTTCGAAGAGAAACTCTGTCAGAGTGAAAGATCAAATAAGGGTGCTTGATGGAGAGAGCCTGAAGTTCAGATACTAAGCCTAGCGGAAGTAATGGCTACCAAAAGAGAGTCTTCCAGGACAAAAATTTTAATGGGCAGGAAGAGGCAGGTTCAAAGGGGGCAACATTAATTTAGATAACAACAAGTTTAGACTCCAAGGTGACGTAGGAGATCTGACTGGTGGTCTAATATGAAAAACCCTTTTAAAAGGCTTTGCAAAGTCTGTGGGCCATAACAGGAGCCCCACATTCTTCCACATGGAAATTTGAAATGGCAGCCAATTGAACCCTTAGTGTAGCAGGAGAAGCACCCTGATGGAATAAGTCCGTTAAAAACTCTAATATTTTATTCAAAGGAGCTATAAAAGGATCCACTTGCTGTGTATTCGCCCAGAATACAAATCGCTTCCATTTACTAGAATATGTTTTAGTAGTGGAAGCTTTATGAGAAGCCACCAATATATTCGAACTGCTGGAAAGAAGATCAGACCTGGCTAAGTTGGGAATTGGAGCAACCAAGCTGCTAGATGGAGGGACCAGAGCGCGGGATGGGGAACCCCTGACGAGTGAGTCAATAGATCTGGCTCTGGGTCCAGAATCCAGGGTTCCCGAATGCAGTGTGTCTTCAGGAAGGGAAACCAAATTTGACGAGGCCAGAATGGGGCAATGAGGATTATTGTCCTGTGAAGGTTTCTGGCTTTCTGGAGAAACTTTGATATCGGGGAAATGGAGGAAATGCGTAAAGGAGTCCCGGGGCCAATCGTGAATCAGTGCGTCCCTGGGGACTTCCCTGGAGGGTAATAGGGCAAAGTAGCTCCTGCATTTGGCGTTCATTGGAGACGCAAACAGATCGCAGGAAGGCTGGCCCCACATGCGAAAAATCCTTTTCGCCACTGACTGTTTTAGGGACCACTCGTGCGGTAACAGAATTGCTCTGCTCAGCCTGTCGGCTATGGCGTAGGATGACCCCGGGATGTGCGTTGCTATTAGAAAGCGACGCGTGGACTCCGCCCACTGCCAGATTCTCATGGCCTCTCTGCATAGCTGATAGGACTTGGTTCCCCCTTGCTTGTTTATGTACCAGACTACCGACATGTTGTCCGTCTGAACTGCAATAGTTCCTAGAGGAAAAGGGGAGCAAAGTGTTGCAACGCTAGAAACACTGCCCTCAACTCTAGAACATTGATGTGCAGATTGTACTCCAAATTGGTCCATTCGCCTTGGACTGTCTGTCCCTGAAAGATGCCCCCCCACCCTATCAGGGAAGCGTCCGTGGTCACCGTAACTGTAGGCGTGGGTAGCACAAATGGTCTCCCCTTGGAAAGGTTGCACGTTTGAAGCCACCAGTTTAGATGTGTCTTGCATGTTTTAAGTGATAAGAATCTCGTGTTAGAGGTAGTTGTTGAAATGACCATTGTGCAAACAGTAGCCATTGAAGGACTCTCATGTGCAGCCTTCCCAAGGGTATTGCAATAAGGGAGGCTGACATGAGTCCCAAAACCTTCAGTACCAGTTTTGCTGGAGATTTCCTTGACAAAAGTAGAAGGCGTATGTGAGTCTGAAGTGATAGTATCCTTTCGGAAGTCTTAGAATTAACTGGCGTGTGTTTAATTCTGCTCCTATGAACAAAATATTTTGTGATGGCTGAAGCAAGGATTTTCGAAGTTCACGCAAATTCCTAGGTGAACACACAGTTGAAGAGTAAAGTCTCTGGCCTGTAATAGTTGACGCTGGGTGGTGGCAGAAAGGAGCCAGTCGTCCAGATACGGAAACACCTGGAATCCTTGGCGTCTCAAGTGAGGCGCTACCACTGCCATGCATTTGGTGAAGACCCTGGGGGCTGAGGTCAGACCAAAGGGCAGGGCTCGAAATTGAAAGTGACTGGCCCCAGCCGGGCGCAAATGATCTCTGGATGCCCTGGCCATTTTGATGTGGTAGTATGCATCTTCTAGATCTATTGAGCACATCCAGTCATCCTTCTGTAAGAATGGAAGGATCGATTGAAGCGTGACCATTGAACTTTTCTTTCCTGACGAAGGTATTGAGGTAGCTTAGGTCCAGGATGGGCCTCCAGTCCCCTGTTTTCTTTGGAACTAAAAAGAACCTTGAGTAAGTCCCGAATCCTTGCTGGTCCGCTGGGACTGGTTGGATGACTCTTTTTCTAGCAGCTTTGAAATCTCTATAGCTGCTGGCTCTCAGATGGGCGGTACATCTGGGAGTCTTTTCTTTGGAATGGGATGGGATAGAAAGGGTATGTTGTAACCTCTGGTAACCACGCTTTTACCCACTTGTCTGTAGTTACATTTTGCCAGGTCTGAGGGTATAAAGCTAGCGACCCCGACTGCCTCCAGAGCAGGACAGTCGGGCCTCCTCTCAGGAGTGCTGGAAAGGTTTACCAGGAGTGTATCCCTGTCACCTTGATGTTGCGGACCCCTCTGCCGCCTGGCGGCGTCTTCCACCTCTGCCCCTCCTCTGCCTCTAGAGGGCCATCTCCCTGTGTGCCTGGGAAAGATCCTTGGGGTTTTGAAACCACATTTTCCACCACGTTGCCCTTTGGGGTGCGGTCTGGTGGGGTGGAAAACGGACTCCGACAGCAGACAGAGTCTTTCCCTCCTGTTCACACCGGGTAAGGGTCTCCTTTACTTTGGGGCCAAAGAGAGTGGCACCGTCAAATGGGGAGTTAGTAAAGGAAGACTTGAAGGCTTCCGCAAAGGAACATAAGCGCATCCAGGATTGTCTGCGAAGAGCAATCGCTGAAGCTGCTGCCCTACTCGAACCTTCGGCTGCGTAGGAAATCAGCCTCATGGACGAGTTCACAATGGATGTAAGGGTATTAAGTTGCGCTGTCACTTTGTCTGAGACAGCAGCATCTGTAGTACCCTGGAGGGTATCTCCCAACTCTTTGACTAGATACCTCTGTAGACGTGTAAAATGGGTCAAATAGTTCAGGGATCGCATGGAAAAAGCCGCTGAACTAAAAATGCGCTTCCCGTACCTATCCATCGTCCTAGAATCTTTATTAGGGGGATGGACAGATGAGGAAGACTCTGACATCTCCTTTTTCGTGGCCGCTGCCACCACCATAGCGTCCACTGGAACTCCTTTTGTTAAGTAGGTCTTGTCCTGAGGTGCGTGATGTATTTATTGGGTTTCCTTGGGACTGGTTCCACTGTGTCAGGAGCCTCCGCCCTTCCGAGCAATTAGTTCCATTAATTCGTCGAAGGGAGGAGTGACCCAGGAGGAAGAAGGGCGAGCACCAAATGCCTTCAGCAAAACTGACTCATCCTCAGAAGGGGGAAGGGACTGCCAGTCACCTCTCTGTTTCAGGATCTCCAATATGTCCGAAAAAGAGACATCTTCTGAAGGTGACTTAGGGGACCCTTCTGACTCATCTAAGTCAGTATCAGATGTCAAGGATTCTTGTGGAGAATCCAAATGTCTCCTCTTACACAATCTTTTCCTAGGGACTTCTTCGTGGGGAGCATCCAAAGAAGCCTCCGAGGAAGAGGGGGCACCCTCCAGGGGTGGCTGAGACACTGGTGCCCGGACGCTTGGATGTGGCCGTGGGTGCAGAGGAGGATAACGGCCCTTTATGGGGAGGAGAGGTTGCTTCCACTGATGTGGTTGTCTGGGTAGACAACACCTTCCTCATTAGGTCGAGCGCCCCGGGTCCCGCATCGAAGAATCTCCCGGTTCGAAGAAATGGGAAGAATCCCGACACAGGCACGAAGGCATCGACCCGAGGACGGAGCCGAATCGATCCGCGCCGAGGCCCCGAGGGGAAGAGTCGGAACCGAAACGTCGGTTCGACTCTCGGCCCCAGAACCAAGGACAGATCGTCGGCTCCGAGACTCCGGTATTGGGTCCGACGGAGTCGAGGTGAGAGGAACAGACCGAGAAAAAGACGGTTCTGGACCCGAGGGCTCCACAATCAGAAGATCAGCCTCTTCCGGCTCCAAAGACTGAACAGGTCTCGGAGGAGGAATGGATGGAGACACTGGGAGGCCTTCAAGTTTCGACACCAACTGGGTGGAAACCGAAATAAGTTTGGACAGGGCCGAATGCTCCAATAACTTCTGCACCACACAATCCACATCAATATCAGAGAGTTTGGAAGAAGAACGGGTCGAAGGAACCGAAGACGGAGCCGACCTCAATAAGGTCGAAGGAGGGAGCTCCATCACCGGTTCCAAGACTCGAGGCTCAGGAACCGATACCAGTTGAACACTCGGCCCCGAAGTCTGTGGAACCGGTGATCTAACTTTTGCTGAAGAGCTTGGAGCCGATGACTTGGGCTCCGACGTCTTCGATTCCTTAGAGGATTTCGATGCCTGGTCAGAAGCATCCAGAGCCTCCTGAAAAGAAGGTTTTAATAAACCTCTGTCCATGAGTTTCCTGCGCCTATCTGTCATGACCCTCCCACTAAAAGAGTGACAGATAGAACAGTCCTCTTGCAAGTGGAGAGGGCCAAGGCAGTAGACGCAGGAACTATGGTTGTCAGTCACTGACATTTTCTGGCCACACTGACAACGCTTAAATCCTGATTTTACCTTATCAGACATTTTACAAGAAAAAGACAAGTCCAGTATTATAGTCAAATCCGAGAAAAAAAAGTGTCAAATCCGGTTTAAATGTCAAATCCTTTTTAAATTTAAGAAGGGTTGTAGGCCCCGAAAAACTAACCGATTAATAAGATTAACGGTACCGAGAATTTAACCCACTCAACACACAATCACTCAGTATATCAAGTTATATCAAATAGAACAAAAAAAATCCAATAAAATATAACAAATTAAGTTATATCTTAACTTTAGATGCTCGAGCTAGCTCCCAGCGATGCGAACGCAGCAGCGGCAAACTAGATCTGAGGTAAAGGCAGAGGGGGATTGTGGGTATTAGATTGTCTCGAGCTTCTTCTCGATGCAGAGCTTGCAAGAGGCCGGCACGGAGCCGAGGATCGGCTCCGAACCCATGTGTAAGAACAAACGGCGAGATTGAACACTATCACATCTTTCTGTTCAGATGCTCTCCTGCAAATCCAGCTGTGATTTCAGTCTCTGCAGATAAACCTTCTAGATTTCTGCCCTCCACTATCCTTTTGCCCACTGATAAGGACAGTAAAATGATGGAGAGGTTTGGGAAAAAGATTTACATCTCTTCTACTCTGGCTTTTAGGGTCATTAATTATCAGATGTACATGTCTAAGTCTGTTCTGGCCCTACTTCCCAGGCTTCAGAATTGTTGACAGATGTTCCAGATTCTGCAGCCAAGTCACAACCTGCTTCCCTCCTGACACTTTCTTGTTAAGTCCATTAAATGCAGCTATGATGCAGCAGAGATCTCTGCAAGATCAGCTGCATCTGGATCTGTCCTCAGGAAGTATTCCTGGCTGAGATTGCAGCCTTTGCCTAATGATTTCAAGGCAAAACTCATGAATGCACCTCTGGACAATTCCGCCCTTTTTGGTGCAAATGCTGCTGCCTTTTTCAAATCCAACCAACAGAAAGGAAAAGAACTGCAGGAACTGAGAAAAGTTGTTATGTACTCACAATAATGTTCCATGTTTGTTGTCCATCTTGCCATTCATTCTTACTTGGATGGGTTTGGAGCCAATCCTTGGCTCCGACTCAGCCGAATACACAGCTGGAAATCTCAAACTTGGCTCGTGGTAAAGTAGGTATCTCATGATGCAGTGGTGCAACTCTCCAGATCATGTTTGCTGCTAAAATAATAATGAGCAATATCATCGGCCCCCCTTTTCCCATTTTAATACATGGGGTCAGGGTATCATGTTAACGGTTGCCAACACTCTTGATTCAGTGCCACACTCCTGCCTTCTTCAACACTCATGCCTGACTGTCACAGATCTTCTTTCACACAATCCATCCACCTCTTCGTTGGACTTCCTATCTTCCTCTTACCTTCTTCCTGTCTGTCCCATATCTTCCTCACCAGATTGTCTTCTGCTTTTCTACATGTGCCCAAACCACCATAATCTGTTCTCTTTGATCTTTTCTGCAATTGGAGCTACTTTGGCTTCTGCTCTTATGTCCTCATTTCTTCGTCTGTCCCACAGTGTGCATCCCATCACCTTTCTCAGGCACTTCATTTCCATCACCTCTAGCTTCTTCAACTGTTCTGCCTTTACTGCCCAGGTTTCTGTACCATACAGTATTACTGGTCACACCAGTCTTGTACACCTTACTTTTCAGCTTCTTTGGCATTCTTCTGTCATAAACTACACCTGATACTCTATGCCAGTTGGCTGCAGACCCTCTTATTCTAGCTTTGACCTCTTCATTCAGACTACCCTTCTCTTCAACTACTCCTCCCAGATACTTGAAGCTGTTTACCTGTTCCACTGTCTTCCCTTCTATCTCTATTGTCAGCTTCTTCTGGTTTCCCCAATTTGCTGCCATTACCGCTGTCTTATCTGTGTTTAGTTTCATTCCATGTGCCTTCAGATTTGCATTCCATTCTCCTGCCCTTTGCTGAAGTTCCAGCTCAGAGTCTGCCTGTATTGCCACATCGTCTGCATACAGCAGCTATGTTGATCCATCCCCTCTCCAACCTGTTTGCTAATATAGTCCACCACCAGTATGAAAAGCAGTGGGCTCAGAGTTGAACCCTGATGTACACCCACACACTAGGAAACCCTCTGTGAGGCTGAACACTGTTCGTACTTGAGACATTGGGTCCTTGTAAATAGCCTGCACTAATTCTACCAATGTTTCTGGGACTTCAAACCACCGCAGTACTGCCCAGATCAGCTTTCTTGGGACCTTGTCAGATGCTTTCTCCAAGTCTAGGAATGCCCAGTTAGACTCTCTCCTCATGTCTAGCTTCTTCTCAAGTACCTGTCTCAGTGCAAACATCGGGTCAGTTGTGCTGCATCCTGATCTGAATCAAAACTGCTCATCTCCCATCTTACATTCTACTACTCTGTGTATCCGTTTATCAATCACCCTCTCCAGAACTTTCATGCAATGTGATAGGAGTTTGATGCCTCTGTACTGCCCACAGTTTTGGATATCCCCTTTTTTCTTGTACACTGGCACGAGTACGCTTATTCTCCAGTCATCTGGGATACGCCTTTCTCTCCACACTGCTATTAGTACCCTCAGGAGCCATTTCTCCCCTATCTCACCCAACATCTTTATCATATCTGCTGTGACCTCATCTGAGCCTGCTGCTTTCCCTGACTTCATCTTCCTTAGTGCTGTTCTTACTTCTTCTTGAGTGGGCTCCTCTTCTTCTCTCATCATAGGCTGTTTCTGGGGGCAGTACAGCTTCTGTGGGTTTTTTTCATTCAGAAGCTGCTGGAAATACTCCTTCCATCTGTCTTTGATGTCCTATGGACTGGTGAGCAGGTTGTTGCTGGCATCCCTTATGAAGGGTGTCTGACTATCTTCTTTATCTTTCTGTCTTTGCCTTGCAAACTGATATAGTTTCTTTGTTCCCCTTACTGAGTCACTTTCCAGAAGTTAGTACAGTGCTTCTGATGCCCTATTCTTTGCTATTGCAACTTCTTTCTTAGCTTCTTTGCTAGCCAACCAGTAGTCCTTCCTAGTCTGGTCAGTCTTTCCTGTCTCCCACTTCTTCCTGCACTCCTTTTTTCTTTTGATGACTTCCTGGACGTCTGCATTCCACCACCAACTTTCCTTATGTTACTTATTTCCATACCTGGCTCAGCCACATATATTTTCTGTAGTCCTAACACATGCTGTTATTAGGC
This sequence comes from Protopterus annectens, assembly GCF_019279795.1. Classification (NCBI taxonomy): domain Eukaryota; kingdom Metazoa; phylum Chordata; order Ceratodontiformes; family Protopteridae; genus Protopterus; species Protopterus annectens. The sequence goes on from NC_056741.1 coordinate 1,335,536,465, forward strand.
ACTGCCATTCTTCAACTCCACCTATTTCTTCCTTTTCTTGGGGTGTTAGAGCCTTGAGTAATTTCTTGAACTGTTGTACTTTCTCTCTGGCTTAGTGTTTAAGGTCTTCGCCTCCCATGCACAAGGTACAAGGTTCAATCCTGACCTCCGACCAATGCCTGTTTGGAGTTTGCATGTTCTCCCTATGTCTCCGTGGGGTTTCTGCCATGTCGGAGTAACATTCTGAGTGTTTCCACCTCAAACACACCAATTAATGGAGCTGTGGGCAGTAGCACAGACTCTACATGGTGCCTTATAGGGGGAAGAGTTGTACAGGCCAACTGCTTTGGGCATCTACTGTGGTGTGCAGTGTCAAGATAGGAGAACATGGATTACAGACTGTGCGCCGTGGCAGGGCTAGCCACTCAACGGTGTAAAATATGGCTCTAGGTGATTTGGTCATGTTGACTAAGATATATATATATATATATATATATATATATATATATATATATAGGTATGACAGAGTCAAGGATCTCATGTAAAGAGGAAGATCACCACCAGGTCCTCTAGGAGTCCTTGGACAGGGGAAGGAGGGAGGGAATCGTAAGAATGAATGCAGAGATGGACAACAAACATGGAACGTTATGGTGAGTACATAACTTCTTTATGTTATGTTGTCCTATCTCCCCTTCATTCTTACTTGGATGGGACAGCGTCCCTACCATCTTTTTCCAGGGTGGCTCATGGGAGTACACCTTTGAGCACAGTTGAACCAAAGGAGGCCCTGTCCCTGGAGCCAAATCCACTTTGTAATGAGTGATAAATGTATGAAGATTGTCCCACTTAGCTGCAGCACATATACTGTCCATAGACATTCTGGCCTGAAAGGCAGAGGATGTAGCTAATGATCTGGTTGAGTGACTTCTAATACTGAATGTTAAGTTTCTATTATTGGAGGTATAGATAAAGGTGATACAACTTGACAGCCAATTAGAAAGAGTGACTTTAGACACTGGCATACCCTTTTTTGCCTCAGAGAAGGAGATGAACAATTGATTCGATTTCCTGAAATCTTTAGTTCTATGCAAACAGAATCTGAGCTGTCTATGCACGTCCAATTGGTGGAGTTTATACTTTGCCTTGTTGCTATGGTTGGGGAAAAACACTGGGAGTTCAATAGCTTGATTGATATTGGATTGAGAGCAAACTTTAGGTATAAAGGATGGATTAGTTCGTAACGATACCCTATCTTTATGAAAGATCGGATATGGAGGCCTGATTGATAGTGCTTGCAACTCAGACACTTCTGGCAGATGTTACAGCTACTAGAAATATGGTCTTCTAGGAAATGAACTTGAGGTCACAAGATGAAGAAGGCTCGAACGATGGCAATATTAGTTGAAAACGGACAAAATTTAAATCCCAAGGAGAAAGTGGTTCCTTAAAAGGAGGTCTCAACAAGGAAGTGCCTTTTAAAAATGCCTTATACAATCTGTGTGACATTAAGTTAGGAGAATGGTCACCAATGTGGAAATTCGAAATTGCGGCCAGCTAAACTCTAATAGTTGCTGCAGTCGAGCCTTGCTGGAAGAGTTCTGCCAGAAATTCCAAAATGGACTGAACAGGCACAGAAAAAGGGTCAATGTTTCTATTTTGGACCCAGTGAGAAAAACTTTTCCACTTGCTAGCATATAGTTTTCTAGTAGAAACTTTATGAGAGGACATCAATATGTGTTTGACTGCTGGAGTGAAGTTTTGAAGCCTGACTAAGTTGGGAAGTAGAGCAGCCGTGTTGTCAAGTTGAGGGTGTGGAGAGAAGGATGAAGTGCTCCCGACATATGTGCCAGAAGGTCTGGAACTGGGTCCAGAACCCGCCACTTCTCCTGAAGATGAGGCCAGAGGAAGGGGAAAGTACAGTGTTGTACCTACCATAAATGTAGATGTTCGAGTGTATACCCTGCTGCATTCATCACACTTGGGTTATCCTGTCGTCAGGCGGTCTCGCAGTCGGCCTGAATTCCAAAGTCTTGGTCCGGCATCGGTTGCTGTTGCTTCTTCCCTGACGTCAGTGCACCAGGGGTATATAAGAGGCATCCGACACCATTTTCTTCAGTTTTTTCTTGCCCCAGATGTCAGGTGTCCCCCCAAAAGGTGATCAGTAGATAGTACCAGTAATAAAAGTTTAGCACAAACAAAACTTCCCTCCAGCTATAAGCAAATACACCACAAAGGTTGTATCAGATTTTAAGGTATTGAAAGGTTTCAGTTAGGTCAGAGGGGATGGAGGGAGGGTAACCTGGACTGCAGCAGGGTATACACTCAAACATCTACATTTATGGTAGGTACAAAACTGTACTATGTTCATCGTGTTACCCTGCTGCAGTCATCACACTTGGGTTGCATCCCAAAGCTAAGGATGGGAGGTGGAGTCAAACAGGGTTAGAGGAGGCTAGAAGGCCCTGCAAAACTGCAGTGGCGAAGCCAGCTCTAGACTTAGAGTAAAGTGGTAAGTGATAGTGTTTGGTGAAGGTGTGTACTGAACTCCAAGTTGCAGCTTCCAGAATATCCTTGGTTGGCACCCCCCCTGAGGAAGGCTGTAGATGTAGCTGCTACCCTGGTGGAGTGGGGCTTTATGCTAGCAGGAACTGGTTTTCCATGATGGGTGTAGCAAAAACGTATGCAATGTCCTATCCATTTGGAAATGGTCTGTTTTGAGATGGCCTTTCCTTGTGATGCTGTAGATTAGGATACAAAAAGCTGGTCAGATTTTCTGAAAACCTTAGTTTTATCCAAGTAGTAACGTAGTTGCCTGTGAATGTCCAAGGAGTGCAGGAGTCTTTCTCCTTTGTTCTGTGGATTTGGGAAAAAGGTGGGTAAATGGATGGTTTGATTTAGAGCCACACTGGATACCACCTTTGGCATAAAGGAGGGGTTAGTTCATAGAGAAACTCTGTCTTGATGAAAAATGAGGAAAGGCTCTAGTGCCATTAGTGCCTGTAGCTCTGAGACTCTTCTGGCTGAAGTAATTGCTAGCAGCAGGGCAGTCTTCCATGATATAAACTTTAAATCAGCTGAGAAAGCTGGCTCAAAAGGTGGCAGCGTAAGTTTTTCCAGAACAAAGTTGAGGTCCCAAGTTGGTGTTGGTGCTGTCCTGGGAGGCCTAATGTTTTTGGCCCCTCTGAGGTACTGCCTCAGAAGTGGATGTAGAAATAGAGGAGGATCCGTGTTGTAGTGAGCTGAAATAGCTGAGGCGTGGATTTTAATAGATGAAAAAGAAAGTCCTTTGTGTAACATCTCAGTTAAATATTGTAGAATCTGAGGTATGTCTGGCTCAAGGGAATTTTGGCCTTTAGCTTGGTTCCAGGCACAAAATATTTTCCATTTATCTGAGTAGGCTTTCCTGGTGCTGGGCCTCCTGGCCTCCAGAATGACATCCATAACAGCTTGTGAAAGAGGAGCTGGCTGGTTGCTTAGGTGATTTGCCATGCAGCCAAATTTAAGGTTTTGAGCTGGCTGTGTAGAATCCGACTGTCTTGCTGTGTGAGCAGATGAGGAATTTGTGGTAAAATCCATGGTGGGCCATGGGCCATGTTCCTTAGTAGTGGGTACCAGTGCTGGCGTGGCCAGTCTGGGGCAATGAGTATCATTCGGGGTCTCTCAATCCTGACTTTCAGCAGCACCTTTGTGAGAAGGGGCAATGGAGGAAAGGCATATACTGTCAGCATTTTCCAACTGAATGAGAGTGCGTCCACTTTCCAAGCTTGATGGTGAAATTTCCTGGTGCAAAATTTTGATAGATGATAGTTTTGGGGGTTGGCAAACAGGTCTATGTCTGGGTGCCCCAATTTTTGAGTTATCATTGCAAATACTTGTGGATCCAGTTTCCACTCGTGGGGATCCATGATGTTCCTGCTTAGGTCGTCTGCCAATGTGTTCTTTTTTCCTGGCAGGAATTGAGCTTGTAATTGAACTTGGTAAGCCAGTGCTGTGTTCCACAAGGTCATTGCTTGCCTGCATAGAGGGTAGGAGTGTGTACCCCCTTGCTTGTTTATGTACCACGTTACTGTGGTGTTGTCTGTCCTTATTATAAGCTGTCCTGGATGTAAGAGGTCCTTGAAGGCTGTCAGAGCATTCTGTACAGCTAGCATTTCTTTTTGATTGATGTGCAGATTTCTTTGATCTGCAGTCCATATGCCTTGAACGCACTGTCCTGCCATGTGTGCCCCCTAGGCATAGTCCGATGCATCTGTTGTCATAGTTTGCCTGGCTGGGGGTCAGGTGAAAGGCTGACCCTTGTTGAGGTGACATGCCTGTGACCACCATAGAAACTCCTGTTGAAGGCAGGGAATGAGAGGTATCATTGTTTCCAAGCTGTGGCTGTGTTGAGTCCATACGCTTTTCAGGTACTATTGTAATTTCCTCATATGCAGTTTTGCAAATGGTATTAGTAGTATGCAAGATGCCGTGAAGCCCAAGGCCTGCAGAATTTTTCTTGCAGGGAGTTGGGTCTTTGTTGCCATTATTTTGAAGTATTGAGTTAGTTGTAGTTGTTTGTCTGGTGTCAGATAAGCCATCTGGGCCATTGTATTCAAGCTGGCACCCAGGAATGTCATATTTTGTGAGGGCACTAGTTTTGATTTCTTTTCGTTTACTGTGTACCCTAGGCAACTTAGAAGGTGTTTTACAAAAGCCAGATGTTGTAAGAGAATGTCCTTGCTTTCTGCTTGGATGAGGCAGTCGTCCAGGTATGGGTATATTTGAATTCCTCTTTGTCTGCAGTATGCAATTACTGGTGCCAGGCATTGTGTGCGGAGTAGATGAGCCAAAAGGCAGTGCAGAGAATTGGTAATGGGTTGAACCTGCAATGAAACGGAGGTATCTTCTGCAAATTTGTCTGATAGGGACGTGCAGGTATGCCTCCTTGAGGTCCAACGTTACTAGCCAAGCTTTCTTGCTCAGCATGGGAAGAAGCTGCTGTAGTGTTAGCATTTTGAATTTGGGTACTTGCAAGAAAGTGTTTAGAATTGAAAGGTCCAGAATGGGTCTCCAAGCATTGTCCTTTCTGGGGACTAGAAAGAGCCTTGAGTAGAATCCTTGGCCTTGCTCCTGTGTAGGTACCAATTGAATGGCTCTCATGTCCATGAGAGCTGTAATTTGTTTTTGTGCCTCTGCCCATTGATTTTGTGGCAGGTTTGGCATTCCTTTTTTCATTGGCAAGGTGTGGAAATGGAATCTGTATCCTTGTGAGATAATGTCTAGGACCCATTTGTCCTTTGTGATAATGCACCAGTTGTCTGCAAAAAGTGCTAATTTTCCTCCCAAGGGAGCTGCCAAGAGAGCTTTGCTTGGCAGTTTGAGGTTTAAGTCATTGTGTTTGTCTTCTAGTAGTTTGGGACCTGTCTTCTCCTCCCTTCTGTGTTGCAGAGCCCCATTGGCGAGGTTTGTAAGGGATTTGTGCTTGACCTCTGCCCCTTGGGCATCTGTATTTACCCCTCTGTGGTCTGTCAGAAGCTGGAAAGGACCAATTTTTTGTTGGCCAATTTCTGCTGAAGCGTGGGGGTTGTACCTGTAAGAAATTTTTGACAGTCTGCATAGATTTTGCCTTATCCTCCATTTTCTTTAAAACCTCTTCTGCTTTAACTCCAAATAAGACATCCTGCTGTAAGGGTGCATCTAGTAACTTTGCTTTAACATGATCAGGCAGAGTTTGTTCCTTTAACCAAGCATGCTTACGTATAACAGACCCAGTAACAGCTGCTCTAGAGGAAGCTTCCAAGGAATCAAATCCACATTGTAAAGTATGTTTGCCCACCTGTTCAACTGCATGCAACAAATCCTGCATTCCTTGAATTCAGACTGTTGTGGGTGCGTGCTCATCTTTTGTTTTATTTGAGACATTAGGAATTGCTGGTATTTCAGCATGTGAAATTGACAATTTAGTGCTCTCATAGCTAGAGTAGCTGAGGTGTAAACCTTCTTCCCCCACCTATCTAGTGCTCTGGAGTCCCTTTCAGAGGGTACAGAATTTTTAGCCATAGAAGCCTTAGCCCCTTTGGAATCCTGGGAGATTGTCTCTGGGTCAGCAACAGGGCTTTTGTAAAGGAATTTGTGTGAGTCGGGCACTCTATAATATCTCTCTGGTTTGGCTGGAGCAGGAGGCAGAGAATCTGGATTTAGACTAGATTCTAAGTAAACATCATCCACAATGTCTAAAACTGGAGGGATAGCAAGTGGTCTGTGCTGGGGGAGCAAAAGAAACTCTCGGAGCCTTTTCTTTGAATCGGAGTAGTCCTGACCTTCCCAGTGGAAATGTTCCCTCATGGTATATAAGGTTTCCCCAAAGGAATAGTCTTCAGGGGGAGAAGCTGAGGGAATGGAATCTTCAGCATCAGAATCTTCATAAGGGGGAAAGGAGTAATCCTGCTCCTCAGAAGAGCCTGAGGAAATAGACACTTGATCAGAGGAGGCATAATCCTCCTCTTGTCTAGGCCTTTTGTCGGGGGGGGGTTGGGAACCCCTGATTAAAGAAATCAAATCTTCAGCCATTTTAAGCATCTGTTTCTTAGGCATGGGGCCTTGAACTGGAGACTGGTGTGCAGTCTTTTAAGCTTAGCATAAGATTTTATGGTGAGAGTAGTCGGTCTGAAGACACCTTCTGTAACCGAAGGTGTTTCCACAGCACCAGCTTCGCCTTCTGCAATGTTGTCGGTAGGGCCTAAAGAAAATAGCTACGTCGGCCTAGAACTCTCTGCTTGAGAATCCGAAGCGGTCTGGGGTTGCAATTCTGCAGTCGCCAGGGGCTGCGTAGGCCCCTCACTGAAAACCGGAGAACCGGTGACCAGCCCAGCCGAGGCCTCGGAGTCTGGCTTGGATCTAGGCTGCCTGTCTTTATCTTTGCATTTTTCATGCACGCCGGTAGTCGGATGCTCCGATGGCATAGTGTAATTAAATTTCCTACTGAAGTAGTGTCGTGCAAATCAAAGCGTCACTTTATAGTTCGCTTATTGAACCTAGCACAAAACCGACAACCAGTGACGTTGTGGTCTGGGCCTAGGCAAGGTATACAATAAGAATGAAAGTCCTTATGAGGTATTTGCTTCCCACAAGAAATGCGATTGTTAACTTTTTCTGACATTGGACTGAGGCAAGAAAAGGTTCCCCAATGGGGTACTTAGCTTTGAAGACTTTGGACTGAAATTCGATTCGAAAATCTCAGGTGTCAGCCAACCGGCACTTGCGAACTGCTTCTGCTTCGGGCACCGCACGGCAAGAAAGACTGAAGAAAATGGCGTCGGATGCCTCATATACCCCTGGCGCACTGACGTCAGGGAAGAAGCGACAGCAACCGACTCCGGACCAAGACTTTGGAATTCAGGCCGAGTGCGGGACCGCCTGACGACAGGATAACCAAAGTGTGATGACTGCAGCAGGGTAACATGATGAACATCCAAATCTGCCGAGGACTTTGCTTTCTGGATGACTTTGGGTATGAGGGAAAATGAGGGAAAGGCATAAAGAAGTCCCGAGGGCCAATCGTGGACAAGTGCGTCTCTTGATGTCTCCCCCGGAGGGGGAATTGGGGCAAAGTAGCTGCTCCACTTGGCATTCATGGGAATGGCAAAAAGATCGCAGCAAGGCTGGCACCATTTCCGGAAAATCTCTCCCATTATGTTCTGGTTCAAAGACCACTCGTAAGGCATTAATATTGCCTTGTTGTGCTTGTCCACTATTACACTGGATGCCCCTGGGATGTGCGTTGCTACTAGAAAGCATTGGGAAGAAATTGCCCACTGCCAAACTCTCTGAGCCTTGCGACAAAGCGGGTATGATCTGGTTCCTCCTGGTTTGTTTATGTACCAAACTACTGACATATTGTCTGACTGTATTGCAATCATCCCTAGTGGAAGAGAGTCGTAGAGTGCTTGCAACTCCAGAAGCACTGCTCTCATCTCTAGAACATTGATATGCAAGTGGGCCTCATGGTCTTGCCATATACCTTGGACTGTCCTTCCCAGATAATGCCCCCCCACCCTATCTGGGAAGCATCTGTGGTCACTGTAGCAACAGGTTGTTGTGGAATAAAGGGTCTCCTGATAGTCACATGGTCACATTTTTGCATGATTCCGTTACTCTGACCAGGTGGGACATAGGAAGTTCTTGAAGCGACCATTGGGAGAACAGGAGCCACTGAAGGATTCTCATATGCATCCTGGCGAGAGGAACTAGTGTTATGGTTGAAGCCATTGATCAGAACTACCTTTGCCTTTACCTTGTCCTTTGGAGGAAGGTGAAGTATTTGCTGTCTGAGGGCTGAAATTCTGATGGCTGGAAGATGTGCCATCAGGGAAACAGTGTCTAGGTTTGCACCTATGAAGGTAATATGTTGACAGGACAACAAGGCAGATTTTTGAAAATTGACTGTTATGCTTAACTGAGCACAAATTTCCAATGTCACATCCCTGGCCGGTTGGAGTAGATGCTTGGTGGTGGCAGTTAGGAGCCAGTCATTCAGATACAGAAACACTTGCAATCCAAGATGTCTCAAGTGACCAGTTACTACTGCCATGCATTTGGTGAACACACTGGAGGGGTGTAGTGAGACCAAAGGGCAGAGCTCGGAACTGATAATGACAGTCTCCCAGATGGAAGTGTAAGTGACTCCCTGATGCTCTGTCCATTTTTATGTGGTAGTACGCATCTTGGAGGTCTATTGAGCACATCCAATCATCTTTCCCTAAGATGACTGCAGTATCACCATTCGGAACTTTGGCTTTTTGACAGATTTGTTTAACTTGTTGAGATCCAATGTGGGTCTCCTTTTTTTTTTGGCACCAAAACGAATCTCGAGTAAGTTCCGAATCCTGTTTGATCTGCAGGGACTTCTTGGATGACTCTTTTGTCCAGCAACTTTTTGATTTCTATAGTTGCTTGATCCCTTAGATTGGGTGGAACACCTGGGATTGTTCTGATCTGTGGGACAGGAGGGCAAAAGGGAATGGAATATCCTCTGGATATTATGCTTTGTATCCACTTGTCTTTTGTGATACTTTGCCAGGCTTCTGGGTACAAAGACAAATGTCCCCCGACTCCCTCCAGAGTAGAGCAGGTGGGCCTCCTTTCAGGAGCACTGATAGGGACGTCCACAAAAGGAATCATGGTCACCCTGGTTTTGCGGACATCCTCTGCCTCTAGGACGTCTACCATTGTTGCCTGCCCCTTTGCCCCTGGGGAAGGATTCACCTTCATGCTTCTTGGAAAGCTCCCTGGGATCTTTTGAACCTCATTTTTTCACTCTTCTGACCTTTAGGGTAAGGTCTTAAAGGTACAGAAAAACGTGCTCCAACAGCAGAGAGAGTTTTCCCTTCCTGCTAGCATCTGGTGAGTGTGTCTTTTACTTTGGAACAAAAAAGTGAGGAACCATCAAACGAGGTGTTAGTAAAGGTAGACTTAAAAGGTTCCACAAAATTACACAAGCGCATCCAGGAGCGAGACAAGGAAACTCCTGAACACACTGCCCTACTCGCTCCATCTGCTGCATAAGATATCAGTCTCATGGAGAAGCTGACGACAGAATTTAAGGTGGACAGCTGGGAGGAGACTTTCACAGTCACCCCCACAGCTAATTAACCCTGCAGAGCATCTCATAGCTCTTTCAGGAGATCTCTTTGTAGCCTTGTAAAGTGTGTGAGGTAGTTCAGTGATCAGAGTGTAAAAGTTGCTGATGAAAAGACACGCTTCCTGTAACTGTCCATCTTTCGAGAATCTTTGTTCAGAGGATGAGCAGATGAGGATGTCTCAGAAAGTTCCTCCTTGGTGGCTGCTGCCACCACCATAGCATCCACAGGTACATCTTTTGTGAGAAAACCTTTCCCAGTAGGGGCTGACAAAAACTAGTAGTTTGGCCTCCGAGGGACTGGTTCCATAGTGTCAGGTGACTCGCATGCCTTTCAACTGACCAAGTCCATTAGTTCATCAAAAGGCGGAGACACCTAGGAGGCTGAAGGTTGAGATCCAAAGGCCTTCAGGTACACCAACTCTTCATCAGAAGGGCTGATGGTTTCCCAGCCACCTCTCTGCTTTAGAATCTCCAGGATATCCGCAAGTGATATCTCTTCACAGGAAGACCATGGGGACCCTTCTGACTCCTCGAGGTCAGTGTCTGAGGTGACGGACTCATCAGGGAAGTCTATATGCTTCCTCTTGCATGTCCTCTTTTGAGGGGGCTGCTCAGAAGGGTATTCTGTGGAAGCCTTGGAAGAGAGGGGTTCGCCCAATGGGGGTTCCTGAGGCTCTGAATCTCTGCTGTCCTGTGGATGGGGTGGTGCCGAGACAGTAGCCAGTGCCTTGGAGGGACGAATGCCATTATCCCTATGTAGAGCTGTAGAGGGGGACAGCACTCTCCTCATCACCTCAAAAGCAGAACTCACCAGTTCTGAGGATATCTCCGGCTCCGAGAAGACAGAGGACACCCCGGCCCCAGAAAGACTGGTTTTGAGGCTGATGTAGGAGCCTAGCTTACCCAAGCCGATGCACCAAGGGGTAGGCTCAGAACCAAAGTAGTTCGGGTGCGAGCGTCCCCCTGGGGCCGACCGGAGAACCTCAGCTCCCAGACACCCCAGACGGCACCGAGGGTGTCGAAGCAGATATTGGTTCCGTAATCTCCGAAGGTGGACCTGGTACTGACGGTTCTACAATAAGCAGTACCAGGCACTCTGGCTCAGAAGATCCAGCTTGGCTCAGAGGAGGAACAACAGTGGATGTAACAGTCTTGGAAGGCTCCAGGACCTGCTGGGATGGAGCCGAGAACAATTTAGCTAGCGCTGGTGACTTCAAGAGTCTGCGCACCACCTGCTAGACGTCATCATCAGATAGGCTCCTAGTGGACCTGGAGGATAGAAATGGTGAACGAGATCTCTCCAAAATGTACGGGAGACCAGTGGTATATCAATGTACAGCTCTGAGAGACGGTATCTTTCGGCTCTGAAGACTTTGAGGCCGAAGAAAGTACAGTTTTGTACCTACCATAAATGTAGATGTCCGAGAGGAATGCATCTGCAGTCCTTACAAATGGGTTGTCCTGTCGTCAGGCAGCCCTTCGGTCGGCTGGATTCCAAAGTCTGGGTCCGGCTTCGGCTGGTGTCGCACTTCACCCGACGTCATTGCGGCAGTTTTCGGGTATAAAGGCATCAGCCGACGCCATTTTCCTCAGTGTTTCTTGCCCCAGATGCCAGGTGCCCTCTTGGTAGGCTAAATTTGGATAAATGCCAATGTTTCCAAATAATAGAGAGCAAACACACAAAATAAACATGTATGTACATATATACAAACAAATACACCATAATAGATCCCCCCAAGCTAGCTGAAGATTGGTAAGTACCCTAGGAGTACCTCAGAGGGGAAGGAGGGTGGGTAATCCTGACTGCAGATGCATTCCTCTCGGACATCTACATTTATGGTAGGTACAAAACTGTACTATGTCCTTCAAGGATGCATCTGCAGTCCTTACAAATGGGTAGAATACCATAGCTAAACTAGGGGAGGTGGAAATGAGAATAGATTATGGTGTAGTCAGGATCCCTTGCAAAACAGCAGTGGCAAAGCCAGCACGGGATCTAGAGTATAGAGGTAAGTTATAATGCTTGGCAAATGTATGCACGGAGGTCCAAGTAGCAGCCTCTATAATGTCCTTGGTAGCCACTCCTCATAAGAAAGCTGTGGTAGTGGCTGTGGCCCTTGTGGAGTGAGGCCTGATGTTCTCTGGAGTTTTCTTTCCATGGTAGGAGTAACAAAATCTAATGCAATTTCCTATCCATTTGGAGATTGTCTGTTTAGAAATTGGTTTTCCTTCTTTTCCTGTTGCATAAGCTACCAGAAGCTGGTCAGTTTTTCTATTGTTTTTTGTCCTGTCCAGGTAGTAGCGTAATTGCCTGTGTACATCCAAGGTATGTAAAAGCTTTTCTCCCCTGTTCTGTGGATTGGGGAAGAATGTAGGAAGGTGGATAGCCTGATTTAAAGAGACTCTGGATACCACCTTAGGCATAAATGTAGGATTTGTTCTCATTGACACTCTGTCTTGATGGAAGATCAGGAAGGATTGTACTGCCATTAATGCTTGTAGTTCAGAGACCCTTCTTGCTGAAGTTATTGCCAGCAGGAAGACAGTCTTCCAGGATAAGTATTGCAAGTCCGCTGTAGCTGCTGGCTCGAAAGGCGGTAGAGTCAGTTTTTCTAGCACAAAGTTCAAGTCCCATGCTGGCAATGGAGGTTTCCTGGGGGGTTTTACATTTTTAATTCTCCTCAGAAACTGTCTGAGCAGAGGATGCAAGAAGACAGGAGGATCCAAGCTGTATTGTGCTGAAATAGCTGATGCATGTATCTTGATGGAGGAATAGGACAGGCCTGTGTGGTAGAGCTCAGCCAAGTACTCCAGGATGTTGGCGATGTTCACCAGTGTCACATCTTGCCCTTTTGCAGCGCTCCAGATGAGATATCTTTTCCATTTTGCTGCATAATTCTTTCTTGTTGAAGGTCTACGAGCCTCCAGGATTATGTCCTTAACCCTTTGGGATAAATTTGGGTTAATTTCTGTCATGTAATGTTCCAGGCAGTTAGTTGCAGAGTTTTTAGGCTTGGATGCAGAATGTTGTAGTTGTTCTGTGTCAGCAGTAATGGGATCAGTGGTAGTTTCCATATTTGTTCCCTGGACATGCTCCTCAGTAGTGGGTACCAATGTTGTCTTGGCCAGTCTGGAGCTATCAGAATGATCCTCGGATGTTCCTCTTTGATCTTGAGAAGCACCTTGTGCATCAAAGGAAGTGGTGGGAATGCGTATGCTGTCATGCTTTTCCAACTGAAGGATAGGGAGTCCACCTTCCAAGCAAGTGGGTGGTAAGTCCTTGTGCAGAATTTCTTCAACTGGTGATTGTATGGGGATGCAAACAAGTCTACTTGTGGCAATCCCCATTTTCTTGTGATTGCTTTGAAGATGTCCGGATGCAGCATCCATTCGTGGGCATCTGTTATAGTTCTGCTTAATGCGTCTGCTAGAATGTTTTCCTTCCCTGGAACATAAATTGCCTGTAACTGAAGGTTGTAACCCAGAGCCACATCCCATAGGTCTAGTGCCAGCCGGCATAGGGGGTATGAGTGTGTGCCTCCCTGTTTGTTGATGTACCACATAACTGTGGTGTTGTCTGTCCTTATCAACAGCTGACCTTCGTGGAGAAGAGGACTGAATGCCTGGATTGCCAATTTTACTGCCATCATTTCTTTTAGATTTATGTGCAGATGCAGTTGGTCTTGAGTCCATAGGCCTTGAATGCACTTATCCATCATGTGTGCCCCCCAACCGAGGTCTGAGGCATCTGTCGTGATAGTTTGTCTTGGATGACCTTTGCTGAAGGGCAGTCCTGTGTTTGATTGACAGGCCTGTGCCCACCATAAGAACTCTTGTTTCAGGCATGGGATCATTGGAATTTTGGTTTCCAGGCTGTGCTTGTGCTGAGACCACAAATTCTTTAGGTACCACTGTAGCTTTCTCATATGAAGCCTGGCATAAGGGACCAGAATTATGCAGGATGCCATGAAGCCTAGAGCTTGTAACACTTTTCTTGCAGTTAGATGGCTCTGCTTTGTTAATGCCAAAAAGTAGAGAGGAAGTTGTTCTTTCTTTTCTGCAGTTAGAAATGCCATTTGTTTGGATGTGTCCATTTCTGCACCCAGAAAGGTTATTATTTGGGATGGAATCAGCCTTGACTTTTTTGAATTGACTGTGTATCCCAGGGCTTGTAGCAGGTAGATGACTCTTTGTAAGTCTTCTGTTAATTTGTTTTTGTTGTCTGCTTGTATCAGGCAGTCGTCCAGGTAGGGATAGATTTGAATCCCCTGAAGTCTGCAATGAGCGATTACTGATGCCAGGCATTTCGTGAACACTCTGGGCGCAGTAGATAAGCCAAAGGGCAATGCTGAGAATTGATAATGCTCTGATCCTGCAAGAAATCTGAGGTATCTTCTGCAAATTGGTCTTATGGGGACGTGCAGGTATGCCTCCTTGAGATCTAGAGTTACCAGCAAAGACTCCTTGCCCAGCATGGGAAGAAGCTGCTGTAGAGTCAGCATTTTGAATTTTGGAACAATGAGGAATGTGTTTAGAGCGGACAGATCTAGAATAGGCCTCCATTTGTTTTCTTTTCTTGGTACCAGGAAGAGCCTGGAGTAAAATCCCTTCCCTTGCTCCATAGATGGTACCTTTTCCACAGCTCTCATTCTTAATAATTGAGATATTTGTTTTAGAGCTTCTGCCCTTTGAGTAGGTGGTAGGTTTGGCATTCCTCTCTTTCCTGGTAGAGTATGGAAATGGAACCTGTAACCTTGGTCTATAGTTTGCAAAATCCATTTTTCTCTTGTAATGCAGTGCCAGTTTTTTGAAAATAAGGTTAGCTTTCCGCCTAAGGGTGCTTCTAGTTGTTCCCTGGTAGGCGGTGTCACCGCCAAGTCACTGTGATTGAGTTGTTGTAGTGGTGGTGGCTGTGTCCGTGCCTTGTTGGTTGTTACCCTGCCACTGGCGACCCCTGTAGGCACCTCTGGGTTGGTTTCTGCCTCTAGAGCCTATTCCTGCCTCTTTGTGCCTTAGAGGACTCCGGAAAGGACCAATTCTTGGAGGGCCAATTCCTGCTAAACCTTAGAGGTTGAACTTGTAAGAAATCTTTTACGGTTTGCACAGATTTTGCTTTCTCTTCCATCTTTTTGAGAACCTGCTGTGCGGGGGCACCAAATAAATTGACCTTGTCCATAGGTGCATCCAAAAGCTTAGATTTGATATGGTCTGGTAATGCCTGTTCTTTCAACCATGCATGCCTCCTGATAACTGTGCCCGTCGTGGCTGATCTAAAGGAAGCCTCCAGTGCATCATAGCCACATTTTAAAGAATGGTTACTATCCTGCTGAATGTTATGTAACATTTCTTGAACATACTTTTTATCTAAAGATTCTTCAGAGGACAGCTTTTTAGTCAACTGGTCAAGCATAAACTCTTGATATTGAATCATATGAAATTGGCAATTCAAAGCTCTAGCTGACAAAGTAGCAGAGGTGTAAACTTTTTTACCCCATCTCTCTAAGGACCTGGAATCCCTTTCAGAGGGGAGGGGGTTTTTAGAAGTAGCTGCTACAGCTTTAGGGCCCTGGGAGACAGTCTCTGGATCTGCAAAAGGGGCCTTATATAAGTGGTGATGAGTGTCCGGGACCCTGTAGTACCTATCTGGTTTAGCAGGAGCCGGAGGTAAAGTATCAGGAGAAGTGCAAGCATCATTAAATGCATCATCAACAACAGATAGAACTGGAGGGATAGCTAAAGGCCTATGCTGTGGTAAGTGTAGAAAGGTCCTAAGCCTTTTTCTTGAGTCTGAGAAATCTTGGTCCTGCCACTGGAATTGTTCCCTCATAGCATGCAAGGTTTCCCCAAAGGAAAATTCCTCAGGAGGAGAGGCTGAAGGGATGGACTCCTCAGCATCGGAGTCTTCGTAAGGAGAATAAGAAGCCTCAGGAGGATCAGAATGTATTGAATCATCAGAAGACTCATCTGTGGCTACTGGCTCAGGGGGCTCTGCTCTAGGCCTCTTTTCTGGAGGAGGGAGAGAGGCCCTGTCTGGATGAGGCTGGGATCCACGGATTAAAGTGATGAGATCCTGTGCCAAGGAAAGCATATGGGAGCTGGTGCTGGGCCTGTGAGAGGGGGGCTTGGCAGGCACTGGCTTGGAAGTTTTGGCTGCTTTAGCCCTGGCAAAGGCCTTAATAGACATAGCTGGAGGAAGCCTAGCAGCTCCACGTGCAGGAGTAGAAATATCTAGTGGAATGGTGTCTGATAAATCCTGTGAAATCGCAACAGAAGGCTGGATTTCAGAAGCCGTTTCTACCAGAGTAGAGGAGGCCTCGGTAGAAGGCAAGTTGTCGGCTGAAGAAAGAACTGCTTGCTCGGTTTCGGCCGAAACCGAGACACTCGCGGATTGCTTGGCCGTGGTTTCAGCCGAAACCGCGGACCACGAGTGTCGGTCCTTTTCTTTGCGTTTTTTAGTTATTTGCGTAGTCAGAGGATCCGACGGCATAATGTAGGCAAATTCGGAGCCGAAAATCTGTTCAGCAAAGTCCGAGCGACGTCTCAGCATCCGCCGGTTAAAAGAAGCACAGGCTAGACAAGCTGCTATGTCGTGGTCTGGGCCTAAACAATGTATACAATAGGAGTGGAAATCTTTATGAGGTATTTGTTTCCCACAAGATAAACAGTTATTAACTTTCTCTGACATTGGCTGAGGCAAGAAAGAGTCCCCAACAGGGTACTTAGCTTTATAGAAGTCTTCGAAGTAGTATTCGGTAGAAGTAATCTCTGGATATGACTGACCGGCACTTGCGAACAGCTTCTGCTTCGGGCGCCACGCGGCAAGAAAGACTGAGGAAAATGGCGTCGGCTGATGCCTTTATACCCGAAAACTGCCGCAATGACGTCGGGTGAAGTGCGACACCAGCCGAAGCCGGACCCAGAATTTGGAATCCGGCCGACCGAAGGGCTGCCTGACGACAGGACAACCCATTTGTAAGGACTGCAGATGCATCCTTGAAGGACATCCAGGATTGTCAATAATGATGACCTCCATCGGTTCTGAGGCCTGTGGAGCTGAGGAGTTAGATGGCTTAGAAATTTTTGACAATTTATCAGGGGACTCAGACTGAGCCAAAGAGACAGGAGATGGCCTTTTAGATGGTTTGTCCCTCTTAGAGGAAGAAGAGGATGAAGAAGAAGAAGCACTCTGTACAGCTTCCTCAAAGGTTGGTTGCAAGAGCCCCTTGACCATCAATTTGTTTCTCCTCTCCTGTAACAAACATGTACTAAAGGAGTGGCAGAAAGTACAATTCTCCCGGAGATGTATAGCCTCTAAACAATATACACAAATGACATGTCCATCTGTAATTGACATTTTCTAGGTACATTTCTGATATTTTTAAAGCCCAAAGGCTTACGCTCTTTCTTCCTGGTGTCTTTAGACATATTTGGAAGAAAAGAAGGTCCCAAAGGATTACAAATAGCAAATAAACCCAGTTCACTGCTAGATATATAAACACACACTAACCTAACAAAAACTGCACATCTAAGAAATCTAATTAGAAAAACTAACTTTGTTCTGACTCAAAACAAGCACTAGGACCTCTAACTTAAACGGGCCTAGACAGGTAAAGAGGAAGATAGAACACACTAACACTACAAGCCCTCGAACTAAAATAGGCAATTAGCTCTCTAACTTAAACGAGCTAAGTAACAAACTAGCTAACTAACGAGCTAAGTAACAAACTAGCTAACTAAGAGTATAGAAAAAAAATCCACACACAACACAAGTATCTTAATAAAGCACCACTGCAGTAATTAACTACGGGATACAAATGCAGGCCTGCAAAAAAAACGACAGCTAAACAACAGCATACAACAGCAGAAAAAGGAGATACACTAGGCTACATGCTAAAGCTTAACTATCTCAGCACACATTACATTATTTATTTATTTTTATTTTACATTTGTTGACCGGGCTAGTCTAGCTGGATACATGTCCATTTTCAGTAGAGGCCCGGGGAGAAAAGCTCCACATAGTTATACATAGTAATTACAATATAAGAATAGAAGTTATACAGTGTTGTTAAAAAAAATTTAGAAAATTTAAGATAGTACAATCAAAAGAGAAAAGTGTTTTTTTTTTCTCTTACACTAACTAATGTATAAATCCTAAAAAGTTAATAAAATGTAAAAGACAAAAAAACCTAGCCACGGCCAAGAAGAGCACATCCAACCTCAAAGTGGCAAATGAGATCTGGCTAGTTGCACCACTGCATCATGGGATACCTACCTTGCCACGAGCCAAGTTTGAGACTCCCAACTGAGTATTCAGCAGATTCAGAGCCGAGGATTGGCTCTGAACCCAACTAAGTAAGAATGAAGGCGAGATATGACAACATAACATTACATTTTTTATCTCCCCAGTTCCAAAATATCATAGAAATTATCCCTCCAAGACCAATTTTATAAAGAAAAAGACCTTCTTAACCTCACAAGAAGGGTACCATTCAGGCAGACTCAGCCATCATCTGCCCAAAAGGCCCCCTTTCCAGACAAAACAGGTAGTCTGTGACTACCTGCTCATACTCACAGAAGTTTCTCTTTCCCAGTGCCTTTCTCATTTTCTTTCTTCTTGGACAAACATAACCACAGACAAATGGGTCCTGTCCATTGTCCAAAATGGCTAGTTCATGATTTGAAAATCCATACCTCCCCTTCATGGGCATCCCACAACCCCCAAAGGACCAGATCCATCTCTTTCCACAGGTGATTCAAGACTTGATTTCACAGGGAACCATACAGGTAGCTCCCCCTCCATGGAAAGAGGAAAAGGCTTCTACTCCAGGATGTTCTTAGTCCCCAGGAGGGTCTATATTATATCCTTGAATGCTTAAAAAAGTGAATCCTTTTTGATCAAACTTATTTTCGCGAAACTGCAAAATGTCAAAGCAGCAGAAACTCGAATTTTTTCCTAGGGAAAGAATTTGGTTGTCCGTTTCTGTTGTTTCGTTCGGTATTTTCAGTGTTATGGTGGAAAGTTACCGGTCGGATTCAGGTAAGTGTGCGATTGTGTGGATGTGAATGTTAGTGTGATTTAGGTGAGTTAGGGTTAGGGCTCGGGTTAGGTGTGTGTGCAATTGAGTGGACATGAGGGTTAGGGCAGATTTAAGTGAGTTAGGGTTAGGGAGCAGGTGAGGTGAGTGTGCGATAGTGACGGACCTTAGGGTTAGGGTTTGGGTTAAGGTAAGTGGGTAGTTAGTGGTGTGTGCATAGTTTAGTGTAGGGTTAGGTATCAGATTTTAGGTGTATGTGTGTGGATTTCTGTTTGTTTGGTGTGATATAATATAGACCCCCCCCCAGGAAAGATGGTCCTTGGAAACCAATTTTAGACTTATCCCAGCTCAACGTCCCCACTTTTAGGATGTTCACTCTACAAACTCTGTTCTCCCTCTTGCTCCCCCAGGCCTTTCTGGTTTACCTGGACATCAAGGATGTATAGCTTCAAATTCTCATTCACCCTCTGTTCAGGAAATTCTTAGGGTTTTCTGTTGCTGCTTTTCATTTTCAGTTTTGTGCTTTGCCCTTTGGACTCTCTCTGTCTCCAAGGGTATTCACAAAATGTTTAGCTCCCATCATTGGCTTTTGCAGACTACAGATAATTCTTATCTACCCTAACCTGGATGACATACTTATTCAAGCAAAACATCAAGATATCCTGTAAAAGAACCTTCAAATCACCATCTCTCCTTGCTCCTAAGCCTAGTATTCACTATCAACCACAACAAGTCTTCCCTAACCCTTTCTCAGGATCAGGTTTTCCTGGGCTGCAGGATAAGGACAGACCTTACGATGGCCTTTCTACCTTTGGAAAAAATGCAATCTCTTCCGACTTACTTCAAGCAGTTGCATCCTCTTATCTCACTGACAGCCACAGAGTTCCTCAGGATGCTAGGGTTCAGGGCTTTTGTTATATCAATGCTGCCCCTAGTCAGACTTCACATGTGAAAGTTCCAGTGGTACATGAAAACACTCTGGTCCCAGCATGCTTATCCTCTGGAGTTTGTCCTTCCACTCCTACCTTGCCTGAAGAAGGAATTGCTATGGTGGATTCAACAAATATCTCAGAATCCAGGACTTCCCCTTTAGCCATCTCATCCAATTCAGAAGCTGTTTACAGATGCCTCAGACCTGGGGTGGGGAGCAACACTGCGAAACCTAAAGGTCCAAGGCCTGTGGCCTCCTCCATCAAGGAAGTGACACATCAAAATCAAAGAGATGAGGGCTCCGATTCTGGCCCGTCAAGCCTTCTGTTCATCTCTTCAACGAACTCCCTTGAAACTGGTCACAGACAACACCACAGTACTCTGGTATATGAACAAACTGGGATGGGGGGGCAAAGTCCTACCTACTCTGCAGGTTAGCACTCCAAGTATGGGAGATTGCCATACAAGCAAAGGTAACAAACAGCTGTTTACATTCCCTCAGCTCAAAATATTCTAGCAGGACCATGACACAAGCCCACGAATAGATGATCCACAGGGATGTGTTTTTGGACATTCTTCACCGATGGGGTATGCCTGAAATAGATATTTTTGCCTTCCCCTCTGAACAGACAACTTCCAAAATTTTCTGCCAGAGTCCCACATCCTCTGGTATGGAAGGTGGATGCCCTATCATTCTCATGGAAGGGGATGTTTCTGTACATACCCCCCCTTCCCACTTATTCAGAAAGTCCTGCTGAAGATTCAGCAACACAACCTAAAAATCTTGCTGGTGACCCCCTTTTGCTAACACAGCATTGGTTCCCTCTTCTTCTGCAATTAGCCAAGTCACAAGTTACTTCACAGGATGGATCTTCTCACAGAAGACGAGGGATTTCTTACTCATCTGCATTTAGCAACACTGAATCAGACTCTGTGGGTGATGGGCTTCTGATTTCTTTCAGACACCTTTTCTCAGAGGAAGTGCTTCTAGTCTTGCAGGAGGCCAGGAAACACAATACAAGGAGATCCTAGTTATTCAAATGGAAGAGGTTTTCCATCTGGTGTCTTAACAGGTGACTAGATCCATTTCAGTGGATATACCCCTAGTCCTGAGTTATTTGCGTGAACTGCTCAAGGTTGGATTGCTTATTCTTCAGTTAATCCCACTTACAGCCATTTCTGCATGTCTGCCTTTACTCCTCCTTTAGCTTGTAGGCTAGAAGTTACATATGTGTACAACATATGGAGCTTTTCTCCCCGGGCCTCTACTGAAAATGGACATATATCCAGTTGGACTAGCCCGGTCAACAAATGTAAAATAAAATAAATAAAATAAATAAATAAAGTTAAACTTTTTTTTTAAAAGACATCCTTCACATCAGACCTCCCAGGAAACCTATTCCTCCTCCCTGGGATTTGAATTTTCTTTTGAAAAAACTGACACAAACACCCTTTGAACCTGCAGCTTCAGCTTCTTTGACATTTTGCACATGGAACACTGTTTTACTGGTAGCCATCACTTCTGCTAGAAGACTTTCTGAACTTAAAGCTTTAATGGCTTCACAACCCTTTCTAATTTTCCACAGGGATGGGGTGTCTCTTCATACCAACCCTTCTTTCATGCCTAAAGTGATTAATGACTTGTCCCTTAACCACTCTACTCACTTACCTACCTTTTTCCCTATGCCTCAAAACTCAAGTGAAAGTGTGCTTCACACATTGGATGTATGCAGACAACTCAGATTTTACCTGGATAAGACCAAATCCATTAGAAGGTTTGAGCAACTGTTTGTTACTTTTCACTCCAGGGCACTGGGAAAACCTGTTTCTAAACAGACAACTCCCTCCAAAATCTCTAGGGCCATTTCTGTCTGCTACATGTCTCAGGGGAAAACACTCTCTTCCTCAGTTACAGCCCATTCCACTAGAGCTGTAGCCTCCTATGAAGCCCTCTTCAAGAGTATGGACACTGCCTCTATCCTGGAAGCAGCTACTTGGCCCTCTGTCCACAGCTTCACAAAACACTACTAACTGGACTATCTCTCCAGATCCAGAGCAGATTTTGCCAATGCAATTCTGCATGGTTTCATTGAGACTTCCTGTGCTCCAACCTCCCTTCCCCACTCATGAGCTTTGGTACTCTCCCTCATGTTATGAATATTGCAACATGGCAATAAAAAGACATAGAAAAGTTGTGCAAAATCTTACCATAACCATAGATGTCCTTCTCTTCCATGTTGCAGCATTCTATCCCACCCACCTTCCCCCTTCGTTCATGTTTTTCTTTGGATGATATTTGGTTTACCTCTTATCCTTGGACTGGTGTTCTGACTGGGGCATTCAGTTCTGAGAATGGTATGTGCAGATGTCACTTTTATGGCCTACGATGGCTGCATCCTATGTGCAATGTTGCATATACCTAGCAGTAGCTTAAGTCTTTAGTATACTGGCCGGACGTTCGGGTCATCTAGGTGAGGAATACTTTGTGTTACGAACACTGCAACATGGAAGAGAAGGGCATCTATCCATGACAGCTGCTTTAATGATGGCCCCTCCCAATCCACCCCCAGCCTTGTGATGGAGAAAGAATTGGAAGCGCTAATGACAGGAAAGCAGCAGGGGGCAAAGTGTGACTAGAAAAATAGCAAAACTTAAAAGACAATGTTGGTAGCATAAGATGCACAGCGACTTCTACCTTGATGACTAGCTCACCTTAGGAGACAACCACAGAAGGTTATTATAATGAATAAAGCTAGCACCTCTGCAAGCACTACCTTTATATTTGTACAACTGTAGGCATCATAGCTCTCAACCTTCCATCTCCAAAATGAGGAACACTAGCCCTCACAATGTGGAACAAATGGGCAAAATGTGGAACACATACTAATGGCTTACTAACAACTTCAACTAGGAAGGTCAAAGGATGGTTAAAATATGCTGGTTTTACTTATAAAGAAGATATTTTAATGAATTAATATAATTAATTTCTATTTACCATGGATTTCACTTAAAAAAATTCCTAACACTGAATGTGTGACAGGGTCTTTCAATGTGGAACATTAAGGAAATTTGAGGAACATGAACTTTTTAAGACCCCAAATGAGGTACGTTCCTCATAATGAGGTACACTTGAGAGGTATGGTAGGCATTTTCATTTTATTTAAATTTGTTTACTGTGGTAGTGCACTGATTACAAGCAGTCACTTGCAGGCACAGTCCAGGTGACAAAAAAAAATAGTCACAATAAAGGAGAATATATATAAATAAATAAAATACAATACTCAATTGCAAAATGAACAGAATAAGATATATAATGAGTAGACATATGTAGCTTTAAGCTCAAGTAATGCCATAGATTTTGAGGAGGCATGATTAAAAGTGGAGATAATGAGAGCTGGGGGTTCCTTAGTGCCCAGGAGACGGAGGGATTAAACAAAGAAAATTAAGACAGTGAAAAGGAGTTTTAGTGGGAAATATGGATGGTTAAGATTCTGGGGTCATGGAATGTAAAGAAGGTTTTAGGTGGTGTGACCTTTTTGGAGGCAGGCACACTTAGTTTTGATTTGAAGCTGGGAAATAAGATACTTTCTGAATCTGATGAAATCAGATTGCTCTCTGATGTCTTGGAGGAGTGACAGAACAGGGTTGGAGCAACTATTGGGAAGGCAGGACTGGTTAATTGTAGTGATAATCTTGGAGTGGTGAGAGGTGAACAAGATTGAGACTGGTTTTATGAGTTACTTTAATGAGTAGGTCTTTACATGAGATTTGACAGAGAGAGGTGAAGGATTGAAGACACAGAATCTTGAAGAGTTGGGTAACAAGCATAAAGTCAGATCTTTATTTAGTGTGGAGCAATTTAGCCTTTGTGAAAGTGACACAATGGTGTTCTTGAGGAGGGGAACTGTCGATGAAGCAACAAATTAAGTTAGATATGGTATGGAGTTTAGTGATATTGCCTTAGGAGGCTACTGCTATAATGGGAAGACCATATTCCAGCTCCGCTAAAAGAATGTCTTTACATATAGTTGACCTGGTAGAAGACAGGAAAGGGAAGATTTTTCTGGTCCAGAATAAAAGTTTATTTGGGATTTTGTTTTTTCTGTGTGTGTGTGTGTGTGTGTGTGTGTGTGTGTGTGTGTGTGTGTGTGTGTGTGTAAGGTGAGTGACTCATCGAACCAAAGTCCAACATATTTGAATATGGAGGTGGTTTCAACAGTTTTTGTATATAGGTCAGACATGGAAAGGTTGTTTGGGGAGACGGAGTCTATGGTTTTATCTCTGTGGGGTTTGGCAGTAGTTAGCGCTGCATTAACAATTGTTGAAGTTGATGAAGGTCAGATGGAAGTTGGTACTGGATAGTAAGAAGTCGTCATTTGAGTGGTAGATGGCCATGTCATCCACAAAAAGGGGAAGTGGGAGGTGGGGAAGGCCATATAGTAGTTTTGTTAATGAAGATAAACAAATAGGAGGGGGAGTGGAGCCTTGAAGAAACTCGACTGGGAGGTGAGCCGCATCTCAGAGGGCAGTACCTAACTTCACTTTGAAGCATATGTTTTCTTAGAAGTTTTTAAACTAAAACATAGAGCTGTTGCTGATTCCAGTTTCACCAATGGCATTTAAGAGGAGAGGGTAGTAATCAAGTCAAACATTTTCATTAGGTTGATGAAGGCTTCCTGTAAAGTTCCTTTTGTCTGTGAGAAGATGTCTTCTGTGAATACCAACATGGTCAGAAGTCCTGTTGCTTGTGAGAGAGATGTCATGGTTCCAAGTATTGGGAGAGTTAAGTGTACACTATGTTTCAAGAATCTTACCTAGAGTTAGTAGGTTTGATACTGGTTGAAAGTGGGAAGTGTGTATGGGGGTTTGGCTGTTTTTAGTGTGTCTTAGTGACAGCTGGCCACACAACAGATCTTCTAGCCTACCCTAGGATAGGATTACTATCGAACACAAACTAACTCAACTCCTGTCTCAAACAAAATTAACTTGGTCATTCATAAGCATAGGAAACACAGCCTTTGTTTCTGATGAACAGATGTTTGCAGATCACTTTCAATAATTCAGTAGTTAATTATGCTGGGAATTGACACGTGCATCACTAAATTGTAAATACAATAATAGAGTTCACATTAATGAAAAATTGACAGCTTGATGCTTTATGTCATGATCTGTGATACACAATTAAATGCAAAACGTCTCACTTCGTTCTGGAGTTTGGTCTTAGTCCTGTCTTCCTCAGATGCAGATTTTGAAAGCTGTTCAATCTGTCTGAATTGTTGTTTCCACATTTTGTTTAGTGCATGAGGAGAAATATGCAGATATGGGAACTCTTCCATAAGTAAAGGTAACAAGTCATTGTCCTTTATCTTCACTGTAAAAATGAGAACAAAAGAAAGACACAATGTAAATATAACCCAAATATGGCTCTGTCACTGCAACAAGTGTTCTTTGTATTATCCTCATTAGTTCCAAGTAACACTTGAAAAGAGCTCTGAAAATGATTCTACATGTGATCAGACCTACAAACCAAGGTCTACATAAAGGTTAGACACAGTCACTTACCATAAACTCAAACCTGAACTTGCTTAATCAGTGAGCCTTCATCACAGAACTCGCCCATCCCTTTGAGGGCACTGATCAGCACAGCTACCCCTTCTTCCATTAATTGGTTATTGGCTATTTGACAGGTACCTCTGAGAGGAAGAATGTTTTTTTCTTTTCCAGTTATTTTCTTGACCATGAAGACAGGTCACAAAGAAAAAGTGACAGACCTAAAAGCTTACAAAAGAAAGCCTAGTTCTACAATTATAATAATTATCAGTGTAATGCTTCTGCAAGGGATTTCAGTCAGCAGGCCTTCCCGAAAGAATGCTGAGTTGCACTGTCAATGGATGAATGGAGGTCTACTCATACTCAAGGTGACAGACATACACTTACCACATTAGATGATCAATAAAGGGACCCTCACTTATGGGTCAAAAATTGGGTTCATCTCTCCTCCAATTGGAACTTGGCATTTTTCTAAAAAAATGCTGTAGATGGCCACATGCATGCCCATAAACCTAACAGTTTATTGCAGACACTAAGAGACCATTCTTCATTTAAATTAAAAAGTGATAGATTTAACACCTACAATAATAAGTGATATACAATCATACATCTGCATGACCTACAGGGAACTCCAACAGGTCAAGCTAGACTCAAGGGATATCCAAACACAGAAGAGTACAAGGGGAATCTGGGTGTCATCAATGTTAAATGTAAGACATCCATTCTTACAGTAAAACTTGACCTAAAAGATTCCCCTCCCTGATCCATCACCATAATTAGCAGTTAACAGAGGCTTCACTTTTCCCTTTTTCCAATGTACACTGTGTGACCATTATTCACTGTTCTGTTTTATCACACTTTCAGCCTTCATCTTTCCTCTTCATTCCTGGTCATGTTTTACAATATAGATTTGATGTTGTTTTTACAGCCTTTTGTCTCTTTCCCCACACATGCACTGGTTCTGTTGCCACTTACAGATGGCTTGGTAGGGGCAGAAGACACAGGGCAGGTAGTCATCTCTACTAGCTTTACGCTCTTGGTAGGAGGAATGATGGCTGGATTCAAGCTGTTGCCTGCATTTACCGTAGAACAACATATGTTGAAATTCACAATACAATTCTCAGACATATACCTACAGATCAATTTATTCATCCAGGACAGGTAAGGAGACCTGTTCTCCAACTCCACTCAAGCTGTTGTGTTTTAATGCCAGTTCAATTAGGAACAGGTCTGTTGCAATACTGGACTTGCTTTATGATACTGACTTGGCATTTATTTTGAAAACTTGGCTAGACATTAACTGCAGTCCTACTTCTTTAGACCATTAAACCACTGGGGTTCTCAATTTTGCAGCAATCTTGGCTTGGTAGGTCTGGTGGTGGAATTGTCAACTTTCACAGTTCCACTGCTAAGGTGAAAGAGCTTACAAGCTGAAGATTCCAACTCCTTTGGATATGTCATGGCAGTGGGATCAACCAGTCAACATCTTATCTCCCATTTAGGTAGTACAAGTCTTCAGCAGTTTACTGACTCCTAAGTCTTTGTATTAGCATCACCTACTTGGGCGAATTCTAGGTGACTTCAACAAATAAGCTTTATAAGAGTTATTAACTCAAGTAAAAGAATTCCTTTGTGTAATGCTCAGGTGGTTAACTCTGCTACTCATGTACGATGGCACCTATCAGACTTACTATTCCAGCTGGATGTTATGATAGTACAGTTTTGTACCTACCATAAATGTAGATGTCCGATAGACATGCAACTGCAGTCATAACATGTGGGTTGTCCTGCCTCAGGCAGCCCTCGGTCGGCCGGATTCCAAAGTCTGGGTCCGACGTCGGCTGATCTCGCATTTCTCTCCGACGTCATAGCGGCTGGAGTACATAAGCATCAGCCGACGCCATTTTCTTCAGTGTTTCTTGCCCCAGATGCCAGGTGCCCTCCAAGGAAGGCTGTAATCAAATTGGAAGACAAAAACAGGATTCCAAACAAATACATGAGCAATAAAACAAATACACCATAACAGATATCCCCAGCTAAGAGTAAGGGGGATAGGAGTGGACCCTAGGCATAGAGGGGTATGGAGGGAGGGAAAACCCGACTGCAGTTGCATGTCTATCGGACATCTACATTTATGGTAGGTACAAAACTGTACTATGTCCTTCAAGAATGCAACTGCAGTCATAACATGTGGGTAGAATACCATAGCTTAGCTGGGGAGGAGGTATGCTCTAGGAAAGAGATGGTGTGGCAATCAAACCCTGCAGGACTGCCGAAGCAAAGCCTGCTCTGGATATGGAATATAGAGGGAGATTGTAGTGTTTTGAGAATGTATGCACGGAGCTCCATGTAGCAGCTTCTAGAATGTCCTTTGTAGGCACCCCTCTTAAAAATGCTGTAGAGGTGGCTGTAGCTCTGGTGGAATGTGGTCTGACATAGGCTGGAACAGTCTTCCCATGAAAGGAATAACAGAATCTGATGCAATGTCCAATCCATTTAGAAATAGTCTGTTTTGAAATTGCTTTTCCTTGGACTGCAGGGGCGTAAGCTACAAAAAGCTGTTCAGACTTCCTACTGGCCTTGGTTCTGTCCAGGTAGTATCGAAGTTGTCTATGAATGTCCAAGGTATGCAAAAGTCTTTCCCCCCTATTCTCAGGATTGGGGAAGAAAGCAGGCAGATGAATGGCTTGATTTAGAGAAACCCTAGATACCACCTTTGGCATAAAAGTAGGGTTGGTCCTTAATGAAACCCTGTCTCTGTGGAAAATAA
The DNA here is from genome assembly GCF_019279795.1 of Protopterus annectens. Classification (NCBI taxonomy): domain Eukaryota; kingdom Metazoa; phylum Chordata; order Ceratodontiformes; family Protopteridae; genus Protopterus; species Protopterus annectens. Next base: position 1,335,564,348 of record NC_056741.1, read on the forward strand.
CAAAGGGTGGTATTGCCATTAGGGCCTGTAGCTCCGAAACCCTTCTTGCTGAGGTAATTGCCAACAGGAAAGCTGTTTTCCATGAGAGAAATTGCAAGTCAACTGAAGCTGCTGGCTCAAAAGGAGGTACAGTCAGTTTCTCTAAGACAAAATTGAGGTCCCAGGCTGGCACTGGGGCCTTTCTTGGTGGCTTAATGTTCTTGATTCCCCTGAGGAATTGTCTTAGTAAGGGGTGAGAGAAAACAAGAGGATCAGTGTTGTATCTAGCTGAAATAGCGGATGCATGTATCTTTATTGAAGAATATGAGAGGCCGCTCTGTAACATATCTGCCAAATATTCCAAGATGAGTGGGATGTTCAGTAATGATGCATCATGTCCCTTGCTGGTATTCCAATTGCTGAATCTTTTCCACTTTGCTAAGTAAACCTTTCTGGTGGATGGTCTTCGAGCCTCTGTTAGTATCCGCTGAACTTCCTTGGAGAGAGATAAGCTGAAGTTATTTATGGGATCTCCCAGGCTGTTAGCTGCAGTGTCTGAAGGTTTGGATGCAGTGTTTCGAAATTGTGTTGAGTCAAAAGTAGAGGCCACTGAGGGAGGGCCAACCTCCTGGTGTGACATATGCTCCGTAGTAGAGGGTACCAGTGTTGTCTTGGCCAATCCGGGGCTATTATGATTCCCTTGGGCTTCTCTGCTTTGATCTTTAGTAATACTGAGGTCATCAGTGGCAGAGGTGGGAATGCATAGATTGCTAGGGAGTTCCAGTTGAATGAAAGGGCATCTATTTTCCAAGCCTTTGGGTGGTATGTCCTTGTGCAAAATTTTGGTAGAAGATGATTGAGGTGAGAGGCAAATAGGTCCACTTCTGGCTTGCCCCATGTCGAAGTGAGTTGTCTGAAAACCTTCGGATGTAACCTCCACTCGTGTAGATCTGTGAAATTCCTGCTTAGGCTGTCCGCCAACACATTGTCTTTTCCTGGAACAAACTGGGATTGTAACTGGATGTTTAGACTCAGTGACTTCTCCCAAAGCTGCATTGTCAGTCTGCAAAGGGGGTAAGAGTGGGTGCCCCCCTGCTTGTTTATGTACCACATCACAGTGGTGTTGTCTGTCCATATCATTAGGTGGCCTTGCTGGAGTTGGTGTTGAAAAGCCTCGATAGCATGCATTACTGCCAGCATTTCCTTTTGGTTTATATGCAGATGTGTTTCCTTTGGAGACCATTGTCCTTGTATACACCTGCCTTCCATGTGCACCCCCCATCCAAGGTCTGAGGCGTCTGTGTTATCTGTGGTTTTTTGAATGACATACCTGTGTTTTCCTGGCTCACCGAGGCCCACCATAGGAATTCCTTTTGTAGGCATGGAATGAGTGGTATGATTGTCTCCAAGTTGTTGCTGTGTTGAGACCAAATGCTTTTTAGGTACCATTGAAACTTTCTCATGTGTAGTTTTGCTAATGGAACCAATAGAATGCAGGATGCCATGTAACCCAGGGCCTGTAGGAATCTCCTTGCAGTCATCTGGGTGAGTTTTGCTAAACCTTTGAAGTATTGCGTTAACTTCTCTTGCTTGTCTTCTGTCAGGTAAGCCATCTGAGAGGCTGTGTCTAGTTTGGCTCCTAAGAAGATTATTTGCTGGGATGGCTGCAGTCTTGACTTTTGGAAGATGACTGTGTATCCCAGAGCTTGAAGTAATCGTATGACATAATCCAGGTTTTTTGTCAACATCAATTTGTCGTCCGCTTGTATGAGGCAGTCGTCCATGTACGGGTAAATTTGTATACCCTGGAGCCTGCAATGAGCAATTACTGAAGCCAGGCATTTTGTAAATACTCTGGGCGCAGTAGATAAGCCAAATGGCAATGCTGAGAATTGATAATGCTCTGGCCCTGCAAGAAATCTGAGGTATCTCCTGCAGTTGTGTCTGATAGGGACATGCAGGTATGCCTCCTTGAGGTCCAGAGTAATCAGCCATGACTCCTTGCCCAGCATGGGAAGGAGTTGCTGTAGAGTCAGCATTTTGAACTTTGGTACTATGAGAAAGGTGTTTAATGCGGACAAGTCCAGTATTGGTCTCCATTGAGATTCTTTTCTTGGAACAAGGAACAGTCTTGAGTAAAACCCCTGTTCTTGTTCTTGCTGTGGAACTCTTTCTATTGCTTTCATTCGAGTCAGCAGAGTGATTTGCTTGATAGCCTCTGCCCTTTGATGTTGTGGTAGATTTGGCATGCCTTGTTTTCTTGGTAAGGTATGAAAATGAAACCTGTACCCTCGGTCTATAATGTCCAAAATCCATTTGTCCTTTGTCAGTCTGTGCCAGTTTTCTGCAAACAGAGATAATTTCCCACCCAAGGGAGCTTCTAGTTGTTCCCTGGTAGGCGGTAGTAGAGGAAAGTCATTGAGTTTGTGGTTGTTGGGCAGGTGAAACCCCTGCATCACTTCTTTGGTTTCCTGGCTGCCATTGTCGTCCCCTGTAAGGGCCTCTGTATTGGCCTCTTCCTCAGCCACGTCTGTTCTTACCCCTTTGAAACTTTTCTGGATTAGGAAAGGACCAGTTTTTTGAAGGCCAATTCCTACTGAATCTGGGGGGTTGAACCTGGAGGAAATCTTTCACAGTCTGAATTGATTTTGCTTTTTCTTCGATGGTCTTTAACACATCCTTAGCATTTGCACCAAAAAGCTTGTTCTTTTCCAAATGTGCATCCAGAAGTTTGCTTTTACATGATCGGGCAGAGGTTGATCTTTTAACCAAGCATGACTACGCATCACTGCCCCTGTCATAGCTGCCCTACATGAAGCTTCCAGTGCATCATATCCACACTGCAGGAAGTGATTGCTTACTTGCTGAGTGTTATGTACAGCTTCCTGCAAAGTCTTCCTGTCTAAAGGAGCAGGAGAAGCTAATGTTTTTTGTAAATCTTCTAAGAGATAATCCTGATATTGGAACATATGAAAAAGGCAATTTCAAGCACTCATAGATAAGGTAGTGGGTGTGTGAACCTTGTTACCCCATCTCTCTAATGACCTTGCTTCCCTGTTGGAGGGCAAAGGATTTTTGAGGTGGAGGCTGAAACTCCTTTAGGCCCCTGTGAAATAGTTTCCAAATCAGCAGTATGGGCCCTGAATAAATGGGAATGAGTTTCTGGGACCCTGTAATACCTGTCTGGCTTGGCTGGAGCAGGAGGAAGAGAATCAGGGGTAGCACTAGAATCAGAATACAAATCATCCAGAACATCAAGTACAGGGGAATAGCTAAGGGCCTGTGCTGAGGCTTCTTAAGGAAAGTCCTAAGGCGTTTCCTAGAATCAGAATATTCCTGACCCTGCCACTTGAAATGTTCCCTCATGGTGTGCAGAACTTCCCCAAAGAAATATCCTCAGGAGGGGAGGCCGAAGGTATGGAATCTTCTGCATCCGAGTCCTCATAGGTCTGGAAGAGCTCTTCCTGGCTATCAGAGTGGACAGAGCCCTCAGAGTCTTCATCAGAAGGAGAAGGGTCAGAGGGTTCAACCCGGGGTCTTTTATCAGGAGGAGGCTGGGATGCTCTCTCAGGATGGGCCTGTGAACCTCTGATCATGGAAATTAAATCAGCAGCCATGGACATAATTTGTGTCTCCGGAGTCGGCTGAGGTAGGATTTGGAAGCAATATGCTTTGTTTTGCTGGCTGCCTTAGCCCTAGTGTAGGCCTTAATAGACATGGCCATAGGAGGCCTGGCAGCTCCACGTGCAGGAGTGACCTTGTCTACAGCAATGGTCTCGGGCATTTCCTCGGTTTCGGTATCCGGAGGAAAGTCTATAACTGGCGTCGGAGTAATATCTGGAATCGGAGTCGTCGGTAATGCGGTGTCTTTGGTTCAGAGCGGTGGAGAGACCGTCTCAGAGGGAACCGGAGCACTCACGCTAGGTTTTGGCGTGGAGTCGGTGGTAGACGCGGGCTGAGGATGTCGGTCCCGGTCTTTTCGCTTTTTGGGAGTTTGCGGTGTCGGAAGATCCGACGGCATGGTGTAAGCAAATTTATTGCCGAAAAAATCTTCAGCGAACTCCGCCCGGCGCCTGAGAGTGCGCTTGTTGAAGCGAGCACAGGCTACACAGGCCGAGACGTCGTGGTCTGGGCCCAGGCAAGGGAGGCAGTAAGAGTGGAAATCCTTATGAGGTATTTGTTTACCACAAAAAAGACAATTGTTAACTTTTTCAGTAATTTCTGACATCGGCTGAGGCAAGAAATGGTCCCCAACGGGGTACTTAGCTTTTTTGATGACTTCGGTATTGTAGAATACAGGAGCTGACCGACCGGCACTTGTGAACTGCTTCTGCTTCGGGCACCGCGCGGCAAGAAAGACTGAAGAAAATGGCGTCGGCTGATGCTTATGTACTCCAGCCGCTATGACGTCGGAGAGAAATGCGACATCAGCCGACGTTGGACCCAGACTTTGGAATCCGGCCGACCGAGGGCTGCCTGAGGCAGGACAACCCACATGTTATGACTGCAGTTGCATTCTTGAAGGACATCAGTAATTTAGTGGGATCAGTCACATGGTCTGAACATAAAAAAAAAAAAAAAAAAAAAAAGTTTAAGTGAATTTACATGGGATGGTGCCTCCAGTTCAATGTCTGATGGACTGTAAGAACCAGAAACTTGTTTGATTATATTTTACTACTTATCAGTACTTATAAGAATTATGTGCAGTGGATATTGATGAGGATTTTGAAGGCATATAACAAGGTCTTGACAATCTCTCAGCTTCCAAGTTGTGTCTGTTCTGTCTATATTCTACCTCATAAACCATGGTAGTATCTTGAGTTCCAGGATTTAAGACAAAGGATGAAGGTTACTGCACTGATGGTGCTGCATACACAACCTCAAGATGGGCTTTTGTTGGATGAATATTATTCTGTCTACTAGGTTGGTTGAGGTTACCCAAAATAAATTGTTATTTTGCCTTGAGAAATACTGGCAGAAGCAAATCAACCAGTGGTGCTCTTCCAGGTAGTGGTTATGCACAGCAGCCCATCCTACCTTGCCACCCAGAGGTCTCTGCCAGTTGAAGAATGTGAATTTGTTGGCACATTCACAATTAAGCTCGCTATCATCAGATTCAATGTTTGCCCTGGTACACTTGTAGAGGCCTTCAATTGTTCAGATAAGTGTTCCAAATTCAGTCAGATATTCCTAATTATGATGAGTTTATCACTCTGGTATCCAGGACAAATATATTTGACCACATGTGGACTGGATCCTCCTTCAACCAAGTGTGCAGCATCTTGCCTACATGTCTTCACTCCAGTCCTTTACCAAGTTACCAATCTGACCCTTCTGAACAGTCTTTTCATCAGTGTTAAAGTAGGATTGTTTACTACTATTCTTAAAAAGGCAGTTTTGGATGCTGATAATATGGATAATTACAGACCTAACAAACTTTTCCTAAGCTGGTAAAGTTCTTGAGAAGGTTGTGTATAAACAAATTAATGTAAATCAGATTTTTGACCAACTGCAGTCTGCTTTTCAGTCTAAGCATAACACTGAAAATATCCTGTAAAGAGCATTAATGATCTTATAATAACTAGAAATCAATATTCTAATTCTAACTTGGTCCTTTTAGACATCTCTTCAGCTTTTGCTGTAGCGGACCATGGCATCTTGCTTGACCTGTTACTGTCTTGGGTGTTTGTGTGGTAGTGGGTCTTACCCTTCTGGATATAGTCAAGCAGGTCATGTCTGGAGTTATTACTTCCTCACCCTTTCCTTTATCATGCAGGGTACCATAGGTTTTAATTTTGGGTCTACTGTTGTTCACTATGCATATGCTGCCCCACTTGGAGAAGTTAGCCAAGAAGCTGACCCTATCATTTTTATTTATTTGCATTTTTTTTTAAACCGGGAAAGTCCACTGGGCCATTCATAGCCCATTTCCAGTGGAGGCCCAGGGAGAAAAGCTCCTCAGTACATGAAGAAAGGTGAACACATACATAGAGAATACTACACAGTAGTATACACAAAATAGTTAACGATTGGTTAAACAAAAATTAGCAGACAAGTAACAATAAGTAAAGAGTAACATTACATGAATTTTCAGTATTAGAGCAGTGAGGATTTTCACTCAACATTCTTGACAGTAGATAAGAAATCACTGTAATAAATAAGCTAAGGAGGCTTGGTGCAGGTGCAATTCCCGACCGAAGATAGACAGTCACGTAATGAGGTTTTGAAAAAGGCAGGATTTCGGGTTGTTCTAATAGATAATGGTAGAGTATTCCAATTTTTGGCTACAGAGCAGGAGTAAAGAAGCTGGCCAGGTGGAAGATTTGGTTTATGTACCTGCAGGAGTGCTGATTCTCCAATCGGAGAGGCCTGCTTGGGTGATAGTAGTTAAGTATTGAACTAAGGGTAAGGCAATCAGAAGGTTTAAAGATCATTTTATCATTGTTATGATGACAACAACTGTCCCTCCCCAATCTTCTTTGTTAGCCTTAAACTGGTTGTAACTCATTACCAATAATGTTGTTGCTATGGCCATTCACAATTATTCTGCTCCAGTTTTGTCCCTGGATAGGATATGCAGTGGTAGCAAACTGGAATGTATATTGAAAGAGTCAAGTCTAGGGGTGTTATTTTATGATCAGTACACCTTTGGGAACCAGACGGCTGCTGTCAGGTCTTCATGTTATCACCTGAGGAACATCTCCAGAATTAAGCACTTTATTCTATCAGGTGATTTATTTCTGTGTATGATTTGGATGGAGTACACTAGACTACTGTAATGCTTTATACCAGAATCTGCTGGATGCTGAAATGGATTTGCTGCAATTTTGTAGAATTTTGCAGCCCAGCTACTAATAGGGATATCCATCACCACTACATTACACCTGTGCTATGGAGCTTGCAATGGGTTGCCTGTTTGGGCTCATATTACTTAAGACATTCTCAAGCTAGCATATATTACCCTTCACAACTCTTTCTCTCGGGTTGGCTGGAACTTCTTGGCTGGAATTGGCCTGCTCAAGCTCTGCACTCTTCCACCACTGGGCTGATGGAGGTTCTGAGGATTTGGCTTAATTCATTATGTGAATGCTGTGTCTCTAGAACCTCCCACCAGGGTGTTTGAAGTTGAAGCCAACACTTGATGTTTTATTCTCTTAAAAAAATGCCTTTTTGACCTGGTTTACATTGGTTATTTGCCTCAGCTACATTTATTTGCTGTTACTTTGTTTGCAAAAAATCACTTGTTTTATGCCTTTGTAATGGTGCTTTGCCTATGTGCACTTACTTTTTTTCTTCACTCTTTGTCCTAGCTACTTGATGACCCATCAGGTCCCTCCTGGCCAATCAGCCCATTCATTCTCCATCACCAAGGTGTGGGTCAACACTGACGGTCTGTCATTTAGACAGTCATTAAGGGTGGTTTGAGGGTTTCCCTCTTATCCCTACAGTCACCCATGAGCACTCAGCTTGTGCAGCCAAAGGGACAATGGACTATCAGCAGTAGTCCCACACTTGCCCAAGAAATGCTACCAACAACAGTCCCGCTCCCTCCCCTCAAGCATGGGAAGTGGTTTCCTCATGCTCCACTGCAGAAATCACACTTTCTTGTGTGCTCCCATGAGTCCATCTCCCTCCACCAGGAGTGATAATAGGCCACACCTCTTCATTTCTCTTCCTCCCTGCCTGACTTTATAATTTCTGGGACGACTAATCGAACCCCAGGTACCTGGGTCACATTAATGGTTCCATTCTTCTGTGCCACACAGCCAGACTATCAGACACTTACATTTTGAATTTGAAGATGGAAGGAGTTTCAGGACAGGACAGTCTAGGGTCTAAGATAAGAAGACTTAGTCTTGCATGCGAGGACCCAATGGAAGACAAACTGCAAGAAACAAGGTCCAAACACAAAGATGCTCAATGAAGGTGTCAACCAAGGATCAAATTAACACAGCATAAATGTCTGCAATGGAGATATTCTTGAAGCAAACAGCAGAAGAATTCATGCTTATAGGACAGTGATCTTTGGCTACATTTTTTCCCCAATAGAGAATGTGCTGACTGAAGGCAAAAGATAATGCAGCTGGTAATTCACTTAGGGTGGGTTTGCTTGGCAAGTGTGAGCCCTTCCCTCCCTCAGACAAATGAGAGAAATTAGAAGTTATGTACTCACCATAACGTTCCATCTGAGTAGGTGTATTCATTTGTCTGCAACCTGTGGGTTATGGATCCGATATCGGATCCGAACCGGCATGGTTTTCCAGCTATGGATCCAACCTCTCAGCTCCTCCCCTCACCCATAATGCCCTGCTCTACCCTCATGACCTCAGATCGAGTTTGCCAAAGCAACAATACCCTCAAAAGGGTAACAAGGAATATGCAGGAAACTGAAAGGCCAGGGGGATAGGAGGGCGGGATGGTTGCAGACAAATGAATACACCTACTCAGATGGAACGTTATGGTGAGTACATAACTTCTAAATCTGAAGTAGGATATTCATTTGTCTGCAACCTGTGGGACAGAGTCCCCAGCTACCTGAATCTTGGGCGGCCATCATGGAAGGATATTCGAGCACCTTGAGCCAAAGGATGCTCTACCCCTAGATGCAAGATCCAACTTATAGTGAGAAATAAATGTATGAGATGAAGCCCACGTGGCTGCTGCACAAATATCATCTAGAGGAATCCTAGCCTTGAAGGCTGCCGAGGTAGATACTGACCGGGTTGAATGGGCATGAACACCCCGGTGCGGGCCTTCCTGGCGCTTGATAAGCCAATAAAATGCACTGTGAAATCCAGCGGGACAGAGAAACTTTAGAAATTGGCTTGCCCAAATTGAATTTTGCAAAGGAAATAAACAGCTGGTCGGATTGCCTATGACCAGCTGTCCTGTTGAATAAAATCTAAGTTGCCTGTGAACATCTAGTGAGTGTAGCTTATATTCACCTTTGTTTTCATACTTAGGGAAGAAAACAGGGAGGTTAATGGATTGATTGATGTTTGCTTCAGAAGCGATTTTAGGAAGGAAGGGCGGGTTGGTCCTGAGGGAGACACGGTCCGGATGAAATACCAAGTAAGGAGGTTTAGCTGATAAAGCTTGAAGTTCAGAAACTCTCTTGGCTGATGTAATGGCTACCAAAAAGGCTGTCTTGTAGGACAAGAATTTGAGATCCACCGTAGCCGCGGGCTCGAAGGGGGGAGCGGTCAAGGCCTGTAGGACCAAAGAAAGGTCCCAAGGAGGAACTGCTTGCTTTATAGGGGGCCTGAGAAGGAAAGTACCTTTAAGAAATGTTTTGCACAATTTGGCTGACATAAGAGGATTAGACTCTTGACCAATGTGATAGTGAGAAATTGCCGCCAGTTGAACTTTGACTGTGGAACTGCTGGCACCATCATTAAAGAGAGGTTAGAAAATCAAGCACTACAGGGAGAGGAACCGTGAAGGGATTTAGGCCTTGCCGCTCCGCCCACACAGAAAGCGTTTCCATTTGCTTGATAAACCTTTCTAGTGGATGGTTTATGAGCCGCCACCAAAATAGCCTTTACCGGTGAAGAAATACCGGGAGTCCTTATCAAGAGTGGAACTGGAGCAGCCAAGCGGTCAGCTTCAGGTTGTCCAGGTTCGGAGGAGGAATGCAGGATGGATGGGATATCAGATCCGGAATGGGATCTAGAATCCAAGGAGGATTCACCGAGTGAGACCTTAGGAAGGGGAACCAGATCTGTCGAGGCCAGAATGGAGCAATGAGAATCATTCTGCAACCCACCCGAGAGGCTTTCTGAAGAACTTGCAGCATCAGAGGCAAGGGTGGATAGGCATACAGAAGACCGGGTGGCCAAGCATGCTCTCTTGGGGTACCTCCGGGAGGAGGTATTAGAGCGAAAAAACTGTCGCACTTGGTGTTTGAGGGAGAAGCAAAAAGATCGCATGAAGGGGTTCCCCACCGTGCAAATATGCGTTCCGCTACTTGACAATTGAGAGACCACTCGTAAGGGGTCAGAATGGTGCGACTGAGCTTGTCCGCTAGGATGTTGGACCGACCCGGAATGTGCGTTGCTATGAGAAAGCGATTGGTGGAGATTGCCCATTCCCAAACTCTCATGGCCTCTCGACAAAGAGGGTAAGACCTTGTTCCCCCTTGCTTGTTGATGTACCAGACAACAGACATATTGTCCGATTGAATCGCAATTGTTCCCAAGGGAAGAAAGTCCTGAAGTGCTAGCAACGCTAAGAGCACTGCTCTCATCTCTAGAACATTGATATGCAGTAAGGTCTCTGATTCGTTCCACGTGCCTTGGACTGTCCGGCCCGCAAAGTGCCCCCCCCACCCGAGGCGGGAGGCGTCCGTGGTCACCGTGGCGAGGGGGAGAAGCACAAAATGGGCGACCCTCATGGAGATCCGGGGAGTGGAGCCACCACAAGAGGGACCGCTTGCAAGCCTTGCTGATCGCTATGGGATGATGCATGGGGAGAGCAAGGTATGACCACTGTACTAAGGCGTCCACTGTAGAATGCATATTGAGCCTGGCAAGAGGAAGAAGTGCTATAGCTGAAGCCATGGACCCTAGAGCCCTCAGGACCAACTCCGCTGGAACAGAACTTGAATGGAGAATGGCCCGCACCTGGAGCTGCAGATTTAGAACTCTGTCCGCAGTGAGGAAGGCTCGTAAACTCCTTGTGTCTAGTCTGGCCCCTATGAAATCTAAGAGCTGTGGGCGCCAGGTTGGACTTTTTGTATTTATTGTGATGCCCAGAAATGGAGCAAGATGGAGAAAGGAGTCTCGCGCCAAGAGAAGTAGATGCCTTGTTGGGCGGTGAGAGCCAGTCGTCCAGGTAGGGAAAGACCTGCACCCCTGAAGCCTCAGGTGGGCCGCTACCACTGCTAGTACTTTGGTAAACACCCTGGGGCTGTGGTGAGACCAAAGGGAAGGACCCGAACTGGTAGTGACTGGCTCCCAGCCGAGGCGGAGAAACCTCCTGGAGCGCCTGTCCATCAGGATGTGGTAGTACGCGTCCTTGAGATCTATCGAGCACATCCAGTGATTTTCTCCCAGAAGGGGAGAATAGATTGCAGAGTGACCATTGAATTTTTCTTTGGGGACTGCCAGATTCAAGAGAGAGAGGTCTAGGATTGGTCTTAGTTCCCCGTCTTTTTGGCACTAAAAGAATCTGGAGTAGAACCCTGATCCGATCTGGTCTGGGGAGCGGGCTGGATGGCTCTTTTCTTTAGCAGATGGCCAATTTCTGCCAAAGCGGCCTCCGTTGACCGGGTGGAGCGTCTGGGAGGGACTTCAACTTTGGAAGGTGAAGGAAAGGAATGCGATATCCCTGGATATGATTTGGAGAACCCAGCGGTCCGATGTTATGGACTCCCATGCCGCTAGGTGCCCGAAAGCGTCCCCGACTGCCTCCAGAGTAGAGCAGTCGGGCAACCCTCAGGGTTGCTGCGCGGCCGTTCAGAGAAAGGTTCCCTGGACCCGAAGTTTCTGGGAGCCCCTCTGCCTCTAGGGCGGCGTCCTCCCTGTCCTCCTCTGCCACGGAAGGACTGGTTATCCGAGCAGGCTGGGACTGCTGCGACTTCGGAACCACATCTTCTTCTGACCCTTTTGGTTCCTAGAATAGGGCCTCTGGGGTGCAGAGAAGCGGATTCGACGGCAGACAGCGTCTTCCGTCCTTCTCGCTCTGGGTCAGCGTCTCATGAGCGGTTTTGCCAAACAGAGCAGAACCATCAAAGGGGCGTTAAGCAGCGCCTTGAAGGGCTCAGAAAAATCGCAGTGGCGGAGCCAGGCCTGGCGTCTAGTGACCAGTCCTGTCCCGCAGCTCTAGCGGCCCTCAGTTGCATGGGAGAGTAGCCGCATAGAAGTATTTGTGACTGACCTAAGAGTGGCCATTTTGGTGGAGTGCAGAACTCTGTCCTCCTCCGAAATGGACTCAGGGGGGGATGCAGCGTATTCCTTAATAAGATCTCGCTGCATCCGAATAACATGTGCCAAATAGTTCAGCGCCCTTACCGAGAAGGTCGCCGAACTGAACATCCGCTTCCCCAAGCGGTCCATCATCGAGACTCCTTGCTCGGTGGGTGGACTGAGGACTCTCCTGAGCCAGTTCCCTCTTTGTGGCCGCCGCCATCAACATGGCATCTACAGGAGGCCCCTTACTCCAATGGGTCCTGTCGGAGGGCGGACTAAGGATCCTATCCGGTCTTTTGGGAATTGGCTCCACGGTGTCCGGTTCCTTCCACGCCCTGGTGGTAATAAGGTCCACCAGGGGTCGGCAGGGGACACCCAAGAGGTAAACGGGCCCGTTTCGAATGCCTCCAAGAACACGGACTCGTCCGAGGAAGACTTGGGGGCAGACCACCCCCCCCTAATACGGAGCATTTCCATGATGTCTCCGAAGGAGACATCCTCGGGGGGTGACCGTGGGGAGCCTTCCCCTTCCTCCAAGTCCGTGTCTTCAGTGAGAGACTGGGAGTCAATGTGCCTCCTTTGCACGTATGCTTGCGAGGGGCCTCCTCTGGGGGCTGTCAGAGGAGTCCTCGCAAGCAGCAATTTGCTCCATGGGAGCAACTTGGGGCACAGAAGCGGGCTGTCCCAGGGGCGGATGGTGGAAGCCTGGCCCAGTGCAGAGGAGCGGGGCGGGCGAAGCAAGTGCCGGGGTCCGGAGACCCTCAACAGAGCCCTCTCCACTACATCAAAAGCCGAAGGAGCCGACCTCGACCAAAGGATCCGACAATCGGCTCCCCTCGGATCCGAAGAGTGGATCGGGCGGCGCCGGCACTCGGATCCGAAGGGACAGTGCGCTCCGACACAGGCGGCGCCGAAGGAACACTGATCCCCGGATCCGGCTCGGATCCAGGCTCCGAGAGATCGGGTCCGATGCACTCGAGGGCAGGGTCGGATCCGAAGTACCAAGTACTATCGGCTCCGACCTTCCCCCGGCTCCGAAGCTGCTCGGCTCCAGTTGCTCCGAACCCGGATAGCGGGTGGGGGAAGGAGCAAAAGGGTTAAAAGGGTGTTGAGCTCCCCGAGGGAGGCAAAGCACTCCCATCTGCATCTGGGCCTGGATGAACCTTCTCATCATCCGGTTCAGATCAGCATCAGAAAGGCTATGGGTAGATCTCGAAGAGGCTACCGAGGTAGGCCTGGAGTGCCTCCTCGATAGCCTCGACGGAGATCGGGTCTCCTCCTCCTCAGGACCCGGTGAGAAGCACACAGGGGACCGGGCCGAGAAGGAGGAGACCGAACCGACGGAGCCGGGAGAAGCCAGCTTGGCTGGCGGGGCTGAAACAGAGGTCTCGGCCCGCCGCTTGTGGTGCTTCTCCCTCCGGTCCTTTTTAGCTGCATCCCTCTCCTCTCCAGAAGCGGGAGTTTGAGTCCCAGGAGCAGGAGGGTGCCACAGGGAACAACTGCAGCCGCAGGGTCCCGAAGGAGGCGGAGGCGGGCCGAGTCCGGCGGTAAAAGACCCGCCAAGACCAGCTTGGACCTCCGCTCCCTCAGTGCCCTGGGGTTGAACCCTGCACAAATGGAACAACCAGATGTGAGGTGTTCAACCCCAAGACACTTAACACACCGAGTGTGGCCATCAGCCGGTGAGAGCTTATGGCCACACTCGGAGCATTTAGAAAATATAGATTTAGGCTGGTCAGCCATAATCTATAATACCTAAAGTTACCTAAAGTCACAAAAAGTAACTTAAACAACAAAAAAACACACAGGCCTACACACACACTCTACGCAACAGCGAGGGGAGGGAATACAAATTATTTACTTTAACTTAAAATAAACTCAAAATAGTCTATAATAAAGGGAAACCTAATACTTTCACACAAATTTTGTTAAAGAAACAAAAAATTTTCTATTTTTAAACAAGAAAAGCGTTCACTTAGCTGAGAGCTATGTACCCACATCCAGTTACCAGCGCGGCAAACAAGATCTGAGGTCATGAGGGTAGAGCAGGGCATTATGGGTGAGGGGAGGAGCTGAGAGCTTGGATCCATAGCTGGAAAACCATGCCGGTTCGGATCCGATATCGGATCCATAACCCACAGGTTGCAGACAAATGAATATCCTACTTCAGATCAGCTGTTCAACCACCTTAAAATCACATACTTACTTACTCACAAAAAAAGGGGCAGATGGAGGAAATCCAAGTTGTTAAGAGAGCTCTCTCTCTTCTCTAGTTTCTAGGAGGAAACATGGGCTAGCCTAAGGGTCCATAGCACGTTGTCGAAGTTTTACAACTTTGAATGATACGGTCGAACCCATATGCTCGAAGTTGTAAAACTGCGAAAACTTTAAAAAAATAAATAAATAATTTATCTGGCAGTTGTAAGCAGGGGGGCAAGCCCCCCTGCAACCCCTACATCCCCCACTCTTTAAATATTCCAACTCCGAGATCGCACTACAATGCAGTACAGTGCAGAAAGGAAGATTTGGCTTTACTACACTATAGCACGATCTCGGAGTTGGTATATTAAAAAGAGCTGGGGATGTGGGGGGTGCTTACAACTGTCAGGTACGTTTTTTTATTATTTTTATTTTATTTTTTTTTTAAGTTTTCGAAGTTTTACAAATTTGTACATATGGGTTCGACCATATAACATTCAAAGCTGTAAAACTTAGACAATGTGATATAGACCCCTAGCCTTAAAGATTACACAATTCTTGTAAATGATCAAGAATGCTTCCATGCAAAAGAAGGCCTGCAGCTCTGAGATCATTTTAGCACAGGGAATGATTACAAAGAAAGCATTTCCCAAAAGAATTTCAACAGTGCAAAAACCAGCAGGCCTATATGGATAAAGGGCAAGCCTATCAGTTATAAAATTCAGATCACTTGGAGACAATAGGTACTTCACAGGAGGGAGAGGTAAAGCATTCCTTTAAAGAACTTCTCTACCCAATGTTGGGCCACAGTCTTACACAAAAGGCAGATATTGCTGATACAAGGATCCTGATAATGAAATAAATCTGAAATCAGACTGGTACCCAATATAAATAACTAGCTTGGATGATATCAAACACTGTTCCATTCAAACTGTGAAGCTTCTTCACTTGGCAAAGTAAATCTGTCTGACTAACGGCTCTCTGGCAGCCTCAACCACTTCCAACAATCCTAGTGCAAGTCCCAGCAGAATTAAGTATTTACAGCAGAAATCAGGACCAAAAGTAGAGCTGACTGTCCTCTAACCACTGGAACCCCTTGGAAATAGCTGGGAGAGCTTTCTATAGTACCAGAAACCTGACATCCTGAAATTACACCCTTCTTTTCTACCATGGGACAAAGACAATTAGTGCTGGTTTTTATTTTCTGAGCCTTGTATTGCTTCATGGCATCAGAGAGAATAGGAGGAAGGCATATGGGATTTGTCATTGTCACAGGATGAAAAATGCAGTCACAGTTAATTCCCTTTGCCATGTAACACTACGCATGAACAGCACACACCCAAGTGGTAAACACTTCAAACTACAGAGTGCCCCACTTCCTGAAGATCCACTACAGACAAAGCCACAAGGAGGCTTGATGAGTGACTCAGGAAAGCTGTCAATATGTTAACCTACATTTCACTTTTTGGCAGCAGTAGAAAACATTCTGCTGATCATTTTAACACATTTAACACTGACCATCAGCCAATTTTCATCTATTCCATGCAATCTTGAATACATATGCAGTTTCTCAGCAATACATTCTGGAAGTCTCTCTTATTTTTTCACAATTCAAATTGTGAAGAAATTCTAATTGTGTCTGAGTAGATCAATGTTGCATTACTGATTCTTGGATCTTCCTGCCATGCAGGAGCCCATGATCAGCCCAATTTCCAGAGTCTAGCCAACAGATGTCCAAGGACCAACATCTGGATGCCATAGTATAAGAGAGCTGCCCAGTGGTGCCATCTTCAGGTCTTTCTAGATTGTGTTACACAGTCTGTGCCTGAAGAAAACAAGGCCTTTGCAGCTGTCAAAGTTTTAGGGAGAAAAAGAAGATTTTTAACTATGAACTACAAGTAAAAAGGACGGACTGATGATGGGTGACAGATACCCACCCATAAATTCCCCAAGGAAAAGCGTAGAGGCCAGTAGATAGAGGGGTAGGTGGGTGGGAGTTGGTACTGCAACAGTGATCTACTTGATCCACAATTATTGTAAGTGCAACACAACTGTACTGTGTTCTTTGCAGCCAATGTTGCAATACTGATTCTTGAGAGGATTTCCAAAGCTACAGGTGGAATTGTAGACTGTCTGGTGGCCCCTGGGACAGCATGTTCTGTAGACAGCAATAGTAAATCCTGCCCTAGACCTGGAGGCATTGCCTAAATGGTAGTACTTGGTGATGTTATTAACAGAGATCCATGTGACAAGCTTCCAAAATGACCTGGGTAGGGGCACCTTTAAGGAAGGCAGTAGTGGCTGCCCTGTGTCTCATGGAATGAGCCCTAACCTGAGCTATTAGTGGGTTACTATGATGAGCATAACAGAAAGTAATGCAACTGATAATCCATTTTGAAATAGTCTGTTTGGAGCTAGGACTACCTTCATTCCCTACTGCAAAGGCCACTAGCAGTTATTCTGCTCTATTTGGGAACTTTGGTCTGTTCAGAAAATACCTGATCTGTGCATATCCAGGCAATATAGGATTTCTTCAGCTTTATTTTGCGGGCTTGGTAAGACTATTGGTAGGTGAACAGCTTGATTTAAGGAAAGTTCTGATACTTCTTTGTGTTAAAGAAAGGGTTAGTTCTAAGGGTTGCACTGTCCCTGTGGAAATAATGAAAGTTTCTTTGCAGAACAGGATTTGTAGGTCTCAGACTCACATAGCTGAGGTGATAGCTATCAGCAGAATGATTTTCCATGTGAGCATCTTTAAAGAAATAGAAGCTGCTTGCTCAAAACGTGGCAAAGTTAGTTTTTCTAGAACATAGTTCAAGTCCAAAGAAGAGACCGGGTTTCTCCTGTGAGGCCTTAGATGTTTCAGCCCTTTTATGAACTGTTTTAAGTGGGGGTGAGAATACATAAGGGAGGTAAGGGGGAGGCAGGCAGAGATGATGGAAGCATGCACCTTGATACTTGAATAAGAAAGGCCCAGGTGAGATTACCCACAAAAAATTCCAGCACTAGATTTAAGTTTAAATGGAGAGGTATGATACCTTTGGTCTAGCACCAAGAAGAAGAAAACTACTTCCATTTGGACAAATATGATTTTCTGGTAGCAGGTTTTCTTGTCTTTCTCAGGATCGACAGCATGAATTAAGTAGTCTACATTTTTCAGCATTAGAATCCAATCCTCCAAGCGGTTAGCTTCAGTGTGGGAGGTGAGGATGTATGACAGACTCCTTTAGATGGTAGAGTAGAGCCATCACTGGTGGAAGAATGCAGTACATCCCTTTGTTGAGAGTCAAGAGAAGGGAGAACCAGTGTTGCCTTGGCCAGAAGACGGAAATAAGTATCATGCTTGGCCTGTCTGATCTCAAATTTATCACTCCCCTGGGGGTCAAAGGTAACAGTGGAAAGGTGTACAGGAACTGATCTGTCCATTTGAAGTAGAAAGCATCCATCCACAAAGTCCTTGTCTGTTGGGTTCGTGAGCAGAACCTTTCTAGCTGCCTGTACTGATCAGAGGCAAAGAAATCCATGCTGAGGTGTCCCCACTGATTGCTGAGGTCCAGGAAGATCTCTCTCTCTCTGTTTCTCCAGAATGCATTCCTTGGAGTCCAGGAGGACTCTACTCAAAGAAACTGGTGTTATCCTAACTTGGAATGTAGGATACCATACATGTCAGATACAATTCTTATGCCAAGATCCAAATCTTTATTGCCAAACTGCAATAGAGGTAAGCATAAGTCCCTCCCTTGCTTGTTTATGTACTGCATATGACTGTTGTCTGTCCAGATTTGCAGTGTCCATGGGCTTAAATTTTGTTGAAAGGCTCTTATGGCCAGATAGACTGCTAGAAGCTCCTTTTGGTTTATAGGTAACTTCCTTTGTTCTGGGGACCAAATTCTCTCTACCTTCAAGGGACCCACGTACGCTCCCAAAGCTAGGTCTGAGTTGTCCATAGTAATAGTCTTGTCTGCTTCTGGCAGAGTGAAATTTGCTCCTGGGTTCCTTTGTATTGTGTTCTTCCACCACAGGAGCTCTCTTTTCATGCATGGAGGGAGGGGCATCAGGGTTTCCAGAGGTTGAGCATGGTGTTTTATTTTAATTAGAAACCACTGAAGTTTCCTCCTGTGTAGTTTTGCATATGGGATTAAGGAGGATGTATGATGCAATTTACCTCAGTGTCCTCAGGAATTCTTTTGCAGTGATGACCTGCTTTGGAAGCAGACAGGTCAGGCAGCCTGTCAAGAGTGCAATCTAGTCTTGGGGAAAGAAGGCCTTCTGTTGAGCCGAGTCTATGAATGCCTTTCAGGAAGGGTTTGAGCTTTTTGAAGATTTAGGGCGAGATCTACTTTCTGAAAACAGTCTACAGTGATCTGTAAGACATCCAGAGTCTCTGAAGTGGATCTTCCCTTAATGAAACTGATATGTAAATATGGACTCCTAAAGTTCTGTAATGTGCTGTCAAGATGAGCTAGGTACTTTACGAAAACTGTGGGTGCAGTAGATAGCCCAAATGGTAAAGCAGAGAACTGGAAGTGAGAGCCTGTTGCTATAAATTGTAAGTACTTTGTGACAGTCTGCTATGGGGGCATGGATGCAAGCATCCTTTAGGTCTATGGTGACCATGGAGGCATCTTGGAGCAGCAATTTCTGAAACATAAGCATTTTGAATTTCTGAATGTTGAAGAACTTGCTTATCTTTGTAAAGTCCAAGACGGATCTTCTAGTGCCCTCTTTTCTTGGTACTAGAAAAATTCTTGAGTAGACTGAAAGCCATTAACTCCTGTGCTACTTGAAGGAGGTCTTGGGCTTTGGTCTGAGTAGAAGTGGTCAGAGGTGGTGGTGAAGCAAAGAAGTAATTCGCTTTAGTTTAGTTGTCCATTTTACAAGGGTGACCGGAGGATGAGGTCATCTGACCACAATTTCAGTTGTGACTTCATTAGTTGAGGAAGACATGGAGTGGACATCGTGGAAGCTGAGGCCTGCAGAGCAACCTCAGACCCAACCAACGTGTGAGTCATTGTGGCATTCAAAGGTAGGCTGGAAGCCATTGTGGCCTCCCGAGCAGTCATGGAAGAGGGTTCAGCCCTAGCAGTTGCCAGACCAGAGGGCTGCAAAGCACCTCACCTAAGTCATTGGTCGACTTCAGAGTGGTATTTTGAGCTTTTTCAGAAATGTCGGGGTCCTTAGCCTTTTTGTGTTTCCTTTTTTTTTTTTTGGATACTAGCAGATGCCAAAGTCAGCAGTGGCCCTGTGATAGCAGTGAATTGCGACATCATTGAGAAGATGACTCTATACATGCAGCAAATACTACAGCCCTATGTATGAGAGTTTTCACATCTAATTTTGCACAGTCGAGACAGAGATATTGTGCTGAAGCCCCAAGCAAAACAGACATAACGAGTGAAAATCTTTATGCGAGATTTGCTTCTCACACCAAGCAATTGTTTCATTTTTTTTGAATATTAAATTAGAAGAGGAATTTCCCAACAGGATACTTATCTGATTGGAAAGAGAAGAATCTCTGGAAACATGAGCTGACTGATGGACTGCGTGTGTACTAAACACACAAGAAGCACACTGAACTGCATAGCTAGAATGAACTTGAGATAGAGCCAATGGATGCCCTTCTTATACCTAGATATCCAGGCATCAGTGGACAGATGTCCTTTGGCTAGGGATAATACAAAGACTCTAGAATCAGGACAGTTGTTGGTTTCTGAATGGCAGAAAGAGCCATAGTACTGCAACACTGACTATAAAGAACATCAAATGTGTGCAGCTCTGATAATGCCACCAATGTTAAAGTCACCTTTGTAAGAAGTTTGGACCAATACTGGTTATTCCACTTTAGACAACTTAACTGTTCTCTGTGAAGCAGAAGGGGGAGTCAACAAAGGTGTAGTTACAATTTCAAGGAAGCGAGAGGAGGATTTATGTTTTTTTTTTGTTCCTGTTACTTCTTATGATCAAAAAATTTCTCAGCTGATTTCTTTTTTTCCTTCCACTTTCAAATCACATGAATAGGACAACTTGCATATACTTCCCTTCTTTTTTTCTTACAATATAGTGTAAGTTTTCTCTCTCCAACAAATAATAAAGCTTTTAGCTTTCTTAAGCAAGAGTCTTTGCTAAACTTTAAAGAATACCCACAAGAATCTGCCCTATAATATATCCCCACACAAAATCTACACTGAGTATAGAAATCTTTAGGGACTACTTGTCTACAACAAGCACACCTGACAATGAATTCTAAAGAGAAAGATACCCTAAATTTGAAACATACTGAAAATGACTCAGTGGTGAAGGTGCTGTAAGTAATCCAATCAGCTATCAATAAACGGTCACAACAAAGACTTAATGACTGGACAAAGCATTTGTAAATATAAAGCATGGTCTAGAAATTAAAATTTTCAAAGCAGTGGGGCCAACAAGAGCAGGGGATATACCAAACACTACACCTTGTTTAAGTGACCTACACAAGGGAACAATATATATATATATATATATATATATATATATATATATATATATATATATATATATATATATATATATACATAGATACATACAGCTACAGAAAAATGTCCAGTTCAACTGGGCTTGAGTACATCCAACTATAATTTAGTGCTACAAGAGCTACACATGCAGATCTTCTGTTATAGTGCCCTGTCTTCATGCAACTTTACTATATCTTGTGCATCCTTTCCTAGTCTTGTTTCCTGAATAAGGAAAGGATATTAAAAAATGAATTATTCTGGAAAATGGAACTAACTCACCTTGCACAATCATGACAGTAAACCCTCTACTAGTTTTGGAGTGTAAATCAAATTTGTAATGCTTGGTAAATGTGTGGGCAGAGGGCCATGTCTCAGCTTTACAGACATTTTCTGCAGATACCTCTATGACAGGGGTGGGCAAACTTTTTGATTCGTGGGCCACATTGAGTTCTAACATTTGACAAAGGGGCGGAACAGGAGCAGATAGATGGCATGCTTTGAAAACATCACCTCATTGGGGGAAAAATACACATCTTGGGATATGGAGAAAACATGTGCTTTAATTTCCAATGAAAATAAAGAAAAGCATTACAATAAAATCTCTGACTTCGAAATGAGTCTTTAAACACTGAAAATCAAATAAATGACCATTTTATTTTAAAGCACTGAAAGTTCTGTTATCCTTCAGGATATCACCATCACTCTCCTCCTGACTGTCTTTTTTTGCTAAAACGGTAGGAGATGCAGATGTACTTGTCCTGTTCCTTTTATTCAATTTGTTTCCCCGGTGCCAAAAGTCAACAACGACCAGTGCAAGGACGAAACAGTTGCAGCAAGTCAGTCTGTGAAGCGTTATATTTGATCTGCGTGCACTGTTTATTTTAACAACGTGCGTATCACGGAGACACACACATTTTAATGGGAGCAGTGTTGTTGGTCTCCTTTTTTAGCCAGCGCATCAAAGTCTGGAGTTAGTTTTGTTGTGGCGATTCTCAGGATGGATCTGAGGTGTAGGTCTGTTAACATGGATCTGTGGCTGGCTTTGTTGATGTTCATGACGCTGAAGGTCTGTTCACACACAAAGGTAGAGCCGAACAAAGCTAACATCATCTGCGCTTTTCGCCTTAGATTTGGAAACGCGGCATCTGAGTGAAGCATAGAAGTCATTTAGTTTCAGAGAGCTGAATTTCTCTTTTAAGGCAGGGTCAGACTGAAGGTCGATCAGTTCGAGCTGAAGCTCCTCTGGAGCTGTTTTGGGGTCTTGTGACAGAGGAAAGGCCACCAATTGAAGTGACTTGTCAATTTTGTTGAAATCCAAAAACCGACGGCAGAATTCTCCGTTCAGTGCATCCAGTGACTCACTGTATTTCTTTACTTTTGCTCCGGCCTCTTTCAGCGTGGCTAGTCTAGGAAAATGAGTGAATGACTTGTTCAAAATCTGCCTGGAGAATAAAGCCAGCTTGGATTTGAAGGCTTTCACATTTGTGTTCATGTCATGCACAAAACTGCTCCTTCCCCTGCAGTTTCACGTTGAGCTCATTCAAGTGTGAAAATAAGTCCGTAGCAAATGCAAAGTCACACATCCAGCTCTTGTTGCTCAGCTCAGGAAATTCATCAGTCTTCCCCTGCCGCTCCAAAAACACGCCAATCTCCTCTTTGAGCTCTCACACTCATTGAAACACTTTGCCCAAACTCAACCAGCGGACATGGGAGTGATAAAGCAGATCCTGGTGATCCGCATCAGTTTCCTCCAGGAACGCAATGAACTGACGGTGCTGAAGTCCCCGTGCGCATATGAAGTTGACGAGTTTCACCACAGGATTCACAACATGATTCAGCTGTAACACCGATTTACATAGAGATTCCTGGTGGATGATGCAGTGGAGGAAAATGACATCCTGGTCAGGGTTTTCATCTTTCACTTTATACTGGATTCTCCTCAGCAGGCCAACGTTTTTTCCCGTTAAATTCGGAGATCCATCTGTGGTGACATTAACAAGCTTACTCCAGGGAAGCTTCATGTTTTCGATGGCAGCAGACACCCGTTCAAACAAGTCCTCTCCCCGTGTTTGTCCTTTCAGAGACTCCATTGTCAAAAACTCCTCCGTTATTTCAAAAGTTTCGTTGATTCCTCGGATAAAAATGAGGAGCTGAGCAGTGTCTTTGACATCGTTGCTTTCATCCAGTGCTAAAGAATAAAAAGTGAATGACTTCGCCTTTTTGTTTAATCTGCTGGTGATATCTTCATCTATTAGTTCCGCACGTCGTGTCACTGTCCGCCGTGATAAACTGATTTTCTTAAATTTGTCTTTGGTCTCCGGGCACAAAATACCTGCTATCTCTACCATACATTCTTTTAAAAACTCGCCCTCAGACAGTGGTTTGCTGGCCTTTGCTATTTTGAATGAAAGCATAAAACTGGCCTTGGTACTTGACTCTTGAATGGCAGTTTGACGGTGAAAAAAACTTTGCTGAGCCTTCAAATTAGCTGCCACCTTCTCAGCAGCAGCTTCCTGTTCTTTTGTTGAGAGCTTGCTAGCATAATTAGCGTGCTTTGTGGCAAAGTGACGGCTAATATTATACTCTTTAAAAACCGCCACAGTTTCTTGGCATATCAGGCAAACAGCAGATGATCGGTGTTCAGTGAAAAAATATTTAGTTGTCCACTCCTTATTGAACACTCGACATTCTCTGTCCACTTTCCTTTTCTTGGGTCCGCTCATCTTCATAGAGGGGCGGTGGGTCAAAGGGTAAAGTGCAAACGTGGAGTAATAGGCCTACGCTTCACCTCAACAAAGCCAATATATCTAGAGTGCGCCATCTAGTGAGGAAACATCAGAATTGCAGGGGAAATAAAACATTAACAAGGTTAATTTATTAATTTTTTTCAAGTTTGGCGGGCCGAATCAAAACGTTTAACGGGCCGTAGTTTGCCCATGCCTGCTCTATGAAGAAGACTGCCATTGTAGCAACAATGGAATCTGATCAGATCAGACTTGGTAAAGGCCTACAAAAAAGTATTATAACAAAACCAATGTAAACAGTTAGCCACGTATGAAATGGTACTTTTTGCAACTACCCTGACCAACTTAACGGAGATAAAAACAACAAAAAAACCCCAGAAACTACATCTGTGACTACATTGCAGGCAATCTGAATTCATTTAGTGGCTCAGTTGCTCATAGGAGCTGGTCGGGGAAGATGGAAGTGAGCTGTCTCTGTCCACTCGCCCATCCTAAGGAGAGGTGGTTCTGGCTACCTCACTGATAACACCTAGTGGGAGCACTAGGTATTTACCTAGTGAAGTTCCAAGCTAGCTAAGCAAGTGATATCATAGTGCATTTGTACTAAGCAGCCAAGGAGGAAATAGCATGCAGAAATACACTTCTGCTTGGGAGGTAGTGACGGAGGGCTTGGAAGAGTCAATGAGGGTGGAGTGGGTTGCTCCCATGGGGAGAGGGGTAGGCCACCCCCAAGGAACATGCAAGCTGACCTGCTCTCTACCACCTGAAACCTTGACAGGGAATAGAGGGAAGATGGGGTCTCCTGGGTAGGAATGAGTGGGCTACAGAACTCTTGCATAGTCCAGGAATAACCAGCTCCTGTTCTACTGGAAAGAATGAAACAACCTGGTGAAGACAGAGGAACCACTAATCAAGGTCCTGGGGAAATGCACAAAAATAGAAGAAAATAAATCAGTCTTTCAGAAAGCTAAAAAACAGCTTAAGATGGCCAGGAAACATACTGGTTCAGATTGATCCTCTGTTAATTTTGGCTCATGGCCCCCTAATAACCACCCCCAGCTGGACTCATTCAATTTCTGAAAGGTAGGTTGCAAGGTTCACCACAAATGGTGCTACATCATCCATGCAGGGGACTGGGAATTTTACTTTATGGTCCTACATTTCCCTGTGAATACCAGTAGATCTTCAAGGAAAGGGTTTACAATGGGCTGCTGTGAATGATGATATCCATTTCAGAGAGTAATGCAACCATTAAAGCCACCCTCCACATATCAAACACCTCTTGAGTGTTCCTGCCCTCATCAAGAAATATAACAATGACTGTGCCCGAAGCATGTTGCATGCATGCCCAACCTTACCATCCTACCCTAAGAGAACAAGCAGGCAATATATCATCAATCTTCTATCTTCCCCTTCAGCACCATCAGTATCCAGGCTGCTAACTGACATGGGTAACTTGGTTTATACTCAGGACTTCATCTCTTTATGCCACAAAGCTGGCATTTAATAAAAGCCCTATAAGAAATGCTGAATATGAAGTCATCCTTTGAAAATAACAGTAAGATGGAAACATGACATAAAATTCTAATAAATTCAAAGTTAAAGTTGTCTACATATTCTAACAGAATAAGACAAATGTAGACTAGTAATTTGAAACAAATAATCCAAACTCTTGGGTAAACTACATGCAATCATTTTAGTTTACAGCAGAACCCAAAACCTTTTCCAATCAGACAAACAAGATTACTAGTGATTGATTTCCTTGCTTTCTGCAAAATGTGCATCACACTAGGAGAAAAAAATGAGAACATTTGAAATCAGAGTATCAGCTCTCAACACGATATGACTGTGGAAAGCAAGGCTGCAACCCCACCCCACAATTTAAAACTCACATCTTTCCTTGGAGGAAACTGCATATACTGATAAGCCCACTCTAGAAGAAGGGAACATCATGGACGTCTTGGCCAAAAGGGGGCTTTGGCTTATTTTGTTTTTCAAGTAGTCCTTCTAAACAGAAGATTCAGAAGATATGCACAAAACAGCCCTACTCTTCAGATATGACAATCTAGCATTTTTATTTTTCAACCTTTTCAGTACTAAAGAAGATGGGCACTTAAGGGAGGCAAACAAATCCTATCCAAGTAATGGAGGGCTTTTAGTGATACCATCTTGAAAAGTCTGGTAGCTAGTGTAGAGGACTAAGGCTCTGACTTGTTAATGGTCTGCTTCCTGTGTTAGGAGTAATAGAGTGTGAATCTTTCTTTTTTCATTAGCCTACTGTGTGACCTTGAGCAAGTCTCTCAACCAGACAGTGCTTCAGGGAAATTGGAAATTTGGGCTAGGCTCCTTAATGGTCTCCTTGACTGCATGCCTATTGACGTAATATTTTAGATACTTGTTCATTGTAGAAAGGTCTTCACTCCCATTTTGTGACAAGAAACAATATGGAATAATAACTTGCCCTTTTTAAGGTGACAGTACCATTTACACTATTCTAAAAAACACAAAAGGAGGAAATACAAGTGCTAAAACACGTCCAAAACACAAGAAAACTAGCACTGGAAGGAACGGAATGCCAAAATAATAAACCAAACGATGATTCCAAAAGTATAAAACATTTTAACGTTTAAATTTCTCACCGCGTTTTCATCCCAGTAAAAAGACTTCATCAGCTACTAAACCTCAATACTGCTTTCCTTAAATACTATATTAAAAGCAATCAACCAATAAATTCCTTAATCATCTAATTAACTAAAAAATAAGCATTCTAAACTTAACATATAAAAGTCTCCAATATAAAGTCTTATACTAGATATATAAAAAAACATATAAAATGTAAATATAAAATGTTGAACTTCTTTTCTTTCGGCTGTTCCCATTAGGGGTCACCACAGTGAATCATCTGCTTCCATTTCTTCCTGTCCTCTGCATCTTGCGCTGTCACACCAACCACATCCATAAACCTTATTTTAGGCCTTCCTCTTTTCCTTTTACCTGGCAGCTTCATCTTTAGTATCTTTTTCCCAATATACCCAGCATCCTTCCTCAGCACATGTCATAACAAATGCAATCTCGCCTCTCTGGCTTTGTCTCCAAACCGTCCAACCTGGGCTGACCCTCTAATATACTTATTCCTAATCATGTCTACCCTCATCACATCCAGTGCAAATATTAACATCTTTAACTCTGCCACATCCAGCTCTGACTCTTGCCATTTTGTCAATGCCACTGTCTCCAACCCATATAACATAGCTGGTCTTATTACCCTCTCGCAGACCTTCCCTTTCACTCTTACTGGTACTCGTCTGTCAAAAATCACTCCTGCCACTCTTCCTCCACCCACTCCACCCTGCCTGTACTCTCTTCTTCACCTCTCTTCCACACTCGCCATTACTCTGAAATGTTGATCCCAAGTATTTAAACTCATCCACCTTCTCCAGCTCTACTCCCTGCATCCTCACCATTCCTCTATCCTCCCTCTCATTCACACACATATATTCTGTCTTAGTCCTGCTGACCTTCATTCCTCTCCTCTCTAGAGCATATCTCCACCTCTCCAGGGTCTCCTCAACCTGTTCCCTACTATCACTACATATCACAATGTCATCTGCAAACATCATAGTCCATGGGGACTCCTGTCTGATCTTGTCTGTCAACCTGTCCATCACCACTGCAAATAAGAAAGGGCTCAGAGCTGATCCTTGATGTAATACCACCTCCACCTAAATATAAAATGTCAAACAATATGTCAAAAAGTATATAAAAATATATATATGTAAAAGGATGTATAAATTTAATGAAAGATGCACACTGACCTCTAGTGGAGAAATCTATAAATTGCAAGCAATTGTAATACATGGCATAATACAATAGGGAAATATATATATATATATATATATATATGTGTGTGTGCCAACAAATACTAAACAATTTTTTTTAATTATATTCAGTAAAAGCAACATATGAAACAACACAATATAAAATGATCACTAGGGAAATCCTACCTATAAAAACACTTCATAATCTAGCACATCTCAATTTTAAAACCAATTCATCAATGACCTATGTAGACTATAGGTTGAACTGGCTCTGAATAATTATTTTATTTATTTATTTATTTATGTTTGATGACCGGGGAAGTCCAGTGGGCCATAAAGAGCCTGTTCTCAGTGGAGTCCCGGGGAGAAAAGCTCCAAATATTGCAAGTTACATATTACATGTTACAAAAAAAGAACAAAGATTTGTACAGAACTAAAACATTTACAGAAATATAATACATTATGTAATAAGTTTTTAGTGAGTTAACACTTAAACAATAATAATAATTTCTTTTATTATGAAGAAGAATTTTTTAAACAAATGAATGATGTGGCAATGGGGGCTTGTTGGGCCCGCACTTATGCTAATATTGTCCTACCCGTATGGGAGAAGAAATACATTTTCAATTCAGTGTTTGCAGATAGACAGAACTTGTATAAAAGATATTTAGATGATATATGTATTTCTGGACAGGGTCAGTAAAAGAATTAGATGAATTTCTGGATTATATTACTAAAACTGCAGAAATTTTGAAATTTACCCATAATATTATGAGGGATAAATTAAATTACCTAGATGTTACTATTCATAAAGTTATGGAAACGGGAGAATTTAAATCAACTGTCTTCAGGAAACACTTTTTCTAATTTGTACTTGTTTTTTAGACAAAACAAGAGTATCATCGAAGGCCAGTTCATACGTGGGTCTAGGATGACCTCTGATGACTTAGACTTTATGGAAGAATGCATTAAACTTAAAATGATGTTTTTTGGATAGAATGTACCCTGTTAATTTAACTGAAGAAGTTATGGAGGAGGTTAAGGTAAACAGACAAGGGAAATATGGTCCCATATTGGGGAAGGATCAAGCTTCTTGTGCTGATGGTAATACAGAGCCTAGTTTTAAGGATGTGAAAGAAAACTGGGATGAAAATTTCAAAGGAGCTTATATAATGAATTTTAACAATGATGCTCATACTATTAGAGAAATTATTAATAATAATTGGTCTAGGTTTGCCTCTTATTCAGATCTTGAAAGAATTTTTAAGGATCCTTTGAGATTCATGTATAAAAAGGGTAGGAATATTAAAGAGCTATTGGAATACAACAGTACCTTTGAAAGAGGGAATAATAATGTTTGTTTGTCTTTTGGCTTTTCCCGGTTAGGGGTCGCCACAGCGGAACTCCGGTCCGTTAATGATTGGCAGTAGATTTTCACAAACGCCGAGGTGCCAGCTTGACATCCAACCTTCAACGAAGGCACGCCCATTTACGCATGTCTTTCAAACGCCCACCCAACCGCGGGAAGGACATGCAGACTCCACACAGAAGGCACTCCAGCCGAGAATCGAACAGGAGGACCTCTTGCTGTGAGGCAACAACGCTACTGCTGCACCACCACGGAAAATAATAAAAAATAGGTACATACAAATGTGGAGCCTGTAATGAATGTTCTTTTATTCTGAATACTAGGTGTGTATGTGGTAGCTAGAGATAGATACATAGAGACCATGACTTACTTTAATTGTAGCA
Source organism: Protopterus annectens (assembly GCF_019279795.1). NCBI lineage: Eukaryota > Metazoa > Chordata > Ceratodontiformes > Protopteridae > Protopterus > Protopterus annectens. Next base: position 1,335,593,240 of record NC_056741.1, read on the forward strand.
GTAAGGAGGTGATTTATTTAGCCCTATGTAAAATATGTGATGCATTTTACATAGGGAAAATTATAAGCAATCTGAAAAGGAGAAAACATGAACAATCAAATGCAATTAATAACAGGGACATAAAAATCCCCTTTATAACCACATTTTGGATTGTAATAATGGAGGTTTTTTATTTTTTGTATGGGAGGTAATTGAGCAAGATCTGAGGGGGGGGGGGACCATGGGAAATGAAAATATAATATTGTGAACTTTAATGGCAGCTGGTGCTGGAAGTTAATAGAGCACCAGGGTTAAATGAGAATGTCTCCAGGGCCCCAGTTTTAACATTGAGATCTGCCAGATTATAAAGTGTTTTACAGGTAGGATTTCCCTAGTGGTCATTGTCTATTAAGTGCTGCTTCATATGTTGCTTCAACTGAATATAATTAAAAACAATTTTTTAGTATTTGTTGGCACATAACATATATTTTTTCCCATTACATTATGCCATATATTACAACTGAATGCTATTTATAGATTCTTCCACTAGAGGTCAGTGTGCATCTTTCATTAAATTTATACATCCTTTTACATATATATTTTATATACATTTTGATATATTGTTAAACATTTTACATTTAAAATTGTTTTATATATGTAGTATAAGACTTTATATTAGAGACTTATGTTTATTAAGTTTAGAATGCTTATTTTTAGTTAGATGATTAAGGAATGTATTGGTTGATTGCTTTTTATACAGTATTTAAGGAACGCAGTACTGAGGTTTGGTATGTGAGGAAGTCCTTTTACTGGGATGAAAACACAGTGAGAAAGATAAGCGCTAATAAAGTGTTTTATACTTTTGGAATTGTCATTCAGTTTATTATTTTGGAATTCCGTTCCTTACAGTGCTAGTTTTCTTGTGATTTATACTATTCTCTTATGCAACATGAAAAATAAATTTTTGGCCTAGGCCACCAAATTCCTGATGACTTCATAAGTGTGGAAAGGCGCTAAAATAAATTCTGTCTTGTACCTTTCCTCCCTTTTTAGTCTGCCCCTTGAGCCACTAATCCATGGAAACCTTGTCACACCTCTGTGCAAAAAGGCCATCGTTCCTCCTACTTTCCTGAGTCTTCCGAGTGGGGAATGGAAACCTGATATGGAAAATATGAAGTCTTTATTTGTACAAAGGGAGTTCAAGACTTGAAAGGGGCTTTGTTACTATTGAAAGGAAATGGAGAAAAGCAATTTTAGATCACACCATCCTGTCACAGTCAACATATGTGCTGCTCTACAAATTCTAAATGCACAAGACTGACCCTCCCTCCAAAGTAGTTACATTCCTGAAAAAAGTTTATTATTATACAAAGGCAATCTTTAACTATCTCTCCAGGTGTACCAACACACTAACATGGAACAATTTGGTCTGCAAGTCTTGTTTAAACTTTTACCTCTAGTTCATGGATTATGAAAAGAACCTCCTGAATAAAATGTAAGCCTGCAAAAATCAGAATGATACTGAGATTATTTAAGACACTGCCGAGAAAGGGTTTCCATTTTTACAGTGCCAATATTACAACTACAGCTACTGATGTTACCAAGAAGAAACAAGCTAAAGTAGTTGGTGTGACATGTTTTAACATGCAAGAAAAAGCCATGTAAGATATCAAAAACCTGATTTAAGTTAGACTCACCATAATTCAGTTTTGTAAAGGACAATTCCTGCCTATTGAATCTTGTCCACTACATTAAAAGGTCACTTGGGTAATCAACAGTAGTCAAACTGTCGATGCGGTCTACCCTGATCTGACTAAGGGATCTGATATCATACCACATGATGGAAACGTTTTATAAGTTGACAGCCTTAAATATAAATCCCTACATGGCAGGATGTTTAACCAACTGTCTTAAGGACAGAACTCACATTGTCTAAGTGGGTGATGCCTCCTCAGACAGACAGGAGGTGCCAATGTCCCCCAGGGATCTAGGGTGGGTAACCTTTTGTTGGTCATCTATTTTTCAGACCTCCAAAAGATAACAGTGATCTCTGGTTAACAAAGTCTGCTGATGACTGCAAGTTGGGTGCTGTTAAATCCCCTTTGGATACGTATACCCTCCCAACGAATTAAATATAATTCTTGGAGCACAGAAAAAAAAAAACCTCAAACTAAACATCAAAAAATAAAGCCTCACCCCCTTTGGGAAGCAGAAACACACTGAATCCTGCTACACTGAGAAAAGCTTTTACCATAGTTGGCCCAGAAATTGTAGTTATTGGCCGTTTGGGCAGTTTTTCCATCTCTCTCAACTTTCTGATTTAAAAGCCCACATTTGCACTTGTTTCCCCCCTTTCCTGTAATTAGTTTAGTCCAGATACAGATTCTTACTTTTAGCACTTGAATTTGCTTATTCGTGATCAGCACTTGTTCAGAACTTGTAAGCACTAAATAACCTACTAATTACTACAGCACTCAACCTTCCTCATTACCTAGAGGAAAACAGTTTTGGTACTTACTTTCCTCACTTGCTTAGAGAAAAACAGGTCTTGTACTCACTTTCCTCACTTATCTACAGGAAAATAGTTTTTTTTATTCAGGCATGTCCAAGGGTCAGCTCCCAGTGTTCTCTCCTGTGTATCTGATGAATCTGGGCATCTTGGAGAAATGTAGAAATTGCCTCATGTACACAGACAACCCTCTCCTCCTACCACCCAACACTACAACCTGTGAGAGATGCACTTATCTAGCCAAACTGGAGGTAAAACTCTCTCCAATCAAGACTGAACTTGACAGTCAAGAGGAGAAGGTAAACACTTGCACCACACCACACTCATCACATAGTCTCACTAAATCTACACCACCAAAATCCACACATAGAAACACAAAAACATTTGCGGAGGCTCTCTATAATAATCTGCTCAAGCAACAGACACCTCCAAAGCAGAAATGCAAGCAACTTCCACCCCCAAGCACAACCCAAATGACACATAGCCCGCAGACTCAGTGTCCCACTCAACCACAGCCAATAAGGCAAAACAATGTACCCAACACACTAGTCATAGGCGACTCTATAGTCAGGCACACTGATGTCCCACTCACCAGGCTAAACAAGGAGAAGGTTACTGTCAGCTGCCTGTCAGGTGCCAGGATCCGCCACATAACCCATGCACTCAGGTCACTCCACAACAAGTACAAATATGACTCTGTCACTGTCCATGTTGGTGTAAACGACCTGAGACGTACCTCCCTGGACTACATGAAAAGAGACATGGAAGAGCTCTCCGATCTTGTAGCTCAGGCAGGTATGACCCTAGCCCTGAGTAGCATTCTGCCATCACCCAGAATGATGCCGCAGTACAAGGACAAAATGATTGACTTCAACAATTGACTAAGCTTCTGGTGCCATTCTAAAGGGATCCAGTGTCTGTCTGCCTGGGATGACATGGTCGACAGACCACGATGCTTTGCCAGAGATGGCCTGCACCTGTCACCCCTGGGATTCTGGATAATGGCTAAGGTTCTTGCCGCCCCTATAGTGCTTTTTTTTAGGCAAGGTTCAAATGACAACTTCACCACTGTAACAGGAACAGGCAAGCAAAAACTGAGGGTGATGCTACTCAATGCTAGAAGTCTAAATCTCAAAATGCACTCACTAGAGGCATTCCTTAAAATGGAGAACATCGATATCTGTGCAGTGACTGAGACCTGGTTCAAGGCTCCAGAAAGCACCCCTGCACTACCAGGCTATAACTCATACCACACTTTTCGGCCATATAACCTGGACCGGAACACCAAAGGCAGAGGTGTGTCCATATTCATTAAGGATATCCACACCTCCAGGCTAGTTGCTCAGCATAATGCAGCCGAGGTTATCCAAGTGCAACTAACTCTGGGCAAAACTGCTTGCTACAGATAACCCACCATGCCCCAGGATTCCCACTCCTCTTTTCTTGATGTACTGGAAAATATTAGGGTTCAACCAAACACCCTAATAATGGGTGATTTCAACTACCCCACCATTAACTGGGAAAACTACTCATGTACTAACTCCTTCGCTCAACACTTTCTGGAATTCATAAACTCCAATGCCCTGGATCAACTTATCCACACTCCCACCAGGGGCAACAATATCCTAGATCTAGTCATTACCAATAAGAGTGACCGGTGTTCCACACCTGAAGTCAACGCCTCATTGGTCCGATCCAACCATAAGCTAATTACCTTAGATATCCACATCCTGCCTCCACCCCCCATTAAGGAAACCATGGTAAAAAATTTCTCCAAAGCCAGCTTCATGCTTCTTAAGACAGAAGTGGTAAACTTCATGACACCCATGCAGTTGGACAATACAGTTACGACTACTGAATCCTACACAATCGCACTTTATAAGCACTTACATGAGTGCATGGATCGTGCTATCCAAAAGAGAACCAAAAAAGGAAGCCAATCTGGTGGTCCCCTGCCATAAACAAACTGTACAACAGAAGGAAGAAACTCTTGCAAAAGAGTAAAATCCCACGAGTGGAGGAGCTCCCTGGTCAGCCTCAGTAAGAAGTTGCGATCTCTGATAAAATCCTCCAAAGCTAGTTACGAAAACAAAATCACCACTAATTCTAAAGTCAACCACAAAGCATTCTATAGCTATGTCAAGAATCTAAATGGCAACACTCAGATCTGCTCTGAGTTACAGCACAATGGCACTAAATATACAGACCCAACTGATATTGCCATCCTGGCAGATAGGTTCAGTGCTAACTTTACCCCCATCTCACCCCCTAAAGAGCCCATCTCTATACTGGAAGAATGCAAAGTTCCTGTAATCACGGCTGCACAGGTAAAAACCACACTCTCCAAAGCCAAGAACACAGCATCCATGGGACCAGACAACATCCCAGGCTGTGTTCTACATGAACTACAGAACGAAATGGCACCCCACCTATGTACCATGTTCAATCATAGCCTCACCTCAGGCTTTGTGCCTGCTGAATGGCGCACACCAATGGTTATCCCACTCCAAAAGGGGGGAGCCACCACGGACCCCGGGAACTACCGCCCCATTAGCCTGACGAGTCTGGTCTGCAAGGCCATGGAACTTATAAACAAAGACATTGGTAATCTCCAAACTCTGGATCCCACTCAGTTCGGGTTTGTAAAAGGCAGATCATGTCTCCTAAACCTGATAGACTTCTTTGAAGCAGTCACCAAATCCGTAGACAAGGGTAAGGTGGTTCACACAGCCTATCTAGAGCTTCCCCCACTCTGGAATTATAGATAAACTCACTAAACTAGGTATAAATCCCTATGTCACAAGATGATTTGCCAACTGGCTCACTGATAGAACCCACACTGTGAAAGTAGCAGACTTCAAATCCAACTTCAGACCAGTGACAAGTGGAGTACCACAGGGTTCAGTCCTGGGTCCTCTCCTGTTTGGTATGTACTTTTCTGAAGTACAGGCTAACACAGAAGGTCTTTGGCTAATGAAGTTCACAGATGACTGCAAACTAGGAGCCATAATCAAAACTCCTAACGATGTGGACATCCTACAAAAGGGCCTCACTGAGAAAGATGCCTGGTGTCAAAGCCACGGCTTCAAGCTCAATGCCAAAAAGTGCATTGTCATCCCCTTTGGTAAAAACTCTGTACCCATGAACTACTAGGCGGTAGTATACTTAACACCGAAAGTGTGATAAGAGACCTTGGGACACAGGTGGACAGTAGTCTCTCCTTTGATAATCACATCGCCACAATAGTCAGAAAATCCTTCTACGTGGCACACCTCATCACAAAAGGTTTCTCATCCAGAAAAAAAGAGGTCATTGTTCCCCTCTACTCATCACTCATTAGACCCATTATAGAGTACAACGCCCCTTTTGGTATGTACCTCACAAGACATCTACAACAACTGGAAAGGCCGCAGAAATACCTCACAAAGAGGATTACCGGCCTCAAACAGATGCCCTACGCAGACCGTCTAAAAAACCTCCAGCTTTACTCCGTCGCATATCGCCTACTCAGAGGTGATCTCTGCCTACCATACAAAGCTATGTCAAACCCAGAGCTGTTGGACATGCTCCACTTAAAGAAATCCCAATCCCTCCGAGCTACACGCTCTAGGGACCTAAACCTTGTCACTACAATAAAAAGAACATGCCGGAGGGATAGATTCCTGTCCCAGAGACTTCCCATACTCTGGAATAAACTACCTATCTATATCAAACAAAGCTCCTCATTAGCACTCTTCAAGAAAAATCTTGATGATTGGATGGGAAATAGGAAATTCACCCCGGGGATCACCTCTGTGGCTCTGCTTGACAGTGGCACAGGAAAATAATTTTCTTGGGTGGCAAAAGCCAGGGTACCTTTTTGGCTGGGCTTGTATAGGCCCCAGGGCCGATAGCCTAGTACCTACCTATAAACCTATACAAATCAGTGATCAGAGATCTGGGAACATGGACTGATAGCTCCTCTTCTGACCATTACTTGGCAGACATACCTAGGAAATCCTTCTATGTTTCATAACTAACTGCCAAGGGCATACTAACTAAAACCAAGGAAGTCATTGTCCATCTGTATTCTTCCCTGGTAAGACCTATTATTGGATACACTGCAACCTTCTGGTTACACATATTAAAAACTTGGAAAAATAACAAAGAGGTTCCTAACAAAAAGGATCTCTGGTCTAAGAAATCTTCACTACCAGAAGAGACTGGAGTCATTATCCTTTTAGTCAGTATTGTACAGGCTCCTGAGGGACACCTGTGCCAAACATATCCTGCCCTTCTTAACCTCCTTTTCCTTGACAAGTCAAATTATGCTGCTAAAACCCAAACAACAAAACTAATCTTTCATCAATAAATAAATAAAAACAGATGGAGAGAGAGATTCATCACTCAGTGCCTCCCGTGTCTCTGTAACAATCTCCCCTGGCATGTCAAGTAATTTGATTCCCTGTAATCCATCAATTATAGGTGGATGGGGGCACTTAAATTTACTTCAGGACTCACAGGAATCACCCTCCTTGCAAAAGGTGGTAGAGGCTATAGGTGGGTATTGGCAAGGTGAGCATGGCCTCTGGTCTGACTTGTCTTGTATGCTGTATGATCCTATTAGCTGTTAGCACACAATTCATAACTTTATTTTAAAATTTGTTCAGAAGTTTCACTATTTAACATAAGCTGGAACTGCTGAATAACTTTACTGTGACACTTCACTTGGTGAAACAAAAAAATCAATGGTTCTAACCACAGGGCCGTTTAAAGCATAACTTCTTTCCCCAAAACAAACTTACTATGTTTACTGCCTACCTGGAGGCAAGGCACTGCCATGAAAATTTTTAGTAGCTGACAACCTGCTAAATGTTTAGTATAAAAGATTAGATTACATCATGTAAAACATTTTGAAGGTGTTCAGTAAAGCCCGTCTACATTCATAAAGGCTGGAACTGACATTTGGACAGTGATTTTTTTCCCTTAATGTTATGAAACTATCATGAAAGGAAAGCTAACGTGAAGAGGAAGGAGGAGGAGGAGAGTTACTAAGCTTATGGAAAGATTGCTTCTCTTCACAAGCTTCAGAAACTACCTGCTTAAAATGCATTGTCAATAACATCAACAGAAGCATTCTCAGGGAGAAATTATTCAAGAATTTCCTTATTCTTAAACGATCTTAAACTCGAAGGAAAATTCTCATGGGGCTGGACAAGTTTTTTTTTTTTTAATGAGAAAATTCCCTGTTATGAAAAGGATTTGGGGGGTTAAGCAGATTTCTGTACAATGCAGTCAGCTAACCCATCATATTCAAAATCAAATGCAAAAAGGTGACCCGTCAATTTTCCCTCAGAGAAAAAGAAAAAGAAAAAAAAAATAGAAGCAAATCCAATGTTTCAAACAGCGCTACAATATATACGACTAATCCTGCCTTTGAAATGTTCTGTCGCCAGTTAATCAGCTGCCAGGACATTTTTTCTGTATCCCTCTTCAGATGAATTGAACAGAGTCTTTCTAACGAAGTTTCCTTTTCTTACCAAAACCTTAAATGTAGTCAAAGAGCAAAGTTGTGAGTTTTCTAATATCCAAGAAAAAGTTAAGTTAAAAAATGCAGCTTTCAATGCATGTAATAAACACAATAAATACGTTGTTAAGCTAGATAACTTTATAAAAATGCAACAAAAATACAACAACACAAGACATGTTGACGTAACTAATTCAATCAGTGGATTTTTTTTTGTCCTCAAACTCTCCTCTAAGCACCTGCCATTCACTCACAAAGGAGAAAGTGCAAATTTAACTAAGGCAGGCAAAAAGACTTTTGTACGTACCTGATATTTTCCCAGACATACACCTGGATGGCACCCACGAGGTTGGTACCAACTAGTCTTAATGTGAGGCCAATGCTTGCTCATGCAAACAATGCAGCCCTCAAACAAAATTGGCCTCTTGTAAGCTAGATGCTCCCATTATGTCATCAGTCGGGTCGACTTTACATGGTCGACTGTGCAGAAAATCGACTTTCATATGGCCAAGACCATATGATCGACTTTCAAAAAGCCGACCATATAAAATAAACAAAAAACACGCAACAAACACTTACCTTTCAGCTGTTAGCAGGGTGCAAGCCCCCCTGGACCCCCCGTGGGGGGCTCCATCCACCATACCCCTCCATAACTTAAATATACCAACTCTGAGATCGCACCTACAATGCGGAAGAAGGAAATTATCCCATTCCGCACTGTCCAGAGATAGCGGTTCCCCATGGTCGGCTTTTCGAAAGTCAATCATATGGTCTCTGCCATATGAAAGTTGACTTTCTGAAAAGTCGACCACGTGAAGGGGACCCCACCAGTCACCACCATGGAATTATAAAGGGACATACGCACTTGTGGCATTCCTCCTATCCACCCCAATAGAGCAGTAGGAAAGATCCTCACCATTCCTATTCCTCCTCCATTATGCCCTCTGACTTCCAGGCTACTAAATGAATCTAGTTCACACGTCGCACAAGTAGCCTCCTAGCCCATGTGGAACTTGCTTACTAACGAGCATTTCACACAAAGATATTTTTTCTGACAAGTGTACCAAACACAAATTCAACTCTATTAAAATAATAAATGAATATACTCTTCACCATGAAAAGTATACAGAAAAGGACCACATTAAAACATTAAAATTAAAAGAATGACCATGTAAGGTAAGGGACTGCAGTGAAGGAAGTGGCTTTCAGAATTGAACATGTCTGCAAGTGCTGGTTGCATTTATATGCAGAAATTCCCTACACGATTTAAATGCAGGCAGAACAGACTGTTACAGATCACTGTTAAATGATCCCAAGTTTTAAAGCAAAGTAGCATAAATCATACATAAATGAAGCAGGAACTGGAAAGGTCTAGTCGGAGTATGTACAGTTAGTGTGCTCCGTGCCCTCTGGTGGCCATAATTAATTTTGCATAGCAGAAATGTGAAGAAATAGTGTTCTGATCAAGCCAAGGAGTATATAAAAATTTAATGTTCATAGTACACATACTTTGCAGATGTGTTGTAGATTCTTAGAACAAGCACTGCAACACAACTTTGTTAAAAATTCCTTAATTCTTCGAAATTTTAACCTTAACCTACTTATGCCTATTGGTTATGAAATTATAGATACACCTAACCAACCTAGGACTAATATAGTTGATCAAGGAACCCACTACATCCAACCTCCTCTCAGAAAACCACTCATTCTTAGACCTAATCACTACTAACTTCCTAACCTAATATCAAACATTAAAACCCCACCCCATTCAATGGCCACTCCCCTATTTGTTCCTCAATGCCAAATACCAAACTTCTACCAGTCCTAATCTTGTAATGACACAAATCTCAAAAACATCTCATCCTTAAAAAAACAACTCAGTAAAAACAGCTGTAACTCCAATATGGAAAATAATGACTCTGAAATCCTCTGTCCAACTATAACAAACAGACTACTTTACCTACAAAACAGATATGCCACCATAGTGACCAGACATTGGAATAATACAAACAATGGCTTAACGCAGAATTAAGATCCTTGGACAAGGTAAACACACACTCAAAAAAAAAAAAAAACTGCAGCTTTAATTAAGGCAGACAAAGACTTTTGTATGCACCTGATGTTCAAAATCTAGCCAAACAGCCCCAGAACATCACAAAGGAAACTCAAACTACTACCAGCAACACAAACTGAAAAATAACCCCAAGAAGTTCTGAAACTTAATACCACAAGCAGAAGCATACACAAAAACCTTACTCAAGATAATTCCCTACCTACATCATCAGGTCCACTCTACCCCAAAGACTATCTAGTAGAATTCAACATCCTTCCACCTCCCACCATTTCAACAATACTAACTGCTCCCTCTTACCACTTCCCTTATGAAGAACCACTACTAAAGACATACTCAACTTTCTGGATCAAATCCCTATAGATGCACTTCCCTGGAAGTGATGGCCTCCTACACTGGTTTGTACTATTACACAAAGACTACATCATATCCCCTCTGAAGCATCTATATAACCTCTATTTGACACAAAACTATGTTCTCTCTGAAAGGTAGGCCCAGTCAGACCCAACTAGCAAAACCAAAAGTCGGTAAAAACATCCAGCCCATATCAACACTACCAACCCTTGGAAAAATACTAGAAAAAAATGTCACTACACAACTCACTGATTATATCATAAAATGTTCTACACTAACACCTCATCTAAATGGCTTCTGGTCAGGTAGCAGTATCATGACAGCCTTATACATGGCTCTAAGATGACATCCTTCAAGGCATGAACAAATGCAAACTCACAGATGGTACATTCATCAACCTCACTAAGGCCTTCAACAATTTGGACTTCACTCTGCTGCTGAACACACTACTCACTGCAGGCATTGGCACCAATGCCCTTGGCTTTGTCTCAAAGCCTCCTCAGCAACAGGTAATTTAAAGTTCATATTGATAAAATCTCATCCACTACTACCCCACTTACCAAAGGAGTACTGACAAGGTTCAATCATTTCACCTCCCGTTTTATAATCTGCCAGCTAACCTGACACAAACCTGCTATTCATTATGCAGATGACTTGGTTATCCACAGATGTCACTTCACAGACCTTCATTAAAAAGCAACAGGAAAAGGATCCATCTTCCATTCTCTTCCTAACTGGTTCACAAATAACGATCTCAAACTCAACATTTAAATAAAAAGCCATGATCCTGGGGGCAAGACCCAAACGTTCCACAATTCCACAAAACTGGTCCATACTACAGAAAAAAAAAGACAAAGAAACACCACCATACTTCAGATATTTAAGCATTTCGTTAGATCAATCCTTAACTTTTCACTACCATGCCAATACTACTAAATCAAACATTAATTTTATTCTAGGAAAATAATCACTCAATTTCTCCCCCAATCAGGCAGAAAAGTCACTGGAAAAGGAGTCTGCTTTACAGCCTCAGCTTGAATATCACTGCTAATGCATCAATGTTTTGTACCCTCCCTGTAAATCTCATCAAATCACATTTGTAGATTCATTACCTTAGCTCCGGCAAGCAACACCACTGTGCGTCAGGCGTATTTTATCAACCAGACGAGATGTGGACAATAACAAGGAGCTGAAGGATTTATCTAGGGAGGGGAAGGGGGCAAGAGTTAAGTGGGATAAGTTGACCCTTCCAATAGAACAAGGTGGTTTAGAATTACCTGACCTGAAGAGATATTTTAGAGCTACACAGTTAAGGCCCAAAAACACAGCACAAGCTGAAGGTCATAATTCAAAATGGAAAGGGATGATGAAGCAGGGGGAAGTTCAAGAAATAAAGAGAGTGGGATTTTTGATGCAGATCCTTAAGGAGAATGACAACAACCATACAGAATATTATATTCATAAATTAGCAGAAAGAATACTAAGAACTAAGCCAACATGAGAATGAAAAAAGGCGATTTTGCCAATAGGAATGACTGCAAGTAGTGGTACAGAAAATATTCAAGAGTGGGCGGGAATTTACTGGAGAAAATAGACAAAGGATCCAAGGTACTGGGAGCAAATAACTAATGAGGTAAAGGTAATAAAGTGGGATGAGGCCAATAAGATATTTGGCCTGTTGGCTAGAGACTGCTTTCCCTACCACTCCAGGGACAGATATCAGATTATAGACAAAAGAGAAAGGGATAAGAGAATCTTAAGTGAATGACCTGCTCTGTAAGAGTTTTTAATAGAATCTAATACAGAAGCTAGTATTAAAAAGGGATAATTAGTAGGTCAGATAAAATATTACATGATAACTTTCAGAATCAATTAGAGGAGGTTAGAAAGGATTGGGAAGCGACTGGAAAAGCAAAGCAATTTACATGAGAACAATGGGAGCGATATTTGTACGGCTCCCAAGTATAAAACAAAGTCCAGAAGGTTTAGGATCTTTGCTTGAAAGTGTTTGCATGGGTATTTTTATACCACAAGCAGACTTAAAAGAATTTCTTCTCAGGTGGATAACAAATGTCAGACGTCTGACGGGAAAGAGAAAGGTAATTGGGAACATACGTGTGGGAGTGTAATGAGATGGCAGATTTTAAACATTTTCTACAGAGTACTCTCAGATGTATTGCATGAGCAAATTGCTGTAACTAGGGAAATACTTCTCATGAGCTGGGACACATGAACTGAATTACAAGTACACAAGGCCTTATTCAGTTAATTCTGTTCGCTGCGAAAAAACAATTACTCAAAAATGGAAATCAAAGTCTAAACCAAATGCATTTGAAATGTTGAATATTATAAAAAATTAAACAGCTGGAAGTGGAATCTTTAGAAAAGGGAAGGTGCAAATTATAAATCCATACAAATCATTAAATCCATAGAAATAAATGCAACTTGTGGAAACAATAGATGTAGAAAGGAAGGCAGGAATTCAGCAATGTAATGTTGGACTGATGATATTTACAAGAAAAGAAAAAAGATATGTGATGTATAATGTATGTTTATGGGAAAACTGTTAATATGCTTTTTTTCTGTTAATGTATTTACACCTATACCTTAAGTGATAATTTAATAAATGTATTTAAAAATGTAGTTGCATGCCTTGGGGCTTTACTGTCATTCAGCAATGTTAACTGTTCCTTTAGCTCTGTATCTCACACATTTATTATCTTAATGCTTACACCTTCCCTGAGAAGCTATGCTAATGCTTTGTACATGTTACTTACCACCCCCTTAACACCCTTGCCCATCTCATCCTTAGGTGTACCAACATTAATTATTTTTGGCCACTCCTCATTCTTGCTGTTCTTCCATTTCAGAATGAGGAGTGGCCTGCAGACCATTAAATTATCTGTCCCCCATCTTCTAAATGATCCTACTGTTTAAGCTTTGCATCCACCATTTTGCAGATCCAAAATATATTCTGCAATTTCCTGTCCTTTTGTGTCATCCCTAGAGGCAAACATTCACTGCGATGATCCGTATAAATCATATAATGAAACAACTGTCTAAGCCCCTTTTAACATAATCATAAAGAACCCTACTCTTCCATCTATCTACTTCATAAAACCAAATCTCAGAGAAATCTGTCTCCACGTTATCTACTTCATAAAACACTACCTCAGAGAAATCTAACTCCATGTATTTATCTTGATTACTCCTCCAGTATTATATCATGTCCTTCTATTTTGCATCACATAGCCTAAGTTGTCAATAATACCAATATGTGAGCTGACAAGACAATACACATACACAACAATCCAGCACATCCAAGCCTCCCACATCCAATAGAAGGATTAGTTTGTCGCATGCTACCCTAGGTCTGTTCCTACCCATATAAAGTCCATAAACTACTTTTTTTTTTCAATTTAGACAGAAATCCCACTGGAGATTCTCTTGGGAGGGCTTGTGCAAGATAGAGTATCTGAGGTAAAATAAACATTTGAAAAGCAGAGAACTTCTGATCAAAGTCTAGCACTAAAGTTCTTCATTTCCTAAAGAGAATCTCAATTTTCTTTTTGACTGCCTCTTAAGTAGATCCTGCCAAATCTTCAACAGTTTTAGTTGCTAGAATTTCTATGTACCTAAACCTATGTATATTCTACAAATATGGAAAGTGTTTTGGCAACTTCAGACTTTGCAAAAACTGATAGCCACTGCTTTCGTTTTCACCACATTTATTTTTATATCACAGAACGGTTTCAAAGGTACTAGTCATCTGAAATAGGATTCATAAGACTTTTTCCAGGATCCCCTCTCATTATCAAGAAGCGTCTCCAAAAAAAGAAATTTTCAATTGCTGAGATTACCAATCGTAATCTGCTACATCTAATTTCCTGAGCTACTCCACTGTGGCTTAAAGCATAAGACAAACAACAAAAGGACAGTGGACAACTTTGTCTTATTCTCCTTTGTATTACCACTTACCTTGACAATCCTGTAAGTGCCTTCACTGTCACTGTTTATCCCTCATACTGAACCATAAGTAGATGTATAAATTCCTCAGGTAACTTAATTCACCTCAAAACTTTGATAAGAACCCCCCAAGTCTACCCTATCAAAATCCTTCACCACATCTAAACTCAGCCAAAGTAAAGGCATCTCTTTACCTTCAGTGTCATTAGTCATCAACAACTCTCTAGTTATGTTATCAAACATTTACAGTCTCCCACCAATCCACACTGGAGTTGTAAAAACAGCAGCCAGTCTATTGTCAAAAAACATCATAAATACTTTGTAATCCTGGATTATTACTGACATTGGTCTGTAACAGGACTGCAACACTGGGTGCCTTCCATTCTTCAGCACTTTATTCATCTGTTTTAACCAATATTCCCTCAACTGTTTACCCCTAACTTCCAAAACTCAGTAGGTAGTCCATCAGAACCTGGAGCCTTTACAGACTTTTATGATCAACAGCCTGCTCTAACTCTTCTAATGGGACTAGCTATCTGATCATCTGTCGGAGAGGGCAGTGAAATAGAAACCAGGAAATCACCCACCTGTCTGTCATAGTTCCTTTTCCTTGCTTTCTACTGTACACAATGCAGTACAAGTGGTGAAACTGTAACAATACATTTCTAGGATCCTTACTTATTGTCTGTTTATCTTTTAGATGGCATACTGGCCTCTGTACTGCTTGTGGTCATAGACACTCCAAAGTTCAAACTAATTTTGGGTTATTACCGTGATACCGGTTGTGGATAGCTGCCTTCTTAAATAACGTTTTCTTTTCTAGACATTCCTCAATCACCATTTACCCCTTCTCATATGGTTACTCATGTTCAAGTGCCCATCTTTTTGTGCAAATGTAATAATTCCTGTTCCAGCTTCCAAAATTTAGCCCTCTCTCTACTGATTCTTTTAAATAATGCTGTGCTCTTCCTTTTAAAACTCCCTTAATGGTGTTTCATTGTTCTTCCTGCCTTGACCCTGCCTGGAATAGTTTTGTTCTGGTGAGTGCAACAAAAGGTAATAGCGCGAGAAAACCATTTGGAAATGATCTGTTTGGACAATGGTTGGCCCTTCTTAAAATCACAAGAAATGAGCAATTGATTCAAAGATCTAAAAGATTTAGTTCTGTCAAGACAGTATCTGAGTGGTCTGTGGATATCTAAGGTATGACGTATCCTTTCTCCCTTATTTTTAGGTTCAGGAAAGAAAACTGGAAGATGGATAGTTTGGTTAAAAGTACACTTGGGTACCATTTTAAGCATAAAAAAGGATTAGTTCTCAAAGAAACCTTGTATTTATGGAAAATTAAATAGGTTTGACTCAGCATAAGAGCATGCAACTCAGATACTCTTCTTGCAGAGGTTAGAGCAATCAGAAAACAATTTTCCATGCTAAGAACCCCAAGTCAGCTAGAGTAACTGTTTCAAAATTAATTAAACCTCTCCCAAAGTAAACCAACCCAAAGGATACCCTGCACTTCCATCTAATATCCACCCCCCCAAATTCTGGGCAAACTTCTTGAAAAGATGGTCTACACCCAACTCTCCCGCTATATATCCATCAGTACCACCTGCTCTCTCCTCCAAACAACATGGATTCTGGCCTGAACGAAGTACTATGATAGCACTTTAGTCCTTAAATGATGATATCTTGCAAAACTTTGATAGTGGCCTCCTTACAGATGCCCTATTTATAGACCTGACAAAGACATTTGACCTCACTGTCTACCATCTTCTCCAAAACAAACTAATTGAAATTAGTATTGGTCCAAATGTTGCTCCCTGGTTTAAAAACTTCCTCACTAACAGACACTTCAGAGTAAAAATAGGATCCCCCCCCCCAATCAGAATCTGCACCTGTTACCACAGGTGTACCACAAGGATCCATTCTTGCCCATCTTCTGCCATGTTTTTTCATTATTTTAGTACGTTTAGGAAAGAAAAATTCAGAAATGGTCTCCAAGCATTATCATCATTCTTTTCAACTAAAAACTTCCTTGAATAAAAACCTTTGCAAAGGAGGAACTGCTTATATCACTCCCTGGGACATCATGTGTTGAAGGACTGGAGGAAATGAAAGAGTCTGGTCTAGTAGTTGAGGAATTACCTCTGGAAAGAGGGGATTCTTCCCACTGCCATCTGTAAACCTGATGAATAATCTTCAGAACCCATTTGTCTGAAACTATCTGTTGCCAAAGAGCAAAGTGGAGTCATACTTTCTGGAAGGAAAAAGGGACGATCAGGGTGGAAGTGGGGGGACAAGGTCCCTTAAATAGTTATTCTGACTTGTTGGACTGTCCTTGACTTTGGGGGAGGGAGACTGCATTCTTTTTGGACCCCTTGCTATTTCTTTTTAAACATTTACTTACCTGCATTTTGGAGAGACTGTTTATTTTCTTTTTTGTTGAAACCGAATGAAGGGTTCAAGAATCCCTTAGAAAATTTGGAAAAATAGGGCTGAAAATTCAACTGACCCCTTTCATCACGCTTTTTGATAACCTTTGCAACAGAGGAACCAAAAACAATCTCTACCAAAAGAGAATTTAAAATTTCATTTTCACATCATCAGGTAGGTTCTGAGAACACAACCAGGAAAACCTCCTCAAAACAATACCAGTGGCCACAGCCCTGGAGGAAGTATCAACGGAGCTGTGACCTGTAAAAGGGAAGAAACTTAAAGCAGATTTTGCATCACAAGAAGAAACTGCAGACAAAACATTCATCATACTTTCAAAATTAGTCTGAATAAACTTTAACATATGCCAATTCAAAATTCTGAAAATCAGTGTTGCAGAACCACATGCTTTTTCCCATACTTAACAATAATCTCCCTATCCTTGTCTGAAAGAGTAGGATTGGAATTGAAATGTTTAGCAGCAGTAGGATTAATTAAAACTATAGCTGCTGTGTCAGGTTTGGGATGAGTGTATAAAATCAAAATGATTATACATTCCATCTGCCTTTTTGGCACACATCTTCCAGAGTTGACAGAACTGATGGAACTGGTGTAGGTTCCAGAAATTCATTCTGTGACAGCTCATAGTATTTTCTGAGGATGAGAAACCTCAGTGTTCGCCCAATGAAAACCCTAGCACATTCTGGAACTAGTCTCAGAGAAAGATAAACACAGGGACAGTAAGAAACTGAGCTCTCCACAGAGTCTGAATCAGAAAATTGAGGAGAAAATCCATATCTGTCCCGTCGCCTTCCTGTCCAGATTCAGACTCTTGAACTTCTTAAGGAAAAGATGCATCACACTCTTTTACTAGAAACCACCTTAAAAAGAAACATTCAATAGCCTGAATTAAACCATGAGATAGACCCAGTAAACTACTCCTATAAGAAAATTTGAAGAGGAGTAGATATATATTTAATTTTCTGTTTCTTTTTGACAAGAAAAATGGGTCCAACATGTTATTAATGGCAGCAGCTTCCCCAGGGACAGGCATAATATTCTGGCCAAACAGGGAAGTCTTCCCTCTTTCCTCTCCCAAGACCAACAATGTCTCTCCCTTGCCCACTGAGGGGACCCCAACAGCCACAGATGATGTGGCTAACTCCCAGTCCATATTAGCTGCAACTGGTACACCACAGAGTTCCAGGATAAAAGATGAGTTGTCTGAGAAACAAGCTATGACCACAGCAGAATCACCCACCTGTGGTTGAGGCAAATCCCTAGCCTATTGTGGTAGAAAAGGCTGTTTGCTTAACTTTTTCTTTTTGTGGCTGAAAGAAGGACTGACCATTGGACTAGGAGTTTTATGATCAAGCTGAAAATGGTGCCTCTTTCCCATGGAAAGCAACAGACAGTAAACATTTGAAGTCATTTTTCACACAAATCACAGTAAAAAGCACTTTAATACAATTTGCCATCCCCTAAAACTGAAATAAACATAACTTCTCCATAAAAATAATGGCTTTCAATTACTTTAAACAACTTTTAAACTGCCAGGAAAAAAGTGCGCTCCCATTTAAAAGTATAGTTAATTCTTGTGAAAGTCTGTTAAAACACAAACCCCTAGCTTTAAAATAACTTACTTAAAAATAACTTGCCTGTACAGGAAAGTATAATAAAACAAACATTTTTAATGTGGATTATTTTCCCCAAAGGCAGCTTATCTACTTAGCAAAGGAACAACACAAACCAACTGTGGATACTTAAAAGCCCGCTGAGGAGTGCTTTCTTCAATAGAAAGAAGCGCTTGTTGCTCAAGCTGACAGAGGGTTTGGTTGCGTGGAAGATGCCCAGAAGCTTTGGAAACTGCCCAACTGTTATATCCCTGGCAGAATATAACCCATATAGCTAAGGCTGCTACAGCAGTGATGAATATAATGAACATACATGCACTTCTTTCCACTTTTTCATATTTCATAAAACTTTATTTGCTCTATCTGGATGACATTTTCATTTTGTGGACAGGTGGAACCACCTATCTAAATAAGTTTTTAAAATATATAAAATATACAACGGCATTTCTCTCTTTAAATGTGAATTTCATGCCCAAACTTTTTTTTTGGATGTTAAGATTTTGAAAAAGTATGAACAAAGATTCGAGTCTACAATTTATAGGAAACATGCATATTCCAATAGTATGTTGCACAAGATGCACCATCACCCAACCCAAGCAAAAAAGAATGTCCTTAAAGAACAGATGATCAGGTTGTCATGTTTACTGTCCAATGAGAGTAAATTTATGGGAAGATGGACACTGGTGAAAAAACTATTTGGACAGGGATATCCAAGTGATATGACTGAAAAAGTAACTGTGAAGTGAGTGATGGTCGACATGATAATTACCAAGCAATACTAAACCAACTTAAAAGTTTGGAAAAGGTAATAGTTAAAAATAAGAATATGAATGATAATGAATATTGCAGAGTAATGGTGTGTGAGTTTAATGGAAGGGTGGATAAAGGTACAGAAATACTTAAGAAAAATTATGTTATGTATCCTAGGGGTTTGTGCACATATTTGGGAGAGGGACCCCAGTTAGATTATAAGGGATAATTTAAAACAATATTTTGGGAAAGTACAAAGAGTGTTATGGAAAGAAGATACAAAAAGGAAGGGCATGGCTAAATGTGCGTGTGTTGCATCAAATGCAGGTACATTTTTGAGGGTATGAACACAGTGGTAGCTTATTACCCCAATGTATTGTCACTCGATGGGAGGTTTAACTGCAATATAAAGGGACTGGTTTACTTAGCCTAATGTCTGTCATGCCCAGCACTTTAAGTAGGCAAAAAGTACAGTTTTGTACCTACCACAAATGTAGATGTCCGATAGGTATGCATCTGCAGTCATCACATATGGGTTGTCCTGCCTCAGGCAGCCCTTCGGTCGGCCGGATTCCAAAGTCTGGGTCCAGCGTCGGCTGATGTCGCCCTTTCCCCGACGTCAGAGCGCCTGGGGTATAAAAGCGTCAGCCAACGCCATCTTCCTCAGTGTTTCTTGTCCCAGATGCCAGGTGCCCTCAAAGGAAGGCTAAATTTGGAGAAATGCAATAAATTCCAAACATGCACAGAAATATATATATATATATATATATATATATATATATAAAACAAATACACCATAATAGATAACCCCAGCTAGCTATGAGAGGGAAAAGTACCCAATAAATACCAAAGAGGGGAAGGAGGGAGGGTAAACCTGACTACAGATGCATACCTATCGGACATCTACATTTATGGTAGGTACAAAACTGTACTGTGTCCTTCAAGGGATGCATCTACAGTCATCACATATGGGTAGAATACCATAGCCAATCTGGGGGTGGAGGATCTATGTAAAGGATGGTGTAGCTAAAATGCCCTGCAGGACTGCCGTAGCAAAGCCTGCTCTGGATCTGGAATATAAAGGTAAATTGTAATGCTTGGAAAATGTATGCACGGAGCTCCATGTAGCAGCTTCTAAAATGTCCTTGGTAGCCACCCCTCTTAAGAAAGCTGTGGAGGTGGCTGTGGCTCTGGTGTAATGAGGTCTAATGTTAGCTGGCACAGTTTATCCATGAAAGGAATAACAAAAATGAATGCAATTCCTTATCCATTTTGAAATTGTCTGTTTGGAAATTGCTTTTCCTTGTGCACCAGCAGCATATGCTACCAACAACTGGTCAGTTTTTCTGTAGCTTTTAGTTCTGTCCAAGTAGTAGCGCAACTGTCTGTGTATGTCCAGGGTGTGCAGAAGTTTCTCCCCTTTGTTTTGTGTATTTGGAAAGAAGGGAGGCAGGTGAATAGCTTGGTTTAATGAGACCCTGGATACCACCTTTGGCATAAATGAAGGATTGGTTCTCAATGAGACTCTGTCTTGATGAAAAATAAGAAATGGCTGTACTGCCATGAGGGCCTGTAACTCAGATACTCTTCTTGCTGAGGTTATGGCCAGAAGGAAGGCAGTCTTCCAAGACAGGAACTGTAGTTCTGCAGATGCTGCTGGCTCAAAAGGGAGGCAGAGTTAGTTTTTCCAACACGAAGTTAAGGTCCCAAGTAGGTACTGGAGGTTTCCTCGGAGGATTGATGTTTTTAATTCCTCTTAGAAACTGTCTTAGGAGAGGATGAGAAAAGACAGGTGGATCAGTATTGTACTCTGCTGAAATTGCTGAAGCATGAATTTTAATGGAAGAGTAAGACAGGCCATTGTGGAGCATTTCTGCCAAGTATTCCAGGATATGTGCCATGTTCATCATTGTCGCATCTAGGCCCTTTGTGGTGCTCCAAGTGTGAAATCTTTTCCATTTTGCTGAATATGCCTTTCTTGTGGAAGGCCGGCGAGCTTCCATGATGATATCCTTCACTCTCTTGGATAGCTTATCCTGAGGAGGAGTCAAGGTATTTTCCAGGCTGTTAGTTGCAAGGTTTTCAGGTTGGAATGCAGAGCTTTGTAATTGTGCTGTGTCAGGAGAAGTGGCCATTGAAGAAGAGGCCATGGTTTCGTACGTGACATGCTCTTTAACAGTGGGTACCAGTGCTGTCTTGGCCAGTCCGGAGCTATCAGAATCACTTTTGGCTGCTCTGCCCTGATCTTCAGTAAGACCTTGGTCATTAATGGAAGAGGTGGAAATGCATACACTGTTAGAGTTCTCCAGCTGAAAGAGAGGGCGTCCACTTTCCATGCTTGTGGGTGGTATGTCCTTGAGCAGAATTTCTTCAGCTGATGATTGTGGGGAGGCAAAAGATCTATGTCCGGCCTTCCCCATGATTGTGTTATCTGTAGGAAGATGTCTGGGTGCAGCATCCATTCGTGTGCATCCATGATATTTCTGCTTAAGCTGTCCGCCAGTATATTGTCTTTTCCTGGCACAAACTGGGATTGCAGCTCTATATTGAGTTTCAAGGAAAGTTCCCATAGATTCATTGCCAGTCTGCAAAGAGGGTAGGAATGGGTGCCTCCTTGCTTGTTTATGTACTACATAACTGTGGTGTTGTCTGTCCTTATTAGCAGGTGGCCTTGATGCAGAAAGAGTTTGAAGGCCTCGATTGCATGTATCACTGCCAGCATTTCCTTTTGGTTTATGTGCATGCGTAGCCCCTTTTGTGACCATAGTCCTTGAATACATCTGCCCTCCATGTGTGCTCCCCAACCGTGGTCTGAAGCGTCGGTTGTAATGGTTTGGCTGGCTATTGGTTTGCTGAAGGGCAGACCCCTGTTTGACTGGCTTGCTTGAGCCCACCACAGAAAATCCTTTTGGAGGCATGGAATGAGTGGGATCAAAGTTTCTAAGCTGTGACTGTGCTGAGTCCATAAACTCCTTAGGTACCATTGTAGTTTCCTCATATGCAGCCTTGCTTGTGGAATCAGAAGAATGCAAGATGCCATGTAACCCAGGGCCTGCAGGATTTTCCTTGCAGTCAGCTGAGTTTGTCTTGTCAGATTCTTGAAGTAATCCGGTAGTTGTCTTTGTTTTTCTTCTGTGAGAAAAGCCATTTGGGTGGTTGTGTCTAGATCCGCACCCAGAAAAGTTATTCTTTGGGATGGAACAAGTCTTGATTTGTGAATGTTGACTGTATATCCCAAGGCCTGCAGTAGGTGGATGGCATAATTCAAGTCCTTTACCAAAGTTTGTTGGCTGTCCGCTTGTATAAGGCAGTCATCCAGATATGGGTATATTTGAATCCCTGAAGTCTGCAGTGTGCAATTACTGATGCCAGGCATTTCGTGAATACTCTGGGCACAGTAGATAAGCCAAAGGGCAATGCTGAGAATTGATAATGCTCTGAACCTGCAAGAAATCTGAGGTGTCTTCTGCAACTTTGTCTGATAGGGACATGCAGGTATGCCTCCTTGAGGTCTAGAGTCACCAGCCAAGACCCCTTGCCCAGCATGGGAAGGAGTTGCTGTAGAGTCAGCATTTTGAATTTTGGCACAATGAGATAAGTATTCAGTGCGGACAAGTCGAGAATAGGCCTCCATTGATTTTCTTTTCTTGTAACAAGGAATAGTCTGGAATAAAATCCTTGGCCTTGTTCTGAAAGAGGAACCTTTTCTATTGCTTTCATTTGCATTAAGTAGGAGATTTGTTTCAAAGCCTCTGCCCTTTGATTTGGTGGCAGGTCTGGCATGCCTTTTCTTTTTGGCAATGTGTGAAAATGGAACCTGTATACTTTGTCTATTATTTGCAGTGTCCATTTGTCTATTGTAATACTGTGCCAATTTTCTGAGAATAAAGAAAGCTTTCCGTCCAAAGGTGCTTTTAATTGAGCCCTGGCTGGCGGAGTCAAAGCAAAGTCATTGAGTCTGTCCTTGTGCAGCTGTTGTAGGTCCTGCACTACCTCTCTGGTTGGGAGGCTGCCATTGACGTCCTCTGTAGGAGCCTCTAGCTTGCCCTCTACCTCTGGCATGCCTGTTCTTGCCTCTCTGAAATCTTTCTGTGTCCGGAAAGGACCAATTCTTGGTAGGCCAATTTCTGCTGAATCTTGGCGGTTGGACTTGTAGAAAATCTTTGACTGTTTGTATAGATTTTGCCTTTTCCTCAAATTTCTTTAAGACCTCCTGAGCAGTGGAGCCAAATAACTTTTGCTTTTCCAGTGGAGCATCCAGAAGCTTAGCTTTAACATGGTCTGGCAGAGATTGTTCCTTCAGCCAAGCATGCCTACGTATGACTGCACCTGTCATAGCTGACCTACATGAAGCTTCCAATGCATCATAAAAATGGTTGCTAACCTGCTGGGAGTTGTGTACCAGATCCTGAAGTGATTTGCGATCTAGGGGTTCAGGTGAAGACCGTTTCTTATGCAATTCATCTAACAAATACTCTTGGTACTGTATCATATGAAATTGACAATTTAATGCCCTCATAGAAAGAGTAGCAGAAGTATACACTTTTTTACCCCATCTCTCTAAAGCCCTGGACTCCCTTTTCAGAGGAGAGTGGATTTTTAGTTGTGGCAGCTTAGGGCCCTGGGAAATAGTTTCTGGATCAGCAGAGTGGGCCTTGTAAAGAAAATGATGTGAGTCCGGGACCCTGTAGTACCTATCGGGTTTGACAGGGGCCGGAGGAAGAGTGTCAGGGGTTATGCTAGACTCAGAGTACACATCATCAATGACATTCAAAACAGGAGGAATAGCCAAAGGTCTATGCTGAGGTAAATGCAGAAAAGTTCTTAATCTTTTCCTGGAATCAGAGAATTCCTGGCCCTGCCATTTGAAATGCTCTCTCATAGTGTGAAGGGTCTCCCCGAAGGATAGTTCTTCAGGAGGGGAGGCCGAGGGGATAGATTCCTCTGCATCAGAGTCCTCGTAGGCCGAAAAAGCCTCCTCCTGGTAGTCCGAGAGAGCAGAGCCATCAGAGGCCTCCTCTGAGGAGTGGGGATCAGAGGGCTCAACCCTGGGCCTTTTGTCTAGAGGAGGTTGAGAGCCCCTGTCCGGATGGGGTTGGGAGAACCTAATTAAGGAAATAAGGTCCTCTGCTAAGGTTAGAATCTGTGAACTTGTAGTGCGTCCCTGAGGAATAACCCTGGGAGGCATAGCTTTTGTGTGTTTAGCAGCTTTAGCCCTGGTGAATGCCTTTATGGACATGGATGCAGGAGGCCTGGCTGCACCACGTGCTGGTGTAGTTTTGTCTAGAGGAATGGTGTCGGAAGTTTCCAAGACACCAGTTTCTGAAGGAAATTCAATAACCGACTCAGCAGGGGCCTCCGGGGCCGAGGTTATCGGTTGAGCGGATTCGGGGGTCGGAAGTACCAAGGACTCGGTTTCAGCCGAGACCGAGACACTCGCGGTAGGCCTGGCCATGGTTTCAGCCGAAACCGCGGCCTGCGTGTGTCGGTCCTTGTCCTTCCGTTTCTTTGTTAAATGGGAAGTCGGAGTCTCCGACGGCATATTGTACGAAAAAATAGCCCCAAAAAATTCCTCTGCAAACTCCGCCCGACGTCTAAGAGTGCGTCGGTTGAAGGAAGCACAGGCTGAACAGGCCGAGACGTCGTGGTCTGGGCCTAGGCAGGGGAGGCAGTAAGAGTGGAAATCCTTATGAGGTATTTGTTTCCCACAAGTTAAGCAATTATTACCTTTATCTGACATCGGCTGAGGCAAGAAAGAGTCCCCAACGGGGTACTTAGCTTTTGAAGTCTTCGGTAGCTGAATTACAGGAGCTGGCCGACCGGCACTTGCGAACTGCTTCTGCTTCGGGCACCACGCGGCAAGAAAGACTGAGGAAGATGGCATCGGCTGACGGTTTTATACCCCAGGCGCTCTGACGTCGGGGAAAGGGCGACATCAGCCGACGCCGGACCCAGACTTTGGAATCCGGCCGACCGAAGGGCTGCCTGAGGCAGGACAACCCATATGTGATGACTGCAGATGCATCCTTGAAGGACATCAGAGAATGTTTTGAGGAAAAAAAATCAGCATGTTTATGCTATTAGTAGGGATGATTTGGCAAACTCTTTACAAAAACACCCCATGGTGTGTAATGCTTTTAAGAAACTAGTATTCTTTGTTTTGGGGGAAAAAAAATCCCAGTTTTTGATATGGGGGAATTGATCAGCATACATTGATGCTAAAGAATTACATCGACAGATACTGTTGAACTCCACACCAGTGTTGCCAGGGATAACATTTCTATGAACAGTTTATTGCTTCTTAAAAGGGATAAGTTGTGAGTTTTTCTATATGTACTTTTAATTTAACATTGATAAATTACTTAAAATGCTTAAATTCAATGTTTTTATATGATTTGTACCGCTAATGAATGGTGTGATTTTATTGGTTCATTATGTATGACAGTTTTTAAGTATTTATTGAAATACTTTGTGTGTTACTTTAAATCTGACAAAGTTCATGTTAAAATTTGTTTGGAACTAACGTTTTTCCTGATTAAAATGGTGACTCCTCTGGCGGCTATGCTTTGTGTTATTTTAATCAGTTTTCTAGCAAGGTTTGAGTTTGTGTTTGATACAAATAGAACAAATGACAGGGTTTAAGCTCTAACAATCACTAAGGAAACCAAATTTATATGAGGGTTCATCATTTTCAGGGCCATAGAATTTACTATAATGAAAGCCAAGTAAAAACTTCAACATGACTTTTAAGAAAATAAACACTCTTTGTATTCAGGAGACAAACCCCTACCACCCCTCATGCAAGGGGTAGATTGCCTCCTTCACTCTCAGACTTGTAATAATCAGTTCAGAGCAATACGTTTCAAAACAAAGGAAATCTCTCAAATATAGTGGACTTGGTCTGCATATCTACAATATCAGTCAACGCTGCAGTACAACATGACTGATCACTGCATTACTATCCATCCAAGCACCATTTTTACAGAGCCCTACTCCCCAGTGCAAACACTGCTGAAGAAAAGTTTTGCTGTAACAACACAAGTCCTATTATTAATCATTGCAATAGCCAACTTTAAGACATGTTAACAAATGCCTACTGCTATCAGCAAGGGGGAAAAAAAAGAAGTTATGTACTCACCATAATGTTCCATGTATGTAGTCCATCTCGCCGAACATTTTTACATGTGGGTTCGGAGCCGATCCTCAGCTCCGACTTGGCTGCTTTGAGAAAGCCTGAAAACTTCTGATTGGCTCATGGCTAGGACGTATCCCATGGTGCATGAGCACACTCCCCAGATCTTGTTTGCTGCTAGTCTATACAAGGAGAAAAAGTAGAAAAAGAAGAAAGGAGAACAAAGGTTCGGAAGAATAAAACCTTAATAAAAGTGTCCTTCATGAAATAAACCACCGTAGAAAACTGTTTCCAGATCCTCCAGGAAGGGGGCTGGTGGGTGGGTTTGTAATAATGTTCGGCGAGATGGACTACATACATGGAACGTTATGGTGAGTACCTAACTTCTTTATGTTATGTAGTCCTATCTCGCCACCATTAATACGTGTAGGACAGCATCCCTAGCATCTTGTATGGGTGGCTCACTGGAAAATACTCCTGAGCACCATGGAACCAAATGAGGCCCTACCCCTGGAAGTTAGGTCCAATTTATAATGGGTAATGAAGGTATGAGGGGTAGCCCATGTTGCTGCTGCACATATGTTATCAATAGGAGTCCTGGCTTGGAATGCAGCAGAAGTAGAAAATGATCTGGTAGAATGCGCTTTGACTTTATGGGGTAACTCTCTTCCCTCAGAAGTATAAATGAAAGAAATGCAGTTAGAGATCCATAGTGTGACCTTAGAAACTGGCAAACCTATTCTTGTTTCAGCAAAGGAAACGAATAGCTGGTCTGATTTTCTAAATTTTTTAGTTCTGTGGATGTAGAAACGCAATTGCCTAAGCATATTCAATTGGTGAAATCTATACTCTGCTTTATTGGTGTGACTGGGGAAGAATACTGGCAATTCGATAGTTTGATTCAAGTGAAAATGGTTGCAGACCTTGGGGACAAAGGAAGGATTCATCCGGGGGGAGAGACCCTATCTTTGTGAAAACTTAAGTATGGAGGTTTAACTGATGGGGCTTGCAGTTCGGAAACTCGTCTGGCTGAAGTTATCGCCACCAGAAAAAGAGTCTTCCACGATTTAATTGACAGCTATGAGCTGGTTCAAAAGGTGGCAAAGTAAGTTTAGAAAGGACTAGATTTAGATCCCAAGGAGGAATGGGATCTTGAATGGGAGGTCTTAACATCATAGAACCTTTGAGAAAGGTCTTGCAAAGTTTGTGGGACATAAGGTTAGAATTGTTAATTCCCACATGAAAATTAGATATTGCTGCTAGCCGAACTCTGAGTGTAGCAGCTGCTGATCCCTGGTGAAAAAGTTCTGATAGGAACTCTAAAACAATAGGAATGGGAGCTGTAAATGGATTAACCTTTCTGTTATCTGCCCAAATAGAAAATCGCTTTCATTTACTGTTGTACAATTTTCTAGTCGAGGGCTTATGAGAAGAGTTAATGATATGGGTTACAGCTGGAAACAGATCGTGAAGCCTGACTAATGATGGAACTTGAGCAGCCATGCTGTCAGTTTGAAAGTGTGGAGACAGGGATGAAGAGAACCTGACATGTGTGTCAAGAGGTCTGGTACTGGGTTCAGAGTCCATGGATAGTCTAACAGGTGAGGCCTGAGGAAAGGGAACCAAATCTGATGAGGCCAGTAAGGAGTGATGAGGATCATCTTGCTTCCCAGCAATATTGCTTTCTGTATAACCTTGGGAATGAGTGGAAAAGGAGGAAATGCATAAAGAAGTCCTGGGGGCCAATCGTGGACGAGTGCATCTCTTGGAGACTCTCCCAGAGGGGGAATGAGGGAGAAAAAGGTGCTGCATTTGGCGTTGATGGGGCTGGCAAAGAGATCGCAACAGGGCTGTCCCCATCTGTGGAAGATCTGTCGGGCTACTTTCTGGTTCAAAGACCATTCATGAGGTAACAAAATTGCCCTGCTTAGCTTGTCTGCTATCACGTTGGATGTCCCCGGGATGTGCGTTGCGATGAGAAAGCGTTGGGGAAAAAAATCACCCAGTTCCAAACTCGCAGGGCCTCTCGACATAAGGGGTAAGATCTGGTTCCTCCTTGCTTGTTTAGATACCATACCACCGACATGTTGTCTGTTTGGATAGCTATCATCCCTAGAGGGAGAAAGTCGTGAAGTGCTTGCAACGCATGCCCCCCCCCCCTATCTGAGAGGCATCCATGGTCACAGTGGCAACGGGTTGGTGCGGTACAAAGGGAGTCCCTGTGGTAAGGTGACCTGGCTGAATCCACCAACAGAGATCCTATTTGCAAGAATCTGTGATTAGTATCTGGTGATGCAGGGGCAACTGCTGAAAAGACCACTGGGATGACAGGAGCCATTGGAGTATTCCCATATGTAGTCTTGCTAATGGTACCAATGTTACAGTCGATGCCGTTGTTCCAAGACGTTGCAACACCACCTTTGCTTTGACTCCTCGAAGGGGAAGTAACCTGTAAATCTGCTGTGAAAGATTTTGTATTCTGTCTGTTGGTAGTCTGACTGTCAGAGACTCATCTATGTTTGCTCCTATAAAGGTTATAGATTGAGTGGGCAAAATTAAGGATTTTTCCCAATTTATAGAGACTCCCAACTGGGAACAGAGCTTGATTGTGGAGTCTCTGGATTGAACTAGAAGATGACTGGTGGTGGCGGTCAGGAGCCAATCGTCCAGGTATGGAAAAACTTGGATTCCCTGATGCCTCAGATGGGCTGTCACTACTGCCATGCATTTGGTGAACACCCGGGGGGCTGTGGTGAGACCAAAAGGCAGCGCCCGAAACTGGTAATGATTGGCTCCCAGCTAGAAGCATAGAAAACTCCTTGATGCTTTGTCCATCTTGATGTGGTAAGTAGGCATCTTGGAGATCTATTGAGCACATCCAATTTTCTTTCCCTAACAGAGGGAGTATGGATTGTAGAGTGAACATTTGGAACTTGGACTTCTTTACATACTCATTTAACCTCCTGAGGTCTAAAATGGGTCTCCAGTCTCCTATTCTTTTTGGAACTAAAAATAATCTGGAGTATGTTCCAAATCCTGTCTGGTCTGCCGGGACCTTTTGGATGACTCTTTTTAACAGCAGCTTTTCTATCTCTATAGCTGCTTGATCCCTGTGATTGGGTGGTACATCTGGGATCCTTTTGGGAGGGCATGGTGGAAGGGAAAAAGGTATAGAGTAACCTCTGGTGGTAATGTCTTGTACCCACTTGTCTCGGGTGATATTTAACCAAGCTTCTGAGTACAGAGACAGGCGACCCTCAACCGGCTCTAGAGACGTACAGTCGGGTTCTACATCAGGAACACTGATAAGAACGGTCACGAAAGGAATCGCGACCTCCCTGATTTTGTGGACCTCCCCTGCCTCTAGGGCTACATCTACCATTTGTTCCTCCTCCCCTGCCTCTGAAGGAGGAATCACCCTGTGTATCCTGGAAAGATCTCTGTGATTTCTTGAACCACATTTTACCACTCTTCTGACCTTTACGGTAAGGTCTAGAAGGGATGGTAAAATGGACTCCCATGGCAGAGAGAGTCTTTCCTTCTTGTTCACAACTGGTGAGAGTATCTTTCACCTTGGGTATAAAAAGAGAGAATCCGTCAATGGGAGCATTGGTGAATGTAGACTTGAAAGATTCAGCAAAACTGCATAGACGCATCCAGGCGTGTCTCCTTAAGGAGACTCCTGAACCCGCCGCCCTACTCGCACCATCAGCTGCATATGAGATCAGCCTCATGGAGGAGTTAACAATGGATGTTAAGGTAGCCAACTGAGTAGATACTGTAGATGGGACTCCTTCAGTAGAGGTACCTTGAAGAGTATCTCCTAACTCCTTCAGGAGATCTCTCTGAAGTCTCATGAAGTGTGATAGATAATTCAGTGATCTGACTGTAAAAGCCGCTGAAGAGAAGATACACTTCCCATATCTATCCATCGTTCGGGATTCCTTACTGGGGGATGGATAGAAGAAGTCGTCTCTGCTAGCTCCTTCTTAGTGACCGCCGCCACCACCATAGCATCTACAAGTAAGCCCTTGGATAAAAATTCTTTGTCTTTAGGGGGCGGAAAGAAACTTATTTGGCCTGCTGGGGACTGGTTCCACGGCATCAAGAGTCTGCCATGCTTTCTGACTCACAAGATCCAGTAACTCGTCAAATGGGGGAGACACCCATGAAGCTGAGGGTTGGGACCCGAAAGCCTTTAGGTACACTGACTCCTCATCAGACGGGGTAACAGTGGGCCAGCTGCCTCTCTGCCTGAGGATCTCCAAGATGTCTGCAAAGGATACATCTTCAGAGGATGACTTAGGGGACCCCTTCGACTCATCGAGGTCAGTGTCAGATGTGAGAGACTCATCAGGGGAGCCTACATGCTTCCTCTTACATGATCTCTTCCGCGGCGGCTCCTCAGCGGGGTTCTCTGGGGAGGCCTCAGAAGATTGAGGGCCACCCGAGTGGGGGTCCTGGGGCTGTGGGTCTCTGCCATCTGGGGGAAGAGAAGATGCTGAGACTGTAGTTGGTGCTTGAGGGTGTATAGCATTGGTACTTCTACGTGGAGCGGATGAGCTATCCAGCATGCTCTTCATCT
Organism: Protopterus annectens; assembly: GCF_019279795.1. NCBI lineage: Eukaryota > Metazoa > Chordata > Ceratodontiformes > Protopteridae > Protopterus > Protopterus annectens. The sequence goes on from NC_056741.1 coordinate 1,335,624,159, forward strand.
TCACGAAGACAGATTCCTCTGGCTCCGAAATACGCCTCAGTTCCGAAGAAACTGGAGGTGCTGACGGCTCCAGAAGGATTGGCTCCGAGAACGATGTAGGGTCCGAGCTCACTCGGGCCGACGCACCAAGAGAGAGACTCGGCATCAAAGAAGTTCAGTTCTAAGTGTCCCCATCGGGCCGACCGAGGAGCTTCGGACCCTAGACACTTCAGACGGCGCCGAGAGTGTCGGAGCGGAACTCAGCTCCGAGACAACCACATGAGGTGCTGGAACCGAAGACTCCACTGTAGACGGTACCAGCAATATCGGCTCGGAAGGCCCAATCTGGGTTGGAGGAGGAAAAAAAGCAGGATAGGTAGGAGTCGGCTCAAAGACCGAGTGGGTCGGAGCTGATAAAAATTTTGGCAAGGCCGACGACTTGAGGAGTCTGAGCACCACTCTCTCGATGTCTTCTTCAGACAGACTCCTGGAGGACAGCGTGGGTGACCTTGTTCTCTGCAATATCGGCGATTTAAGGGTGGGGGAGACTGGTGGAATATCCGTTGACCAGCTCTGAAGAGGGCTGCTAGTGATCGGCACCGAAACACTTGCTACCGATACTGCAGGTTCTATGTCCAAAATCTCAATCAGCCCCGAAGATTGTGGAGCCAAAGAGAAAAATATCAACTCCGCTTTTTGTAACTTCTGTGGTGGTTCAGAGGCAGAAGTTGGAGCCGGAGAAGGCCATTTTGAAGTTTTGCTTTTATCCTTCCTAGAAAACTGCGACTTAGGAGAGGAAGAAAGTACAGTTTTGTACCTACCATAAATGTAGATGTTCGAGTGCGCATACAGCTGCAGTCATCACATTTGGGTTATCCTGCCATCAGGCGGGTCCTCGGTCGGCCAAATTCCAAAGTCTAGGTCCGGCATCGGTTGTCGTCGCTTCTTCCCTGACGTCAGTGCGGCAGGGGTATAAAAGAGGCAGCCAACGCCATTTTCTTCAGTTTTTCTTGCCCTAGATGTCAGGTGCCCCCAGAAAGGAAGGCAAAACATGATGTCATACAAACATACATAAGTAGATAAATCAAAACAGTAGTTGCAAGCAAATACACCATAAAGGAATACCCCAAATAGGTTGTATGTTAAAGGTGTTTGTCATAAGCCCTGTCCTAAGAGGGGATGGAGGGAGGGTAACCTGGACTGCAGCAGTATGCACACTCGAACATCTACATTTATGGTAGGTACAAAACTGTACTATGTTCATCATGCATACAGCTGCAGTCATCACACTTGGGTAGAATCCCAAAGCTAAGTAAGGGTGGCTGGTACTAAGCGGAATTAGGAGGGGCTAGAATGCCCTGCAGGACTGCTGTGGCAAAGCCCGCTCCAGATTTTGAGTATAGTGGAAGGTGGTAGTGCTTGGAGAAAGTGTGCACTGAACTCCAAGTAGCTGCTTCCAAAATGTCCTTAGTAGGGACCCTCCTGAGGAAAGCTGCTGAGGTAGCTGTAGCCCTGGTGGAGTGGGATCTGATGTATACAGGCACTGATTTTCCATGAAATGAATAACAAAAGCGTATGCAGTGGGCTATCCATTTTGAAATAGTCTGTTTGGAAATAGCCTTTCCTTGAGCACCTGTAGCATAGGACACAAAGAGCTGCTCAGATTTTCTGAATGACTTTGTTCTGTCCAAGTAATAACAAAGTTGCCTGTGAATGTCCAAGGAATGTAGTAGCCTCTCTCCTTTGTTCTGTGGATTTGGATAAAAGGTAGGTAAATGAATAGACTGATTCAAAGCCACACTGGATACTACCTTTGGCATGAAGGTAGGGTTGGTTCGTAAGGAAACCCTGTCCTGATGGAAAATGATAAATGGTTGCACAGCCATGAGGGCCTGTAGCTCCGAAACCCTGCGTGTTCAGGTAATAGCCAGAAGGAAGGCTGTTTTCCATGACAAGTATTGTAGCTCTGCTGAAGAAGCCGGCTCAAAAGGAGGCAGTGTCAGCTTCTCCAATCTGGTTGAGGTCCCAAGCTGGAGCTGGTGGTTTCCGTGGGGGTTTTATATTTTTTGCCCCTCTGAGGAACTGCCTTAATAGAGGATGTGAGAATAAAGGGGGATCCGTATTGTATTGTGCTGAAATGGCTGAAGCGTGGATCTTGATGGAAGAGAAGGATAGGCCACTGTTTAACATCTCAGTTAGGTACTGTAAAATCTGAGGTATATTTATTACCCAAGGATTCTGACCCTTTGCTTGATTCCAGGAACAAAATCGTTTCCATTTGGTGGAGTAGGTTTTTCTAGTAGAGGGTCTCCTGGCCTCCAAGATGACATCCTGTACCTCCTTGGAGAGGAGAGTTTGTTGGTAAACTAAGGTATTCTCCATGCAGCTAGATTTAGAGTTCTGAGCTGGCTGTGAAGGGTCTTGTAGTTGTGCTGGGACAACAGAAGAGGAACTTGAGGAAGGATCCATGGTGGTGAGTGTGACAGGCTCTTTAGGAGAGGATACCAGTGCTGTTGTGGCCAATCTGGAGCAATGAGAATCATTTGTGGCCTCTCTGCTCTGGATTTTAATAGGACTTTGGCCAGTAGAGGTAGAGGCGGGAAGCATAGACTGTCAATGTTGTTCAATTGAAAGAGAGTGCTTCCACTTTCCAGGCCTGTGGATGATAGGTCCTTGAGCAGAATTTTTTCAACTGGTAATTTCTGTGGGTAGCAAATAGATTTATGTCTGGCTGTCCCCATGCCTGAGTTATCTTTGAGAAGACTTGAGGATGCAACTTCCATTCGTGTGGGTCTGTCATATTTCTGCTTAAGTTGTCTGCCAGTGTGTTTTCCTTCCCTGGCAGGAATTGTGCCTGTAGTTGAATTTGTAATTCCAGTGCTGTGTTCCACAGGGTCATGGCTTGCCTGCACAAGGGGTATGAATGCGTTCCCCCCTGTTTGTTTATGTACCACACGACTGTGGTGTTGTCTGTCCTCATTAATAGCTGGCCCGGATGCAGTAGGTCTTTGAAGGTCATAAGAGCATTTTGTACGGCTAGCATCTCCTTTTGGTTGATGTGTAGGTGCATCTCTTTTTGGGACCATTTTTCCTGAATACACTGACCTGCCATGTGTGCTCCCCAGGCGTAGACTGAGGCGTCTGTTGTGATGATTTGAGTTGCTTGTGGTAAACAGAAAGGAAGACCTGTGTTTCTTTGGCATGCTTGAGCCCACCACAAAAATTCCTTTTGAAGGCATGGAACGAGTGGTATAATTGTTTCCAAGCTGTGGCTGTGCTGAGACCATAAGTTTTTTAGGTACCATTGTAGTTTCCTCATATGCAGCTTTGCAAATGGCATTAGTAGGATGCAAGATGCCATGAACCCCAGAGCCTGCAGGATTGTCCTTGCAGTTAGCCTGGTTAAAGTTGCCATTTTGTTGTAGTATTGAGACAGTTGCCCTTGTTTATCTGGCGTGAGGTAGGCCATCTGGGTTGTTGTATTTAAGCTGGCACCCAGGAAAATTATCTGTTGAGAAGGTATTACTTTTGATTTCTTTTTGTTCACTGTGTACCCCCAGGCAGTTTTAACAGTTTTATTACAAACGCCAGATGTTGCAATAGAAGGTCCTTTCTGTCTGCTTGGATCAGGCAGTCGTCCAGATATGGGTAGATTTGGATTCCTCGTTGTGTACAGAAGGCAATTACTGATGCCAGGCATTTCGTAAACCCTCTGGGCGCAGTAGATAAGCCAAAGGGCAATGCAGAGAATTGGTAATGGGTTGAACCTGCAAGAAATCTGAGGTATCTTCTGCAATCTTGTCTGATAGGGACATGCAGGTATGCCTCCTTGTGGTCCAACATTACCAGCCAAGACTCCTTGCCCAGCATGGGAAGAAGCTGCTGTAATGTGAGCATCTTGAATTTTGGTACGTCTAGAGATGGGTTTAGAATAGATAGGTCTAAGATGGGTCTCCAATCTTTGTCCTTCCTTGGTACCAGAAATAGCCTTGAATAAAAACCTTGACCTTGTTCTTTTGCAGGTACCTCTTGAATTGCTTTCATATCCATGAGAGCGGAAATTTGCCTTTGTGCCTCTGCCCATTGATTTTGTGGCAGGTTTGGCATGCCTCTCATTTTTGGAAGGGTGTGAAAGTGGAACCTGTAGCCTCTGTCTATAATATCCAGAATCCATTTGTCCTGTGTAACAATGTGCCAGTTTTTTGAAAATAAGGCCAGTTTTCCGCCCAAAGGTGCTGCCATTATATCTTTGTTTGGCAGGCATAGGGGAAAGTCATTGCATCTGTTTTCTAACTGACTGTGGCCTATCTTCTCCACCTCTGGGGGCTGGTGTTTGCCACTGTCTAGCTCTGTAAGATCCTTGTGGTTGTCCTCTACCCCTTGGGTGTCTGTATCTGCCCCTTTGGGGTCTGTCCGTGGCTGGAAAGGACCAATTTTTTGAAGGCCAGTTTCTGCTGAAGCGTGGAGGACGCACCTGCAAGAAATCTTTAACTGTTTGCATAGATTTTGCTTTTTCCTCCATTTTCTTTAGTACCTCCTCAGCTTTAGCACCGAACAATACATCTTTTTGTAGTGGTGCATCTAATAACTTTGCTTTGACATGATCTGGTAAGGTTTGCTCTTTGAGCCAAGCATGTCTACGTATGACAGACCCCGTGACAGCAGCTCTGCATGAGGCCTCTAAAGCATCAAAACCACACTGCAAGGTATGTTTCCCCACTTGTTCTGCTCCATGCAACAAATCCTGCAACTCTTTCAAGTCTGGCTGTTCTGTTACTGTCATTTTGCCTTTCAGTTGAGATAGCAAGAACTGTTGGTATTTTAACATATGAAACTGACAGTTTAATGCCCTCATGGTTAAAGTGGCTGATGTATATACCTTTTCCCCCCACCTTTCTAATGCTCTAGAATCTCTCTCTGAAGGCAAAGGATTTTTAGCAGTAGAGGCCTTAATCCCCTTGGGACCCTGTGAAATTGTTTCTGGGTCAGCAGTATGGCTTTTATAAAGGAACTGGTGAGAATCAGGAACCCGGTAATATCTGTCTGGTTTAACAGGGGCTGGAGGTAATGAGTCTGGATTAAGACTGGCTTCTGCGTACACATCATCCAAAACATCTAAGACAGGAGGAATAGCCAGGGGCCTATGCTGGAGAAGTAGTAGAAATTCCCTGAGCCTTTTCTTGGAATCTGAGTAATCTTGGCCTTCCCAGTGGAAGTGCTCTCTCAATGTATGCAGGGTTTCCCCAAAAGAGAAGTCCTCAGGGGGGGAGACCAAGGGAATAGACTCCTCAGCATCAGAGTCTTCAAATGGGGAATAGGTGCAATCCTGGTCCTCAGAATGGTCTGAAGTAATAGAAGCCTGGTCTGAGGAAGGGTAGTTTTCCTCCAACCTGGGTCTTTTGTCTGAGGGGGGGGTTGAGAACCCCTGATGAGAGTAATCAAATCCTCAGCCATTTTAAGCATCTGTTTTTTAGGCATGGGGCCTTGAGAGGGGGTCTGAGGCCCTTGTTTTTTAACTTTCATTGCAGCTTTAGACTTAGTGAATGATTTAACAGAGGAGGTGGTAGGCCTGAAAACGCCTTCAGAAATGGCAGGCCTCGCTAAAATTTCGGTTTCCCCACCAAGAGTGGCGTCGGTTTCTGCAGTGGGAATGGAGGCCGAGGATCCTGCGGCCTCGGGTACTGAAGTCGCCGGTAAAATAGTTTCATCGGTAGTCAGGGGCTGCATAGGCGCCTCGCTGAGAACCGGAGAACCGGTAGTCGGCCTAAGCGTGATCTCAGTACAGGCCTTGGATGTCTATCCTTATCCTTGCGTCTTTTGCCTAAAACTGGCGTCGGTGCATCCGACGACATGATATAATTAAATTTTTTGCCAAAATAATGAAGGGCGAACTCCGCCTGGCGCTCAATAGTGCGCTTGTTAAACCTAGCACAAAAACGGCAGGCCGAGACGTCGTGGTCTGGCCCTAAGCAAGGTATACAGTAAGAGTGAAAATCCTTATGCGGTATTTGCTTCCCACAAGAAATGCAATTATTAACTTTGTCTGACATCGGTCTGAGGCAAGAAAAGTGTCCCCAACGGGGTACTTAGCATTAAAGAAGACTTCGGCTGAAATACTGTTTGTAAATCTCAGGAGCTGGCCGACCGGCACTTGCGACATACTGACAGCAAAGGAAGGCCAACACACAAGAGAGGAATTAGATCCTCTAACTTAACAGATCTAGCCCTATCACACTCTAAGAAAAAAAAGGGGGGGGGGGAGCTAGGTCCTCTAACTTAAACGGACTTAGTGTAAAGAACAAAATGGGACGAAACTAGAAACTCTAACTTAAAAGGTCTAGTAAAAACCAAAAAACACACACACACAAGGGATACTACACGAGAACAAGCAATAGGCCAGAAAATACAATATCCGATAACCAAGTCAAATCCGGTTGAAGTCACAAATCAGAAGTCACAAAAAATGACTGTCAGTAATGAGCTATAATAGAAAAACTCTCTATAAGCAATAAATTCCTAAAAAGGAAGTAATAGTAGTAAAAAAGGTATCACTTAGTCACGGCCAACCAAGAAAGCTTCCGAGTGAAGATGCGGCAAACGAGATCTGGGGAGTGTGCTCATGCACCATGAGATACCTCCTAGCCACGAGCCAATCAGAAGTTTTCAGGCTTTCTAAAAGCAGCCGAGTCGGAGGCAAGGATCGGCTCCAAACCCACACGTAATAATGGAGGTGAGACAGGACTACATAACATCAATACCTTTAGTATTAAACTATCTGGAATATTAACCAGCTTTTATGTAAACATATGATTCTTACTTGGAGTTCCTTTCCTTGGCTTCACTAGACCTCCACTTGGTGTCCACTGATTTTTTGGCGTCTGAGGTTTTTTCCGTGAATAAACTTTTGATGGAGTTGATGGTGCTGGAGCACTTCTTAAAAGATTAGCTTTATAGTCCTGATCCTTCAAATATTAAACAAAACATATAAAAAACTTTAAACTTTCAACAATACAAAACACATAAAGACATCTTTAAAACTAAGAGCTACATTCTTGCCATATGAGTTGATCTACTGCACATTACTCCTTGATGGGTACTTAAGTAACACTTCATTAATATGAATATGGCAGTTTTTCAGCAAAAATCATGCATTTGGGGACATAATCATACCTCCGTGCCAACACAAATCATAATATAATGTGCCAGATTTTCCTACAGCCTTCCAATATACCCTCTGACCACTAGTGAGCACCCAACTACAAATCAAGACACAAAAAAGGTTTGACATTACATTATTAAAAGAGTAATAGAAAAATACTTGTACTTCACTTACAGGGAGCTCCCTCAGCTGGTGCTAATGCAGGAACACTCATTTGTGAAGGACTATGGGAGGGTACTTCTTACTCATGCAGAAGGGACCTCCAGTAGATCAAGTGATATCTCACAGACATATCTATTAAATTAAGGATCCTTTATGTAGTCTCCTTCATTGGGATGAACCCAAAGTTGTACTACCAGGGTACAGGGAGCCAAAACAATGTCCCAGACCACAGTGCAGATGGTGGAGTGCAAGACAGCATGCCTTCCCCACTGTGTAAGAACTCCCAAAGTTACAATTGAAATAATAACATTTAGTGAACATACATAGCAAAGGCCAGCTGGCAGTAGTAAAATACCTGCACAGGAAACGTTTCTGAAGTATATACTGAAAACAGCCATTCATCTAGTGAAGGTGCTTCTGACTACAACATTTGTCAAAGGGTGGTTGAATGACTTGACAAAAATTAATGCAGCTTTCAACCTACTTGGAAAGTAGATGCTTGGCATCCATAGCTACTTCTCTCACAGAAGCAAAGGAAAGCATCATCTGATTTGTCTTACTAAAGTTGCATGGCCTCCAGAGCTATCTTGACAGTCAATACACAGGTAGGGTGTGATGGGCTTGCTCTTCTCAGACTTCTGCAGATGCACAGAACACAGTGAGATTAACAGACCTGCAATATCCACTTCAGAAGGAAGCATTGATTTGTAAATACAGAACATACCCCCTTGTCGTTGTGAAGGCTCAGATATGCTTCCCTACAAATCATGGCCAGAAGCTACATGATGAGACATGCAAAGGTACAGGTCACCATGAACAAAGTGTGCCAAGAAATTAACTTCAATATCACTGAACTGGTAAGACTTGAATGGTGGAGAGGGGTAAGCCTGCTTGCCATGAAACATGTGCTATTGGGGGGAGGCTCTTTGCTGGCAAATGGAGATGCAGCACTCCTTTTAGATGGGATTGGTGTACTGCTGTACCCAAACTGAGAATCATTTTTCTAACTGGAGGCACAGGCTACTGAATGATGATCATCTCATCACCTCAGAAACCTCCACCAGCAAACACTGAAAAATAAAAGCAGCTACATCACGGACAGGATCCTGACCTGGAACCTTCTGTTTCCCCAAGTGAAAGCAATATCCTTTGGCAGAACTGCAACGGTTTCCTGTAAAGCTAGGGTTCTTAATGCCTGAAAACATGACCATCTTAGTCACTGGGGACAAGGAGACTGATGATTGGCTTTTCTTCCACGAACATTGAGATGAAGCATGGAGTCAATGGAAAATATGGGAAAGCATACAGGTATCACCTATTCCAGGATAGAAAGAATGCATCTACAACTGCTTTCCTTCTTGCCTTGTTGCATCACACAGAAAAATGGGGGGGTTTCTCCTCCCATATGGCGCATGGGTAGATCTCCTAAGCAGCCTTTCTCAAAACCCAAATTAGGCTTAGATTTTGAATTGAGACCTTCAGCAAAGGACTAAAGACTTGGTTCAGAGTGTACACCTGCTTTTGCAAGTCCTTAGGGATGTGATTTGCTAACAGGATACCCCCCCTCCCATCTATGACTCAATGCCAGAAGAGCATAGCTCCCATGCAGAAGGAATACAAACTTGTTTTCACTTGTTTGTTCAGACACCATACAATGGAGTTTTTGCTCACTGTAGAAAGACTGGCTCTTTAAGTAAATGTTTTCCCAGTCTTCATGGGCAGCAGTATTCTTCTGAAGTTGAAATGGTCAATGTATTGACCTCTCTTCATGGTGGGCTTTTTTTCTTTTTTGTAAGATAGAACCATTTATCAAACAAAAGACAAGTCAATGGGGTTGACCAAAAGACTCATAGCCAAAATTTTAGAAGTATTTAAGGAGTATTAATCTAATTTATATTTGGCCTCCTCATCAGCAGCCAAGCTGGATGAAAAGGTTCTTGACTCTGTCTAGTTGCCTAGGCTGACCGAAGTTCAGGATGCAAAGTTATTGATACCTATTACAGCTGAGTAATACAAGCAGGTATTTTAGGTCAGTTGCAAACTAACACACGGTACAGAAGGGCTCCCTCTTAATACATGAAGCTTGTCAGTAGACTATTATCACACTATGGACCTAGATTATGAAAGAGGTCCTTATCAGATGAGTGGTCTTTACTGGGTATCATGAAAGCTATACAACTACCAAAGTACAACCTCCAGTTGTTATAGATGATCATTTTGCTGTCCAAGAAACTAGTTTTGAAGAACTTTAGTTTTGAGCATATGCCTAAAATCTAAGACCTAAGACACTTGTTCACCTAGTTGACAAGAGAGGAACTATTTTACTAAGCATTTTACTAACAAATGGATGCCCCAGTATCAGAAACTTGAAAAACATGGAACCCCAGTATAACAAGGGCAGAGTCTTACAGAAGTATATATATATTTTTTTTCTTGAAGGCATGGCATGTTTCTGTTTCTGACTTAAGAGAAGGTTTATCTACTTCTCGTCTAGAGTTTTGATAATGCTGTGGCCCCTATGCTGCTCCTGTCTGCTAATCCCCGTAATAGAAAAGGTGTCTCCTGAGGGAGGGAGTTACTGCAAAGTCAGTATTGGCCATCTTTCAGAGTTAAGAAGCACTAGGGCTTTCTAATGGAAGCATCCAACAAGTTGAAATTATATAATTATATTATTCTGCTCCTAATGATTCAGTTAACCATATCTACCTTATCCTTACTGGTAAAATGATGACTTTTACTAATTTCTTGTTCACAAAATGGGGAAGAGTCTAAGTATGGCATGGACAGATTACAAAAAAGCATCTGACAGCATCCCACAATTATGGATAAAGGAGTGCTTATAGATGCACTGAAGCCATGATAAAAGACAAATTATTCTCCCAGGCATAAAAATCCCACGGGGGATATTCCACGGTGATTGTCACTGCTGCTCTTTTCTTTTGCCATTAAGCTGTCTACTTAACAGATTAGGTCACTGTTACAGTTTGGTTCCCAGAAAACAACCATGTGTAAAGAGATCTCATCTTCTTCTTGTCAATGCCTTAAAACTTTACAGTTCATCAGATGGGAAGCTGAAAGCACAATTGCAAGTGTTAAAACTTTCTCAGATAATATAAGAATGCCATCTGGCCTTAATAAATGTGCAAAGCAACATTTAAAGCAGGAAAATTGCAGCACCAAGGAAATACCAGTCTGGGACAGGAATGTGATATAAAGGAACTTGAGGTGGAAGGAGTACATAAATATTTTAGAATTTTTGAAGGATCAACAATAAAACAAGAAGAAATGTAAACAAAACTCGGTAAGGAATATTTTAGAAGACTAACACTAATACTGAAAACAGCCATGATATCTAAGAACAAAGTCCAGGCTATAAAACAAGTTGTTCTTCCTGTTCTAATTTACAGTTTTGGGATGACTGATTGGCCCCAAAGGCTACTGGATCAGTTGGACAGGAAAACAAGAAAAATGCTTCACACTTATCAAATGATACATAAAAATCATGCATACCATGACTGCATATTCCTTGTTCTGAAGGAGATATTGGCCCCCTTGAAACTGGTTACATATACAGATCTATAATTGTGGGACTGCACACATCTGCTGATCTCACCAGATCCAAACATAGTGAAGGTTTTAACATATGAGGAGAAGAAGTCTAGGACGAGTTCCTTGCTTAGTTCAGCTGAACTATTTCGGTGTCAAGCGGGAATGGAAATCAAACCAGAAGTACACAAAAATCAGACAGCAACTGAATGTACCCAAAAAAGAAATAAAGAATACAAGGAGAAGGATCAGAAGAGAAGTCAAGAAATGTGGAAACAGCATAAATATAGTAGCAAGTACAGAAACCCCTTGGAACAACTTCATGTTGATTAGGATCTGACGCAGGAATGGTTAGAGAGAAGTGAATTTAAACCAAAAGATAAAAGGTTAATACTGGCGGCCCAGGATAGGGGGCTACGCACGCATTGATTTACAAAGTCCATTGAACATGCGAGAGAAACAGACAAATGCAGGTTCTGTAAAACAGAACCGTAAATAGTCACACATCTTGTTGCTGAGTGTGGTGCACTAATGTCAGAAGGCCTGTACACTGAAAGGCATAATAATGTAGCAAGACTGTTGCACTGGTGATTGTGGAAACATTGCAATAGTGAAGTAACTGAGAAGCATTGGAAACATAAGCCACCAAGCACTGTAGAGAATGATGAAGTTTATGTCACATGGGATCATCCATTAACAACAGTTCACAGGATAGATGTGAGAAAACCAGATATAACAGTCTATGAAAAGAATAAAAAAGTAGCAATGATCACAGAAATTGCTACACCCAGTGATTACAATCTCTTACATACAGAGAAACACAGTCATAAAATACCAGGACTTGTAGGCATATAACGAGTGAGGGTAATATGGAAGAAGGATACCCAGGCAGTTCCAATAGTAGTAGGAGCAATTGGTCTCATAAAAACAAATTTAGAGTCATATTTATATATGCTACTGATACAAGTAACTCCATACGAATTACAGGAGTCAGTTCTGGGCACATTGTGGGTGCTACAAAGAGCACTTTTGGCTAACATCAAAGATAAAAACAATAATAATTTCATGTGTTTGTAATCATACTTTAACTTAGGAATGGGGTCCATTCCTGTTATGGTACTATAAGCCCAAGAGACTTGGAACAATTACACCAAAATTAATTGAAATGATGACTTTCATTCATTTCTTGTTCACTACTGATGCTTATATACACATAAATCAATTTTCACTTATTACTGTTACTGTAGTGCTGGAGTTGTTAATAACTGGTTGTTGATTACTATTTTTTTAATGGATACTTCCACCAAATTTCCAAGACAGACCATAGTTGAAAGAAACTGATCGTGCTTTCATTAAAATTAAATTTATATCCTGTAACTTTACTAAATCTCTCCAAACAGGCGTACCTCTCACCTACCCAGATTACTGCTTCATTTCTTTGGTCTTTTTCTCATAAAATTTACATTTCCTGACAATTCAGTGAAGACTGAAGTCACTAAATAATGACATACATTTGAGTTTCATACTTCACATCCTTCAGAAAATGCATGCTAACAAAACATTATTCTACCAACTTTCTAAGTTGGTAAGGAGTAACACTTAAAATCTGTCCCTATTTTTGGGGTCTTTGACCCCCTCCCCATAATTTTAAGCTTTGTCCTGATTTACCATGCTAAGAGGTTGAGTGGCTTGCAACAGGTCACAGTGTCTATTAACATCCCTTTCAGGATTTGCTAGAAACACCAATAAATCAGCTGAGAAATCTGAAAGTTTAATCTCTTTTTTTATGCCAACTAAACAATTTAATCAAATGGCCCCTAATCATTTCAACTAAGGATTCGATGTATAAAGAAAAACAACAGATGTGACTGGATACCCCTTATTGAGTGCCCAATGCCAAATGGGAGGGATTGAAATGTGAGTCATTAACCTTTATTTAAGCCCAAGATCTCAGACAAATTCTACCCAATAACTGAACAAACTCCCCTGGAGCACCCATTCTAAACAGCACCTCAAACAGAAAACTCCAGTGAACTCTGTAATAGGTCTTTTCAGGATTCAAAGACAAAATTACTAGTAGCATAGCTAGTACTCAAGTTTGTTGTATAGTTATCAGCATCCTGATTTCTGTCTGGAAACTATGCCACACTTGGTAAGATGGAACAACTCTGGAATCAACACTTTTAACAAGGCTAATAAACCCATACAGCTGCCTGCCTCCAACATGGTGGTATCACTTGTTTATTTATTACTTGGTTAAAAATAAAAAAAGCATCTTCTTAATAACCCAATCCTTGTTCAAACCTTAAAATTCTTTTGGGAGCTCTTCTAAACCTAGGGACTTCCTACCTTTCTGTTGGTTATCAACAGTCTGATTCAGAAACTACAGATTCATTAAACCAGCAGCAACGACAGTCTCAGTTTTTCTTTTAAAGGGAGGTCACAAAACCATTACTTAATCATCTCATCTGCTTGTACCTCTTGCAAATGACATAACTCTTCATAATAATGCCAATACTTTACCTGCTGAAAAACATCAACCCTTGTGAGCTTGCATCCTTAAGTTTAAACATTCAGCTTTCACTAGTTTGCTGCTTGAGATCCAATGAAAGCCTCTTTGTGACTCTTGCATATTTTCATAGTACTTACAGTGTAGACTAACCCTTCCAAACTCTTCTTTCGTACCTAGGAGTTTCACTATTTTCTGCTTTGGCCTCACACAAACGTTGCTTTAAGAGCATATTAGCTTCCCAGTCCTGCTCTGGGATTTCCTGTAGCCAGGCTATTCACAGTTTGAATGAAATTTTACTTTGTTTCCATACATAAGATGTACTTTTCTGTACCTTCTCCTTCAAAATTCCGTTACATACATCTCAGTTTCAAAACAGTGGCTATGCTTATTTTGCTGGATATTGTCCGAAATATACAATTTACTGTAGACTGCTGACTTCTCCACATTCTACATAATGAAACTTCCACTCTTTGGATTGTTAGGGCTTGTAACGCATAATCAGAATTAACTAACACAGATACATGCAGCTTCTGAGCAAGATGTCTTACCTTTTGTTGATATTAAGAATCTGTATATGCTTGGGAATTTCCTGTACATACCAAAGTAAAATACATGCTTAGCCCTAACTGTGCCCTCAACGTTCACACTTCATCTCAAGCCAAACATTATGCAGTATCTCTTGAAAAATCTGCCCACCCTGGTATACCTGGCACCCGTTTCATTCATATATGTGTACACGTGTGTATGTATGTGCGTGTCTATATATATATATATATATATATATATATATATATATATATACATACATACATACATACTGCGGTGGTGGTGCTGCGGTAGCGTTGTCACCTCACAGTAAGACATTGTCCTGTTCGATTCTCAGTTAGAGTGTCTTCTGTGTGGAGACATGCGTGAATGGGTGTACCTTCATTGAAGTCCAACAACACGGAAACTGTCCACCAACTGCCGAAAGCAACGCTTTATTGAATAACTCCAAAATCGTAAACGCTTTATAAAACCACTATGCGTTTTCGTCCACATAAACACATGAGACTTCATCAGACAAACAAATCATCAAAAGTTACTCCTTAAATACTTCAATAAAGTTAAAAACAACCAATAGAAAATCATTACATCATATCCTCATTAAAACAGAAAAAAGCTCATTACAAACAGAATATGAACTAGGTAAAATCATTTCACATACATACATTCTTACTAAAACCCTAATAAGTCTATCTGTGTATCATATACTCATAATTAATGTGACATAAAAACATTACAATAAATAAATAAATAAAATTCAGAATGTTAATTAATAAATTCATTCATTTGTATGGAACTCAGAATATTTTTGTTTAAATAGCACCATCTACTGTCCTTAGGGACTTATTACTAGTACCATCTAAATTCTAGCTGCTCTCAATTTTAACACAGGAGTTAGTGAGATGTGCTCATTTAGACACGGGATACTTGTTGCTTCTAATAATATTTGCCACCATAATTCTTTGAATTCCAACCATTCCTCCCAGAGACCTCCTCTCATTTCCTTCTTAACCTGCTCAAGCACAAAAAAAGAAAACTTTGAGTCCTTACATGTTTGTGTGTGCTTATATAGAGCATTTGTTTCTTTTTTCCTGGATATCTCATAGGTGTGCTCATAAATTCTTTTTTTCAACGCTCTTTCTGTCTTTCCTACGTAATATGAATTGCATTGTGAACACATAGCCAAATATACCACTCCCTGGGACTCACAGTTGTAGTGTCCTATACTGTTAATGTTAAAGTCCCTAGCTGTTAAGAATATCTCACTATTATTACTGACATATTGACACTGATTGCAGTGTCCACAGTGGTATGTTCCATTCCTTTTATTAGGTATACCTACTTGGTTAGAAATTTCATTGCTGCTATTCAGTTTATTATATTCCAACAACTTTTTTATACTTCTACCATTTTTATAAACTATTTTGGGAGTGTCTTTTTTGATATTCAAAAAATCAGAGAACAAAATAAAATTGTCCCACTCCCTCTGAAAGATCTTTTTCACCTTAAGATTAAATAAATTGAACTCCATTACCAAAGCCGATTTGTATTGAGACTCCCCGTTATTACTACTTTTATTAATGTCAACCAATAATTCAGCATTATTCAATGGGTTGGTATTGGCCATCACTGTACCCTTTATTGGCTTAAATTTGGTTAATCTATTCTGCTCCACGTCTCTTCTTATGTTAGTAATAAACTCTAGTGGATAACCCCTAGCCAGAAACATCCCCTCCAGAGTATTGCATTCCTTAAAGAAATCTTCATTCCTACGAGTCATGCGACATCCCCTCACAAATTGTCCCTTGACGATGTTCTTTTTACAATGTGGGGGGTGTGCACTGGTGAAATGCAAAAAGGAATTACAAAAAGTACTTTTTCTGAAAACTTTAGTTTCTAGATCCATATTGTTCATGTTTTTATACACTTCCACATCCAAATATTGTAATCTGTCAGTGGACATGGTGTATGTAAACTTTAAAAACTTAGTGGTGTTCTGAATGTAGTTGAAAAATTCCATAAATTTCTCACCACCTCCTGTCCAGAAGATCACAATATCGTCCAAAAATCGCCTGTAAAGCGACCAGTGTTGTTTGTACACAGAATTGAGAACAAAGAACTTCATTGAAGGTTGTGCGTCAGAGCCGGCAACTCGGCACGTAAAAATCTACTGCCATTCATTAGTGGACCAGAGTTCCGCTGTGGCGACCCCTAACCGGGAAAAGCCGAAAGACACAACAACACATATATATATATATATATATATATATATATATATATGTATCTATATATACACATATATTTTTTTTTTTGTGTATATGTATGCATATGTATACATACACCTGTTAAGGTATATACATTAGTGTCCAATTGCACTTTCACCTCTGTAAACTTATTTCCAATTTATGAGCTGTTACTTTACTGAAATGAAAAAACAATGTTCAAATCCGAATGTCTGGCATGCTGTGTTTTTATGAGATGTATTTCTTGCAAGTCTATTACATGAAGTTGGAACCACCTAAAATAAGTATTACGTGTGCTGCTTTAACATGACTTGATAAATGTTCTTAACACTACCTTAATTTATTGTGTGGACATTAAGCTATCATGCTAGCTGCGGTGGTACAGCGGTAGCGATGTTACCTCACAGCAAGAGGTTCTCCTGTTCAGTTCTCGACTGGAGTGCTTTCTGTGTGGAGTCTGCATGTCCTCCCCGCGGTCGAGTGGCCTCCGAAAGACATGCGTGAATGGGTGTGCCTTTGCTGAAAGTTTGGTGTCGGGCTGGCAACTAGGCACCATAAAAATCTACTGCCAGTCATTAGCGGACCAGAGTTCTGCTGTGGCGACCCCTCACTGGGAAAAGCCAAAAAGACCAACAACATTAAGCTATCATGTTGTATCTCTAAGTACCATCTGGCTGTTGGTCACTGTATGGGTGGCCACATTCACTTGCAACAGACTGCAAAATAATTTTTCAAAAGAGTTACCAAAATTTCCCCCCACCATGGTACTTAAAAATAATACTGTCGGAATACACTGCTTAACTAAATGAACTTTGCACATATGAAAAAAAAATATCTAACACAACTTATGCTTTCATACTTTTCATAATTTTTCATAATTGTTTTATACTTTCATTCCTTTGCATCCCCTTCCTCTAACTCTGTTCTACTCTTTCTCTGGTTATACAATTCTATTTTTTCTCTTAAATAATTTCTATGTAATAGGAAAATTATCTCCATCAACAAATTTGCAAGATGTTTTTTTTCTCTTTGTTTACTATTAATTATTCTCATATTTATTGCCTAAGATGCCAACTGTACAGTTTTAGTTCTATTATCACATCAATAGCATTATTCCTTTATAATAATATCTATATAAATTTTAATTCTGGAGCTTTTCTCCCCGGGCCTCCGCTGAAAATGGGCTGTTACCCAGTTGGACTTTCCGGGTTAACAAATATAAAAATAAATAAAAATAAAACAAATAAAAGCTATACAGCATTATGCAACTAATGATAAATGTTATGGAAGAATCCCCTTCCAAGGCTCAGAGCAAACACCCCCTGTAAGATCAGCTCACAAAAATCTGTATGTTGCCCAAAACTCAGCTGCTTGGGGTAATACAATATAAATTTCCTCTCATATTACATCATGTTGCTTTTTTAACGCCACAAAAAGAGAGTGGTAATAACCCTGCCCAACACAAAACACTGCAATCCTTGATAAAAATGTACCATGAATAATTTAAACTTATTCATTAACACTAAAGTAAAGTTGAGTGCTTTTGTTCATTTTCAATGCATGGGCTTCATCAGAACTACCAAGCATCAGTCAGGCACTCATTTTAAAGTCCACAAAATTAATAATTAATCATTCAATTAAAGTCAGATGACATTTCAACACTTAAATGAAACATGTAAAACAGCAAGTTAAAAGACAATGTACACAATACTTATGGAAACTTTTTGATTATTATAATAGTACTTTTTAAAATGTAATAAACACTAATTTTTAAATACAGTACTACACACACACACAATCTATAATTTGGCCGTTCAATTTGAGCAGCCCTGGTGGGGTATTAGCTCCCAACCTTAGCTGCCATAACAACTCTCGGTACTCAAGCATATCTTCCCATGTCCCCCCCTTCTAGGATTAGGTAAAACACATTCTATAATAAAAACATAAAAATCTTTTACTACTAGTGCAATGTTGCTTGTGTTTATATATAGGGCATTATTATTATTACAGCACCAAATTTCATAATAATGTTCATAGAGGGTTTAGGCGCCTAGGTAGCGAGACAGTTCCCTGTGGTGCATTTTGTTGGGAACACATGACATAAGTGAAATTTAGCTGCAGAGAAATATGTCTGTTGTGAATTCCCTGTGGGCAAAGAAAAGTACATGTTGCCATGCCCACAGCTATAATAACCAAGTGCATGGGAGCAGTAGTAGTAACGAGTGCTGTGCTCAGTGTACAATACATGCATATGTAACTATAACATGTAGAAGTGCGCTACAGCATGGAGGAAATCCTGCATGCTTCTGAGTCACATTTATGCTCCAGTTTGCATTTTAGGTAATGTTCCATTGACACTGTGAAGGGGAAGTGATCCACACATACCAGTTATAAAGGCACTGACCATTGTGCACTGCATTTGTACTGCCATTGACATGCTCACTGGCAGGCCTGCTGCTGATGCTTCACATACTGTCTGCTGTCTCATGTTACCTTGGGGACCATGGATATTACCCCCCCCCCCTGTGCATTTGGTTATTGAAGTTGTGGGCATGGCACCACAGTCTTCTCTTTTCCCATAGGAAATCTGCAACAGACAAAATTTTCTGCAGTTGAATGTCACTTCAGCCATGTAACCCCAACCAAATGTATCACAGGGAAATGTCTTGCTGCCTAGGTGCCTGAACCTGATTGTAGATGAGCTTTTTTAGTGCCTTTTCCATTTTATTTATATAAAATGAATGGCAGGGGTCACAGAAGACTAAATACACTACACCAGTTGTATTACAATTACATGAATTCTGCAGCTTGTCTTCTACAGGCAATATCTCAGTTTTTAAACAATCTCACTCATATTTACATATATGTATAAAGGTCCACTTTTAAACACCGAAATGCCAAAATCTCGAGATTTCAGTATCTCGACATTTAAAAGTGGGGAAAAAAAGACAGACACCTAAAATAAAGTGTTTGCAGGGGGGCAAACCCCACCTGCACCCCACCTACTTAAATATACCACCTCTGAGATTGCGCTACAGTGAAGAGAACGGTAATGCTCCTATTGCAATTACTATTCTCTTCACTGTAGCGCAATCTTGGAGTTGATATATTTAAATATGGGGGTGGTGTGGGGGTGCATAGGGGCTTGCCCCCTGCAAACTCTTTATTTTAGTTCATTTGGGGTTTTTTTGTTTTTCACTTTTAAATGTCCAGATACTGAAATTTCTGTGTTTTGGGTTTGTTTTTTTAAAACTCGAGATTTCGGCATTTAAAAGTGTATATATACACACACACACACACACACACACACACACACACACACACACAAACATATATACACACACACTTTTAAATCAAGTTTATATAGAAAGCTGAACTTCTCAAACCATTTTTTACATTATCCAAGTTACCATCCATACCAATAAAAAAAACAGCTTGGTGAAAGGCCAGATGGTTAGAATTTCCAAAACAGTATCTGACGATATTCATTTTTAAAGGAAATTAATAACTTGATTGATATGTTCTCCATGAGACGCTACCCACTGGAAAATGTCAGAAGACATCAAAAATGAGGTAGTTATGAAGTGAAATAGCAGTTTTCCCCTCATTTTGGTGAAGGGGATAGGTAAAGAAATTAACATGGTTAATAAGGTGAATAACTGAACACACCATGGCATTAAAATATTTCAAGGGTTTGAATACCATAAGAAGGTAATTAAGAGCAAATGGAAAATAATATTAAGTGATGATTATACCACAAAGATTTTAGGAGAAGGCCCACAATTTATTTATAAAAGGCATCTGAACCTTAAGGGGAGGTTCCAAAGAGGGAACCCCAAGGGTATGATGGGAGAGATCCATAGATACAACAAAGGCATGTCAAAATGTGGATCATGCAGTCAATGCAAGTATATATATATATATATATATATATATATATATATATATATATATATATATACACATATGAGGGAGATTTAAAAATTGAGACATTGCCTGTAGAAGATGAGCTGCAGAAATAATGTAATTGTAATACGACTGGTGTACTGTATTTAGTCTTTTGTGACCCTTGCCATTCATCTTATACAGGTAAAATGGAAAGGGCACTAAAAAGCATATCTATGAACATTATTATGAAATTCAATGCTGGAATAATAATAATGGCCTATATAAATGCAAGCAACATTGCACTAGTAATAAAAGATTTTTTATTTTTTTTATTATAGAACATGTTTTACCTAATCTTAGACACTACCAGTGTAGGGAAGTTGTACCTCATAAACTACAGACACATGAGAGGTGGGCAAAATAATGGAAGCGAGTACTGATATAAGACTTAGAAGACCCCTCCAGAACTGTGGGTTACACAACAAATTTTAGCATGGAGTTACTGTTGGTAGACCCTGTTTAATTAACTTGAACAAGTTGTATCACTGGGACAGTAGAAAATCTGGCAAAGTAACCCTGTCAAAAATGCTGGCTCTGTGGTACAGAGTGATAAATTGACTGTGAACTGGGATGGGTTAGCAAACCAGTCACTTGAGAAACTAGAGAGAGAGAGGGTGGGAATTAATGGCCAACACAGGTTTGTCCGTCACTGTAGAAGGGAGGGCACAGCCTAGTCTACTGCAGTGCCATAACCTACTGAAGTCAGAGGTGCACAACATACATGCAGCATATGCATGCAGAAGAGTGCAGGTGTGAAAGTGCAGCAGTCCATCATGTTAGCAAATGTGCATATTAGCTGCAAAAGCTGGGGTTACAGCCACAAAACTGGAAAATCCTACATGGTAGTATGGAAGACAGATATGACATGAATGGTTCTCTTCCTGGTGAAGCTGAAAAAAATAAACAGTTTTGCAATAGCAGGGCCAGAAAAGGTAAACTTTAAAAATGCAAGCCTGTGGGTGTAGTCACTCGAGTTCAGTAAATCTTTTGACTTAGTACAATTCCACAGATGACCTAAAATGCTGAGAGGGAGATGAATAAAAAAGACTGAGAAGAGAAGTGGCTACACAACAAAGAGAAGAAGGCAACAGGCCAAGAGGAGTTATCAAGAGGTGAAAAAAATGACAAGTACTGTTCTGAAGGGGCCGGTCCTGTGTCCGGCCCTCTTCACTCTGTGTATCATGGACCTCAAGTAAGGTATAGAAAACTGTATCAAAATATTTGCAGGGGACACCAAAAGTGGTGGTGGTGATGAATGAGGAAACAAGCATGAAAAGAAATTTAAGGAGGCTGAAGGCATGGATTAACTACTGACAGCTTCATTTCAACTTGAGAATGACAACTCAAGGGCTGAAAATATTACTGGAACAGTTGAGTTAAAAAAATAAAATAAGGAATACAGAACAGACCTGGAAATTAGTACTGAAATTTAATCATTACACTCAAAGTGAAAGGGTAGCAGCAAGAGTAAGTCACTTGCTCAGCTTCATATTTAAGGGGTGGAATCCAGAATCAGGAAGGTCATGTTACACACACACACCCCTTATAGGTCAAAGTGTGCATACCATATGCAGTTGTGGAGCCTTTGCTAGGGTAAGGTTGGCTCAAAGTAATAAAAAGGGAAATAGAAACTAAGTGTGATATATTTAAGAGACACTTAGATGACAAAATCTCCTTCATGCAAAAACAGAGGAGTGAGAACATGACACAGGTATATAAATAACTATATGGGTGCATAACCACCCCTGAGATTGTAACCATCATGATGGAGAGATCTGTATACCCTTGAGATCCTTATGGCTATATCATCAGGAGCTTTATGGATACTGACAGGGTCCCACTGGCAAATCTATGTGAAAGGAAGGATCAGACAACCACTAATCCAGAATATCCTCATGATGGTTTATTTAAACCACAAAGCTCAAAAATAACAGTACTCGTGCTTCAAGCAAGCCTCAAATCAACATACTTTTGGTAGACAGATGCTACTACACTGCATTACTAGTTGCAGAGACTAACACTCTTTTTATTCTAGATATTCTGGATCTAGGCAAACTGTGCTAGTCACATAACCCTTGTAGTCATTTCAGGTTTGAGACCATTGATTTAAAGAACCTGAGAACCTGGCCTAGGGATGATTCTGAGAAGCAAGTGCTTGTTGACTGAGTGACCTTCACAGTCCAGCTGTGCTCAGCCTGAAAAGCTTATGTGAAGGCAAAGTACAGTTTTGTACCTACCATAAATGTAGATGTCCGAACAGGATAGCATCTGCAGTCCTTACAAATGGGTTGTCCTGTCGTCAGGCAGCCCTTCGGTCGGCCGGATTCCAAAGTCTGGGTCTGGCCTCGGCTGGTGTCGCACTTCACCCGACGTCATCTCTGCTGGTCTTCGGGTATAAAGGCATCAGCCAACGCCATTTTCCTCAGTGTTTCTTGCCCCAGATGCCAGTTGCCCTCTTGGATAGCTAAATTTTTGGGTAAATGCCAATGTTTCCAAAAAGTAGAAGGCAAACACAAAAAATAAGCATGTATGTACATATATACAAACAAATACACCATAAGAGATCCCCCCCCCCAGCTAGCTATTAGGAGGGCAAATACCCTAGGAGTACCACAGAGGGGAAGGAGGGTGGGTAATCCTGACTGCAGATGCTATCCTGTTCGGACATCTACATTTATGGTAGGTACAAAACTGTACTATGTCCTTCAAGGATGCATCTGCAGTACTTACAAATGGGTAGAATACCATAGCCAAACTAGGGGAGGAGGAAGAAGAATTATGGTGTAGTTAGGATCCCTTGCAAAACAGCAGTGGCAAACCCTGCTCGGGATCTAGAGTATAGAGGTAAGTTATAATGCTTGGCAAATGTATGCACGGAGGTCCAAGTAGCCGCCTCAATAATGTCCTTGGTAGCCACTCCTCGTAAGAAAGCTGTGGTAGTGGCTGTAGCCCTTGTAGAATGAGGCCTTATGTTCTGTGGAATTTGCTTTCCATGGTAGGAGTAACAGAATCGTATGCAATTTCCTATCCACTTGGAGATTGTCTGTTTGGAAATTGCTTTTCCTTCCCTTCCTGTTGCATAAGCTACTAGAAGCTGGTCAGATTTCTATTGCCCTTGGTTCTGTCCAGGTAGTAGCGCAACTGTCTATGTACATCCAAGGTATGCAGCAGTCTTTCCCCTGTTCTGTGGATTGGGAAAGAAGGTAGGTAGGTGGATAGCCTGGTTTAGAGACACTCTGGATACCACCTTAGGCATAAATGTAGGATTAGTTCTCATGGACACTCTATCTTGATGGAAGATTAGGAAGGGTTGTACTGCCATTAAAGCCTGTAGTTCTGAAACCCTTCTTGCTGAAGTAATTGCCAGTAGGAAAGCAGTTTTCCAGGATAGGTGTTGAAGATCTGCTGTTGCTGCTGGTTCGAATGGAGGGAGTGTCAATTTTTCTAGCACAAAGTTCAAGTCCCATGCTGGTAATGGCGGTTTCCTAGGAGGTTTTACATTCTTAATTCCTCTCAGGAACTGCCTGAGTAGAGGATGTGAGAAGACAGGGGGATCGAAGCTGTATTCTGCAGAAATAGCTGATGCATGTATCTTGATGGAGGAATAGGACAGGCCTGTATGGAGAAGCTCTGCCAAATACTCCAGGATGTTGGCAATATCTACCTTTGACACATCTTTCCCTCTTTCAGTACTCCAAATGACAAACCTTTTCCATTTTCCTGCATAGTTCCTTCTTGTTGAAGGTCTGCGGGCCTCAAGGATAATGTCTTTAACCCTTTGGGATAAATCTGGGTTAGTTGCTCTTATGTAATGTTCCAGGCAGTCAGTTGCAGAGTTTTCAGGTTTGGATGCAGGATGTTGTAGTCGCTCTGAGTTAACATCAAAGGAATCAGGGGTAGTGTCCACGTTTCCCCCCGAGACATGCTCCTCAGCAATGGATACCAATGTTGTCTTGGCCAATTTGGAGCTATCAGAATTATCCTTGGACGTTCCTCTTTGATTTTCAGTAGTACCTTGTGCATCAAAGGAAGGGGTGGAAATGCATATGCTGTCAGGCCTTTCCAACTGAAGGATAGAGAGTCCACCTTCCAAGCAAGTGGGTGGTATGTCCTTGTGCAGAATTTCTTGAGCTGGTGATTGAGTGGGGATGTGAATAGGTCTATTTGTGGCATTCCCCATTTCTTTGTGATGGCCTTGAAGATGTCCGGGTGTAGCATCCATTTGTGAGCATCCGAGGTAGTTCTGCTTAACATGTCTGCTAGGATGTTTTCTTTTCCCGGTACAAATATTGCCTGTAACTGAATGTTGTAGCTGAGAGCCATATTCCATAGGTCCAGAGCCATTCGGCATAGGGGGTATGAATGAGTGCCTCCCTGTTTGTTGATGTACCACATGACTGTGGTGTTGTCTGTCCTTATCATCAGTTGGCCTTCTTTGAGGAATGGTCTGAAATTCTGGATTGCTAGTTTTACTGCCAGCATTTCTTTTTGATTTATGTGCAGGTGCAGCTGATCTGGAGTCCATAAGCCTTGAATGCACTTGTCCAGCATGTGGGCCCCCCAACCGAGGTCTGAGGCGTCCGTTGTGATGGTTTGGCTTGTTTGAATGTTGTGGAAGGACAAACCTGGGTTTGACTGGCATGCCTGAGCCCACCATAGGAGCTCTTGTTTCAGGCATGGGATTAGTGGTATTTCGGTTTCCAAGCTGTGCCTGTGTTGAGACCATAAATTCTTTAGGTACCACTGTAGCTTTCTCATATGCAGTCTGGCATGGGGGACCAGGATTATGCAGGATGCCATGAAGCCCAAGGCCTGCAGTACTTTCCTTGCTGTTAGTTTGTTCTGCTTTGTTAATGCCAAGAAGTAAAGAGGAAGTTGTTCTTGTTTTTCTGCAGTTAGGAATGCCATCTGTTTTACTGTGTCCAATTCTGCACCCAAGAATGTTCTTGTTTGGGATGGTATCAGTCTTGACTTTTTAAATTGACTGTGTATCCCAGGGCTTGTAGTAAGCAAATGACTCTTTGTAAGTCTTGTGTCAGCTTGCTTTTGTTGTCCGCTTGTATCAGGCAGTCGTCCAGGTATGGATAAATTTGGATTCCCTGAAGCCTGCAATGAGCGATTACTGATGCCAGGCATTTCGTGAACACTCTGGGCAGTAGATAAGCCAAAGGGCAATGCTGAGAATTGATAATGCTCTGATCCTGCAAGAAATCTGAGGTATCTTCTGCAATTTGGTCGTATGGGGACGTGCAGGTATGCCTCCTTGAGATCTAGAGTTACCAGCCAATACTCCTTGCCCAGCATGGGAAGAAGTTGCTGTAGGGTCAGCATTTTGAATTTTGGAACAATGATGAATGTGTTTAAAGGACAGGTCGAGAATAGGTCTCCAACTTTTCTCTTTTCTTGGTACTAGGAAGAGTCTGGAGTAAAATCCCTTGCCCTGTTCTGTAGGTGGTACCCTTTCCACAGCTCTCATCTCTGTTAATTGAGCTATTTGTTTTAGAGCTTCTGTCTTTTGATTTGGTGGTAGGTTTGGCATTCCTCTTTTTACTGGTAAGGTGTGGAAGTGAAACCTGTAGCCTTGGTCTATAGTTTGCAAAATCCACTTGTCTCTTGTGATACAGTGCCAGTTTTTTGAAAATAAGGCTAATTTTCCGCCTAAGGGTGCTGCTATTTGTCCCCTGGTAGGCGGTGTGAGGGGCAAGTCACTGTGATTGTCCTGTTGCAGTGGTAGTGGTTGTATCTGTGCCTCGTTGGTTATTGCCTTGCCACTGGCGTCCCCTGTAGGCACCTCCTCTGGATTGATTTCTGCCTCTGGAACGCCTATTCCTGCCTCTCTGAGTTTTAGAGGAGTCTGGAAAGGACCAATTTTTGGAAGGCCAGTTCCTGCTAAACCTTGGGGGCTGAACCTGTAGGAAATCTTTAACTGTTTGTACAGATTTTGCCTTCTCTTCCATTTTCTTCATTACTTGTTGGGCAGGAGAACCAAATAGACTGACCTTATCCATAGGAGCATCTAATAGCTTTGCTTTAACATGATCCGGCAAGACCTGTTCTTTCAACCATGCATGCCTTCTTATAACTGTGCCAGTCATGGCTGATCTAAATGAAGCCTCCAGTGCATCATAGCCACATTTTAAAGAATGGTTACTAACCTGCTGAATGTTATTCACCATTTCTAGAACATATTTCTTATCTAAGGAATCATCAGAGGACAGTTTCTTAGTTAACTGATCAAGCAAAAACTCTTGGTATTGGATCATATGAAACTGACAGTTCAAAGCTCTAGCTGAGAGAGTAGCAGAGGTGTATACTTTTTTACCCCATCTCTCTAAGGACCTGGATTCCCTTTCAGAAGGGAGAGGGTTTTTCGCTGAGGTCAAAGCTACTGCCTTAGGTCCCTGGGAGATAGTCTCAGGATCTGCAAAAGGAGCCTTGTATAAGTGGAGATGAGTGTCCAGTACCCTGTAAAACCATTCGGGCTTAGCAGGGGCTGGAGGTAAAGTATCAGGAGCAGTGCAAACATCATTAAATGCATCATCCACAACAGGAAGAACTGGAGGTATAGCTAAGGGCCTATGTTGCGGTAAGTGTAAAAAGGTCCTAAGCCTTTTTCTTGAATCTGAGAAATCTTGTCCCTGCCATTGGAATTGCTCTCTCATGGCATGTAAGGTTTCCCCAAAGGAAAATTCCTCTGGCGGAGAGGCAGAAGGAATAGATTCTTCAGCATCGGAATCTTCATAAGTAGAAAAAGGAGCCTCTGGATGGTCTGTATTGTCTGTATCATCAGAAGAGTCATCTGAGGACACTGGCTCAGGGGGCTCTGCTCTAGGTCTCTTTTCTGGAGGTTGAGAGGCCCTGTCTGGGTGAGATTGGGATCCCCTTATTAAAGAGATGAGATCCTCTGCCAGAGTAAGCATTTGGGAACTGGAACTGGGCCTGTGAGAGGGGGGCTTAACAGGCACAGACTTAGCAGTTTTGGCTGCTTTAGCCCTGGCAAAAGCCTTGATAGACATGGCTGCAGGAGGCCTAGCAGCACCACGTGCTGGGGTAGAGACATCCAAAGGGATGGTGTCCGATAATTCTGGAGAAACCACATTAGTAGGCAAAACTTCAGAGGCCGATTCAACTAGGGTAGAAGGGGCCTCGGTAGTAGTCATGGATTCGGCTGTAGATTGACCCGTTTGCTCGGTTTCGCCGAAACCGAGACACTCGCGCTTTGCTTAACCGTGGTTTCGGCCGAAACCGCGGACCGCGAGTGTCGGTCCTTTTCTTTGCGTTTTTTAACAATTTGAGTAGTCGGAGGATCCGACGGCATAATGTACGCAAAATCTGAAAAACTGTTCAGCAAACTCCGACCGATGCCTAAGCGTTCGTCGGTTGAAGGAAGCACAGGCTAAACAAGCTGCTACGTCGTGGTCTGGGCCTAAACAAGGTAAGCAGTAAGAGTGGAAATCTTTATGAGGTATTTGTTTCCCACAAGTTAAACAGTTATTCACTTTTTCTGACATCGGCTGAGGCAAGAAAGAGTCCCCAACGGGGTACTCAGCTTTTTAGAAGTCTTCGAAGTAGTATTCGGTAGTAGTAATCTCTGGATCTGACCGACCGGCACTTGCGAACAGCTTCTGCTTCGGGCGCCACGCGGCAAGAAAGACTGAGGAAAATGGCGTCGGCTGATGCCTTTATACCCGAAGACCAGCAGAGATGACGTCGGGTGAGTGCGACACCAGCCGAGGCCAGACCCAGACTTTGGAATCCGGCCGACCGAAGGGCTGCCTGACGACAGGACAACCCATTTGTAAGGACTGCAGATGCATCCTTGAAGGACATCATGTGGAATACCAAACACAAAGTGAAAGGTGGAGGCCAGGTGCGACAGTAATAAAGTGGCAGGCAGCAGCTGGGCAGATGAAGATAGATTACACCCTGGCAATCAAAACTGGATCCTAGGAATTAGAATCTCACCTCACTTCAGGGAATAGAGCAAGAGGTTGAAACGTACTAGATAGATTTAGTAGGTCTTACTTCTACATACAACACTGATCTTGGAAACAGAATTATTGACCGAGAGAGGTCCCTTTCCTACTCTAGTGCCGATACTCAGCACAAGCTCTGGGCAGATATGTAGATATTCAAAAGTTTGCTAGGTTCTATTCAGTGGCGGTTTGTGCCATTAAACAAGAGGGTGTAGAAAGGAAAAACTATACTGTTTAAGCATATGTACCTACAGTCTTAGTCTTAGAGATTACAGGTGCATTGATTGCTAGGATACCACCTATGGGTTCTGTATTTCTACTAAGAGACTTCAGTATACTTAGTGAGTGATGAAGATAACCTGGAGGGGGAGCAACTGGAAAGAACAGATTAATCTGAACCCATGTAGTGAACAGCTGCTGGACCTCTCTGTTGTTTGTAAGAAACAGTAAAACTAAACACATGGATGTTCATAAGTGTGCTTGGCATTGGTAACAATTTGAAATGTTCTGACCCACTACAGCAATTCCTGACACATGGAGACTAAATGGCTGAAAAAATGGACTGACTTATACTAATGGTCACTTCCCAGAATATTCCCTTTCTATATATATATATATATATATATATATATATACACACACACACACACACACACACACACACATATATATATATATATATATGGGGTAGGGGGGTTTGCCTCCCTTGCAACAAATAAGTTTATGTGAGGAGCAATGTTTGAGATTCACTCTTCTCCAATAGTTTTGGTCTTTTTTTTGTCGGCTTATCGGCACTTGGCATTTCAAATGCTGACATTTTATTAGGGAGCCTAGATATTATACCACAGGCCAAGATCAATGATGGACTAGGGAGCCTAGATATTATACCACAGGCCAAAGATCAATGATGGACTTTGCAATCATACTGTAAGACTTGAAGCCACACATTCTGGACAGTTAGGTCAGGAAATATGCTGTGCAGTCAACTGATGTCATCTGGTTCTGGATTGAGTCAGATGGTTTCTGCAGTGGCTAGGTAGACCCCAGAAACCCAAATGTGCAGTGAAAGTGCTCTGGGAATGTTTAACCATTGCTTCATTGTGGAATGAGTGGATGGGTTAAGCTCCCGCCTCCAGAGGAGCTTCTCCTACATTATCTGGGGAAGCAAAGAAATAAAAATGTCAGCTCACCAAGAGAACAGATGATAAACAAGGTAAATGAGTACTGATAAAATCACTGTTTAGCCATGAAGATAGGAAAAGCTTCCAAGTTAAAATCTCTGGCAAAAAGCGTTTAATAAATACATTAAAATCACAAAATAGCTGTTACAGGACAAGCACTTTTGGCAAACTACCTTCTTCAGATCCATAAACAGCCTTTAGAAACAGGAGAATACGTAGATCCTTTCATCCAATTAAGTTTTTACATCATTTCCCGAGGCTTCCACCCTTAAGTAAGGGTTTTAAAGGGACCATGCCATTACGTCTAGGCTGCTTATCTGTTTGCAGGTCTGCCATCCACCTGAGTTCCATTACCTCAGTTTGATTTTTAATGTCCCCACCTTTATTGCTAAAATCCATTTTTTCTAAACATGAAAATAAGAATTGATGAGTGGGATGTGTATGCACATGACATGCTAAAGCATGTGTTCTGACATCCAGTCTGATATCACTACAGTGCCATAAAATCCTCTCTTTAAATATTCTATTTTTGTCTTCCCTACATAGAATGCTGAGCAACTGTCACATCTAGCTACATAAATCAAGCCCTTTGTGTTACAGTCCACATATCTGTTAGCGCCATATTCTTGTTTACTTACAGGATGAAAAAAATCAATGATTCTTGTCTATGTATGGACAGGCTTTGCATCAATAGCAAGGCAAAGTACATTTCTTAGTGGTCAAATTATTTTTAACATCTGGAGTTGTCTGACAAAGCAACCTCTTTAAATTGGGTTTGTTCTTAAAAGTAAATCTTGGACTACCGCCTACTATTGATTTAATTTTGTCATCCGTCATTAGAATCTTCCAACTGTTCTTTATTGCTTGACATACAGAAGAAATGTCATTACTGTATGTCAGTGTACATCTGATGCCAGTTTCTTGTCTCCTATATGTTTTTCCCTTATCTTTTTTATGGAAATAAGGCTTTCCTTTCATTGTTCGTGATTCCTGAGAATTTCTAAGTTCTCCTTCTATCTCCTGCTTCTTATAGCCTTGATCTAATAAATCTTTTGCCATATCACCACATTCCTTTTTATGATATTCATCTTTTGTACATAATCTGGATGCTCTTAGAAATTGACCTTTCACTATGTGTGTAAAGACATGAGCTGGGTGCATGCTTGTTTTATGTAGAACATGGTTGCGCCAACACTCTTTGTTAAACATCTTTGTGTTGAAATTTCCATCACTGTCAAGTGAGACATTAACATCCAGAAAAATCACTCTCCTTGTCAGAATGGTGCACATCAAATTCAAGAAAATTCATGGTGTTATTTAGATATCTAACAAACTCAATTAAATTCTCATTTCTACCCTTCCATAAGATAAAATATATCATCCACAAATCTTCCACAGTAGACTATATACTCTCTGCAATTGTTTTCCCCTTGTGCAGCAGACATATTCTTTTTCCCACAGTGCCATCGCTAAGTTGGCATAAGTGTTGGCACATGGGGTGCCAATGGCCACACCCCACTTTTGCCAATAGTATTGATCTCCATATACAAAAATGTTGTTCTCTAGCACCACTCTAAGTAGTGAATATATCCTCAATGATATTCTTATATGTGTGCTGCATATCCAAAATCCTGCATATAGAGACTATTCCAAGGGTGCTGGGTATAACCATAAATAGGCTTTTTACATCCAACGTCACCAAATGAGTTCACATCTGTTCTCTAAGTTACATGTTGCTCGTTGTAATGACTGTAGAAAGTGTGATGTATCTCGGATTACAGTGTCAATTCCTGTCAGAGCAGTCTTTATCTGATCTTTGATATAAACAGAGATAGGCTCTGTCGGCCATCCTCTCCCAGATACTATTGGATGCATAGGTTGATTTTCCATATCTTTGTGCACTTTCGGTAGACCACTGATCACTGGTTATCACAGAGTGTTCTACACTCATGTATTCATAGAGATCTTCATGTAGTAGTCTAGTCATATAGAGATCATACAGACCATCTCCCACTCTCTGTTCAAAATTCTTAATTTCCCATTTGTTCAGCTTCAATAAAGTATTAGTTTAAGGGTGTGCTCACACAACACAGTATTAGTTTAAGGGTGTGTACACTTATGCAACCAGTATATTGTACATTTTGTTTTCTGTTTTTCCCCCCTAACAGATTTGTTTGCTTTTCAATTGAACTGTACAGGTTGTAGGTCACATTAAAGGTGGGAAACGTTTTGAAATTATTTATTGCGGTCTCATTTTTTTATATCACAAAAAAGTGGCATTTTAACAGGGGTGTGTAAACTTTCTATATCCACTGTATATACACACACACACACACACACATATATATATATATATATATATATATATATATATATATATATATATATATGTATGTATATATATAGATATATGCAAGTATATACCACTGCAGACAGAACGTAATGGACAAATGTGCCTGATCTGGAGCTACAAGAGCATGAAATCCTGCACAAATGGCAAGCCACAGAGTCGTACAGAAGCCAAAAAGGGAAACTCTTCCATGAAATGGAAGGGGGGAGGAGAGCAGGAAATGGAGGAAGGAAAGAAACAGACAACACAGATTTATCATTATAATAAGTACATGACTTCCATATCTGATGTTGTCTTTTTCATCTGTTCCTCAACTGATGGGACAGTGTCCCCACCGATTTGCTTCAAGACTGGTCATGTGGAAGGATGTCCCAGAGGACGGCAGAAGTAAAAGCCACCCTATCCTTGGAAAGCAAATCTAATTTATAATGT
Source organism: Protopterus annectens (assembly GCF_019279795.1). Taxonomy (NCBI): domain Eukaryota; kingdom Metazoa; phylum Chordata; order Ceratodontiformes; family Protopteridae; genus Protopterus; species Protopterus annectens. The sequence goes on from NC_056741.1 coordinate 1,335,656,193, forward strand.
GAAATAAAGGTATGAACATTATACCAGGTGGCATCAACATAAATGTCACCAGTTGAAGCCCTAGAAAAGATGGCCAGAAAGTAGAAATAGATCTTGTTGAATGCGTCTTTGGTGGTTTTGGTAGTGTCAAACCTTTGTCCTTATAAACGTGGGAAATTCTGCTAGTCAACCATCTATCTAAGGTGACCTGTGAGACTCATTGGCCCAGGTTTGCTTTACAGAAATATACAAATAACTGGTATGACTTCCTTAAATACTTGGTTTGATAAAGATAGAAATGTAATTGTCTATACACAACCAAAAAAAAAGAAGCATGCATTCTCCTTTACTGGAAAATTTTGGAAAGAAGACTGGTAGATTAATGTTTTGACTGAAGGCTGTGTAGCCATTTTAGGCAAAAAGGATGGATCGGTATGTACAGAAATCCTCTCCTTGTGAAAGATAAAATATGGAGGTTGACAAGACTAGTGCTGGAGTTCAAATACTCTCCTGGCTGAGGTAATGACTACCAGGAAAATAGTTTTCCAGGTCAGACGTTTTAAGCTCACCTTGGCAACGGGTTCAAGTACAGCTTGGGTTAACACCTGCAGCAGTAGAGTGAGGTCCCAAGGAGAAATGGGATCCTTAATAGGAGGTCTAAGAAAGGTACCACAGGAAAGTCTTACACAAATTGAGAGAGGTTAATGAAGTGTGATTCCCACCAATACGAACATTAGAAATTACTGCTAGCTGAAGTTTAATAGTGGAATAACTGGCTCCGTCATGGTAGATGGAAATGAGAAAGTCTAATACTGCTAGGATGGGAACTAAGAAAATATCTAAATTTCCCTTGGAAGCCCAAATAGTAAACTTTTACCACTTACTTTTATAGACTTTTCTAGTGGAAGGTTTCTAAGAAGTAGGAATGTGGACTACTTGGCAAGAAAACCTGGAATGACTATCCATTGTGGAAAGAGAAGCCATGCAGTCAGTTTCAGGGTCTGAACATCTGGATGAGGTATTACAGATGGATGAGAAAGAAGGCCGGGATCTGGGACCAGCACTCAAGGTGGGGTGTTCTAGATGAGGCCAGAGAAAGGGAAACCACACCTGTCAAGGCCAGAAAGGGGCAATGAGGATGACTGTGTGCTTCTTATCTAATGCTTTCTGCAGGAATGTCAGGATTAGGGGACTTAGTGGGTGAGCATATAGGAGACCAGAGGGTGAATCATAAATCAGAGCTCTGCTGATAGGAATGACTGCAATTAGGGATACAGACAATAGGCGAGAGGGCTGGAAGTTATTGGAGAAAGAAAGGCAAATGAACCAAGGTATTGGGAACAAATAATTAGACAGGGAAAGGTAACAGAATGGGAAGAGGGCAAGAATTTATTTGGACTGCAGGCTAGAGATGGTCTTCCCTATCAAGGATTGATATCAGAGTATAGGCAAAGGGAAAGAAATAGGGGGATCCTAAATGAAAGACCAGCACTGATAAGAGTTTTTAGTAGACTCTAGAACAGCAGCTGCTGTTAAAAAAGGAACAATGAGTAGAGCATACAAAATATTACACGATAACTATAAGAATCAATGAGTGGAGGTTAGAAAGGATTGGGAAAGAGATTGGATAAGCAATTCACAAAGAGACAATGGGAGATATACACGTATCCCAAATATGTAACAAAGTCTAAAAGATTTAGGATCTTTTGAAGTGTTTGCATAGCTATTTTTATACCCCAAGCAGACTCCAGAGAAATTTTCCTCAGATAGACAGTAAATGTTGGCGGTGTGATGGGGAAGAAAGAGGTAATTGGGAACATATTTTCTGGGAGTGTAATGAGCTGGCAGACTTTAAAGATTCCCTGCAGACTGTTCTGTCGAGATACTGGGTGAGCAAACTGGTGTAACGAAGGAAATTCGTTTTTTGAGCTGATACAGAATTGGAATTGCCTAGACATAGTAAGGCCTTGCTGAATCTAATTAATGTGGCTGCCAAAAAACAGTTACTAGAAAATGGAACTCAAAATCTAAACCAACTTTACTAGAAGTAGTGAATATAGTAACAGAGATAAAACAACTGGGATCTTTAAAAAAGTATAGGAGCAAATTACAAAGAAAAAATAAGAATTGTGGAAACAATACACACAGAGCAGGAACAAGGTTTAAAAGAAGGCAGGATTTGAATGAGCTATGTATTGTTTGTATGCAATGACTGTATAGATTATAAGTGACACAATGTTTGCAAATAAAATTATGTCAAAATGGTTTGTGATGTATACTGTTTGCAATTAAAATTATGTCAATATGGTTTGTTTTAATTTATATAAATGTATGATTGCCTGTGTCATATGTGATAATTTAATAAAGATGTTTCTTGTTTAAAAAATTGTAAATCAGAGTGTCTCTGAGCAGAGCAAAGAACCTGCTGCATTTGGAATAGGAAGGAGAAGCAAAAAGATTGCAGCACAGCTGGAAAAAGATTTGTGCTGCCACTGCTGGATTGACAGACCACTCATGAGGTAGTAGAACAGATCTGCTCAGCCTATCGTCTAGAATGAAGAGCTTTTCCATAATAAGCACTTCAATTTAGAAAATGGTTGGAATATACTGCCCACTGCCATACTCTCACTTCTTCTTGGCAGAATGAGTAGAAGCGTGTCTCAGAAAGGGAACTCCCAAAGGGAGAATCTGAAACTGAGCTCACCTTAGAGTCTGAATCAGAAATCTGAGATAAAAACACTATATCCATCTCTGCATCTCCCTGTTCAGATATAGAAAATTGAATCTTTTCAGGAAGAGGACTCCGTCAATCTTTACCAGAAACTATTTTACAAGAAGAATCAACAGCCTGAATTAAACCCTGAGCCAGACCCAGTAAATTACTCCTATCCAAAGAAATTTGAGGAGGAGTAGATAAATACTTCACGTTCTGCTAGGAAAAATGGGGCAACCGTGTTACTAACGGCAGCAGCAGCTGCTTCCCCAGGAATGGGCACAGCATTCTGACACAACAGGGATAGCTTCCCTGTTCCCTTTCCCAAGACCAACAAGAGTGGCTCTCCCTTGCCCACTGAGTGGACACCAACAGCCACAGACAGTGTGGCTAACCTCTGGTCCATAGTGGCTGTAGGTGCTACAACAGAGGGATCCAAAGTAAAATACGAGTGGTCTGAGGTACAACAAATGGCCACAGCAGAGTCACCCACCCACTGCTGAGGCAAGTTGCTAACCTGCTGTGGTGACAAAGGCTGGTTGCTTAATTTTTTTCTTTTTGTGGCTGGAAGAAGGACTGACCATGAGACTGGTAGTCTGGTCTACGGTCAAGCCAAAAATGGTGCCTCTATCAGGGGATGGCAAGCAGCAATTGCCAGTAAATACTACCAGTTCACAAAAGTTAGTGTTTTGAAAGAAAAAAAAAACAGTAGAAAGCACTTTAAAACACTATGCCAGCCCCACAAAAGAAAAAAAAAAAAACAATTTCTCCACAAAAAAAATGTTCTGAGTTACTTTACACTACTTTTAAACTGACAGGATAAAACAAGTGCTCTGTTTAAAAGTACACTACAGTCCCAAGACAGTCCATTAAAAAACACTCCTAGCTTTAAAATAACTTTCCTAAAAAAGAAAGTAATAAAACATCAACAAAATTCAGAAAAGGGAAGTTTTTCCTCAAAGGGAACTTTTTTGCCAAGCAAATGAAAGCACAAGCTGACCGTCGATCCTCTAAAGCCTCAGAGGAGTGCATTTTTCAGCGGCAATGAAGCTCTAAAGCCCTTTGCATCCAAATGTGTCTTTTAGTCAGTTCAGCTTGACCTGCTTGACAGTTTTGGTGCATTGAAGGTGCCCTGAAGGTTTGGAAGCTGGTCGGCAGGATATAACCCATGCAGCTAAGGCTACTGGAGCAGTGATCAATATGAGGAACATGCTGTAATGCCTGGTTTTGTAAGGTGGACAGCCTGTCATGTGGCAACTTTGCTATTTGAACCACTGTATCCAAGTCAGATCTACGAATTCTAGAGTCTGTACTGTGGAGAACTGAGATTTGTTGTGGCTTACTGTAATTCCTATGTAGGAGCAAAGCTGAAGCAAATAGCTTCTGGCCCAGACTAGAACAGGTCTGGTAGGAGCAGTAAGGAGCTAGTCATCTAGATAGGGAAACACTTGGAACCCTTGCAGTTTGAGACTAAATGCAATCACTACCAAACATAAGGTGAACACGTGGGGGCTGTGGTGAGAAAAAAGGGCAGGGCTCTGAACTAAAAGTAACAGGTCCCCAGCTGCAAGCAAAGACATCTCCTGGAGCATCTGTCCATTTTGATGCATTGGTATGCATCCTGAAGGTCTATCAAGCACATCCTACTGTCCTTCCTCAGAAGAGGGAGGATAGACTGTACCATGACCATCTGTAACTTTGTGTGTCTGACATATTGGTTCAGATGACTGAAGTCCAAAAGTGGTCAGTGATCTCCGTTCTCTTTTGGCACCAAAAAGAATCTCAAATAAGTTCCAAATCCTTGCCGGTCTGGTAGGGCCTCTTAGATGACTCGGTTTTCTAGCAGTCTTTGTATTTCTGTTGCCACTGCCTTTCTTTGACAGGGTGGAACACTGGTGAGTTTCTTTACTGGTGGGGTGGATAAAGAAAGGGAATTTCCCCTTTAAAATTTAAAAAAGCCTCACTAGTCATAGCCCTCCCTGTGTATATACTAATTAATAGGTCCATAGCAGAAATATACGTCCCATGACTGTGTAAAACATCCTACAGCATACCACTGCACAAAGGCAGCACATCTACAGAATTTAATAACTACAGACCGATGGAGATTCTCTTCCCCCCTCTCCAAAATATTAGAGAAATGCATCCATATGCAGCTGATGCAATACCCAACTTCAAATAACCTGTTCTTGGAAACACAACATGGCTTTAGGCTCCAGCACAGGCACCAACACAGTTGCATTACATTTTACCAATATAATAAACCAAATAGAAACAATAGAATAGTGCGCTTGCATTCACCATGTTCTTAGACTTGTCAAAGGCATTTGATACTGCCTCGCACCACCAGCTGCTTGTTTGACTCTCTTCAATACTACTTTCACAATACTCCTTGTTGTGTTTTCTTAATTACCTATCTGGACTATATCCTGGGCCCTCTCCTATTTAATAATTTTATTAATGACCTCCACACTTCTATACCATGCTAGTTTACTTCAGTATGCAGATGACTCAACATTAATATGTGTGGCCTCAACAATAAATGAGCTCCAAGACATTATCCAAAACTCTTTCTCCTCTGTAGAAACCTGACTCAAAGAATCAAACCTCCTACTCAACCCGAGGAAAACTAAGTTAATGTTTTTTATCTCAAAAAGTTGTCAAAATCAAAAGCAATCTTTTACCATACAGTTGGCAAATAATACTTTCACTGAAATTACAACTCACATTAAACTACTAGGTGTTACAATAGATGACAATCTGAAATATGACCAGCATATACTACACATCACTAAATCTACACAACATAAGCTAGGCTCCCTTTATAGGATCAATGGATTCCTTACAGATACTGCTAGAAAAAACCCAACCACCACCTTCTTACTGCTGACTCACTTACACGCCACTCCTATCCTAACAAACAAACAGTACTCAAAGAAAGAAACTTGCCTCCTGCTACAATAAAATAGCTAAATATCCCACCAGTCTCCCTCACAGAATCCACCATTGTCACAGCTTATAGCAGTTAAACTGTCTTGAACTACACAACTACCCAACATGTTCACAACTAACTACAGGTCGCAAACTCATTCTTCATCCAGAAAAATGCCCTGTACTACAAAACTTATTACTGTCCCACTGTCCAGCAAGGGACCTCCATTCTAATAAGAAGTTCTTATTTTTTTTACAAATAAATTGAATAATGTTCCAGGAGAATCACTCTACTCCCAATACATTGCTAAACTCTGGAATAGTATCTCCACACAAACAAAACTATCTGACAAACTCAATAGTTTTAAATTACTGCTTGAACAACTTCTTAACCAGTCCTGGTCCTACACATGCTCATCAGAAGTTTAAGACTTTGTGTTCACCATATGAGTCTCCCCAAATATTCTCCTTAAACGGAATACTCTCAACCTCTCACTGAATTGACCGAACAATTTTTGTATTTAACTGCTGCGTGTACAATCTGCTAAGTTGCATGTGGGCTTTCTCTTTAGTATCTTCCACCTCTGTAAAATCTTAAAATGTGTAAATATAACTACTATTTGTGTATAAATGTAAACAAAAATTTAACTACTATGTCAGTAATTGGAACTTACTATAAAGTAATGTAAGCAAATGGAGCTTTTCTCCCCGGGCCTCTGCTGAAAATGGGTATTACCCAATTGAACTTTCCTGATAACGACAATTAAATAAATAAATAAATGCAATAGCCTCTGGTAACAAATGTCCACACCCAGACATCTTTGGTGATAGATGTCCAGGTTTCTGGGTGCAGAGACAAGCACCCCCTGGCTATCTCCGGAGTACAGCAGTTGGGCAACCATTCAGGAAAGCTGATAAGACCTCTCAGAAAATGGACCCCTGAAGCCTTGATTCTATGAGTCTCCCTCCCGGGAGGGTAACATCTACCACCATTAGATCATCCAGAGGTAGAGGTGGGGGGATAATCCATTTCCAAACCCCTGTGACTTCCGGAACCACAGCTTTTTACCCCCCCCCCAGTTTCTAGAGAAGTTCCACTAGGGGGTAGAAAACTGTACCCTACAGCAGAAATGTTCCAATTCTGCTTGCTCCTTGAGTGTGTGCCCTTGGTCTTAGTGCTGAACAAAGTCAAGCCATTAAATGTGGTATTGATAAAAGATGTCTTAAAATGCCCTGCGAAATCATACAAGCGCAACTGGGCACATCTCCTTACGGTGATGTTTTTACCTGTGGCTCTCAAAACACCTTCCACTACATTGGACAGAAGTCAAATGGAGGCATTCAACAAGGACTGAAGGGTAACCAGTTGCAAATCCACTGTTTTCCTGTGTTTTTCAGACATGGACCCAGAAAGAGAGACTTGCACAGTTCCTTTGTTGAGTCTCCCTTAAATCAAAGGAAGCCAAAGCGTAAGCATGCTTCCCAAACCTGTCTAAAGCCCTGGACACTCTATTAGAGGGATGGACAGATCTCTCTTCAGTAAGCTCCTTCTTGGTTGCTGCCGATACTAACATGGCACTCGCTGTCAGGCCCTTGGTCCAGTGACAGCAGTCTTTAGGAACAAAATATTTTTCAGGCTTTCTGGGAATTGGTTCTGTGACATCTGACTCCTTTTATGATCAGTGAGAGATCAAATCCACCATTTCATCACACCCAGAGGAACCAGAAACGAAGTAGCTGAGCCATAACAAAAAGCTTCTGGAAAAAAAGTATTTTTCTTGTGAAGGGGCTTCAGAAGACCATCTTCCTGTCGCAGAAGCTTGAGGATCTCCTTAAATGAGATGTCCCTCAAGTGGTGATCTGGGGGACCCCTTCCCTTCACTGAAATTCATATCTCCTGTCAGCATGCCTTCCCTTACATTTGTGCATCTGAGAATCCTCCACATGGGGATGCTCCAGAGATGATTTGTTAGACTGAGGGGGTGTCCTGAATGAGTACCATCTCAAAGATAGTGTAAAATGGCCGTCCCAAAGGGATAGACTATGCAGGACCAGTACTCAGGTTTGTTAGTTGCAGTGCAGGTAGAGATAAGAGGGATAGAGATGTCTGGTCTCCAGCCTTGGACAGAGCTTTATCAACTGCCTCGAAGGTAGAAGTTAAGGGGGGACCCAAAATCTCCTCTGTAGGAGCTGAAGCTGCCACTCTAAAATGACAAAGGGAGCTCATTTGCCCCTGCTCCGAGACCAAAGCTGGATCCAAACTAACATCAATGCTCTAAGGGGAAGTGATGGCTCCAAAAACCTCAGATTTGAGACCCTACTCCCAGACTCAGCTCTGAAGCTTTGGCTCAGAAATGCGTCCATCTTCAAAGAAACTGGAGCTGGTTGGATCAGAGAATATGCCTGAGTCAAAGATGAACACAACTTTGTATCCAATATGGGAAACACAGGAAATCCTAGTTCCAGTGTCTCTGAACCCAGAGGTTGGATCAGTGTAGGAATAGCCATAGGCAAAAGGGAGAGGATCCAAAGCTCACAGGTCAGATGGAAGTTAGAGCGGGGAGAACTCCCAACTAAATTTGGGTCCTGAGGAATTTCCTCATCATTCTATCCACATCAGCTTCTGTCATACCACTGAGAGACCTAACAGACCTTAAAGAGGAACATGAGGAAGGTGGTCTGGAAGTATTTTACATGGGTCTCTCCTGAAGAAATAGGGAACGCAGCATAGGGGAGACTGGCTCCTGGGAAAACCTCGGCTCCAGTAAAAGACCCTTGAAAACCAGCTTATTGTGTCACTCAGTCACAGGTCGTTGGGCAAAGGCTGTGCAAATTGAACAATCTTTCTCCATGTGTGCTGCCCACAAACAATACACACACGGTGTACATCAGAGCTCAGAATTTTAAGGCTACAAGCCACATATTTTTTTAAAACCAGTTGGTTTACCCAACATGATCACAAAAGTAAAAAGCATAATATAACAGTAGCAGAAAAGGCAAATATAAGAACCTTCCATCATTGGTATTGAAGATACACTGATATCACTCAAACAGAAACAATATACGAGAACCTAACTACATGTATAAAAATTTCTGATCCCTAAATTGCTCTGAATTAATTTGTCTCTCTCCTGCTGGTATGATTTGTAATAAGATACTTAGCAAATATGTTAGCTATCTTAAAGCTATGTGTTTCCCATTTCTAGATATAATCTCTTCCCAGATGCATTCTCAATCTATTTCCTCCTCCTATTCCCTATCTGTACTTTAGAAAAGCATGTAATTGTGTGTATCTAGCATTAAATATATATCTATGTTGTTATAATACAAAATAAAAACTTCACTGTAATTATACTTCTTTATGTATATTTGGAGCTTTTCTCCCCAGGCCTCCGCTGAAAATGGACATGTATCCAGTTGGACTTTTCCGGTTAACAAATGTAAAATAAAATAAATAAATAAGGCAAGTGTACAAAAAGCCAAGAAATACCAGTAATGTTTAAAAAAATGATCAAATACTAGCTAATTAACTAGGAAGAAAAATAGAAACCAAGCATTTAAGTTGCAAAACAGGCCAATAAGTTTTTTTTTTCTTTGGTAACGGGAGGGAAGAAAAACAGAAGGATATAAACTAAAGAGTATTACAATAACACACTAATTAGCAATAAGATATTAGAAAGTAACAAAATATGCTAATGAACTTAGCTGAGGTGAGCCTGAGGCAGTGACTCACATTCTTAGTCAATGAATGGTAAACGAGATCTGGGGTAATGTTGGGGACAGGAGGGGATTATGAGTAAGGGGATGAGTCTGAGGTATGGATCCGGAAGTCTGGAGAAGTGGCCAAAGTAAAACCATCAGTGGAGGAAGAGACAGAAAAGACATCAGATCACGCCTTTCCAATACAACATAGAAAGTTGAGATACTACCTTTAGGCTGACAAATTGATCCTATTTTCAAACAGGAAAACAGGAAGATGTGTTCTAATTACAAATGAAACATGTTCCTCAGCCTCCATTGAAAAATATATGACAAAGTGCCGGTAGGAAGATTACAAACAGCAGCTGAGCCTTCTGATTGAGTACAGGCAATGCAGATTCCATCTTAGTCAAGGAAAGTACAGTTGTGTATACTTATTAAAAATGTAGATGTTCGAGTGTATTCACTGTTGCAATCCTGACTTGTGGGATTTCCCGCTATGGAAGCCCCTGGCTGGCCTGACTACCAGAGAAAAATCTCCCTCCTCCAACATACTTTTGGTACTATGAATTACACTGATCGAAATGATGAGGTTAATATTTTAAGAAAGCCCAGCACCTTTATTCTAGCTTCTCATCTTGCAGTATAGATGTTTATAAAAATATGTGAGAATGAGGTATCCAAACGTCATAATGGAAAGAACCGGAAGACTTTTATAATCTAAATTCTGAAGAGACACAAGCGCTACAGGAAGTGATGAATCATGACAAGATTATAATTAGACCCGCTGACAAGGGAAGAGCAACTGTGGTCTTGAATAGATCTATGTATCATAAGATGGCAGATATGCTTGATGATAAGAAAACATATACTGAAATTCATAAATGGGAAATAATCAAAATTATACACCAAGTGAATGATAGTCTATTTGATTTACTGATGACACATACCATTTCTCAAGAATTATATGACTATTTACTGGTCACACACCCTCTAATACTGGTCACAAACCCTCTGATACCTACTATCAACGGTTTACCAAAAATACATAAGGATAGTTGGAATCTGCCAATGCGCCCCATACTATATGGTGGAGGATGGCTCACTGAACCTGCTTCTTTCTTTGTAGAACATAAACTGAAGTCAGTGATCCCTAAGGCAATCACTGTATTGACTGATAACCTCACACTTTCTTAGAACATTATCTCACTGTTATAAATCTCTGGATAAGACAACACATATAAGAATGGTGCCGATGGACACGGAGTCTTTTCACCGTGATTCCCAATGACTTTGGAGTTGAGGCAGTCTGAGAATTTCTATGAAATGAAAAGATTTTTGATCAGATCACTGTTCCTTGATTTGCACCCCACTAGAACTAATTTTGGAAAATAATGTTTTTACATATCATGACAAATACTTGGTGTTGCAATGGGCACATCATGTGCCAATAGTTATTCTAAAATAGTTCATGCCCAGTGGGAATCAACTTATGTCTTTAATATGATGAACCAGTGGTTGAAGTACATACCCTATTATAAGAGATTTGTTGATGTCATATTCTTTTTGTGGAGTGGTGATACACAACTCCTCATCGAGTTTGTGGATTATCTGAGTAACACCACCGCTTTCCTTGAATTTGAGGTCAATAGCTTCATCAAGGAAATAAACTTTTTGGATGTTACCCTCCAGACAGGTATAGATGGCAACCGTGATGCATCTTTGCATAAAAAAGATTGCTGGAGGAACCATTTATTACACAGAATGAGCATGCATCCAAGGCATACCCATCAGCATATTATTAAAGAACAATGCCTAAGAATCTCCAGGATCTGTACCAATGAGCAGGATTATGAAGAGGAGACAGAACAGCAAAGAAGATATTTCAGACGAGGATACAAGGATGAGGAAATTTAGGAAAAAGTCTTGGAAAATAGGGCACTTAGGCATACAAGGGGTATGCCCTATTTCGTGAATGGTATGAAGCAGGATAAAATTGAGGAAACAACATGAAAGAAGGACTATGGTGGAGGATTAAGATGCTCACCGACTTATAGTAATGATGTAAGATATGTCAAATTATAAGGAATAATTGGAAGATTCTTGTAGCTGATGAAAATATCAGTCGTATCGCTGGTGATAAACTTTAATTTTGCTTTAAGAACAAAAGGAATTTGAAATGGTTAATTTGTCATGAGAAAGCTACCAAAAGATCCGGCTCCCTATTACGCTGTCACAGACGCAGGCTGTCAAATGCGTCTTTGTCAAACTGAAAAGCGCGAAAAGGCAAACTAGCGAATGGGCTTTTCAGTGAATTCTTTCCCTGGGAAAGAATTTGCTTGGCCACTTTCACTACTTTGCCGTTTTTGGCACTGTAGTGCGATCTCAGAGTTGGTATATTTAAGTAGGGTGTGTGTGTGTGTGTGTGTGTGTGTGTGTGTGTGTGCGTTTTTTTTTTGTTTCGGAACAGTGATTTTCTTCCCTTGGAAAAAAATTGCTGTCCTGTGGTTTCAACACTGTAAGCTTTCGCATGGGGTCGATTATGTGTCCTACACTCTTCTGAGCATGTGCTATCATAATATAGACCCACGGATCCAATTCCATTGCCACACGTAAAGGTACACTTCCTTGTAGAAAATGTAAAGTTTGTATATACATTAAATCCAGCAACTGGTTTTATACATCCGACCACTGGAAGAAAATACATGCTTGGGTACATATGCACTTTGCAACACCAAAAAATGTTATATATATTGCATGCTGCAATACGTGCATCCATTTATAGGTTCATAGGTTCATACTAGGCTATCTGCCCTGGGGCAATTATAAGCCTAGCCCGATTATGTATGGCTTACGCCACCCCTTGATTTGAGTATACTGTGCCCTTTTTAAGGTTTAGTTTACTGTGCCACTGTCTAATAGTGACACAGGAGTAATCCCTGGGACAAACCTACGATCCCCCATCCACCTATTGAGATTCTTCTTGAAGAGATTCAGTGAGGTGGCTCTGCCTCACATGAACTGGAATTCTATTCCAGAGCGAAGGAAGCCTCTGGGTTATGAGAACCTGTCCCTCCAGCAAGTTCTATTTATTTCTGTGCTGAGGTTCAAGTCCCTCGAGCGTGTGGCTCTAAGGGATTTAGATTTACTGAGGTGGAGCATGTCCATTAATTCTGGATTTGACATAGCTTTGTATGTCAGGCATAGATCGCCTCGAAGTAGGTGGTATGCAACTGAGTAGATCTAGAGTTTTTTTAACCGAGCAGCATATGGCATCTGTTTGAGACCCTTGATCCTCTTGGTGAGATATTTTTGGGGTCTTTCTAATTGCTGCAGGTGTCGGGTAAGGTACATCCCAAAAGGGGCATTGTACTCTTTGATGGGCCTGATGAGGGATGAATAAAGGGGCATGAGTACCTCTCTTGATCTAGATGTGAAACCTTTCGTGATGAGGTGGGCTATGTAGAAGGTCTTTCTAACCACTTTGGCAATGTGGTTTTCAAAGGAGAGATTGCTATCAACTTGGGTCCCCAGGTCCCTAATAACTTTCTCTGTACTTAATGTGTTTCCGCCTATGTGGTAATTTGTGGGCACATTGTTTTTGCCAAAGGGTATGACTATACATTTTTTGGCATTTAGCTTTAAACCATGACACTGGCACCAGTTATCTGTCTCTGTGAGACCTTTTTGAAGGATGTTTGTGTCAGCTGGAGAGTCGATTATGGCGCCCAGTTTACAGTCGTCTCCGAACTTGGTGAGCCATAGTCCTCCCACGTTTGCCTGTACCTCGGAAAAGTATATACCGAACAAGAGTGGTCCCAGGACAGAACCCTGTGGGATGCCACTTGTGACCGGTTTCGAGTCTGACATGGCTCCAGCAACTCTCACTCTGTGGGTTCTGTCTGAGCCAGTTTGCGACCCATCTTGTGACATAGGGGTTTATATTTAAGCTGGATAGCTTATCTATGATGCCCGAGTGGGGTATTGTGTCAAATGCCTTTGCAAGGTCCAGATAGGCTGTGGTGACTACCTTCCCTTCGTCTATGGCTTTGGTGACTGTTTCGAAGACGTCAACCAGGTTCAAAAGGCAGGATCTGCCCTTGACAAAGCCGAACTGGGTAGGATCTAGTGTCTTTAGGTCCCCAATGTCTTTGTTTATGAGCTCCATGATGATCCTCTCCATAGCCTTGCAGACTAAGCTAGTCAGGCTTATGGGGCGGTAGTTTCCAGGGTCCGTAGAGGCTCCACCTTTGTAGAGTGGGACCACTGTTGCTGTACGCCATTCTGTGGGCACATATCCTGTAGTGAGGCTGAGATTGTATAGCTGTTTTATTTGAGGGATTAGTTCCTCTTGGAGTTCATGTAGGACGCAACCTGGGACGCCATCTGGTCCCATGGAAGCAGTGTTTTTTGCTTTGGAGAGGGCAGCCTTCACCTGAGCATCAGAGATGTTTGGGAGGCAGCCCTCTGCCAGGATAGATACTTGCTCTTTTGGGGGGGAGGGGGTGGAGAAGTTTGCACTGAACCTGTCTGCCAGGATACTGGCGATGTCTGTGGGTTCAGTGTATTTCTTTGTCATTTAGAATCAACTCAGAACAAGACTGGGAGTTGCATCCCAGGTTCCTAACATAACTGAAAAAAGCCTTATGATTGTCTTTGGTGTCCTGTGCAATTTTTCTCTCGAAGCTGGCCTTGGAGGATTTTATGAGGGATCATAATTTTTTGCTAGTACTGATCAGAGATGCCTTCCCTATTAGGGATCATGTAGTAGCTTCCTCCTTCTGTTGTACAGTTTATTTATGGCAGGGGTCCACCAGACTGGACGCCTGCCTTTGGATGACTGGGTCTTGGTTTTGTTTGGGATAGCATGATCCATGCATTCCTGGAGATGTCCGTAGAATGTGTTTATATAGGATTCTGCAGTTTGGGCCATAGTTTCCACTGGCTCTGGGGCCTTGAAGGATTCCACTTTGGTTTTGAGAAGTGAGAAGTTCGCTTTTGAGAAGTTTTTCACTGTGGTTTTCTGGGCTGGGGGTGGGGTCGGGATGTGGACATCCAGTGAAATTAATTTATGGTCTGATCTTACCAATGAGGGATATACTTCTGGTGTGGAGCATAGAGTCCCCATGTTGGTAATGATCAGGTCTAGTATGTTGTCCCCTCTTGTGGGAGTGGTGACTAGTTGTTCCATAGCATTTGAGTTTATAATTTCCAGGAATCTTTGGGCTAAGGTGCTGGGGCCTGAGTAGTGCTCCCAGTCAATGTTTGGGTAGTTGAAGTTGCCCAATATAATGGTGTTCGGAGAGATCTTCATGTTCTCCAATGTTTTCAGGAAAGCCGAGTGGGATTCCTGACTTTGAGAGGGTGGTCTGTAGGATGCTATAAACTGAAAAGCAGTCTTGCCCACTGTTAGTTGCACATGGATGGTCTCCGATACTTTGTGCAATGCCACTAACCTGGAGGTGTGGATATCCTTGATAAATATGGAAACTCCCCCTCCTTTTGTGGTTCGGTCCGGGTTTTGAGGCCGAAAAGCATGATATGAGGTATAGCCTGGTAGTGCTGGGGTGCTCTCTGGAGCCTTGAACCAGGTTTCTGTCACTGCACAGATATCGATGTTCTCCATACTGAGGAGAGCTTCGAGTGCGTGTATCTTGAGGTTAAGACTTCTGGCGTTCTATATTGGAAAGACTAATAGACCCTTTAAGGATAGAATCTTACACCATCCAAGTGATGCAAGGCTCCAAAATAAAACTAATGTACTAAGTCAGTATATCTCTGTTTATCCTGGATATAAATTTTGTTTTATGGGGCTGGAAGTTATAAATGAGAGTGCAAGAGGTGGTGATATAGTTAACAGAACTGATATAAATGAATTAAGATGGATCGCGAACTTACAGGCAGACAAAACACTGGGACCTAATGGAATGGTTCCTTTAAAACCCTTACTAAAAGGGGGAAACTAAGAAGATGAAGCTTTAACTGTACTGGCTCTCTAAATCTTCAGAATCCCTTTCTATTATTTAAGTGCAACTCTTACCTACACTTTTTAGAAGAGCTGAGGAAGGCACCAAGCCAAAAGCACTTATCTTACAGCTCTTACAAATATCTTCTACTACATTTTACGAGCTGTGGTTTGTTATGAGTTTTACATCTGCTATGAAAGTTTATAATTGATTTGATCTGTGGATCATCCTCTCCGTCATTGCAGTGCTTGATTTTACACTTTTTTCTTCCTTCTTGGGAACCAGGAAGAGACTGGAGTAAAAACCCTTTCCTTTTAGGTGTAATGAAACCGGTTCCACCAAGGTCTGAGTGCATAGCATCTCTATTTGGGTCAATGAGTCTGTTTTTTTTTTGTTTGAGGGAATGTCTGGGAAGCCTGAGAGCTTCAAGGGCTGCTTGAATTTGAGTTGGTAGCACTTTGTAATGTTTGGCACCCACTGGTCTGTACTACTGAGGGCCCAGTTCTTTTGGAATAGTGATAGCCTTCCTCCTAGCCTTGGAGACGGAGGGTTAGGAAGGAGGAAGCCCCATGACTGAGTCATGGTTGTTCCCTGACAGGGGTTTATTGGCTAGAACTCCCTCGACTAGAAGTTTCTGAATGACATTGTCTTGGCCTTTGGTGCTGTCTCTGGCACCTCCTTCCTACACTGCTTTCTTTGCCTAGCTTCAGATTGGGAAGGAAAGGACCAATGTTTAGGGGAGTTTCAACTAAAACATGGGGGCTGTACCTGCATAAAGTCTTTAACAGGCTGCATGGATTTGGCCTTATCTTCCATTCTCCCCCAAGTATAGCCTCCAATTTGGGGCCGAAGAGAAACTCCTTGTCCAAGAAGGTGTCTAGGAGGTTAGACATGACATGCATTTGGAGGGTCTGCTCCCTCAGCCAACATGTCTTCTGATGACACAGCCTGCAGCTGCGGCCCTGCTGAAAGCTTCCATAGCATTATACCCACAGTGCAGGGAGTGTGAGTGGAATTACAAAGGTCCAGCAACTCATTAGAGAAACTCTTGTTCTCCACTGTCATAAATTTCCTGCTATTTAATCATGTGGAACTGGCAATTCAAGGCCCTCATACAGACAGTAGCAGAAGTGTAAATTTTTTTGCCAAATCTATCTAGGGCCTACTTTCTTTATCTGCGGGCAAGGGATTTTTAGAGTAGCTAGCTTTGGCTTCTATAGGGCCAGGGGTCACAACCTCTGGGACAGCTAAAGGATTCTTGAAGAGATGTTTGTGTGACTCCAGAACCCTCTAAAACCCTTCAGGTTTTCTAGGAGCTGGAGGTAGACTGTCTGGCTTTAAAGAAGAAGAATCCTGAAATACATCACCCACTACCTCTAAAATAGGAGGTATGGTGAGGGGTTTATGTTCTGGGAGGTTTAGAAATTCCTTTATCCTTTTCTTGGACTGAGGGTAATCTTAAGCTTCCCACTGGAAGTGTTTCCTCAAGGTGTGCAGGGTTTCCTCAGAGGAAATAGCCTCAGACGGGGAAGCAGAAGCCAGGTTCTACTCTGAGTCAGAATCTTCAAATGAGGCAATAGAAGAACCCTCTTCAAAGACAGAATCCTCTCCGTCAGAATCCTCATCTGCCTCAAAAGGGTCAGAAAGGACTTCTGGAAGGGTTCCCCTTTTTCTTATATCTTGACAGGATTCAGGTGGGGGGGTTCTCTGGATGTAACAAGAGAATAAGGTCTTCAGCCAATCTCACAAGATCCTGCTGGTAAACCTGTGAATGGGAGCTGGTAGGCCTAGGCTGGGAGGTAGCCGCTTTTCTAGGAGTGGCCCTTCATTTAGGCCTGATAAAGACATCTGATGAAGCATGGATACTAGTCTCCCATGGGAGAATGGTAGCTATAATGCCCTGGAACTGCAAAACTGTGTTGTAGGTCTTAGCGAGGTCATCAGAACCCAAGGCCTGCAAAGCGGTCCCAGACCCAACTGATGAACTGAGTTCTATGGCTTGAAAAGATGTCAAGGTACTGGTCTGCATATCAGACTCCAAACAGGTCTTGATAGGGGCCTGCACCACCACCTCTGCCGCAAAATGGGGCTGCAAAAGCACCTTACCGTTTTTCAGTGATAATAAGCCTGGGAGGACTGGCTGACAGCAAGCAGGTATCGTCTGAGGCCCTAAGCCTGGGGCGTTTTTCCTTCTTTCTTTTCTGCTTAGGAAATTCATCTTCAGATTAACTAGGAGACACCATAGGATGCAAATGGACCAATGACTCACTGAGATGCTAGGCTAAAATCTCAGCCCTACTCCTAATGGACCTATTAAATTGGGTGAAGAAATGGCAGATGGAAAAGCCATGATCTGGACCCAAGCACGTAACACAGAAGGGAAGGAAGTTTCAGTGTGGAATATATTTACCATTTACCACAATGGAGACAATTATTAGTTTTCTCTGGCATTAGCTTAAAAAAAAAAAAAAAGTTCACCAGTAGGGTACTTACCTTTCTGGAGTCTTCTTTCTCTGGTGTGGACTGACCAATGCACTGACTGGAACTCTGCTTTGGGCTCTGATGGCAAGAAAGAACTGAGCTCATTGCATTGGCCAACTCCCCTTATTACCAAAGTGCACTGATGTCTGTTACAGCATCTGCCGGCTGTTGCAGGAGGGATATTTTTCTCTGGTAGTCAGGCTGCCCAAGGGCTTCCATGGTGGGGAAATTCCACAAGTCAGGACTGCAACAGTGAAACATGAAAAACATCAATGGATCAACTTTTTGTCCTTGCTAATGTCAAAACTATATGTGTCTGTGGGCTTGGAGAAGTCATATGACCATGTACACCACAACATCTTGGGAGAAATGCTGCAACAGCATGGCAATATAAGGCTACTGATGCATGCTATTCAGTCCTTGAATTTTGGAAGCAAGAATTATGTCTGTATGATCAGCATTAAATCAAATATGCTCAGAGTAGGCAACAGCCTCCACTTAAGGTACGTCTCATCTCCTCTCCTGTATATACATTTCATGGTCAAGATATCAATGCAAGCCAAGGTATGGGGAATATCTAGACCGAGTATGCAAAGGATGCATCTTTGCTACTTGCAGTAACAATTTCCATCACAAACTACAGAAATTCACTGTGGAGTAAAAAGCAGCTGGGATGAAAATTGGCACCTCCAGATCAGAGGTCACAGCTCTCTTTCTGGAAAGAATGGATTGATCTATCCAGAAGAGTGGGACAACCATCTCCATTGAATAAGTTTAAGTGTCTTGGAGTCTTTTTCATGACTGAGGGGCAGAAAGGAATAGGAGACTGACCAGCAGTAGATGTAGTGGTGGCAGTACTGAAGGCACTGTACTGGAGTCTGGTGATGAAGTAACAAGTTTGCCCTTATGAGCTGGCTCCATGTTTACTGGCCAGTTTATTCTCTTATCCTCACAGTCATGACCTTTGGGCAATGACTAAAATGATGATGTTATGGAAACAATTACTTGAAATGAGGGTCCTTCAGTGGGCTCAGAAAACCAGGATGACCTCAGAGCACAAACACAAAACAGAACCATCATAGGTGGTTCAGGTGTCTTGTAATGATTCTTCTTGGTCACCTCCTAAAGATGTAAAAGGAAAGGACCACTGGAATGAACATATAGGACAAAGAGGGGTTATATCTCTCATCTTGCCTGGGAACATCTGACAATCCTATAGAATGACGTGAAGACTGTTCCTGGGGACAGGGAAGTCTGGTCTACCCTTCTCAGCATGCCCAAAGTGACGCTCACCGGCACAAGAGGTTTAGAAAAATGGCTTGGGTGACTGATGAAGCAGCTAGACCCCCCAACATTCTTAGGATTTGCACTGGTCTCAGCTGCATTTGAGTAAGTCTGGAGGCACAGGCAAAGCTGGGAGACCCAACAATGAATGTGGAGCACTGAGTAAAGTCCATAGGATGACACGGAAGCAAGATAAAATGGTGATAATGGTGACGATACAGGCAACTAAGGGGAAAACATGATGAATAAAAACTAGAAATGGGCTACTAATCTTGGCAGATTGTGTCTTTGTGTATTAGCAAGTCAAACTGATTGTGTCATGCTAATCAATATGTTGTGTTAAAAATGAGCAATTTTAAAATTACATCTTTTAAAATATACTTTCCTCAACTATAATGCTTTTAAAATTATTTGAGGAAGGACAATTAAATCAACAAACCAAACAACTCCAAAAATGTATGGCCAATAATTTGGCATACACTCTCAGCCATCCCAAACCACAGACAGCAGTGTGATAAATTCAGTGAAGCAAGAAGCATGTATGGTGTACTTGCACATATAAAGGGGCGGTATTAAGGCTTGCACTTACACATCTCCTTTAAAATTTTACTGTGTCTAGATTATTACTGAAGAAGTGCTCTTACTCACCAGTTCATTCACTTTTATTTTTTCCTTTGCTACTGTCATTCTCCCTATAGTCTCTAAATTCTCTAAGTCATCTTCATAAGCTTTTTCCACCACCTACAAAAAAAGCCAGGACACAAAATGAAATGCTACATAATATGAATGAAAGGCAATCGATATTTCACTTGATATTAGACAAAGAAAAGTTATATACTTTGCACAACAGTAGATCTTTGTTGTCCTATCATCCAGTTCAAACACTGGGACTTTGGGTCCATTCAGATCCAACCTTGGCACCTTTGAAAAGCTATGGATTCAGGGCTCTGAGTCTTCCACAGCTGTAATTTCCAGTGTTCCCCCTAATTACCTCAGAATGAGTTTGCCTGCTTCTACTCAAGACATTATGCAAGAAACTATGCATAAATATGCCTAAAGAAATTATGCAAGAAACTGGTCATAAATACTAATTACTTCAAAAAAAAAAAAAAAAAATTAAAAGATAATATACTATTACTCTAGGACTTGCTTCTGCACCGACCCTACTTACATGCCTTCGTCCTACTTATTTCTCCTTTCCCTTCCACTAAATTACCTCCCTCTGCTATATTCTTCATGTAACATTTACTGAGACCATGGCTATGGAAAAACTGTATTGTCACCTCTGTTATATTTTATACTGTATTTTTATTCATCAGTTAGCCTATAAAATACAAAATTACATATGAATATTGTTATCCTGATTGTAAAAATCTTGTACTTATTATGCTATTCATGTATATACTTTAAGCAGAAAACTATATATGTACACTTTATCATCTTGCACATTGTCTCTGTTATTGTTATTCTTTGTAATTTGGAGCTTTCCTCCTCGGGTCTCCACTGCAAAAGGGCACTTGTCCAGTCGGACTAACCCGGTCAACAAATGTATAATAAATTAATAGAAAACTGCAATCAAGAGCTGCTCAAAGACAAGGTCCCTGGTGAGGTTCACCCTTTCAAAAAAGGGAACACCAGATGACAATTTCAGAAGGACAATGGAGGGACAGATGTTGAACCAGATGAAAAGACAACATGGATCTATCATCCTGGTAAGTACAATGTCTTTTGTATCCAATGCTATCTGTTTTGGTCCAATTCAACCTTTGGGACAGATTCCCAAACTACCAAAACACCTGAGTGATATCAAGGAAGGATTTTCCTGAGACTGTGCATCCAGCTTATAGTGTGAGACAAACATGTGAACAGTTGACCAAATAGCTGCAGCACAAATCTGATCTATCATAATATTGTGCTTAAAGGCAGCAGAGCTGACTATAACCTTTGCACTGTTTAAGGATCATCCCAGCTTGTAGTAGACAAAGCTTACGCAATCAGAAAGTCACCTAGATAGATTAACTTTTCATAAGCTTTGACTGAGTTTAGCTTTAGAAAAAGTAACAAACAGCTGATCAGATTTTCTAATATCCTTGGTTCTGTGTAAATAAAATCTGAGTAGTCTAAAAACATCTAATAAATGTAAGGTATACTTCCTTTATTAGAAAATCTCAGGAAGAATACCTGTAGATCAATGATCTGATTAAGATTCATTCTGGATGCCACCTTTGTAAGGAAAGTAGGATTCATTTTCAGACACAATGCCCTTATTGAAAATCATATATGGAGGTTTACAGGACAGTGCTTGCAATTTGGAAATCGTTCTTGAGAAAGTAATGGTAATCATAAAAATGGCTTTCCAACAAAGAAACTTTAAATCCACTGTGGTTGCTGCTACAAATGGAGGCTTGCAGTATGATAGTTTTGTCTCATGAAGGAATTGGATCCCTAATACGGGATCTCAATAAGAAGGTTCCCTTCAGAAAAGCCTTTAAAATCTTTAGAGAAGCTATGGGAGATTGACTGTGTCCAGTGTAGAAGCTGGAAATGACTGCCAACTAAACTTTGATTGCTGAGAAACTAAAACCTTTTTGGAAAAGAAATAAAGGATGGAAGGAAGATGTGCTGAGAAAGGGTCCACTCCTTAGAAGATGCCCAAACAGAAAACAGTTTGCATTTGCTCAGATAAACGTTTCCAGTATTTTGCTTTTGTGAAGCAGACAGAATGTGAACCATCGAAGAGGACAGCCTGGTATCTTCTGGCTACTATTAGAATTGGAAGAACCATGTGCATTAGCTTCAGAGTTTTATGATCCGGTAGAAGCTTCCTGCATTGTTGACTCAGGAAGTCTGGATGGCAATGCAACATCCAGGCCAAATGTAGTAAATAAGCCCTGAGGAAAGGGAACCAAACTTGTTTGGGCCAAAAGGAATCCATAAGGACGTGCACCTTCTGGCTTTCTGAATGAATTTTGTTAAAGGGTATTGGCAGAAAGGCATACAGAAGACCCAGGGGCCAATTGTGGACGAGAGCATCTCCGGGTGATTGACCCTGTGGAGGGATCAGGGTGAAGTAACTGCTGCATTTGTTGTTTAGGTAAGAAGCAAAAAGACCGAGGCAAGGTTGGCCCCAATGACTGAAGATGTGAATTGTCAGTGCTTGCTTGAGGGACTACTCATGAGACAGGAGGATGGATCTGCTCAACTCATCCCCTAGAACACTGGAAGTTCCCAGGATGTGCATTGCTATGAAAAAGTAATGGGAAGATATCACTCACTGCCACTCTCTCATGGCTTCCTGGCAGAGTGGATATGAGAGGGTTCCTCCTTGCTTGTTGATAAACCAGACTACTGCCATGTTGTCCATCTAGACAGAAATCACATCTAGAATGGGCGGAGGAGGACTGCTCTCATTTTCAAGATATCGATGTGAACAGTGGCCTCTGGTGTGCTCAAGAACCTTGAACAGTATTCCTTCTGAAATGACCCACACACCAGGAGGGAAGCATCCATAGTTAATGTGGCCAGTCGAGGTGATGGGGAGGACAGTCTATCTTCCATTACCACTGAGGAGGTCAATCACCAACTGATGCGAGTGCCGGAAATGAGTGTTAAATGAATTTGAGCATGTAGTGGATGTGATCTTTGGGACCACTGAACAGACAGGGTCCTTTGAAGAACTCACATAAAATCTTGTTAGGTGAACTAATATGATCATTGACTCCGTCAATCCTAACAGTCGGAGAAGGAGTCTTGCTGGAGGAGAGGGATATTGAAGAACATGAACAGCTACATGACACAGAGATAATATCCTAGACTCCAGGGGTTTGCTATTTAATTTTATTCAGGTAGCATCTGATGTACTGTACCTGCTGTGTAGCTGTCAAATGACTCTCTGCTTGATTGACTAATTCCCAATTTCTGGGCAAGATGTTGCAAGAAGTCCTGATGTTGGACCAGACGATCCCTGACTGGAGCAGTGAGAGTTGGCAATTATCTAAATATGGGAACACCTGGAACCCTAGCAGTCTGAGATGCACTGCCATATTTCTGGTAAGCACCCATGGGAACTGTGGTGAAACCAAACAGCAGTGCCCTGAACTGAAAATGATTGGCTCCCATCTGGAAATGGAGAAATATCCTGGCCCGACACTCAATTTTCATAGGATAGCAGGAATCCTGGAGATTTATACAGTAAATCCAGTCATCCTTGCTCAGAAGAGGCAGGACTGACTGAACCATGATGATTCAGAACTCTACCTGTTTCATAAACTGAATGAGGTGGCATAGGTCCAAAACTGTCATGAGGTCCCCTGTTTTTTTTTAACTAAAAAGAACCTGGAATAGACTCCATCTCTTAACTTGTCTGGGGGACCTGCTGGATGACTTTCTAGCAGCTTTTTTTTTTTTTTTTTTTTTTTTTTTTACTTCTGCTGCTGCAGATTCAATCGGACTAGGTGGAATGTCAGGAATCTCTCTCTTTTTCTGAGGAAAAAGAAAGGGAATAGTACAGCCTCTGGTGATTATCCTCAGCACTCATCAATCCTGCCAGGCAAGGATATGTGTCCCCCACCTGACTGCCTCCACAGCATGGCAGACAAAAATCCTATTAGCACTTCTGAAGGATAGCCCAAGTGTAAGGACCATGAAATCCTTGATTCTGCATTCTGCTCCTGCCTCTAGGGCAATGACTGTTGAAATTGCCCCCCCCCCACCCCCGCCCCGGGAGGGTCTGTCCACAGAAGTACCTTGGTAAAAATCCTGGGACGTCCTGAACTACATCATCTTCCCCCTTTCTGGTTCCTAGAGTAGGTCCTTTGAAGGGTGGAGAGGCAGATCTCCCCAGGGTAGACAGGGTCTTACCACCTTGCTCATTCTTGGTAAGTGTCTCTTCAACCTTTGCTCCTAAAAGTGTCAAGCCATCAAATGGGGCATTAATGAAAGATTTCTTAAAGCCTTCTGCAAAGTCACAGAGTCGCATCCAGGCATGCTGACGGATGGTTATGACAGTGTCTGCTGCTCTAGCTGCACCATCAGCTGCATTTCAAAGCAGACATATGGATACACTGGACATCAACTGCATGGTAGACAACTGGGAGTCCACTGTTTTCTGGATGTCTTCTGGTACATTACCTGAGAGAGACTTTAGCAAGCTCCTTGGTCAGGTCCCTCTGAAATCATGTCATATGGGCAAGATACTTCAGTGTTCTGACAGCAAGTGTCACTGATGCATATGTCCATTTCCGAAACATGTCCAATGCTGACTCCTTGTTAAGTGGACAGGCAAGATGTACTCTTTCCTGAGAGTTCCTTTTTCATAGCTGCCACCACAACTCTGGCATCTACAGAGGGACCCTTGCACCAATGCATCCTGTTCTTTGGGGTGACCAAGATTTTATCTGGTTTCTTTGGGATCAGTTCCATTTCAAAAGGATCAGCAGGTAGTATGACCCAAGAAGTAGAACAGCCAGCTCCAAAAGCCTTAAGGAACACAGACTATTCAGGAGAGGGTGTATTGGTGAGCGCCCCCCCTCAGTTGATTCATCAATTCTGAAATGTCACCAAAGGTGAATTCTTCCAGAGGGGATTACGGGGACCCTTCACTGTCATCCAAGTTTGCCTTCTGTGACTGACCCCTGAGAGAAGTCCAAATATCTCCTCTTATGTATTTGGTTCCTAGGACCCTGTCTCATTGGGCTTCTGTAGAAGGGTCAGAATCAGACCGGGAACATGCATGGTGAGCTCCTTCCAAGGCTGAAAAGGACTGACTAACCCAGTCAGTTTGGACGAGGGGAGTCAGAGGCAGTAAACAAGGGTTGGGTCACAGTCGAGCATAAGGGAGACACCCCTTCTCTTTGCCTGTAAAGAACCCTTTCAAATGCCTCGAAAGCAGTGGCTGTAAATGGAGCTGATGAGACACTCCTGCAATGTGAGAGAGAGAGAGAGAGAGGAGGAACATCCTTTGCTCTGATCCACCACGGCTATCAAGCACCAAGGCTCCGAGGGGAAGAGACTGATCTAAAATCTTCAGAGTCGACTTGACCCCTCAATTTCTGGCACCGAGGTTTCAGCTCTAAGAATCATCCCAATCTGACAAAATCAAAGTTGACAGAGTGAGGGACATCGTCAGGAGGAGTCAAGAGGAATGTCTAATCTGAAAAAAGTGCTCCTGGGATGTTTTCCGAAGGTTGGACCAGAATCAGAGATACCAATGCAGAGGCAGCTGGACCTGTACCCAGTATGGCAGTTGAGGATGCCACTGGCAGAACTAGTTGTGCCTGTGTCTGGAAGAATCTCCACATCACATTAGTTTCAGTAAGGCTCCTTGATGAACAAAAAGACCTCAATGAAGATGCTAACAAAGGTGGCTATGAAGAACACCTTTCCTGTAAAAAAAAAAAAAAAAAAAAAAAAAAAAAAAAGAGGAATGGAGCCTATGACTCATTGGCTCCAGTGAGGAGAAGGAGATGGTAAATGGATCCAAATAGTAGTCTAATTTGAATGTCTTGGAGTTTTTGGCGCTGGTCCCAAGAATTAAGATGGATCCATGGACTGCTTTCTGTTTTTCTCTATTTTTTTTAATCAGAATCCTTTTCTTTAGCCCAGAAACTTCTCAGACATCATCTGGAGTTAAGTCCTACTCACCAAATTTAAAAATACTATATCTAGACACTACCAACTAAGGTTAAGACTGCAATAATACTTATCAGGAGATATCAGGAAAAACAATCACTAACACTGAAAATATTAACAGTATAATCTATAACAACAAGAAACTACTTTTTTGTTTCATTAAATATCTATCTATATGCATATATATATATATATGTATATATATATATATATATATATATATATATATATATATATATATATATATATATATATATATCTGTATATATATATATATATATATATATCTGTATATATATATATATATATATATATATATATCTGTATATATATATATATATATCTGTATATATATATATATATATATCTGTATATATATATATATATATATATATCTGTATATATATATATATATATATATATATATCTGTATATATATATATATATATATATATATATCTGTATATATATATATATATATATATATATATATATATATATATATATATGTATATGTATATATGTATATGTGTATATACATATATATATATATATATATATGTATATACATACATATATATATATATATATATATATATATACATATATATATACATATATACATATATATATATATATATATATATATAGAGAGAGAGAGAAGGGAGGAAAGAAATATGTTAAAATAGAGATCAGAAAAAGGAGGATAACTAAGATTTAGCTTGCTTGTCAGTCCTTGTACACACATCCTTCTTGATGAGGTTGCAAACAAGATCTGAGGTGATGTGAGGGGACATGGGGAATTATAGAAAGGGGAGGAGACAGAGCCCACAGCTTCTAAAAGGTACTGAGGTTGGATCTGAATGGCTCAGAAGCATTAAACGTTGAATCAGATGAAAACAGACAATATCAGATCTCAAAGCACATTGCTGCCTTTAAACAGATGTATGGCAAAGAAAAATGCACATCACACTGAACAACAACAAAGCTGCACTTCCATCAAGAGGTTGTAATTATCATCGTATTCCAAAGAATAGTTTGCAGTAGAAAACACATATCCATTTGCGTATTTTAATAATAGTAGCAAAATGAACAAATGTCACCTTAATAGTATTACTCAATTGTGTAATTTCTAGTGTATCTGAATGCAAACACAAAGGAAACAAACTGTGTTATTCCAGTTTCGAGTTAACTTACTCTACCATTAACATTTGTCTTCTCAAAAAAATGAGTGACACTAAATAATATACTTTGTTTACCTTGTAGGATTTTTTCCTATGTCCTTTTTCATGCTGTGCTTACCAACCATCAAGTATCCCTTATCAGATGTAACTGTGTATTCCCCATCTATGGTATTCCCCAAGAAGGGAGAAAGCTGACAGAGGGAGGCCATCATACTGGATGCTTCAGCTCTGGTTTATGTCCTTTCTTATACCAACTTAATCCCCCTCCCCTGGGCAGGAAGAAGATGGGTAACCCATGTCACTGTGGGGGTCACAATGTCCTCTTCAATGTGCATCACTCTTAGGACTGTGAGGCCTTGGAGAAAGCATATGACCATGTATGCCAGAACATCTTCTGGGAAGTGTGGTTGCATGCTCCCATGCACTTGCAATGGGAGCTACAGCTGAAAAAGCTTTGTGGTTGAATGCCCACTCTCAGGGCTGCCTTTTGCAGTGCTGCCCCTCTTTCAAGTGGCTGTGGAAATGGATGCCCCCAGACAGCCCCCGTCCCACCCGGGATGGGTATACCCATCCTCTTCTGAGAGCTCCGCCAAGGACCTGAACCATTAACTGATCTATTATTATTAGCCACAACTCAGGGCTTTACTCTTCCACACTACCAGAATTTATCTTGGCAGTCTTAACATGCATGGTGTTTCCTCAGATTTTATTCTGGTAATTTTTGAGTTTTTAGTTACAGATGTCTTAAGAAGTTGCACAGGTAAAGTCTCACTAAACCAGGAGGATCTGTGAGGATCTTAAGAAATCTAGCCTTACATACCCATAGCATGTTGGATATGTTATAAGTATATATTGGGGCATCTACGTGTTTCCCCAATCCATGAAGGACAGAAGTGCTAAACCAGGGATGAATTTGTGGTTATCAAGCCATTTGTCCAATTTAGGTTTGACTAGAGTAACAGAAGTACTTTGCTTCATGTGGAGTGGAAGACAATCTTATATAAGTGATATTCTCTGTGGTACATACCCATCATTCCAACATGTCCTATTTATTTTGCAAAAGAGTTTGAGATCCCTAGAGCGGGTGTATATGATACCATAGGACTTGTGAATGCATAAGTCTGACAGAAAAGGGTCTTTTGAAGCTCAATATGCAAGACACAGGTTGTCTCAGAGGAGCCTGTAAGATATGGAGAAGAGGGACAAGGCTTTGATATAGTCTACATAGTTTTTATGATTTAAGTCCTTCCTTCATTTTCTTGGGGAGAAAGTACTGTCATTGTTCAAGTTGAGCTAAGTATTTGGACAGGTACATATCAAAGGGGGCATTGTATTCAATGATGAACCTAGTAAGTGCCAAATGATCACATCCCTGGGCCTAGATGCCATAACCTTACTAATATGCAGTAGTGGATACATCATCAAAGGGCAGTTCTCTGTTGACATACTTTCCAAGTTCTCTAACTATGGGATTAATTATATGGGATGTGCTGTCAATGTGGCAGTTACAAGGAGAGTCATGCTTGCCAAAGGATGCAATCATACACTTCTTGGTATTTAGTTTTAGTCCATGGTTTTGACATCAGCTATTTGTTTGGGATAGACCCTCTTGGAGGATCTTAGGGTCCTGCAAAGTTTGTGATGGCACCAAGTTTGCAGATGTTTGCAAACCTGGTGAGCCACAAACCTTTATTAGCAGTGATCTCTGAGAAGTAAATGTCAAAGAGGAGTGGAATGAGGACTGAACCCTGGGGTATACCACCAGCGGCAGGTCATTTGGAGGGAGAAGAGCCACCCACCCTAAACTCCTGGGTTATATTTGTAAGCCAATTTCCTATCCAATGATTTACACAGTGACTGACATTTAGCTAAGAGAGTATATCTGCAATACTAGAGATTGTGGGATGGTGTCAAGTGCCTTTGTGAGGTCTAGATATGCTTTTCTGTACTGTTTTACCCTCATCTGTTGTTTCAATTTCTTTTATAAGTCAATCAGGTTAAGTAGGTAGGACCTGCCTTTGATGAATTTGAAATGGGTTGGATCTAGAGTCTGTAGGTTATCCTTACTCTATTAATTCCTCAATGATCCTTTTCACAGCCTTACAGAGGAGACTGGTCAACCTTATGGGTCTATACTTACCAGGTCTATTGAAGCCCCACCTTTGTGCAAGGGGATAACTGTTGCTGTCTTCCATTCAATTGGCACAAAGCCTGTTTTGAGGCGAATATTGAAGAGCTTCTGTTTCAGACTGACTAAAAGGCAGCTTGATGTGTTATCCAGTCCCAGAGACGTGGTGTTCCTGGCCTTAGTACCTTGAGTACATGTTCTTGGGAGACTGTCTGGGGTGTAGGTGTAGGTATGTGATCTGAGAATAATGGAGGGGAGATGGGGCGAAGTTTGGCTATGCCCTCTGGATCAGAGTGTGTGATACCCCTTACTAGATTTACACAGTGATGTCCATCATTTCTGAGATTTTTAACATAATTTAAGAAGGCTTTGTGGTTATGCTTTTGCCTGGGTAGCTTTGGTTGACTTTATCAGGGTGCAGAGTTCTTTTATTTAGTTTAGCCATCTTGAGAGTTAGATTTATTTTTACATGCAATTACTATTTTATTTTATTACAGAGCCTGTTCATATTTGAGTTCCATCACAGGACTTTATTTTTAAATTTGGTGTTGTATTTATTTCTGCGGGAAACAGATGTGCCTATGCAGCAATTTACATTTGCAAAACATATGGCAGTGATGGACTCCGCATAAAGAGTGAGGTCATCAAGATAGAAGGGACTTGCAAATTTGGCTGGGTCATCACTCAGTTTCAGTAGATTCACCTTAATATAATCTCTGAATTCCAAAGTATTAGGGGATACATCAGACGAGTCTTATGGTGAATGTGTTTGACTTGTGGTCTCATTTGACCAGGGAGGAAGCTACAATTTGTGGGTGCAAAGCTGTTCTATACT
Source organism: Protopterus annectens (assembly GCF_019279795.1). Classification (NCBI taxonomy): domain Eukaryota; kingdom Metazoa; phylum Chordata; order Ceratodontiformes; family Protopteridae; genus Protopterus; species Protopterus annectens. The sequence goes on from NC_056741.1 coordinate 1,335,686,023, forward strand.
GCTAAGGACCATGTCCAGCATTTTATTGCCCTGGTTGGGGTGCGGACTGAATGGTCTAGGAAGTCAGTAATGATGAAGTCCAGAAATCTCTGGGCATACATGCTGGAGGATGTACACGCTTCCCAGTTCATGCAGGGGTAACTGAAGTCTCCTTGGAAAATGGAGGCTGGCTTAATATGCATGGACTTCATAATAGTTAGGCTGTATAAGCAGAGGAGGACGGATACAGCGTCCTGAAATTAATTATTATATTAAGTTGGATGTAGAGGAGCTCCAGGTCATTATTTTGTCTAATAAGTCTGGAGTTGAAGTGCTTTTTAAGAATATGGAAACACCACTGCCTTATCTAATGGGGGTGAGCCTAAACATGTGACAGGCAATGAAACCCTACACTGATAGGGTCCCTTCAATGGTCTTGAACCAGGTCTCTGTGAGGATTCATACAGTGATATTTTCTAGGGTGACCTGTACTTGTAGGGAATGGAAACTTTTGTTAAGACTCCTAGTATTGATCAGCAATACCTTAATGTTGTATAGATTCTGTTTAATTTTGTTGGAAGCATTAGACCAACACTGCCTAAAAAAAGGCACTATGTGGGTAGGACAAGGATTTAGCTACTATATGAAAGCCTTGGTAGGACAGGTGCAGGCCATACTTGGCAAAGCAGCTGGGACTCTATCATTTCCTTCCAGGCTAATATATATTGTGTTCCCTTTGAATAAAACTAAGCCAGCTGTTGAAATCAATAATCTATTGTCCATATAGGATTAAGGAGCTGTTAGTGAGCGGTTTCCTGTGGTCCAATGGTGCCAGGTTTGATTCCCTCAGCCTCCACTGCCTAACTGTCAGACTCTGAGCATGTCACTTAACCAGGCATCACTCCCAGGCCGAGTCTGAAAAAAGCACATGGAGACATGGAGATCAGTGCTCTACCCCAAAAAACGAATACAAATAATAAAATAAAAATAAGTGAAGTGGTATCATTCTTGGTGATGACAGAATGTTGCTAAAGGATAGGTTCATACTATCCTCGGAAACGTATTCCTAGAGCTACATCACATATCTCTTCATATAGTCCAGGAAGGTACATTTCAAGTCATTTACACCCATGTGTTATGACTGTGTCATATCTACTTGTGATACAAGGAGATGAGTGGTTGCGTGATGTGGCGAATCCTAGCAACAGTGTGTGACCTTCTCTTTGTACAGCCAGGTGATTTGGACATGTCACTACAGAGTCACCTATGACCAATGACTGTATCATCATTTGGTTTATGAGCATTTGAACCAAGTGCGACAAATCTACCTTTTATGGTGGGTGTTGTCTGTGATGTATATTTGTGAGGCTGCTGAGAACTTGTTTCTTAGGTTATCTTTAGGAGGACTTTGTGATTTAGGTAGGTCCACTTTTAAGAATCTCAGCATATGTAGGTCTCTCTCTAGTCTCAGCTGTGTGTGCCTCATTTAGTGCTGGGCTATACGGTATTGATAACCAGTTTATTTGTTGCGGCTTTGTGACAGACCTTTACCTCCAGCAACAATGCATAACTACATCTCTCAGAGACTGTGTCTACTAGTTTAAATTGCAGGTGATTGTCGGTAAAAATGAGGCAATTGCTACATCGTCTCAGGATGCCCATTTCAACTAAGTTGGCTACATAAACTGTTAGAAAGTGTAAATCCATCACTCCAGGTTCCTATTAATGTGGGCTGAAGGGGGCATTCTGCCTATGAGTTTGGAGTCGATTTATGGAGATGCTACTTGTTCAAAACACACAATCTAAACCCACTCATAAAGAGCAACAGACAATCTATTGTGAACGAGAGCCACTTTGCAAAACTACTGAATATTTAAAGTACAGTGCAAACTGGGGGAGCAGGTTGTCAAGAGAAATGTTTGGGTATCTTAACTGTCAACTCTCTCGATTCAGTGCCACACTCCTTGCCTTCTTCAACAATCATGCCTGAATGTCACAAATCTTCTTTCACACAATCCATCCAACCTCCTTGCTGGACGTTCTCGCTTCTTCTTACCTTCTTCCTGTCTGTCCCAAATCTTCCTCACCAGATTGTTTTCTGCATGTGTCCAAACCACACTAATCTGTATTCTTTGATCTTTTCTGCAACTGCAGCTACTTTGGTTTCTGCTCTTATGTCCTCATTTCTTCATCTGCACCACAGGGTGCATCCTACCACCCCCTTCTCAGGCACTTCATTTCCATCACCTCTAGCTTCTTCAACTGTTCTGCCTTTACTATACAGTAGTACTGATCTCACCACTGTCTTGTATACCTTACTTTTCAGCTTCTTTGGCATTCTTCTGTAATAGACTACACCGACACTCTATGCCAGTTGGCTGCAGCCCCACTGATTCTAGCTTTGACCTCTTCATTCAGACTTCCCTTTTCCTCAACCACCCCTCCCAGATACCTGAAACTGTTTACCTATTCCACTACCTTCCCTTCTATCTCTATTCTCAGCTTCTTTTGATTTCCCCAGTTTGCTGCCATTACCACCGTCTTATCTGTGCTTAGTTTCATCCTATGTGCCTTCAGTTTTGCATTCCATTCTCATATCCTGTGCTGGAGTTCTAACTCAAGAGAAATGAATATGTCTAAAGGCCTGCATCTACACAGTGCAGTTGGTTGTGCTGCTGCTCAATGGGCAGCGTTGCACTAAATCTCTCTATTCATAACACGGAAAAATAAGCAACAAAAAGATTAAGAGAGCACACCAAGCAATAGCAAAGCACTTGAATTAAGCCTCTGTAGCAAGTATGCCCACAACGAGCCTGACTCAAAAAACAAGCCACACTGGTGGAATCACAACACTGATAGGTTGTGTAGCAGGAGGGGGGAAATAATGGCAATGATTAGGTGTAGCACCCAGCAGAATAGAAGCACTGTAAAACTAAACAAACAACTCAGAGGACAAATAAAGTCTACCAAAGCTAAACTTGAGGTAAATTTGACCACACAAGCCATTGACAACCAGAAGGTATTCTTTAGCTATGTCTGCAACCTCAAAGGCAATACACAATTGTATGCACAGCTCATTGTTAATGGAGTCACTTATACTGAGCAAGAGGGGTCTGAATGCAAAGATAAGTTAGCAAGCAAAGGAGAGTGGTATTGCTGGAACTAAATTCATCCTCAAGTCTTGGTGAGTACCTTCACAATGTGGACTGTTTTACACAAAATCTCACCAAGATGACACTGCTATATAGATTGCATTTTATATTGCATATATTATTTACAGAAGTAGGTTAAAAAAAAAAAAAGATAGCTGGGCACACGAGACCCAGGATAAAAATATGCCCAATCCTGGTAGGCTCACTGGTGCCAGGACTTGAAAAAAATGACAGTGTAGAATCCTCAAGACACGGAAACATTCCTACAATGGCGATAGTCCTGGCCCAGGGGGAGGATGACCCCGCTGTTGTAGAAGGAAGTGGCAGTCCACAAAAACTGATTGGCCAAAAAAGAGCCATAAAAGATGACAGAATGGACAATTGAGGATGAGAAAGAAATTATGTATTGTTACTATTATGCAAGAAGCCCAGAATTTGCAGACAGAAGATATACAAAAATATTGAGAGAGAAATTAGAGGAAAGAAAAATACTTCCACAAGAAAAACTGTCAGGAGCTTCAAATAAAAATTTGCCTTCATTAATACACTATAGACCAAGAAACCTTGGGCTGTTTGGGAGAAGAAGCTACTGAGGAAGTGCGAAAATATAAAGAACAAAATCTATAGACTTTTGAAAGGTATAAAAATGAAATGTGGGCATGGGAAACTAAGAGAGATCTGACATGCCCCAATATTTATACAAAGGAGAATGCTAAATTAATCAACATAAAAAGGCAGCCCCAAAGATATTTGAAGAGAGATACAGGCAAAGGCATCCAGATACAGAAACATTTACAATACAAAAAAATAAGATCACAAAGAGATCGTAGAACAGATGATTAGTAAAGAAGGGGTTAAAAAATAGAGGATGAAGTTATGGAATACTTTTGAAGTGAAGGATTTAGTGTAGAAAGTTTAACACAGGTTACATCACAGCATGATGAAACAAGTCACCAAAGTAAGGAGGAACAGGAGACATCTGAAGAAGAAATATGGACATGTGAAAGAAAGAGAGATTTAATATGGTGCAATATTTATGCAAAGGAGACAGCAAAACTAATCAATACAAAAGTAGCAGCACCAAAGATATTTGAAGAGAAATACAGGCAAAGGCATCTGGACATGGAAAAGTTTACTCTACAAAAATTAAGAAAACAAAGAGGAAAAGTAGAAAAGAGGATTAGTGATGAACAAATTAAAGAAATAGAAACTGAGGTTATGGATTACCTGCGAAGGATTTAGTGTAGAAAATCTAACTCAGAAAACATCACAGCAGGATAGAGCGATGGCTCTCCAAATTAAGGAGAAACCAATGGAGCAGGAAACATCTGATCAATTGCCATATTAAGATACTTTGGAGCCTTTCACAGGAAACCAGTACAAACGTTCAGTTGAAGTTGCACAGCAAGGGAAGGAACAGGAAACTGTGGCAACTCTGATGCAGGCAATGTTGTGGAGTGATAGGTCAGTGAAGTCCCACATGAAAGAGCAATGGATGACACAGGATGAAATTAAAAGAATGTGGAATGGAAGATGCTCGAGAACTTTCTATAGAATGACTGCAGGAAATGGAGGAACAAGAATGTGTCCTCAGTTTAGAAGAAAATGATCTAAGAGAAGAGTTGCTTGATTTAACAGAACTAAACATATTAAGATCAATGAAAGAAATAGACTACAGAAAGTCAATAAAACCCAGAAAGGTAGAAGTTTGATAAAACAAATGAACACAGTAATTAGGACTGTCCATAGTGATTCATGTGATACATAATCATGGTAATAGAAGAAAGTCATATGGAACAAAGGATCATTTGCTGTTAAATAAAAATGGGAAGAATCTAAGTATGGCATGGATAGACTACAAAAAAGTATTTCACTGTGTTCCACATTCATGGATAAAGGAGTGCTTAAAAATGTACAAAATACACTCTACACTGATCAATTACATTACAGCGACCAAGAAAGAGTGGCAAACCACTATGCAGTTAAGTCATGATAAAGGGCAATTTTTTTTTCCAATTTCATTTTTATTTATTATTTTGTTTTATATAAAATACAAACATAGATATAAATTACATAATAAAGAGATCGGGTGATAAACATCATGACTAAAGTAACTACAAATTAAAAATCACAATAACTATCTACAATAACAGTAACTTGTTAATAACCTTAGTTCTCCAATCTTCTTACATGTACTGTTATAAAATGAGACAGAATTTCTGAGCAAGAAAAAGAGAAGCAGTTAATTGTAGGACTGAGTGGAGGGGGGAACTATATACCAGTAAATATGTACGAGTAATTAAAACGAAGAGTGCAGCCACTGCAGACGAACTCCAACATCAAATACAAGGCAATCCAATAAAATAAATGAAGTGGAGAAACATGGCAAAAGTAAAAAAAATGTTTAATTATAAAGGTTAGCGCCTTCATATCAGACAAGATGCTTCCGCAAGCCATAAAAGTTGAATTACGTCACTTCCTTATGCGTATATATATATATATATATATATATATATATATATATATATAAAACAATTGGTTTTGGTCTTTTCTGCTGTTCTGTAGTTATTTGTTTTATATTAGATCAGTTTAGGTGTGAAAACTAGCTAAAGTCTTCGTAAAGTTAGGTTTATAAGTGGACAGAGTTTTAATTATTTTGACAGAATGGAATCAAGTAAGTTGCTCCAATACATTTCGAAGTATGCTCTTTTCGCATTATTTTTCATTACTAGTTTATGTGAAGATATGTATTTTATAGACATAGCTGTAAAATTTTCCCAGGAAATTGTTTTATTAAGCCAGTTTTTAGCTATGAAATATCTGATTAAAGCACATAATGTTATTAAAACATATTTGCATAGCCCTGAGAGAGATTTAGGGGTTATGTGAAGAATTGCAGTTCTTCATGAGCAGGTGATCTTTCCAAGTTTTATACTGAGAGAGCACCAAAGCTTATATACTGTCTTACAACTCTAGAAAATGTGGAGTATATTGGCATTAGAAACTGGGCAAAAAGGGCAGGTATGAGATTTCTTGCATTCAAATTGATTTAGAACAGCGGGAGTATGGCAAGAGTCATTATTTATCATGATTTGGGTATTTATTAAGTTCTTAAATGGGGTTAGTTTTAAAGTGTTCTGTACTGCATCATATTTTTGATCTTGTGAGATATTTTTGTCAGTCTCCATCCAGTATTTGGACTAGAGGATCGAAAATTGATATTTGATTTGTGTTATTAGTTTACAGACTTGAGAGATCATTTAGATTTTATAAGATAAGTTGTTTATGATTACTTGGGTTGTTTTTATCTCTTGTTTGCCAATATTTGTGTTCGTGAATTTCATTTTTATTAGTGATTTAAGTTAAGTATAGGGTCACTCTTTCGTGTTGTGCCTAAGTTTTTCCGTAGTTGGTCCATGCTAAAATTACCCATATGAAATAATTGCCATATTGTAATATTTTTAATTTGTAGTGCATTGCTGAGGTGAACCATTTTATTGTTCATTTTCAGGTTGGGGTTCAGATGTATGGGTTTGTAGGAGTTCAAGTGTTTTTCAAGGTGTAAAGATATAATTAAATTATGAAAGGAAGTAATTTTATGTTTAATCAAAGGGTGTAATTTGGATATGAAGCTGTTAGGGTGTAAATAAGGTATAGTTTTGGGATTTTTGTTAATAGAGCTTATAAGCTTAAACCAAATTTTAACCCAGATGGGGGTCCATGATTGGCAGGCAGTGTCATAATTAAAAAATTTAATAAGTTGACTGGCATTTATGATAGATTGATGCAGTTTAAAGTCTGAGAGTCCCAGCCTTCCTTTATCTTTTGGATGTATTAGTTTTTCATACCTTATTCTAGTTGTTTTTGGGAACCATATGAATTTTGACAGGGCTGCTTCTGTTTTTTGAAAGAAACTTTTCAGAAATTTAAATTAATGGAATTCAGATGGAAGAGAATTCTGGGCAAAATGTTCATCTTAATAATTGCTTTAGATAATAGATTATATATATTATTATTATTTAGATTTATATTCTTCCATCTATCAATGCCTGACTTAATTTGTTCTCGTGATTTTTGAAGGTTTGCTTTCTGTAATTCCTCGTGGGTATGGGCAAAGTTTATACCCAAATATTTTAGGTTGTAAGTAAATGAAAAATTTGGGAAAGTACAACTCTTTATGGTTACATGTGTTAATGGGGAAGATGAAAGATTTTGAGGTATTAATTTGGTAGTTGGTTAGACTTGAGAAATAATAGAGTGCGTTTAAGATTTTATGTAGGTCTGTATTAGGTAGCTCGAAATAGATAATTAGGTCATCTGCAAAACTGTGTATTTTAGTTCAATGTTGTTTATTCTGGGAATATGGTGGCATGTTTTCTGGGTAATGAGAAGTAAGAGAGGTTCTAGGTAGAGACTGAACAGGTATGGAGAGAGAGGACATCCTTGTCTGGTTCAGTTTATTTTAATAGGTTGTGATATAGTTTTGTTGATGAACAGCATTTTGGAAGCTCTTTGATGTAATATTTTGATAATGTTAATAAAAGATTTTGGGATGTTAAAATATGGCATTGTTCAAAATAAGTTGTTCAGGTCAACATTATCAAAGGCTTTGCTGACATCTACACTTAAGGCCTATCTAGGATGTTTCACTAATAAAATTATTGATATATCAAAGGTAAGGGTGTTGTCACATACCTGTCTTTGTTGCATAAATCCTAGTTATTCTGGGGATATTATGGTGGAGATCACTTTTTTTCAACCGACTGGCTAAAATAGAAGTTAGTATTTTGATGTCTATGTTGATGAGGGCTATGGGTCTATAGTTAAGTGGATTAGTTTTATCGGATTGAGGTTTTCGTATTAGAATTGTTTTGGAATAATTTAAGTACAAGTCTGTGAAACCATGCAGTATAATATAGTTGTATATTTTGAGTACAATTTTAGATGATTGTGAATTGAATTCCTGGTAAAACTCAGCAGTAAAGCCATCTGGACCCGGTGCTTTGTTGCTTTTTATTTATTTATTGCTAGTTTAATTTTGTCTGCACTGAGGGGATTGGCTAAGAAGTTGTTTTGTTCATCAGTTAGGTGGGGGAATTTGAGGTCATTTAGGAATTTGCCATATAATTCTGGTTGAACTTGTTTATGAGAGTTATAGATAGTGTATATTTATATTTCAACAAAATAATAATATAAACGTTTTTATAGTGTTACCTTTATAATGTAATTCTGAAATAGTAGGAGGTCCGTTTTTAATATTAATTATTCTTGCCAATGTTCTGGATGGAGTTTGAGCCCATTCAGAGTATTTGTATAAAAGTTTTAGTTCAGAAAAAGATTGTTTTTGCAGATACAGAGTATAAATTTCTTTCTGGATTGTTCTAATTTTTTCTGCTAGATCAAGGTAGTAGTTATTTTATAGTTTTAACTCAATCTCATTCAGTTTATTTTCCAATAACTGTTTTTCTTTTAATTCTTGTTTTTTATAAATGGAGGCTTTTTGAATGAGAAAACCTCTAATCTATAGCTTTGGTAGCTGCCCACTGGATGTCAAGTGGGATGCTGTTTGTAGATCAGTCTTGTTCCAGTTGGGCTAAGATCATACTGATTTCTTCTATCACATCATCCTTCCTTAGTAGACTCGGATTCAACCATTTAACAGTGCCCACTCTTGTTTGTTCTTGCATATGAGGGATTAATGATAATTGAATTTTTTGAGTGGTCTGAAACTGATTTTGCATCTTTTACATAACTGAGGATTTGGTTGGAGAAGGATTCTGAAATCAGAAATAAATCAATTCTAGACCATGTCCTATGTGAGGCTGAGAAATGTGTGTATAAATTAGATGGATTCTGTTGTTCCTGAATTTTGTATGGGTCTATTAGGTTGAAGTTATTTATTAATTCTTCTAGGGCTATGGTTATTTGTGGTGATTTGATGGCTTTATTTGAGCAATAAAATAAGTAACAAAGGGCCACAGCTCCAAAGGCAAACCAAAACTTTAATCTGAGAGCGCTTTTGTTCACTCAAATCAAATGAACTTCAGACAAATTCAAACAGTAAAACCTCTCCTTATAGAACCAAGAAATCACATGACCAATAAAATGCATTACATCACAAGTTTAGAACTGATTGTTAAAAGGCATATATATATTTATAAAAATATTTACATATAGAATTTTTAAGCACAAAGTGGAGAATTATTAATATATAAAAAAAAAAAACAATCAAAAGGTGCATCCATACAAACCTATAAGTACATAAAATATCTTATAAGAATATTCTATACTGAATTTCATAAATTCATTCAGTGTAATAATATTTTTAAGCTTGAGTAAACACATAACAGAAGACTGCTCATTAAGGCCTGGGTAACTATGCTCATTTAAGGTAAGTTGTCACCATAACTCTTGTCTTTCGAGTAAAAGGGATGTATGCCCACCTTTAGGGCCCTCCATCACCTGGTCGATCACCTTAAATTTAAAGTGGTGTCCAGGGTTGTCCCTAATGTAGTTGGCCAAAGCATTATTTTCTCTGTTTCTATTTATACTATAAATGTGTTCATAGAGTCTTTCTTTGAACCTACAATCGTTTTTTCCGATATAAAATGCCAGACAGAGTTGACATCTTACCAAATATACCACACTTTGAGTTACAGTCATATCTAGCAGTGAGTGAAAAATGCCTGTTAGCAGTTGTATAGTCCCTACCTATGTCTATCTACTTGCAATAGGCACAAGCTTCACATTTAACCATTCCTGGGTTCCTGTTGTACAATTTATGCTCTTTCTCTAATATGATTTTTAAGTTAGCTCCTTTTCTATACACAACTCTCTGTAGGGCGCCTAATTTAGATCTAAGATCTTGGGCACCCTACCAAAAGTTGTGTATAGAAAAGGAGCTAACTTAAAAAATATATTAGAGAAAGAGCATAAATTGTACAACAGGAACCCAGGAATGGTTAAATGTGAAGCTTGTGCCTATTGCAGGTAGACAGACATAGGTAGGGACTAAACAACTGCTAACAGACATTTTCACTCACTGCTAGATATGACTTAACTCAAAGTGTGGTATATTTGGCAAGATGTCAAATCTGTCTGGCATTTTATATCGGATAAACCGATCGTAGGTTCAAAGAAAGACTCTATGAATACATTTATAGTACAAATAGAGAAAATAATGTTTTGGCCAACCACATTAGGGACAACCCTGGACACCACTTTAACTAATGAAATTCAGTATAGAATGCTCTTATAAGATAATATAATATTTTATGTACTTATAGGTTTGTATGGATGCACCTTTTTGTTTTTTTTATATATTAATAATTCTCCACTTCGTGCTTAAAAATTCTTTTAAAGTATATGTAAATATTTTTATAAATATGTATATGCCTTTTAACAATCAGTTTTAAACTTGTGATGTAATGCATTTTATTGGTCATGTGATTTCTTGGTTTTATAAGGAGGGATTTTACTGTTTGAATTTGTCTGAAGAAGTTCATTTGATTTGAGTGAACGAAAGCGCTCACAGATTAAAGTTTTGGTTTGCCTTTGGAGCGGTGGTCCTATGTTATTTTATTAGTGCTTTATTTGTTGTTTTTTCGCTGTTTAGTTGAGCAATCTTTGGCTGGGTTTATGAGAGTGTTCCAATCACCGCCTATGATGAAATGATGATTTGAGAATGTAAGTAGTATATTATAAATGTCATAAATGATCCCCACCATATAGAAAATATCGCATATAATTCCTCTACATAAAGGGGGCTCTTCTACTGAGCTCTCCAACTTTCGCCCTATTGCTTTACTCTCCCCATTAGCTAAAATTATGGAAAGATGTATACACAAACAATTTCTCAACTACCTTCTTCAAAACAAACTTCTAGCTGACTGTCAACATGGTTTCAGGCCTTTCCATAGTACTACAACTGCCCTCCTTTCCTTCTCTGACTCCATAAATAATAATCGAAACAATAATCATTTCTCCACCGCTCTATTCATAGACCTATCAAAAGCCTTTGACATGGTTAACCATAATATACTTCTTCACAAACTCAATCTCTTTTCTCTTAGCTCACACTCTCTACAGTGGTTTAGGAGCTATCTCAATAACAGGCAACAAGCAGTGCTTTGGGATAACAACCTATCATCCTTAACCCCAGTAAATATTGGTGTTCCACAAGGATCAATCTTAGGTCCCCTTCTTTTCTCATTATTTATTAATGACCTACACTTTAATGTGCCACAAGCTACTTGTATTCAATATGCTGAAGACTCTACTTTGATCTGCACTGCTAAAAATGTTTCCTCCCTTCAGTCCATCACCCAAACAGTTTTCCAAAACGTTGAAAAATGGTTTATGCAACACTGCCTCCTCCTTAACCCCAAAAAAACTAAGCTTCTTCTCTTTACTCCTACCAATAAATCTCCCACACCATTTTTCACTATCTCCTCAAATAATTCTACCTGTATTAACCCTGATATGACCACTCGACTGTTAGGTGTAACCATTGACAACCGTCTTAACTTTGATGACCATATTAACTCTACTATTAAAGCTGTAAATAAAAAAGTTGGGCTGCTCTACAGAATTAAACCCTTCCTTTCTCCAGTAGTGAGAAAAACCATTGCTCAAACTCACCTGATCTCCACCCTCTTTTATGCCTCAGCTTTATACACTAACTTATCTAAAAACAACATTTCCAAACTCTCTACCTGCTATCACAGTATAGCAAGATTCATTACTTCTACTCCCCTCAGAACTCACCACTGTCTCAACCTCAAACAACTAAATTGGCTAGAGCTAAATAACCACTTACTCTACCAACAATTACTCATCATTCATAACACACTTTACTACCCTGATGATACTCCTAGCCTGACAAAACTAATTTCACCTTATAAAAACCTAGCCACACTTCCCTCTGCCAATAAACTACTAGTATCTGTTACTAAATCGCACAATAAAGCTGGTGATGCATTATTTTCAAATTCCATAGGTAAAAACTGGAATCAACTCCCTCAAGAATTAACTAATCAAGACTCTATTACTCTTTTCAAAAAACATATCAAAGAACATCTTAAAACTCAATGGTTATGTCCTTGTACTAACCCCGACTGAAAACATGTCTCCATACACCTAATCTTCCTCTTCCTCCCTTACTGAGATCCTAACCTACACTTTCAATTGCTGAGAGTCACTTCTTAGAACTATGCCTTACTAATAATCTTTTTGTAACGTATTCTGACATTGTTTCCTTCTGTTTTATTAGTCTAACTATAGTACCATGCCTTTAACTTTTTTTCTTATTTTATTTCTACTTTTAATGTATTTTTAGATTCTTTTTGCAATTTTCTCTTTTTTCAACTTGTATATTTTTGTGCATATTAATTTTTTTGTGATATATAATTGTTGCTTGCCTGTTCTGGAGCTTTTCTCCCCGGGCCTCGACTGTAAACGGATATATGTCCAGCTTGACTAGCCCGGTCAACAAATGTAAAATAAAAAAAAATAAAATAAATAAATAAATAAATAAATACATTTTTGTGGATTAGAACAAGGGCTGTATACATTAAGAAATAATACAGGTTGATTTATTCGGGGATGGAGGCAAGAGCAGAGACACCAGTGACTATGTCGGTTTTAAAATTAATGATTTCTCCTGGGAAGGATTTTTTTAATTAAGATAGGTGTACCTTTGGAACTGGTATGTTTACCAGCTGAAATAATCTGCTTGATCCATTTTCTCTTTGTCTCATTGGTTATTGGTCAAATGAGTTTCATGGAAAAAGATGATGTTGAATCTAGATTGGTATATTACATGGGGTCTATATTATACTACCGAAAATCCTTTTAAGCGAACGCGAAAACACCGACACATATTCCATGAAACGCGATTATGCCGAACGTACTAAACCGCGAAAACCAAAAAGTCTAAGTGCCATGGTTGGTCCATCTGCGGTACAGCTCCATAAGGTAAGTGTGCAATAGCTATGGACCTTAGGGTTAGGCTGCGGGTTAAGGTAAGTGCATAGATAGGTAGTGTATGTAAGGTTTAGTGTAGGGTTAGAATTAGGGTTTTGTTAAATGTACGTGTATGGATTGTTTTGGTATATCACTGTAGGGTAAGTGTGCGATAGTTACGGACCTTAGCGTTAGGGTGCGGGTTAAGGTACGTGCATAGATAGTAATGCATGTAAGGTTTAGTGTAGGGTTAGATGTAGGGTTTTGGTGCTTAACTTTAGGGTTAGAAGTAGGGTTTTGGTTAGTGTATGTACGTGGTTTATTTTGTTTAGGTAGGCAGTATGTAGTGGGAGGTGGAGTTGGTCGACTATGGGGATTCGACTTTTTGTATTTCATGGTTTAGTACGTTCGGCATATTCGCGTTTCGCACAATACGTGTCGGTGTTTTCGTGTTCGGTTAAAGGGAGTTTCGCTATTATAATACAGACCCTATTAAATGCATTACTAGTTTTTTTTCTTCTTATCCTGAAGATCGTTAATGTTCCAGGAATCAATTACAATCATTTATGGGGTAAGAGTGGAGTTGGTTTGATTTGATATGAATTAATAGTTTGATGAGAGATGGATTGATTATTAATGTGTGTAACCCTATGTTTTGTGTGGCATCCATTTCCACCAAAGCTACCTCAGTGTCTAACCGCCTATCTCCCTGTAATGTAGCAGAGAAGTTTGAGTATGTAAAAGATTTGTCCACAATTGTTATATATTTAAGGCTTCTGGACAGTTGCAGGGAGATGCAAAATAACTGTACTAGAAAGTTCCAAGTGCTGTCAATCATTACGCAACTCATACTGCTGGTTACTCCTTTAGTATGAGAATCTATAGGAAACAGGAAAACACTTCTGCTGAGTTAAATAATGTTGTCTTGTCATCCACACGTAGGTTACTATAATATGGAAAGAGAATTACTGATTAGATCAAATAAGACTTAGTTTTATAGTCTTAAACTATAGGACATTTTGTGATCGGTTTCATAGAACTCCCTATTTTTTTTTTGAATATCTCCTTTACTGCAACCTTGTTTGATTAGTAGAATACACCCTGGACCTATTGTTAACCTTAAACAGCCCATCCTTTTTTAAATATTCTCTTCACATGATCATAATGTGTTAGTAAAAAGCAGAAGGTGTACAAGTTACTATACCACATCTAAACTACCATAAAATACATACATACAAAGAAATAGTAGATTAATTTGTTTGCGTGAGAGACCGTCTTAATTCTTTGTTCTGTTTATGAGCAGTATAGGGATATTACTCCCAAAAAATTGAGAGACAGAGGTTTATACTACAGTTTTAACATCCTTAGTAGTTGCTTATTTAGATAGAGAACTTCAGGTATCTAAATCCACAATGTCTAGTAGTTGCAATTGGTTCGTGACTCGACTTCTTTATGAAACTTCAAAAGTTTGATTGTCCTATATTTACATATATGAAAGTACAATGAAATAAGTGTTTTAATCTTTTAAGACCTCTTTAGTACACTACAGTTTATGCTACATATCCTAATTCCTTGACATTTTCGTGTAAAAATCTTAAAACAGATCTGATTTCTGTTAATAAAGCAAGGTGGTTAAAGGTTATAACAAATACCTTGTATAATACTTATGAGGTCTTGTCAGCATATTTTTATTACGTTTTGCATTACTTTAGTCAATACTGGCATGTATGACTAATATCCAGTAGAAGTGATAGCTCCTGTGCACATATGTGCAGCATTTAGCTTCCTCATTCTTTTCTTCCTTTACGATCAGTCATCTTTCTTTTTTGTTAGTAAACACCACTTCCACAGTGTCAGGCTTTAGCGAGATCATTAGTGGCTTGTTACAAGGTTGTTTTAGTTATGTTAATCCATTTTGTTCTTATTTTCCTTGTATAAAGATACATCATCTTTGTTCCTTCCCAAGGATGCTTTGCGTGGCAGGGGAATTTAAACTTGAGTTCGAGAGGTCATGACTTCTAGGCGGAAGCAGAATGGGGACATCTGGAAACCCTGGAATTTTACGATGATATAAGATCAGGTAAAAAGGACATGTTTAATCAATTTTAATGGCTGCCTTTGTTTTGACTCAAATCTTGCATAATTAGATATATGTCAGTATTATAAGAAATGCATATGTGAACATTGTTTGAGGTCTACTGATTTCAGAGATCGCCTTTGCAGACAGTTCGGGACTGACGCTGATCATTTTGGAGCTTTTCTTAGTCATTTGAACTATTTATTTCTTCAAATGCCATTATGAAAACTCGCATTTTGAATTTTTGTGAGTGATTACTGTCACCTTGTATTATTTTCTTTGTACATTGTGATAGCGAAAAATAATTCCAAGGTAATGGTTGAAGTTCTGTTTAGCAGTTTTGCTAGCGTAGATTCACTTTTAGCTTTAATGTCAGTAGTGAATCATTTGGATCCTGAGTGGGCAGGGATTGATGAATAAAGTAGAGTTTTGGTTACTTGATGTTGACTGAATGGATTCAGATGACACATTTCCATGTTATTTTTAAATAAGGAGAAGATGAAGATCTTCTTTGTAACAAGCTGTGGCGTATAAATTGTTCTTATTATTTTCCTTACTTTCTTTGCATGCAGCCAGACAGTATGACTGTTCTTGTTCTTTTTTGCTTTTTCTGTCATCCAGTTATAGCTTACTTCTACTGACTTCTTTGTTGGGGAGCTCGTTGAAGGCCTGTGTGTTTTTGCTTCTTCGACAGATGCAATTTGATATGTTCTGTCTTTGTATTGAAAGCATAATGGTGCAGGATATCTCATTTGAAATCAGATTTTATCAATTAGATAGGAGCAGTATGGGGCTAAGGCTTGTCTTTGTTGTTTGATGGAGATCGGGAGATCCTGCAACAGTGAGATCTTGTGGCTTCTCCAACATAGATTTTTTTTTTGTTTGGCAGATCTTAATATTGCAGAAACATGGGAAGCATTAAGAATTTTAGCATAAATTTAGAGTGGATGAGTCCTGGGTTTTCCTGAGTGAGTGGTGGGCTCTTTCAACGACAGTTTCTTTTAAAATGGTTTTCTCATCAACCAGTCACTCAAGGATTTATATAATGCTTAGTAGATGTGTGTGGTCAAACTTCTCAGGGACTCCTCATATTATAATGTTATTTCTCAGACTTTGTGCCTCGAGTTCAATTAGTTTTTGCTGGAGCTCTTCAATAGTTTTATCAGTATTGTTGATTTTGCCTTGGAGGTTGGCTATTTTATTCTCATTTTCTAGGATTCTAGCTTCATTATGGTCCAGTCACGTGATTAAGTGATTTAGCTTGTTCCCAAATGAATTTAGTTTTTTGGAGAAATGTTGGATTTCATTCTGGACATGTTGCAGGGAAGTTTTAAGATCTTCTATACAGAATGGAGCATCATTTTTAGATCTTAAGGTCGGTTTACCGCTGACTTGTTGAAGTTTTACAGTTTTTTGCTGTTTGGCTATTGTATCTTTTTCCGGAGAGGTTACTGCAGAAAGCTTAGTTTTCACAGTTTGAGCTTCCTTTTGTTCTAGCAGGTTGGTCATCTTTAAGTTATTTCTTTTCCTGTTTTGATTGTAGGATCACCAGACTAGTAAGAGGGCCTGCACAATGCGGTTGAAGTTATCACACCCAGGCAATTTATGTAAATAGCTGAAAATGGTTACAGAAGTTGAAAAAAAAGACTGATGGACTTTTATATAATTTTTCAGGCTGTTGAAAGATTTAAGGTTAAATTCTACTGTTCGATGCAAGTTTTAGTAAACAGATGTTCTTTAGGTTATAGGAGAAGCTGCAATTGCATGCCCAATGATCGGCGACCATCTTGTAATCGATAAAGGACAAATTCAAAGTGGGATATTCTAGGGTGAGACTCCCTTTCACCGCTGCTATTTTGTCTTGCCCTTAATCTGTTATGTTGTCTACTTAACAGATTAGGTCATGGCTACAATTTGACTCGCAGAAAAGAGTAAAGACTTCTTTTCTTCTTTTTATAGATTATTTAAAACTGTACAGTTCCTCACATGAGGAACTGAAAGCACAGTTGGAAGTGGTCAAAACGTTTTCAGATGACATAAGAATGTCATTTGGTTTTAATAAATGTGCAAAAGCAACCTTTCAGGCAGGAAAGCTGCAGCAACAAGAAAACATCAGTTTGGGACAGGAATGTGATATAAAATAATTTGAGCAAGAGAGTGTATACATATTTGGAAACTGATGAAGGATCAACAATAAAATATGAACAAATGCAAATAAAACTTAGTAAGAAATATTTTAGAAGACTTAAATTAATACTGAAAATAGTGCTGACATCTAGGAACAAAGTCCACGCTATAAATCAATTTGCTCCTCCTGTTCTAACTTATAGTTTTGGAGTGATTGATTGGCCCCAAAAGGTGTTCGACAGGAAAACAGGAAGGATGCTTCATACTCATCAAATGATTTATAAAAAATCAGAGCATACCAAGATTATATATTCCCGTCTGTCCCTGCTTAGTTTAGCAGAAGCATGTCAGCATCAAGTGGAAATGGAAATCAAACCAGAAGTATTTAAAAATCAGGCAGCAAGTGAATGTGCCAAAAAAACAAAAAGAACATAAGGTGAAACAACAGATGAGAAGGAAAGAAATGTGAAAAATGCACAAATATATTTGCAAGTATAGAAAACTCTTGGAACAACCTCATGTCAATCAGGATCAAACGCAGGAATGGTTAAGGAGAAGTGAATTTAAACTGAAACATGAAAGGTTAATATTGCCAGCCCAAGGAAGTACATGTTGGTTTACAAAGTCCATTGAACATGTGGGAGAAACAACAAAAAAGCAGAAAACAAACCATAAAAATAAATAACAGACAAATGTAAGTTTTGTAAAACAGAACTGGAAACAGTTGCACATCTTGTTGCTGGTTGTGATATACTAATGGGAGAAGGACTGTATACTGAAAGGCATAATAATGTGGCAAGACTGTTGCACTGGGTATTGTCCAAACATTATAATACTGAAGTAGCTGAAAAACATTGGAAACATGAGCCGCAAAGCATCATTGAAAATGATGAAGTTTATATCACATGGGATCACTCACTACCAACAGTTCAAAAAACAGATGTGAGAAAACCAGATACAGTAGCCCATGAAAAGAAGACAAAAGTAGCATTTTTTTTAAACAAGAAACATAGTTATTAAATTATCATGTATGACATAGGTCATGTTACATTTACATAAATGAAAATAAACCACAACAACACAATCCCAGTTGCAAACATTATACATTTCAAACTGTGCCAACACAACTAAAAAAGACAAAAGTAGCATTTTTTTTAAACAAGAAACATCTTTATTAAATTATCATGTATGACATAGGTCATGTTACATTTACATAAATGAAAATAAACCACAACACAATCTCAGTTGCAAGCATTATACATTTCTAACTGTGCCAACACAACTGTAGCTGCAAACATTACAAATCATTTAACATATCCAGTCATTGTTATTCAACCACTACATAGATCATTCAAATCCAGCCTTCTTTTAAACCCTGTTCCTCCTCTGTATGTACTGATCCCATAGTTCCCATTTTCCTATATAATT
The DNA here is from genome assembly GCF_019279795.1 of Protopterus annectens. Taxonomy (NCBI): domain Eukaryota; kingdom Metazoa; phylum Chordata; order Ceratodontiformes; family Protopteridae; genus Protopterus; species Protopterus annectens. Next base: position 1,335,704,749 of record NC_056741.1, read on the forward strand.
TGCTCCTACCCTTTTCTAAAGATCCCAGTTCCAGTTGTTTTATCTCTATTACTATCTTTGCTGCTTCTAGTAAAGTTGGTTTAGACTTTGATTTCCATTTTCTAGTAATTGTCTTTCTGACAGCCATAATAGTTAGACTCAGCAAGTCCTTACTATGTCTAGGCAATTCCAATTCTGTATCATAGCTCAACAAAATAATTTCCTTAGTTACTCCAATTTGCTCACCCAGCATCTCTGACAGAGCAGTCTGCAGGGAATCTTTAAAGTCTGCCAACTCATTACACTACCAGAGAATGTTCCTGGTTACCTCTTTCTTCCCCATCACACCTCTAACATTTGCTGTCTGAGGAAAAATTCTCTGAAGTCTGCTTGGGGTATAAAAATACCTATCTAAACACTTCCAGGGAAAGATCCTGAATCTTCTAGACTTTGTTGCATATTTGGGAGACATACATATATCCCCCCTTTGTGTTTTGTGAATTGCTTATCGAACATTGCTTCCCAATCCTTCCTAACCTCCTCTGATTCTTATAGTTATCAAGAAATATTTTATATGCTCTACTAATTATTCCTTTCTTAATGGTAACTTCTGTTCTAGATTCTACAAAAAAAACTCTATCAGTGCTGGTCATTCATTTAGGACCCCCATATTTATTTCTCTTTGCCTATACTTTGATATCAATCTTTGATATGGAAAGCAATCTCTAGCCTGCAGTCCAAAGACATTCTTGGCATTTTCCTATTCTATTACCTTTCCCTCTCTAGTTATTTGCTTCAGTACCTTGGTTCCTTTGCCATTTTTCTCCAATATATTCCTGCCCCCACTTGCCTATTGTCTGTATGCCTAATTGTAGTCATCCCTACAGGCAGAATCTCCTTTCTCCATTCCCTTGTTGGCTTAGTTCTTAGAAGACCTTCTGCTACTTTATGAATATAATATTTTGTATGATTATTGTTCTCCTTAAAGATCTGCATCTAAAATCCCAGTCTCTCCCTGTTACTTGAGCTTCCCCCTGATTCCTCACCATCTCTTTCCACTTTGAGTTATAGTTTTCTGCTTGCACTATGTTTAGGAGCCTTAAATGTATTGTTCTGAAATACCCCTTCAACTTGGGTAATCCCAATCCACCCTGTTCTATTGTAAGAATAAGTTCATCTCCCTTTACTCTTGCCATCTTCCCCTCCCAGATAAAATCCTTCAGTTGTTTATTAATTGCTATCCAAAACTCTCCTCTGGTTGATAAAAAGGCCTGACCAGTGTACAATACTAAAGAAACTAAAAACATTTTAACTGCTTGTATGTTACTATCGATGTCCATAAAACAGAGCTTCCATTTTCTCTGTTTTTGTATTATCGTTTTAGTCTTTTCCCACATATCCTTAGCTGCCACACAGACCATTTTAATCCATGCTTCTAAATACTTCATTTTATCAGGTCCCCATAAATATGGATATTGCTGAACCAGTTCATACGTGGGTACATAACTTACCACTATTGCTTTTGTTTTGGCTTCATTATTTTTGTATCTCAAAAAGGTTTAAAAATGTGTCAATATGTTCCACAGCAGTTCAATGTACTTTTCTGGTTTTGTCGGGTATAAAATAATGTCATCTGCATATAGAACCAGCTTTTCTTGACTTCCATACCAATTATATCCTTGAATTTCCGAGTCCCTTATTTTCTTTTCCAATGGTTCTACATATAATGCAAACAAAGGGGAAAGAGGATACCCCTGCCTGGTTCCTCTAGTCAAGCAGAGATTATCATAGAGGACCCCAGCCACTTTAATTTTCACCTTCAATCTTTAATTTATCCTCCTAATCAACCTTGTCATTTTATCAGGGAAAGCAAATGCTTCCATTGCTCTGCTCATACAATCCAAGCTTACTCTGTCAAATGCTTTCTCTGCATCAAGACTCACCAGCAACAGTGGTATTTTCTTACATTCTACTTCCCTCTGGATCATCACTATTCTGTTTATGTTGCCAAATGTCTGCCTCCTCTTCAGAAAACCACACTGATCCATAGCTATCAATTTTGTCATCATTATTGCCATTATTTTAGCCACTATACACAAACACTTTATAATCATGACTTAGTAGCGAAATGGGCCTGTATGAAGCTGGATCTGATGGATCTTTACCCTCTTTAGGTATTACAGCTAGCACTGCTTTCTTCCAGGATGTTGATATTTCTCCTTCTCTTATAATACCATTAAACAAAACCTTCCAGATCTTTATCATTTTTTTAAACAAAATCACAAGCCACAGTTCAAGAAAAAACATTTAATCGCCCCTAGCACCTCGGCATACAGTCTTCAGGGAGTAATAAAACTTCCACAAATTAAATAATATACAAAATCTAAGAAAGTAATTATACAATTATTCAATTAAAACATGCAATTAATCAAATATTTCCAGCTGCATTCAGTATTTAACCCCCACTGTACCAAACAATTGTATTTCAATATATACATAGCCTCTTTATACAATAATTTATCCTTCAGTGTAATATTTTCCTCAAATTGTACTGTAACTTGTTCCACAATGCAACCCTGTAACAAATAAATTCCCTTGCTGGTACTCTTTAAAATGTAAAGCTACAGGACTCTCCAGATGTTCCTTCTTTATGTTCCAATGTGCTCCTGAAGTCTTAGCTTGAAAGCCCTCTTTCACACACACAAAATAAATTACCTGGACATTTCAATATATAAATTATGCCCTCAGTAGTACAAGTGTACTTATCAACTCTATCATATCTAATATTATTAGTTTTAGTAAAACAATTCACAGTAGGTTTACAAATACATTTCCCACATCAAAAAGTCCCCATTTTAAAAGAAATATCCCCAGAAATATTAGAAACGGGAAGTACAAAATTACTATGTACTACCATGTCTGCCAAACTTCGACCCCTTTTATATGGCACTGATGGAATAGAATGTAAAGATTTGGCCACATCTCGATTAATAAAAATGGGCAATAATACTTTACAAGTTCAACTATTTTTGGTACTTGCGTATTATCGCAACGAGATTTCCAAGTTGCGGTAATTCGTTATGTTTTGCCGAAAATATTTATGTTAACTTTAAAAGGGGTGTCTGAACTAGGAATTATTACTCTGTCACATTGTGTATGACACACATTACTGCAAATCAGTAAAAAGTTAATAGAAGTAGTCTTATTTCGACTTGTGCTTTCTGAACAATAAATAGTATGAAACTGCGATGTCGGTCATTATTGGCAGACGGCATTTTTCAGTAGGTTCTCAGAAAACATTTTTGTGAGGCACAGAGCAAAAATACGAGACAAAAATCATGGACTTTCTGTAAAATTATAGATGACTGACAAGTATGCTACCGTCTTTCAGTTGCAGCAGTGATTAGTAACAAGTTGAGTGTCGGGCACAGCCTGAACGTAGTAGTTTTCTTGTTCTGCTTGTCAGTCAACTGCCTTTCACTTGCTATTACTGCTATTAATATGTAATGATTCTGCTTTGTGAAAACACTTTAAGGTACATGTGAAAAAATGTTAGCAACGTAATCACTGCACAATGATATTGCATTATGTCATGGAGGTAGACAGCGGCAAGGAAACACTATTATGTGAATTTACTACTATTACAACATACTCATGTTAATTCCATTGTAACGGGTAGCAGCAATTTAACGTTTCAGGATTTTTTTTTCCATTAAAACTTACCTCCCCCTCTCCAAAGGGGTAGTAGTTAAAGGGATGGCACACCCACATATCTCCAATAAATGATATAACTACTGTTCATGTCACATCAACTGCCGCTATTCCGCTCAACCTGTAAGAGCAAGAAATGTGGCAACACTCAAAATAATGAGGACGACGCAAAGAGCAACTATGGGGAACTCATCATAAATTGCCCTCTATAAATGGTACTTGGTTATCGCTATCATTTTTCGAACAGGAGAAATGGCTGTATGGCTTGAGAAGAGAGTCATTTCTCCTGTCGGAAATGTGGTTGCGATAATACGCAAGTACCCTATTTTTTCACTAAGGGCATTATAGGTAGTTACAAAATAGATTTTTCTTTTATTACACCCATTTTCACCTGAACTTTTTATCATTCTAATCTGAGGGGGACTATATTTCTTAAAAAAAGAAACATCATTCCCCTTCCATTCTTTATACTGAGCCTTAACCATGTCCTTTGTTTCTCAGTAACTTTTTGAAGAGATTCAGCAACATTCTGCTTATATCCCCTCTTTACAAACATATCAGCAATTGTTTTAATCTCTTTATGAAAATAAGAAATCATTACACAGCTTCTGCAATGTTTAGTTATGCTGCTGAGGAGTTATTTGTTGAATTTATGCCAAATCTTTTCAAAAGGTTATTGAGAAACACTGGGAAAGGTTTCAATGGCACAGTCTCTCTGTGGTCTTCATTACCAGAACAAGAAGCAGAATCTCCTTCTGTTTCACAGCTAACTTTTTTTTGGACAAACTTTTGTATTTCTTCCTTAGCATGTACTTCGTCAAAAATGTTTTTGTTCCTCCAGGGAAAAAAAATTTGAAGATAGTTGGGTGCAGCAGTTTGAATTTAGTGCCTGCTTCTTGACATTCCCCAAATAATGTGATAAATTTACTCCTCTTCTGCCTGGTGTACAATGAGTAGTCATTCTCCACAAACACTATCTCCCACTTTTAGTACTTTGCCCTTCTGCCACAACTTTGTCAGAACAGACTCCTGCTGGTAATATTGCATTTTTACTATTAAAGGTCTAGGTTGTTTGCCCATAGCCAGGTTTGAGTGTACACACAATGTGTCCTTTCAATTAACAATTCCTGTTATGGAATACCAGTCCAGTTGCTTATTTGTGCTTTCTTGAAATTAATACAGTCTGTTCCTTCCAGCTTCTCAAGTACAGCAGAAAACCTCAGGTTTTCTCTACATGCTTTGTCTTCTAATTCTATTATTTTTTGAAACATCTCTTCTTATGCAGTCTCATATTCAGCCAGCCTTTTCTTCATTTCAACCTCTAAGTTTTGCTGTTTTATCATCTCATCTGAGTATCTGCTTAAAGCTTCTTCCATTTTTCCAGCCTTTTATTGTTTGCGTTGATATACTCCATCAGTGTTTCATTTATTTCAGTCGGGTCTGCATGCAATTGCTTTATACTTTCCTCAAGATTACTGGAAGACATGTCTAGAGCTTGCACTTCTTTTTTGCTGAACGGCTACAGTACTTATCCCAGTCAGTGTTTTTTCATCACATTTTGTTGCTGATTTTCCTTCAGGTCCTGTATATTTCTTTTTTCCTGGCATACACGCAATGCACTTACTAGTTAGTTACTGGATTTTACTCAGAAATCCAGATCCACTGGCTTTCTCTGCTAAGCTTCTGTTTTCACACAGGGAGAGCCAGACTAAAACTGTTAGTCAATGTGCAGCCATCTTGGAAGTCCAACAAAAATAGCATTGATCATTGAAATTGCTACACCAAGTGACTACAGGGTCTTACATACAGAGAAACACAAAGCCGTAAAATACCAGGACTTGCATGCAGATATGAGGGCAATGTGGAAGAAAGACACCCAGACAGTTCCAGTAGTAGTAGAAGCAATGGGTCTTATAAAAAAATAATTTACAATCATACATAGATATGTTACCAATACATGTAAATACGAACTGCAGAAGGAATCATTACTGGGCACATTGCAGGTGCTGCGAACAGCACTTCTGGCTAACATCAAAGACTGACAAAATACTAATTTCATTAACTTTAATCATACTTTTACTTGGGAATGGGGTCCAGTCACATCATGGCATTAGAAACCCAAAAGCCTTGGAGAAATTAAAAAAAAAGAGAGAGCAAGAAGATAAAGCAAACCTACTGGCAAAAGAAAAATTCATCTCCAGCTTTACCCCTCAACCTTCCCTCAGGAAATACTATCAAATATAACTCTCCATACTACTGCTAGAAAACAGGCCCTTAATGCTCTCTCTAATCTTACAAAAAGATTCATGTTATGTTATATGACATGTTGGTGGAAGGCTCTATAGATAAAGAAACTTATCAGTACTTAATAGTTGAAAAACCTAAGATTCCATGCATTTTTGGTATCCCGAAAGTACACAAAGACAGCTTGGACCCACCTTTAAGGCCTATTGTATCGGCTGAGGGCTCTGTTACAGCACCACTAGCGAAATATGTTGACCAAAAGGTTAAGAATATTTTGGAAACCAGTATAAATATTTTAAAAGATTCCTGGGATTTTTTGAGAAGATTGAAGGGTAATTTATATTCAGAAAATATAGCATTTGGTACTATGGATGTAATAGACCTTTTTACAAGCATCCCACACGATATAGGTATGTTATGGTTTGAAGAAATGCTAATAGCTAGTAAGAAGTTAACTCATATCGAATTTAGAAATATTTTAACTTTTATGGAAACAATTTTAAAAAATAATTTTATTTATTTTCAGGGTGAATATTTTAAGCAAGTTAAAGGAGTAGCAATGGGGGCTCATTGTGCCCCAATATATGCAAACACAATAATGGCATATTGGGAAAAGAAATTCCTTTTAAATTCACCCTATTATGATAAATGTGTTCTATACTCTAAATTTTTAGATGATTTATGTTTTGTTTGGAATGGAACTAGGAATGAATTTGACAATTTTAAACAATACTTAGACAACACCACCAGCTTTTTGAGATTTACAGCCAATTTTAAACAGGAAGAACTTCATTTTTTGGATGTGAAAATTGGTAAGAAAAATGGTAATTTTACCTCAAGGATTCACAGAAAGGAAACATTTTCCAATTCCTACTTGCACTTTTCCAGTTGCCACCCCTTTCATCAGAAGAAGGGGGTGGTTAAAGGACAATTGGTGCGTGCAAGTAGGATGATATCTGATGATTTAGTATTTTTGTATGAAGTTGAATACTTGAGGGGTCTCTTTAACAACAGAGGGTACCCACATTAATTATTTGATTCCATTTTAGAAGTAGTAAAAGAAAAAAGAAATGATAAGTTTGCACCAATTTTGGGAAAAACTGACATTACAAACAACGAAAATATTGAGAATACCCCCATTGGGGAATATGATTCAGGATTAATAACTACCTTTGATGGGAATTCAGGTATAACTAGAAGGATTTTTTTAAGGGACTGGAACAATTTTTCTAAGATTTCTGACTTGGAGGGTATTTTTGATAAGGAACTCACTTATACATACCGAAAAGGAAAAACAATTAAGAATATTGTAGAAAATAGGTTTGAAACCAAAGGTGGGGATAGGTTGAATAGAACTACAAAGAAAGGTTTGTTTAAATGTGGCAGGTGTAGATATTGTACATATTTAATACGTAGTGACCATATATTTTTGGATGCCAGGAAAAGGAAATTGTTTTTGGATACCTTTGCAAACTGTGAAACAAAAGGTATTATTTACATTGCGACCTGTAAAAAATGTGGGTCTTTTTACATAGGTAAAAGTGAGAGGAAACTTAGACAAAGAATCTATGAACACTTATATGGCATTAGGGTCAAAAACGATAGGAATGCATTATATAAACATTCGGTAAAATGTGGGTCTCAGAACTTCGAATTCTTTGTCTTAGAGGTTGTACCTATGAACCCAAGAGGTGGCATGTGGGAAACTCAAATCGAGTACAGAGAGCTGTAGTGGCAAGTGGTTTTAGATGCTGGGAGAAGTCCTGGGCTTAATGAAATGGTCTCAATTGCACCTGTACTAAAATTAAGGGCTGCAAAACTTTAGCTAGTGGTTTAAAGTTAATTTTCTTTTGTTTTTACATTATTAATTTTAACAATGTTATTATTTATTTAATGTTTAACTTATTACATATTCATCTTAGTATTTTTAAATATTTTTAAACATTTTACAACATATAATGTTTCATCAATTCAATTTCTTCTCATATGAATTTGGTTATTTTATGGTTTCCACTAGATGGTGCTATTTCGCTGCTGCTATTTTCATTACATTATATATGTTTATGTTAATGAAATGTGTATTTATTCATGGTTTAGTTATATGTTTTTATTACATGATTATTTAAGGAATTCACATATTTATTATGTATTTTAATAGGTAGTAAAATGAAATTTGTATGTATAAATATCAGTTACCAATTTATTTGATTAGTTAATGAATATCCATTTACCTTTTATTGATTTATAGATTACTGAAATATTCCTATTGGATAATTAACTTTGATTTGGAGGGAACTTTAGGATATATATACAGTTTTAACTGTTATTTGTGTGTGTATTGACAAAGTTGAAGACGAAAACGTTCTGTGTGCGTTATATTGTATGCTGTGTATCGTTGATTAAAGTGCCTTTTCACGTACTCTTAGGATTGGATTCATTTGCGCTTGGTGGACTGTGGTGTTTTTTTTGTTACAATCATACATGGATATGTTACCAATACATGTAAATACGAACTGCAGAAGGAATCATTACTGGGCACATTGCAGGTGCTGCGAACAGCACTTCTGGCTAACATCAAAGACTGACAAAATACTAATTTCATTAACTTTAATCATACTTTTACTTGGGAATGGGGTCCAGTCACATCATGGCATTAGAAACCCAAAAGCCTTGGAGAAATTAAAAAAAAAAAAAAAAAGAGAGAGCAAGAAGATAAAGCAAACCTACTGGCAAAAGAAAAATTAATCTCCAACTTTACCCCTCAGCCTTCCCTCAGGAAATACTATCAAATATAACTCTCCATACTACTGCTAGAAAACAGGTCCTTAATGCTCTCGCTAAGGACAAGAACACTGCATCAATGTGCCCAGACAATATCCCAAGATGCTTTATAAATAGCACAAAACATGACCTATCAGGCTCTCTGGAAATGCTACTTAACTGGAGCCTCCAAAAAGGCTTTGTCCCTCACAAACAGAGAACAGTAGTAATCTGTCTGCACAAAGGTGGGCCTTCTACAGACTCAAGTCTCACTAGTCTCACATTCCAAGCCATGGAAAGACTTACCATGGAAATGATATATAATGACATATGAAACATCCTGACAATGGACCCAACCCAATTTGGTTTCATCAAGAGCAGGTTATGCCTACTCAACCTAGTGGAGTTCTTGAGAAGGTCATCAAAGCAATGAACGAGGGCAAAACAGTTCACACTGCCTGCTTTGACCTGGCCAAGACCTTTGACATAACGCCACACACTGGCATTGCTAACAAACTCAAGAGGTTAGGTATAAACCCTTACGTCACCTGGTAGATAGCCAATGGCTCACAGACAGGACCCAAAAGTTAGAAATGGGGAGTCCACCTCTACAAAGAAACCAGTGACAAGCAGAGTCTTCAGGGATTGGTCCTGGGACTGCTTCTTTTTGGAATTTAATTCTCTAAAATCAAGGCCAATAACAATGGGCTCTGGCTGACTAAACTTCAGATGATTTAGAAGCAGTCATAGAATCCCCCACCAATACAAATGTTCTCCAGGAAGGGCTGACAAAGACAAATAACTGGTGTCAGACCATGGATTAAAACTAAATGCCAAGAATGCATAATAGTATCCTTTCAGAAGTCATCCACCTCTGGTAGCTATCATACTGAAAACGCACCCTAAAAGTTGGCCCAGTAGTCAGGGACTTGTGGCCACGCACAGTTATCTAGCTTTTGTACATCACATGTCGACAGTAGTGAGAAAATCATTCTATGCTGTGCAACGTATAAATCAAAACTATGCCATCTACGTCCAAGGAATTTACTGTTTCACTGTATTTGGCATTTGCTAGACCTATCACTGAGTACAATGACCATTTTGGTATGGACCTAACCAGGCACATCCAACAGCTGGAATATCCAGACAGGTTTCTCACTAAAAGAATACAAGGCATAAGTAATATGTCCTATGCAGACGACCGCAAGGCCCTACTCCTGTATTCTGTCATCTACAGGCTGTTGAGAGGAGATCTATGCCTGGCATACAAGACATTTTCAGACCCTGCCCTGATCAACCTGCACATTTGCAAAACAAACAGTAACAGAAATTATCCATTCGGAAGACTTGAACTTTGCCTGTGATATAAATAGAACCTGCTGAAGAGACAGGTATGCATTCCAGAGACTGCCCCTTCTCTGGAAAAGGCTTCCCATCCATGTGAAGCAGAGTTCCTCCTTAACCCAATTCAAGTGCAACTTGGACAACTGGATGGGGAACAGGAAATTCATCCCTGGTTTGATACCTATGTCCCTAATGGACACAGGCAGCCTGTAAATAGTTCATCTCCTAGGCCCCACCTTGTAAATGTTTCATCTTCCAAGCCCCTGCTTACACTTATCAAGGGTATGAGAACTTGTCAGAGATTTCAGATGCATGGCTAGACTTAAAAGGCTATTGTGTTAGTTGGCCTAGTAAACACCTGTGATCCTATGAACCTATGGAAACTTTTGTATGCCGAAAGAAGTAACCAGCAAACTAATTATAGCAAAAAATTCACTAATTTAGCAGCAAAACAGTGAAAGCAGTATTAGAATACTCAATGTTAAAAAATTATATCAAAGGTCATGTAGCCTGGTGAACAACTTAAGGGAGAGACCTTATAAAAATGACATTTGTATGCTTACTGACAACAGCCAATAAATGAGGAAAGGGAAGGAATTATGGTGTCAAATTATTCTAAGGGGCCAGGCAACAGCTACATTAGGTTTAAGAACACAACTAGAAGAGGGTGGATGTGAGGGAAAACTATTAGACTCTTAGCTCTTTAACTGGTCTGGACCTACCTTAATACAGTCACAAGTCCTGAAATAGCCCGACACACTCAGCACACAGGAAAGAAGCTAGAATTCAATACCAACAGTTAGTCCATTTACATGACAAAATGCAATGCCACTATTTAGCGGTGTAGCGTTGTCGCCTCACAGCAAGACGTTGTCCCATTCGATTCTCAGCTAGAACGTCTTCTGTGGAGACGTGCGTGAATGGGCGTACCTTCATTGAAGGTTGTGCGTTAGGGCCGGCAACTCAGCACATAAAAATCAACTGCCAATCATTAGCAGACCAGAGTTCCGCTGTGGTGACCCCTAATTGGGAAAAAGCCGAAAGACACAACAACAACTAATATATACTTAAAAAACTTTGCTAAAACAAATACAAACTGTTAAAATGAACTTAGAAAACAGATGAAAAATGAAAAATCTTCACCAGTCTTTGTTGTTACTGAATGTAATGGAACTATCACAAACCAGCAGTACTATAAAAAAAACACAGACATATCAGCATGGGAATTCTTAATGCAAAAACAAGTCGTAAACTAGCTAGACATAGGCTTAACATACAAGAAAGAAATTTGGGTTTAATCAGGGGTGGCTCGTGCTTTAGGACTGCAGACCCCCACCTGTACAAAAGAAAGAAGAAAATCCCCCCACCTGTACAAAAGAAAGAAGAAAATCCCCCCACCTGTACAAGAAAATTAAAAAAAAAATTGCGAGTCCCGGAACTCCATGCATGCGTGCTTGGAGTTCCTGGTACTCACAGAACTCCAGACTGCTGTGTTAGGCAGTCCAGACAGAGGAGAAAGGCATCTCCACCCTGCCAGCCCAGAAGTCTGTGCGGTGATGACCGCACAGATGCGAAGGAAACCAGACTGCATCATCGGCAGGCTGGAGCCTCCAGCCTATTCTTGCGAAGCCAAGCCGGAAACCAGCCGTTAGCGTGTGCGGGCTGAGGAGAAGACTAAAGGGGAGCTTGCTTTGGAAACCAGCTGTTAGCTTGCGTGGGCAGGACTACAAAGGGGGAATGACTGGATTACTGCAGGTGTGTGTGTGTGTGTGTGTGTGTGTGTGTGTGTGTGTGTGTGTGTGTGTGTGTGTGTGTGTAAAATGCCCCAGTTGTTATAAACTGATGGCTAGAGAGAACATATGGTGGTGGGTAGAGAATACTCAGACTTGAACTCTGTACCTTGGGTGCAGGTGGTAAGGACCTGAATTCCCTACCCACCACCATTTGTAAAAAATTTGCAGATGTTTGCCTCATATTTGTTCTGTTCCTCATAAAATCTGTGGTTTCTGTGTGTTTGTTTTTCCTTGCAAAGTCAGCAGTGTTGTGGTGCACTGGTAGCATTGTTGCCTGACTGCTACACGTTCTCTGGTTTGATTCTTGGCTGGGGTGCCTTTGGTGTACAGCCTGCATGTCCTCCCATCTTACAAAGAACATGTGTCTGGAGTGTTCCTCCCTGCTCTGCTGAAAATTGGCTTTTGTTCCAAGTCAGACTTTCCTGGTTAACAAATGTTAAATAAAAATAACAGGTATTTGAATTTCAGACTTCATATTCTTCAGAAAGTACATGGTAATACAAAACCTTTTATTCTAGCAATTTTCTAAGTTTATAACATGGATATTTGAAATGTGTCCCTATTTTTGGGACTGTATTCCCCCATTATTGGCTTTGTCCAGGTTTTTTGTGCTAAGGTTGAGAGCTATGGTGAGAACCGAATTCACTGAATATGTTTGGGGGCTGTATTCCCCCATTATTGGCTTTGTTCAGGTGTTTTGTGCTAAGAGGTTGACAGCTATGGTGAGAACTGAATTCACTAAATGGTAGCCATTTAAGTTTCAGTCTTCCTCTCTTTCACAAAACAGATGATTTGGCATAGTGCTATGTTGCTCTGACTGTTTTGCACAGGGTCCCCTGGGATCAAGACTTGGCAGTGAAATGTATGGTGGTAACACAGCATTTTATTCTAGCAACTTTCCAACATTATAAAAGCAATGTTTAAAATGTGTCCCTGTTTTTTTGGGCTTTTGCCCCCCCCCCCCAATAAATGTTGGCTTTTTCCAGTTTTCTTGTGCTGCAAAGTTTAGAGATACAGCTGAGTGTGGAGTAGATTTTACAAGGAGCTGAGAGCTGCTGGGGAACAAAAATTTAGTGCTGCTTATGCTGAGTCTGCTTGCATTGTTAACACCACAACAAGTAGTGTACTTGGTTTTGATGCAGAAGGCTGTGGGTTCTACTCCCACAGTAGGTAGATGCATTACTGACACTGTACTGTGTTGTAAAGGGGGTGGATGCTGCAGTCCTTTTTGGCAAAGATACCTAGTAATTATGAATCTGTTATCAGTTTGACATCCATTCCCTGTTGCGATATTACTAGCTTATCATTTTTTAATGCAACATAGGCAATTTATTCCTCAAGGGCAACAGGCACTTTATTTGTAGATGAAACAATGACATATAAAGTTGTTTGCTAGCAGCAACCTCTTCATTAGTTACATATTTCTTTAATGTGGAATTATTTAGATGACTTGTACTTCTTTAGAGTGTGCATATTTACTGATACTGGTGGACTGTAGAAGTTTGAGTAGACTTTTTTATGATGGAAATGTTCTGAATTGGGCAGTTTTGTCATTAATGGTGCATCCATTTTGTTTCACTGTTTACTGGAAAAACGTTCAAAACAATAAATTTAAAATGCCCTCTAACAACTGTACTGTATTGTACAAGGAATATAATTTAATACAATCAGGAAGGTGTATCAAAGAGCATGTGTATGTTTCGTGTTCGAGGGGCCTATGATTTTGAAAACAGCCCAAAGTTAATCTTTATCTGCCAATGGCAAAGTGTATTTTCTTTGAATGTGGATTTCAATGCTGTTTCATTGAATATGAGTTTCAAGGCCAGAGAAGTTTTAATGCTAAGTCTATTTTCATTGTGAGACTGCATTGCTTTGTTTAGCAGATATCTATTAAAGTTTGTGCTGCAAAATGCAAAATAAAACTTTCAAATGAAATCCAAATCATCGGAGAAGTAAAGCAGTATGCACATCACAGTGTTTATGGTAAATGGGGCGAAATATCCAAGGAAAGGGACATTGGAATGACTGCAGGGGGGGAGGCACCATACGACCATAATTTTGTGAGGGGGGAAGGACAGCAAACTCAAAGATGGATCCAGTTGAACTATACCTCTCAACTGTCCAGATTTTTGCAGAATGAACAGACTTTTGTTTCTTATTTTTTGTTTGTTCCTCATACAATTTGTGGTTTTTTGGCAAATCATTTAGGAATTAAGTCACTAAATAATGACAGACATAGAGTTTCAGACATCATAACCTTCAGAAAAATGCATGCTAAAGCAAGACCTGTTATTCTACTAACTGTCTTAAGTTTATACAAGAGCAATTTTTAGTACTGTTTGCATGTTCCCCCAATATATCTGGCCTGATCCAGATTTCCTGCATTAAGAGGTTGAGAGGTGCATGCAAATAAATCGCTTTATAGAATTAGAAATATCCAAACCTCTCAACTGTTCCCAATTTTGGCTCAAAATGTTGCTCTCCCCCGAATAATCCCTCTGCAAAATAGCAATCGTGGAGGGTTTACAATTATAAATAGCTGTAATGATCAGAGTTATAGATTACTTTTATTTCAGAAATGCATGTAGATTCTCTTATTTTGTCAGCTGCTCAAGTTAACAGTGCTCATATTAAAAAGGTGTCCCTTCTTTGACAGGTTCCCAGCTGTATTGTGTGGCAATTTTATATTTTTGCATCAAATTTCTGGTCTGTTTTTCATAAAATTGTGGTTTTCTGGTAAATTAGTGGCAAATCATTAAAGACTGAAGTTAGAAAATAATGGCAGACAGAGTTTCAGATTTCATACCCTTCAGAAAATTCATACTAATGCAAGACCTACTACTATTCTATTATCTTTCTAAGTTTATAATAGCAATATTTAAAAATTGTCCTTATTTTTGGGCCTGTGTCCCACTTCTATGTATGGCTTTGTCCAGATTTCTTGCTGTGAGGTATGTGTGTCAGAGCCATCACTGTCAGCCAGAGACATTTCAAACTGCGACATACTTGTTCCACCCCACTCCCCATTGTAGTGGCTCTGGATGTGTCCAAGCAAGGCAAGGAGCAGTTATGCAGTGTAAATGTGCAGAGTATTCCCCCTATCCAAGGTAGACCACAAGTATGACCGTGGATTTTCATCTGTATTTGATTTCTGAAGAATGTTCTGGTTTTCTGTCATATTTTTATACTGTTGATTTATGGTTCTCATTATTCAGAAAATGCATGCTGTCGCAGTGCCCTGTTGCTCTATGTTTATGTAGCAATTCTTTAATGACCATCAGATAAGCTTGTCGGAGATTGTAAGATGCAAGTAAGCTTTAATAAGCATACTGTTAAAGAATTACCAACATTGAAAGCCTTTTCGTTGTTGCCATGCAGAGAATATTTACATAACTAGATAGCGTACAAGCCTTAGGTATTGAAATGCATATGACAGTATTTGTAATAAAGGTCAGGATTACAGTACTTTCTGAAGCTCATTGCATTTGTTAGAGACTTGCAGTCATCTTTGCAGGCTTTACCCGTAAACTAAACAGAATGCCAATCTATCGTGTGTGGTCCATAACTTGTGCAGTAATCCTTTAAGCAGTTTATCTTGAGCTTGTTTCTTGTTTGCTGTTCATTTTTTACATTGATCATGTCTTCCACATGAAACGAGTAGATAGTTGTTGTCAGGCAGCAGGTCTTTTTTGGATAAGAAACATTTTTACAAGTGGGGGTATCACACAAAGATTGCTACTTTCAGCATGCTACTTGGTAATTTTATAAAGCTGAATCTTCTTCTTATTTTGGCTTTTTCCCGGTTAGGGGTCGCCACAGCGGATCACCTGTTCGCTAATGATTGGCAGTGGAGTTTTACGGTGTCGAGCTGCCAGCCCAGCACCCAACCTTCCACAGAAGGTGTACACACACTCACATGTCTTTGGGATGAGGGAGGAAACTGGGGGGAAACCCACGTGACCACAGGGAGAACATGCAGACTCCGCACAGAAAATTATAATTAGAACTGCAGTGCAAGGAGAAGTGGTTTGAGTTGAGTGCTGCTTGTTTTTTTTTATACTTGATTCTGACTGGCATTCCAGTAATGAATTTAAAAAGTAATTTATTTTTTCAAGCATCACAACCTTTGTGTTTCCATCTAGATATTAAGTAAGTTGTCATGTAGCCAATGCATTGAAATATTTTTTTCTTCTACACTTCATTTTGTCTTGATTGGACTTTCGTAATGATGGTCTGGCACCCAGGGCAGCATATTTAATTAAAGTTCCAGTTGTTGTGGTTTTGAGCATAGCCCCACTCCTTCCCCATTGTCCCCACCCATTCAGCTGTCTCCTGCAGCCCCCCTTTAATTTGAAGTTGTCAGCCGTCACTGGGTTTAATATCAAGAGTTAGTCTACTTAAATGACAAAATGCAGTACAACTATTTATCTGAAGTACTAATATAAACTTAAAGAATTCGGCTAGAGCAGAAAATATCTCCTTAAAATATAAATGCTATGGACACTGAAAGTACAATAAAGAATAAGTATGTTACATTCAACAAACTGTAAAAATGTATATTCAATAAAATGGGTGTAGCTAAACTTTCTGAAATGGTAGACCATACTGACTGTTCTCTGTTCCTTAGAAATTCATCAGCATTACTGCACTACAAACATACCTTCAGTATTAACTGCCTTTTTGTACAATGCATATTCTAATTCCACACTTAAAAATGTGGTACATCCTAACCCTGCTGCATTACAAGACTTTGGTTATTTTGCTGGAAATGTAAAAGAAAAGAATCATCCTAAACACAAGTGTGGTAATCCCTGTTTCACTTGAACACTTTTATTTTCATTATGAAAAAAGTAGAGAAGATTGGTGTTCTTATACTGTCAAATGTCAACACCTTAATAACAACATGAATTTGCAGAGTACAGCTTGTATAATGCATGGCATGTAATACCCATGCAAAAGTAGATAAAACATTCAGATGCTTAAACGTTAGCTCATGCTCTAGAAAAATGCAGCTAGAAACTCCTGGCTCCCAACAGGGAAGCTAGCTAGCTAGTTTTAGTTGGTGGGTAGTACACAATTAGAAAAAATGTTTACACTTGGAAAAAAAGACAGACTGAGCAGAGTTTTAAATCAGAGAGAAAAAAAAAACATTTGGAGGTTTTTAAATGATTTGCAAATACAAATGGCACTTTTTAAAACTTAACTATATTCTAAACAGTTTTCAAGTAGGCAATGTTTAATCTAAATTCAGTTTGCTCAGCTTACCTGCATGTGCAATCTGGGCTCAGAGGACTCAGTGCAAACCAGCATGCTGTGCAAGTGTCATGAATCGGCATCCTGCTCCCACATCAGCTTATTACAGTTAGAACTCCCCCACTCCCACCTCTTGTTTTGAGGAGTAAGAAACTTACTATAATAAGCCAATTGGTACACTGTAGCCATGTTTAGCTTATTACAATTAGGTCATTCATTCCCCCCAAGCTCTTCTAATGAAGAGCAAAAAACACTATTATAATAAGCTGATGACTGCATTGTAGTCACGATCAGCTTACTATAGTTAGATTCACACCCCCCAAGCTATTTAACCGAACAGAAAAAAACAACCATTCCTTCTACTTGCATGCCTTCCCACCCCCACCCCAGCCATTCCGGTTCTATTTCTGTGCCCTGACTCTGACCCTCCTTCCACATTTTATTTAAAAAAATTTTCTTCTTTTAAACTGTAGCAAACTGCTTGCTATAAATCTACCGAACAGCTGCTACAGTTTGTACCCTGCCTGCACAGACTGCTACGGCATACAGGTTTTAGTTAAAAAGAAATACTACCTTCTTTTAAACTGTAGCAAATTGCTTGCTACAAATGTAGCAAATATTTGCTGTAGTTTATAACCTGCCTGCATGGAGCACTACAACACTCAGGTTTTACAGCTTTTAAACTGAAGCAAACTTAGCAAGCAGATGCTACTGTTTGGACCACACATGGAGTGCTACAGCACTCTGACTGCAAATGCAATACCAGCTTTCAAAAGCTTACACTGCATTAAAGAGATATCTGAATCAGATGACTGTGCCCCTGGGCAACTGCCCCTCTCGGATTGCCCTACTTATGGTATTGGGGGAGTTTTTTTTTTCAGAAAAAGACAGCTGAGTGTGAAAGATTCCTTAATGTGATCATTTATTTTACATTTTATAACTGATACAGAATATGGCTAGATACCCCTCTAAACTAAATGTTTTTGCATTAACATTTAATTTGCACACATACCTAGCCAAATTCTGCAACATTCAAAGTTTACAATAAGGAATCATATTTAGGTAGCACTTCACACACCATTACTCACTTCTGAATATCCCAAACTGTGCATATTTCAGAGAGTACCATACAGAAAGGCATGAAAAATCAGGTTGGCCCCAAAAAAATGCCTTATATGAGCAATACTGTGACAGGTCAAAGAAAGATCTACAGTGGGTAAGAAAACAAAAAGACTAATAATGGTATGGATTAAACTAAAAAAAAGTTGGATTATTGACAGATATTTTGTTTGGGACTGGTGGGTAGTTCCTTTGATTTCAAGGCATGTGATGCAAGGTCAATTCAATTTCTGGGCAGAGAGAAATTATGTGACTTGTCTTCTGAATCCTTATTTGTTGATGGAAACGTTTCTGAAGGCATACGAGCTGACTAAAACCTTCACAGCTTTCATGTCAACAGAGAGAGAGGCTAAGCCCCGGCAAGACACTGCTAAGAAAAGCAAAAACACACATCCATACCCTGGCATAAAACATGCACCAAAATACAAGGGGTGGAGGGAGGAAGCATTTACTGCACCTGTGATCACCTGAACATCTACTATTACTGTAAACGTACTTATACAACTGTATTATGTTTATAATGATCACTGCTGCAGCAGCCTAAACTCTATGGGTATATTAACATAGTTTAGAACAACTGGAAGGTGGAAGGGGATGGAGACAAGGTCCCTTAAACAGTCATTCTGCCTTATTTGACTGTTCTTTGCTCTGAGGGGTGGTACCATATTTCTTTTTGAAACCTCCATGTTATTGCTTATTAAACGTCTGTTTACCAGAATTCTGTGGAGACTGTTTACTTTGTTTCTTGCTAAAACTGGATGAGGGAGCAGAAAATCTCTTGAAAATTTTACAGAAGGATGAGGAGAACTAAAAATCTGAGCGATTCCCTAAATCAACTTAGCTTTCTCACAGATTCATAAATTTTTACTAGGCTAATGACCCTTGGGGCCTTTCTAAGTCAAGTTTTCTCCCAAAAGAATAAAGATGTCCTGTATCAAAACAGGACATTGAGGGATATGCACTTATGAGCAACCTCTGTCCATAAGGGACATGGGTGCCAGGCCTGGTGTAAAGTTACTACTCTCCATCCACTGGTCTAGGTGCGCTTAAATTGTGTAATAGATGAACTCAGCTTCACACTGGAGAGGCAGTCTCTGGGACACACAGCTGTCTCTCCATTATGTTCTGTTTAAGTGACAGACAAAATTCAGGTCCCTAGTCCTTGCATTTCCGGTACTATTTCAATTAAGAATATGCAGGAGATTCATAATTTGGAATTTGCGGAAGCCTTATAAGCCAGACATAGATTACCCCTCAGCAATCTATGTAAAGCAGGTTTGCTAAGCCTTGTATTCTTTTTGTGAAGTACCTCCGAGGTCTCTCTAGTTGCTGCATATGCCTGGCCATGTACATACCAAAGGAAGCACTATACTCTATGACTGGTCTGATAAGGGCAGAATACAGTGGGATAATGACCTCTTTGCACCTAGATGTCATGCCCTTACTTAAAGTTGCACAAAATAAAAGGATGTCCTCACCATTGTGGCCACATAATGGTGGATGGTAAGACTACTGTCTACATGCATACCTAGATCCATTACCACTGGGTTGACTCCTAGGGGCATATTATCATCATGATAATTAGCTGGGATAGTTGACTTCCCAAAGGGTACAATTATACATTTCTTAACACTGAGTTTAAGACCATAGCTTTAACACCATTTGTTAGTCACAGATGGGCCTTCTTGAAGAATGCTTGTATCTGCAGGTGAGTCTATAACCCTCAGCTTGCAATCATCTGCAAACTTACTCAGCCATAAACCTTCAACATTTGCTTCCATTTCAGAGAAATGGATGTTAAAATGGAGTGAGTCCAGTACTGAACCCTGGGGACTCCTCTAGTGACTGTCCTCTTGGTGAAGGTGGCCTCATCTATTTTGACCTCCTGAGTCCTATTAGTGAGCCAGTTGGCTATCCAGCACATGATAAAGGGTTTATAAATTAAGAAAATCGCTAAATTAGCGAGGTTATCTATAATACCTGAGTGGGGTATTGTATCAAAAGCCTTGGCCAGATCGAGGTGAGCTGTGGGCACAGTCTTGCCTTCATCCATTGCATTGGTGACCCTCTTAAAAAGTCCACTAAATTTAATAGGCATGACCTTCCTTTCTTCCTTTAACAAAGCTGAAGTGTTATGGGTCCAGCATTCACAGGTTACCTACATCCTCATTTATCATGTTCTCTTTCCATGGCGTTGCGTATGAGGCAGATCAGACTTATGGGCCTGCAGTTACTCAGATCAGTAGCTGGACTTCCTTTGTGCAGGGAAATGACTGTAGCCATCTTCCATTCCTTAGGTACACAATCTGACTGTGGGCTCCAGTTAAAAAGTGGTTCAAGTGGACCAGAGAGGTCATATTTCATGGTATTTATTAAGCATACCAGGATGTTATCTGGGCCCATCAATGCAGTTTTTTTGGCCTTGGAAAGTGCAGTGATGATCTGTTCCCTAGTAATGGTTGGGGGCACTGGGGTATGCAGTATTTCCTTTGGACTATCAGGGATGAGGGAGTGAAGGGAAAACTTTGAGCTGAACCTGTGGTGAGCAAAAAGGTTGGCAATGACGAGTGAAGACATTACATTGGGTGAGGAAGATCACTCCCCTATGTTCATGAGCACAAGGTCAAGGATGTTTGTACCTCTAGGAGGAGAATGGACCAACTGTTGCAGGATGTTGGTATTAATAACGCTTAGGAATTGCTGGGCTTATGCATTAGAGGTGGTGTAGAGTTCCCAATCTATACAGGGGTAGTTGAGATCCCCCAGGAATATCATACTGGGTTGACAAGCGAGGGACCCTAGTACACTGAAACAGATTGCATGGGTTTCCTTGGATATGGATGGGGACCTATAGGTTGCAAAGATATGGTACGAGACATTGTTTATGGTGAGTTGCACATGTATAAGTTTCCAGTGGATCATACACTTTAACTAGTCTGGATACGAGGTTGGTTTTAATATAGACTGAGACTCTTCCACATTTAGTTCCCTCCTGTGCAGTAGCTGGCCTAAAGGTGTGAAAGGTATTATAACCTTGCATTGCTGGTGTACTCTCCATGACCTTAAACCATGTCCCAAGATGCTCACTCTGCATTCCTTGAGACATTGGAAAATATAAAGGTCCTACCCAACACCATAATCTTGGGTGATTTCAACTACCCTGGTATAGACTGGGCGAACTACCAATGTTCCAACTCCTATGCTCAGTGATTCATAGAATTTATAAATTCAAATGCCCTTGAACAACTAGTATGTTCCCCCACTAGAGGGGACAACATATTGGATTTAATCATCACAAATATGGGCGCCCACTGTACCACACCCGTTATCACTCCCTCCTTGGTCAGATCCGACCACGAACGGATAACCCTGGACATCCTCGCCCCTCCACCTCCCCCAGTCAAAAAAAACATAGTCAAAAACCTTTCCAAAGAAAACTTCAAACTACTTGTATCCGAAGTGGAAAGCTTCACTATTCCCTTGCAGAAGGATAATGATATCCAGGATGCAGAATCCTGCACCAAGGCACTCTATATGCATCTTCAGGATTGCATGGACTGTGCTATCCCAAATAAAACCAAGACTCCTTCCTCAAGCAAGAAGAAACCAGTCTGGTGGACCCCGGCCATAAGCCAACTTTACAATAAAAGGAGGAGATTTATTCTAAAAAAGGCCAAATTTCAAGTAGAAAAATCATCCCTGATCAGCATTAGTAAGAAATTGAGGGTCCTCATCAAGTCAACTAAAGCTAATTTTGAAAAGAAAGCTGCCAAGGATGCCAAGAATAACCATAAGGCCTTCTATGGCTACGTCAAAAACCTAAATGGCAATGCTCAGGTCTGTTCTGAGCTAGTACAAAATGGAACAAAATACACTGATCCTTCTGACATTGCCAACATCTTGGCTGACAGGTTCAGTGCAAATCCCCCCCCCCCCCCCCTCACCACCTACAGGGCCTATTACCATTCCAGTGGATTGTGCAAGTCCAATTATTACTGATACGTTGGTTAACAAGGCTCTATCTAAAGCTAAAAATACTGCCTCCATGGGACCAGATGGTGTCCCAGGCTGTCATACGTGAGCTCCAAAATGAATTAACCCTGCATCTTAATACCCTGCTCAGTCTCAGCCTCTCCACAGGATATGTGCCCAGAGAATGGCGCACGGCAACGGTGTTCCCGCTACACAAGGGTGGGGCCACAACTGACCCTGGGAACTACCAACCAATAAGCCTGACCAGTCTGATCTGCAAGGCTATGGAGCAAATCACTATGGAACTCATAAATGGAGAGACTGGGAACCTCCAGTCGCTGGACCCCACACAGTTCGGCTTCGTCAAGGGCAGTTCATGCCTCCTGAACCTGGTGGATTTCTTTGAGACAGTTACTCAGGCTATAGATAAGGGAAAGGAGGTACACACGGCTTACCTTGACCTTGCTAAAGCATTTGACACCATTCCCCATTCGGGTATTTTTGATAAGCTCACCAGCCTGGGCATAAACCCTTACGTCACAAGATGGATCACAAACTGGCTCTCAGACAGATCCCATAAAGTAAGAGTAGAGGGATCTATGTCCGAATCCAGAACAGTAACAAGTGGTGTGCCTCAGGGCTCTGTCCTGGGGCCCCTCCTGTTTGGCATATACTTTTCAGAAGTACAGGCAAGCACGGAAGGGCTGTGGCTGACTAAGTTTGCAGATGACTGCAAACTGGGTGCTATAATAGAGTCTCCGGCTGACATGGAGATCCTCCAGAAGGGTCTAAATGAGACTGATGCATGGTGTCAAAGCCATGGTCTCAAGCTAAATGCAACAAAATGCGTAGTAATCCCCTTTGGAAAAAACAGAGTACCCGCAAACTACAACATAGGAGGTAATCCCCTGAAATCTGAAGAAGAAATAAGGGATCTAGGGACCCAAGTAGATAGCCAGCTTTCCTTTGATAACCATGTTGCCAAAGTGGTTAGAAAATCCTTCTATGTGACCCATCTGATCATGTTTGCATCAAGATCTAAGCATGTAATGGTGCCCCTCTACTCTTCCCTCATCAGACCCATTATTGAGTACAATGCACCAATTGGAATGTACCTGGCTAGATATCTCCAGCAGCTGGAGAGACCACAGAGGTACCTAACCAAGAGAATTACTGGCCTCAAACAGTTGCCCTATGCAGCATGACTGAAAAAGCTAAGACTGCTCTCTGTTGCATACCGCTTTCTCAGAGGCGATCTCTGTCTAACGTACAGAGCCATGTCCAACCCAGAATGGTTGAACATGCTCCATCTTAGCAAAACCAAATCTACTCGAGCTACACGCTCTAGGGATATAAACCTCAACACAACAATGAATAGAACATGCTGGAGGGATAGATTCCTTTCACAGAGACTTCCCTTACTATGGAACAGGGTCCCGATCTAGATAAGACAGAGCCCCTCACTATCACTCTTCAAGAGGAACCTTGATGAGTGGATGGGTAACAGAAAGTTCACACCGGGGATCACACCAACAGAACTACTAGATAGGGGCCAAGGGTCTAGGGAACTACTAAAGGGGCGGTGAATACCGCACAACGTGGCTGGGCTAATATATGCCTTCAGGCAGATAGCTCAGTACCAAACTATGAACCTATGTATCTGTTACTACACATATGTTTACACTGTCCAGGGAGAGGAAGGCTTGCAAGGAGTGGAGTTTATTGTTAAGACTTCTACCACGGAGCAGTACCACCTTCAGATATGCCTTTATAGGTTCAGTTAAGTTGGGAGGATTATCAGTTTGGCATTGCCTAAAAAAGACACTATGGGGCGGAAAAGGTCTTTGTCCATATCCAAAAGCCTAGATGGGATAAATGCAGACCATCCCTGACAAAGCAGCATGGTCTGTCAACCATGTCCTCCCAAGCCGTCAGATATTGTAGCCCCTTGGAATGACACCAGAAGCTAAGCCAATTGTTAAAATTGATCATTTTCTGTAGGTAATGAGGCATCATCCCTGGAGAAGGTAGTATGCAGCTCAGTGCTAGGCTCATACCTGACAGACACAATCAATCATGTCTCACTTCATATGGTCAATGGTACATCTCAGGTCATTAACACCCACATGGACTATGACTGAGCCATACTGGTACCTGTGGTTCAATGACCTGAGTACCTGTGTGAATTCATGGATCCTAGCCCCAGAATGGCAGCTAACTGTGAAACTCTCCTTACTAGGTCTGATGAGAGGGACGCTGGTGTGCCTCACTGTAGCATCACCAATGACCAGGAAATTTGACTGTGCACTGGTTTGCCTTAAGATCTTAGCAGTAGAAGCACTGGATACAGTGTTACTATGTGTAACTGTGGGTGGTGTTTTAACAAGAGTGTTTACATGATGGCTAAGGACCTTTTTTTTTTTTTTTTTTTTTTTTTTAATTGTACTGTGCAAGAGGTCTTTTGTGTTTTAGGAAGGTTACCTGCAAGTGCCTCAGCATAAATAGTTTTATATGTAGGGTCTTTACCCTATGCAGTAGGTGAGATGTAAGTATCACTGACAACCTCTATAGGATAAGTTTTGGTTGCATGAGAGTTTTGCCTCCAGTGTTAAAGTATGTAAGAGGTATAAATACACTATCTGTTTTATTAAGAATAAGAGGGATGTCAGTGTACATAACGCAATTGCTACAATGCCTCAGAAAACAAATCTCAACCAGACTGGACGTAGAGAGAGTTGGGAAGTGCATATCTGTCGCTCATCTAGTCAGGATGTAATAGACGAGACTTCATGGGTTCTGTTCAAGGAGCTTTATTATGTACAAACACATCAGGATTGAAGCTTAATAACTAACTTAAACTTGCATACAAACTAGCTATTACACTCATACATCCGCGCCCTCTGACTGCACTCTCAAAATGGTACTGAAGCTAGCATGTGCTTGCTATTTAAATGCATGTTCAGTCCTTGAAACACTTCTTAAAAGATACAGCACACATGCTCTGTTCTACAGCCTCCCTTCTTTGAGAAATGGGTTACGCAATATTGACGATATCAGTTGATATGCAATCAATACAAACAATTCTCTGTCATGCAATTATACAGAACTAGATACACATATATACAATCAAGTCCAAGTCGCTGTGTATTTCACACTAGGTCTAGAAATACAAGCAAAACATGTGGCATAAAATTTAGAATCAGATTTAGCAACTGCAACTGTCTCTGCTGAATGTTCAACCTTAGTAACATCGGTAAAATCATCAGGAATGGAAGTAGAAGTTAAGACACATTCTGCAACAGGAACACTGTCTGGATTGCTCTGAGATCTAGAGTCTGTATCACTGGAACAATGCTGCGATATCGATTCTGGTACAGGAAGAAGATGTCTGCGATTTCTCCTGTACTCCATACCCTTGGATTCTATGAAGTAAGATCTCGGCTCGGTACATATACCTGTTACTTGACCAATCCGGTCAAAACCGTACGCCATTTGTATCCTCACTCTCTCTCTCCCTTTCCACGGACAAAGAAATCTGCTTGATTTATCATTGCTGGACTTCTGGAAAGAATGCTTTCGGAATAACTGGGCTCTAATGGTTCGGTTGCTCTTAGCTTTAGGCCTCAACAAACTGGAACTAATAGACAATGTTGTTCTGGTTTGTCTGGATAGACGTCTCTGAGCAGACAAGCCAAGTATTATCAAGGGGTATGTTTCTGAAATTGAGTAAATTCAAAAAGACATTGGTATTGTCATGCTTTGACCTTTCAAGTAATTGCTTTACACTCTGTACTTCATGTTCAGCTAGTCCATTTGACTGTGGATATTCAGGACTACTAGTAACATGTACAAAGTCCCATTCTCTTGCAAACTTCGAAAACAACTGACTAGTAAATTGAGTATCACTGTCAGAAACAATTTTGTGTGGACTACCATGGACTGAGAAATGATGTTTCAACTTAGTGATAACAGTGGATGTTGGGTATCAAATCAATCTCAAACCATTTTGAATAAAAGTCTACCAATACTAAGGAATGGTGATTGTTCCACTTGAATATATCAGTGGCTACTGTTGACCAAGGTAGTTCAGGAACTTGACTTAGCTGAAGTGGTTCTCTCTGCAAATGCGATTTAGTACTACTGCATTCTGAACAAGAAGAAAAGTACAGTTGTGTACCTACCATAAATGTAGATGTTCGAGTGTATTCACTGTTGCAGTCATTACAATTGGGTTATCCTGCTGGCAGGCTACCTGCAGTCGGCCTGAATTCCAAAGTCTAGGTCCGGCGTTGGTTGTTGTCACCTCCTCCCTGACATCAGAGCGCCAGGGGTATAAAAGATGCAGCCGACGCCAGTTTCTTCAGTTTTTCTTGCCCCAGATGTCAGGTGCCCCTAAAATAGTAGGCTAAATTATGCCAATAAGCATGCATGCACAAAAAACAACTTTTCCTTCATCTACAAGCAAATACACCACATAGGTTGTATAGAATAGAGAAGTACAGATAAGTCCCAGCAAAGGATAAGGGAGATGGTGGGAGGGTAACCTGGACTGCAACAATGAATACAGTCGAACATCTACATTTATGGTAGGTACACAACTGTACTATGTTCATCGTGTTTCACTGTTGCAGTCATTACAATTGGGTTGAATCCTGAAGCTAAGGTTGGGAGGCTGGTGTTAAATAGGATTAGGAGAGGCTATCAGGCCTTGCAGAATTGCAGTGGCAAATCCTGCCCTGGATTTAGAGTAGAGAGGTAAGTGATAGTGCTTTGTAAAAGTATGCACTGAACTCCAAGTTGCAGCCTCTAAGATGTCTTTGGTTGGTACTCCTCTGAGGAAGGCTGCTGAAGTGGCTGCTGCTCTGGCTGAATGTGGCCTAATGCCCTTAGGCAGTGATTTGCCATGCTGTGAATAGCAGAAATGAATGCAGTGGCCTATCCACTTTGAAATAGTCTGCTTTGAGATATGCTTTCCTTGTGATCCTGCAGCATATGCCACTAGAAGTTGTTCAGTCTTTCTGAAAGCTTTGGTTCTGTCCAAGTAGAAGCATAGCTGCCTGTGAATGTCCAAAGAATGCAGAATTCTCTCACCCTTATTCTGTGGGTTTGGATAAAAGGTAGGCAAATGAATTGTTTGATTAAGGGCCACACTGGACACTACCTTAGGTATAAATGTAGGGTTTGTCTGCAGAGAAACCATGTCAGGATGGAAAATGATAAAAGGTTCCATAGCCATGAGTACCTGTAACTCTGAGACTCATCTAGCAGAGGTTATTGCTAGGAGCAGAGCTGTTTTCCAGGATAGGAATTTTATATCAGCTGCAGAGGCTGGTTCAAACAGAGGCAGTGTGAGT
The DNA here is from genome assembly GCF_019279795.1 of Protopterus annectens. Taxonomy (NCBI): domain Eukaryota; kingdom Metazoa; phylum Chordata; order Ceratodontiformes; family Protopteridae; genus Protopterus; species Protopterus annectens. The sequence goes on from NC_056741.1 coordinate 1,335,732,278, forward strand.
TTTTCCAAGACATAGTTGAGGTCCCATGCAGGTATTGGTGCTCTCCTTGGAGGTCTTATGTTTTTGGCCCCTCTGAGGTACTGCCTTAATAATGGATGTGAAAAAATAGGTGGTTCTGTATTGTAATGAGCTGAAATGGCAGAGGCATGAATTTTAATTGATGAAAAGGAAAGGCCTTTATCAAGCATCTCAGTTAAGTATTGCAAAATCTGAAGAATATTTGGAACAATCATGTCAAAACCTTGTGCCTGGTTCCAAGCACAGAATCTCTTCCATTTTTCTGCATAAGATTTTCTGGTGCTAGGCCTCCTGGCCTCCAAAATAACATCCATGACTGCTTTAGAGAGAGGTGTGCCTTGACTGGCTACATTATCCGCCATGCTGCCAGGTTTAAGGTCCTGAGTTGGCTGTGCAGTATCTGACTGTCTTGTTGGGTCAATAAGTGAGGAATTTGAGGTAATGTCCAAGCTGGGCATTGAGATAAGCTCTTTAGGATTGGGTACCAGTGCTGGCGAAGCCAGTCTGGTGCAATCAGTATAATTTTTGGTTTCTCTTGTCTGACCTTGAGTAGTACTTTGGGGAGGAGAGGCAGAGGAGGAAAGGCATATACTGTTAGGTTTTTCGAGCTGAAAGACAGAGCATCTGCTTTCCATGCTTGCTTGTGATAAGTCCTTGTGCAGAATCTCTGTAGTTGGTAGTTGTGAGGGGAGGCAAACAGGTCTATGTCCGGGCATCCCCAGTTCCTTTTTATCATGCTGAAGACTTGTGGATCCAATTTCCACTCATGGGGATCCATTAGGTTTCTGCTTAGTTCGTCTGTCAGAGTATTTGCCCTTCCTGGCAGGAAATGTGCTTACAGATGTACTTGGTAAGTCAATGCTGTGTCCCACAAGTTCATGGCTAGCCTGCAGAGGAGATAGGAATGTGTGCCTCCCTGCTTATGTATCACATGACTGTAGTATTGTCCGTCCTCATCAGTAGTTGTCCTGGATGAAGTAGATCCTTGAAGGCTGTCAGGGCATTCTGAACAGCTAACATCTCTTTTTGATTGATATGCAGATGCATTTGACTTGCGGACCATGTGCCCTGAATACATCTTCCTGCCATATGGGCCCCCCAGGCATAATCTGATGCATCTGTTGTCAATGTCTGCCTGGCTGTGGGTAAGGTGAATGGCTGTCCCGTGTTGTGGTGACAGGCTTGTGCCCACCATTGAAACTCCTGTTGCAGGCAGGGAATGAGGGTAATTATTGTTTCCAGGCTGTGGCAATGTTGAGTCCAAACACTTTTTAGATACCATTGAAGTTTCCTCATATGCAGTCCTGCATATGGATTTAGCAGAACGCAGGATGCCATGAAGCCCAAAGCCTGCAGAATTTTTTCTTGCAGGTAACTGGGTCTTTGTTGCCGGCATTTTGAAATAAGTAATCAGTTGTTTGTGTTTGTCTGGCATGAGATAAGCCATCTGGGCAGTTGTATTTAAGCTTGCACCCAGGAATATTATCTCGTGAGAGGGTACGAGCTTTGATTTCTTTTCATTTACTGTGTACCCTAGACCCGTTAGTAATCTTTTTACAAACATCAGATGCTGTAGTAGAATGTCCTTGTTCTCTGCTTGAATAAGGCAGTCGTCCAAGTAAGGGAATATTTGAATTCCTTTTTGTCTGCAAAATGCAATCACTGGTGCCAGGCATTTTATGAAGACCCTAGGCGCAGTAGACAAGCCAAAGGGCAGGGAAGAGAATTGGTAGTGCATTGAGCCAGCTATAAATCTGAGGTATCTTCTGCATGATTGTCTGATTGGGACATGCATGTATGCCTCTTTTAGGTCTAAAGTCTCAAGCCAAGCCCTCTTGCCCAGCATGGGCAGAAGCTGCTGCAGAGTTAACATTTTGAATTTTGGAATATCCAGGAATGTGTTTAGGATAGACAGGTCCCAGTATTGGTCTCCAGGATTTGTCCTTTCTGGGCACCAAGAATAGCTTTGAGTAGAATCCTAGTCCCCGCTCTTGCTGTGGTACTAGCTGAACAGCTCTCATGTCCATGGGGGATGAAACTTGTTTTTGTGCCTCTGCCCATTGATTGTGTGGCAGGTCTGGCATATCGTTTGGCCTTGGCAAGGTGTGAAAGTGGAACCTGTAGCCTTGTGATACGATATTTAGGACCCAATTGTCCTGGGTGATCATGTGCCAATTTTGTGAAAAAAGTGCTTGTTTTCCCCCCAAAGGGGCTGCCAGAAGATAAGTGCTTGGTGCTGGCAGGGGAAAGTCATTGAGACTGTTTCCTGTATGGCTTTGATTTTTCCTCTCCGCTTTTGGAGGTAGAAGCAGCCCATTGTTTAGGCCTGTATGAGCCTTGGGTATGTGATCTGCCTCTGGGGCATCTGTATCTGCCTCTTTGTGGCCTGTCTGACACTGGAAAGGACCAATTCTTTGTAGGCCAGTTCCTGCTAAATCTGGGAGGCTGTACCTGCAAGAAATCATTGACTGTTTGCATAGATTTAGCTCTGTCCTCCATTTTCTTCAACACCTCTTCTGCTTTAACACCAAAGTATCATGCTGTAATGGAGCATCTAATAGTTTTGCTTTAACATGATCAGGCAGATTCTGTTCTTTTAACCAAGCATGCCTCCTAATGACAGGACCTGTAACAGGAGCCCTGCAGGAGGCCTCTAGAGAATTCAAAACCACGTTGCAAAGTGTGCTTTCCTACTTGTTCAGCTGCATGCAATAAATCCTGCATTTCCTTGTTTTCTGCACATTCTGAATTTGTTAACATTTTCTGTTTAAGCAGTGACATAAGATATTGCTGATATTTAAGCATATGAAATTGGCAATTTAAAGCTCTTACAGCCAAGGCAGCAGAAGTATAAATCTTTTTCCCCCATCTGTCCAGGGCCCTAGAGGGGATAGGGTTTTTTGCAGTGGATGCCTTGACCCCTTTAGGACCCTGAGAGATAGTTTCTGGGTCAGCAGCAGGGTTTTTGTAAAGCAATTTATGTGAATCAGGAACCCTGTAGTATCCTTGAAGGCGAACTGCCGAGATACCAGATCGTTGAACATTAAAGAACTTTTACTGGTGGAATACGGGCTGTTGTGGTGTGTATTTTACCCTGTAGAATCTGTCTGGCTTAACAGGAGCTGGTGGTAAAGAGTCTGAAGATAGACTGGACTATGAAAATACATCATCTACAATGTCTAAAATAGGTGGGATAAGCAAGGGGCCTGTGCTGAGGCAATAAAAGGAAGTCTCTGAGCCTTTTCTTGGATTCTGAGTAATCTTGGCTCTCCCAGTGGAAATGCTCCCTCAAAGTATGCAGTGTCTCCCCAAATGAATAATCCTCAGGAGGAGAGGCTGAAGGGATAGATTCTTCAGCATCAGAATCCTCATAGGGAGGAAGAGAATATTCTTGTTCAGAAGAGGAATCAGAGGAAATGGAAACCTGATCTGAAGATTCATATTCTATCTCTTGCCTAGGTCTCTTATCAGGAGGGGGATGGGAACCCCTGATCAAAGTAATTAGGTCTTCGGCCATTTTAAGCATCTGTTTTTTTAGGCATGGTGGCCTGTCCTGGAGAATGCTGTACTTGTTTCTTTGTCTTTAGAGCTGCTTTAGTCTTTGCCTTTGAAGCTGAAGTAGGTTTCACATATAACTGTGTTGGCCTGAAAACACCCCCAGAAGCAGATGCCTGCTCAGCGGCTCTGGACCCATCTGAGGGAATAGTTTCCGAGTGTCCAATACCTTGAGTTTCCAGCGGCCTAGTCAGCTCCGCGTCAGAGTCGGAAGCAGCCTGTGGCTCTGAGGTAGTGGGCATCTGGGGCTGCGAAAGTGCCTCACTGAGAACTGGCGACAGGCCTAGCGGAAGGCTCGTCGTCCGTTTTGGACCTCGGATGCCTGTCCTTTTCTTTTTCTTTGCGCTTTTTATAAACTCCGGTAGTCGGCTGTTCCAACAGCATTATATAATTGAATCTTCTACCAAAGTAATGAAATGCAAAATCGTACCGACACTTAATAGTGCGTTGGTTAAATCTAACAACGTTGTGGTCAGGGCCTAGGCAAAGAATACAGTAAGAATGAAAATCCTTATGAGGTATTTGCTTCCCACAAGAAATACAATTATTAACTTTTTCTGACATCGGTCTGGAGCAAGAAAAAAGTTTCCCCAATGGGGTACTTAGCTTCAATGAAGACTTTGGATCTGAAATTCGAATTTGAAAATGTCAGGAGTCGGCCGACCGGAACTTGCGAACTGCTTTTGCTTCGGGCACCGCACGGCAATAAAGACTAGAAAAATGGCGTCGGCTGCATCTTTTATACCCCTGGCGCACTAACGTCAGGGAGGAGGCGACAGCAACAGACGCCGGACCTAGACTTTGGAATTCAGGCCAACTGTGGGTAGCCTGCCAGCAGGATAACCCACCTATAATGACTGCAACAGGAAAACACGATGAACATGTACTTTATCAATGTCTTTTACTACAGAAGGCCAAAATACTAGTTCTCTTGCCCTCCTTTTGGTAGATTCAGAAATTACAGTTGTGTACACTTACCATAAATGCAGATGTTCGAGTGTATTCACTGTCGCAGTCATCACATTAGGGTTATCTGCTTGCAGTAGCCCTCAGTTGGCCTGATTATCAAAGTCTTGGGTCCTGCGTCGGTTGCTGTCTCATCTTCCATGATGTCAGGTAGTCAGGGGTATAAAGCATGCAGCAGACACCATTACATGAGTTTTTTTGCCCCAGATGTCAGGTGCCCCCCTAATGGGAAGCAAGTAAATATATATATGCAAGGTTATACCTCCAACAAAAAAGCAAATACACCAAAAAGCCTTTAAGCATAGTAAAGGAGAATAGAGGTATAGCCAAAAGAAGACAGGGGGCCAGAGGGAGGGTAACCAGGACTGCAACAGAGAATACACTTGAACATCTACATTTATGGTAATTGTACACAACTGTACTATGTTTTTCATGTTTCACTGTTGCAGTCATCACATGTGGGTAGATTCCCAAAGTTAAGGATGGGAGGAAAATTTTAGATAGCATTAGGACCAGCTATAAGGCCCTGCAAGACTGCAGTGGCAAAACCAGCTCTGGATTTAGAGAAAACTGGCAAATGGTAATGCTTGGTGAAAGTATGTACAAAACTCCAGGTAGCAGCTTCTAGGATGCCCCTGGTAGGGACACTTCTGAGAAAGGCTGTAGAGGTAGATGCAGCCCTGGTTGAGTGTGGTCTTATCCCCTGCGGGATAGGTTTTCCATGGTGCTTATAGCAGAAATGAATGCAATGGCCTATCCATTTAGAAATGGTTTGTTTTGAAATGGCCTTCTCCTCTGCCCCTGCAGCAAATGCCACCAGCAGCTGTTCTGAATTCCTTTGAGGTTAAGTCCTGTCCAAGTAAAATCTAAGTGCACATCTAAGGAGTGCAGTATCCGTTCCCCTTTGTTCTGAGGATTAGAAAAGAAGGTTGGCTAATGAATGGACTGATTAAGAGCCACACTGGATACTACCTTGGGCATGAAAGTGAGATTGGTCCTGAGGGACACCCTGCCCGCATGAAAGATGATGAAAGGCTCCATTGCCATAAGGGCCTGTAACTCAGACACCCTTCTTGCTGAAGTGATTGCTAAAAGGAAGGCTGCTTTCCAAGAAAAGGAATTTTAACTCTGCACTTGCAGCTGCCTCAAAAGGAGGTAGAGTGAGTTTTTCCAAAACAAACTTAAGGTCCCAGGCTGGAGTTGGGGCTCTTCTGGGTGGTCTTAAGTTTTTCGGCCCGCTGAGGAAAGTACAGTTGTGTACACTCACCATAAATGTAGATGTTCGAGTGTATTCACTGTTGTAGTCATTACATTTGGGTAATCTGCTTGCAGGTTGCCCTCAGTTGCCTGATTAACAAAGTCTTGGGTCCTGCGTCAGTTGCTGTCCCTTCTTCCATGACGTCAGGTTGTCAGGGGGTATAAAACATGCAGCCAACGTCATTACATCAGTTTTTCTTGCCCCAGATGTCAGGTGCCCCCCCAATGGGGAGCAAATAAACATAAAAACACAAAGGTATACCTCCAACAAAAAGCAAATACACCAAAAAGGCTTTTAAGCATAGTAAAGGAAAGTAGAAGTATAGCCAGAAGAAGTTCGGGGGCCGGAGGGAGGGTAACCAGGACTGCAACAGTGAATACACTCGAACATCTACATTTATGGTAAGTGTACACAACTGTACTATGTTCTTTGTGTTTCACTGCTGCAGTCATTACATTTGGGTAGATTCCCAAAGCTATGGTTGGGAGGAGGAGTTCATATACCATTAGGGCCAGCAATAAGGCCCTGCAAGACAGCAGTGGCAAAACCAGCTCTGGATTTACAGAAAATTGGCAAATGATAATGCTTGGTGAAAGTATGTACAGAACTCCAAGTAGCAGCTTCTAGGATGTCCCTGGTAGGAACACCTCTGAGAAAGGCTGCAGAAGTAGATGCAGCCCTGGTGGAGTGAGATCAGATCCCCTGGGGGATAGGTTTTCCATGGTGCTTATAGCAGAAATGAATGCAATGGCTTATCCATTTAGAAATGGTTTGTTATGAAATGACCTTCCCCTCTGCCCTTGCAGCAAATACTACCAACAGTTGTACCGATTTTCTTCGAGGTTTAGTCCTGTCCAAATAGAATCTAAGTTGTCTGTGCACATCCAAGGAATGCAGAATCCATTCCCCTTTGTTCTGTGCAGAATTTGGTTCTCCTGCTGAGACAGCAGAGAAGGTGTCTGAGGCAGGTGCCATGGAGATAACTGCGACACACTGCGCAGGAGGGGGTACCAGTGTTGGAGCGGCCAGTCTGGAGCAATCAAGATCATCCTTGGTTTGTCCTGTTTGACTTTAGTAGAACTTTGGAGAGCAGAGGCAGTGGGGGGAAGGCATAGACTGATAGGTTTTTCCAGCTGAAGAACAGAGCATCCACTTTCCAGGCTTGTTTGTCTGGAATCCTTGTGCAAAACTTGTCCAACTGGTAGTTCTGGGGGGAGGCAAATAGAGCTATGTCTGGGCTCCCCCATTCGCTTGTCAACACGTTGAAAATCCTTGGTTCCAGCTTCTACTTGTGTGGGTCCATGAGATTTCTGCTTAGTCCGTCTGCCAGTGTATTCAATTTTCCTGGCAGGAATTGAGCTTGTAGGTGCACTTGGTAGCTCAAGGCTGTGTTCCACAATGCCATGGCTAGTCTGCAGAGGGGGTAGGAATGTGTACCCCCCTGCTTATGTACCACATAACTGTGGTGTTGTCCGTCTTTACCATTAGTTGTCCCGGAAGAATTTAGTCCTTGAAGGCTGTCAGAGCATTCTGTACAGCTAACATTTCTTTTTGATTGATATGTAGGTGCATTTGATTTGGTTTCCATTTGCCCTGAATGCATTTCCCTGCCAAGTGAACCCCCCATGCATAGTCTGATGCATCTGTAGTTAGGGTTTGGGCAGCAGGGGGTAGTTTGAATGGTAGTCCCTTGTTTTGGTGGCAGGCCTCTGCCCACCAGAGGAACTCCAGGCTTAGGCAAGGTATAACAGGAATCATTGTTTCCAGGCTGTGAGAATGTTGACTCCATAGACTTTTTGGATACCACTGTAGTTTCCTCATATGCAGTCTTACACATGGAAATTAGAAGAATGCAGAAGGCCATGAACCCCAAAGGCTTGCAGTATTTGTCTTGCAGACAGCAGGGTTTTTGTGGCCACTTGTTTGAAGTAGGTTACCAAATTAATTTGCTTTTCTGGTGTGAGGTAAGCGATCTGGACAGTTGTATTCAAACTTGTACCCAGGAATGTAATTTTTTGATAGGGTACCAGTTGTGATTTTGTTTCGTTTATGGTGTACCCCAGACAAGTTAGAACCCTTTCTACAAACGCCAGATGATTTAAAAGTATGTCCTGGTTTTCTGCCTGAATTAGACAATTGTCCAGGTATGGGTATATTTGAATACTTCTTTGCCTGCAAAATGCAATAACTGGAGCCAGGCACTTTGTTAATACCCTGGGCGCAGTAGACAAGCCAAAGAGCAGTGCAGAGAACTGATAATGCGTGTAGCCTTCTTTGAAGCATAGGTATCTTCTGCAAGATTCCCTGATTGGGATGTGCAGGTATGCTTCTTTTAAATCTAGTGTTGCCAACCAGGCATCTTTGCGTAGCATAGGAAGTAATTGGTGAAGAGTCAGAATCTTGAATTTTGGAATCTCCAGAAAGGTGTTTAGAGTCGACAGGTCCAGGATTGGACGCCATGATTTGTCATTTCTGGGTACCAGGAAAAGTCTGAAGTAGAAACCTTGTCCTTTTTCCTCTTCTGGCACCAGCTCAATAGCCCCCATGCATAAGAGAGAGAGTACTTGTTTTTGAGCCTCTGCCCACTGATTTGGGGGCAGGTCTGGCCATCCATTTGGTGTTGGCAACGTGTGGAAATGAAATCTGTATCCCTGGGACACTATATTTAAAACCCATTTGTCCTGTGTTATGAGTTCCCAGTTCTTTGCATGAAGAGCAATTTTTCCCCCAAAGAGGCGGTCAAAAGATAAGTGCTTGAGAATTTTAAAAGGAAGTCATTGAGACTGTTTACCATGGGGGGGGGGGTCTTGTTATTTCCAGATTTGGAAGTGGAGTCCCCCCACTGCTTAGTTTTGAGAGTCCCCTGGGTTTTTTTTTTTGCTGTGTCTGGGTTTGGCTTGAGAGGACCTGGAAGGGACTGGAAAAGACCAATTCTTAGTAGGCCAGTGCCTACTAAATCTAGGAGGTTGCACTTGTAAAAAATCTTTAACAGTTTGCATACATTTAGCTTTATCTTCCATATTTTTAAGAACTTCTTCAGCCTTTCTGCCAAACAGGCGGTCCTGATTTAAAGGAGCATCAAACAATTTAGCTTTAACATGATCAGGCAAAGATTGTTCCTTAAGCCAAGCATGTCTTCTAAGTACAGACCCAGTAACAGCAGCCCTGCAAGAGGTCTTTAAAGAATCGAAACCACATTGCAAAGTATGTTTTCCAACTTGTTCAACAGAATGCATTAAGTCCTGTAAATCTTTATTTTCCACACAGTCAGGAATCAACATAATTTTCTGTTTAAGCAGTCCAATAACATGTTGCTGATATTTTAACATAAGAAATTGGCAGTTTAAAGCTCTGATTGCCAAGGTTGCAAAAGTATAAACCTTTTTACCCCATCTAGCCAGCGCCCTGGAGTCTCTATAAGAGGGGGTAGGATTTTTAGCAGTAAAAGCCTTAATGCCCTTGGGCCCCTGAGAAATAGTCTCTGGATCTGCAACAGGATTTTTAAAAAGGAACTTGTGTGACTCAGGAACCCTGTAGTATCTGTCAGGTTTACTAGTAGCTGGGGGCAGGGAATCAGGGGCCAAACTGGATTCCGAAAACACATCATCAGCAATGTCTAGTACAGGAGGTATAGCCAAAGGCCTATGCTGAGGTAGAAGGAGGAAATCCCTAAGCCTCTTTTTTGAATCAGAAAATTCCTGGCTTTCCCAGTGGAAATGCTCCCTTAAAGTATGCAAACTTTCCCCAAAAGAAAAATCCTCAGGAGGGGAAGCAGAGGGAATAGAGGATCTGCATCAGAATCCTCATAAGTATGTATGGACTAATCCAGGTCATCAGAAGAGTCAGAAGAAACAATATCCTGATCAGAAGATTCATAATCAAGCTCAGCCCTAGGCCTCTTGGGGGGGGGGGACTACCCCTGATTAAGAGTTATTAGATCTTCAGCCATTTTAATCATTTGTTTTTTAGGCATAGGGGCCTCAGCATGTGGCCTGGGCATCAGTTTTTTAGACATAGATCGAGATTTAGGCCTTAGTAATGAAGGAGGCATCGATTTAATATGCAAGTCTGTAGGCCTGAATACACCCTCAGAAGCCAGTGCCTGCACAGCGGCTCTGGACCCATACAAAGTAGAGACATCCACGGGTTCCATAGCTGAAGTATCTCACGGCATACCGAACTCCGAATGGGTCTCAGTAGAGGCCTGCGAATCAGAAGTAGTGGGTATCAGTGGCTGTGAAAGCACCTCACTGAGTATCGGCGAACTGGTGACTGGCTTAGGAGAAGCGTCGTCGGCAGTTTTGGACCTCGGCGGCCTGTCTCTGTCTTTATCCTTGTGTTTTTTCAGAATACCGGTAGTCGAATGGCTAAGCAACAACATTTCTGGATAATTAAACAGAGAACAGAAATATTTAGAGGCAAAAATATACAGACGATGTATAGTGCACTGATTAAATAAACAGCAAAACTGACAGCAAGGTACGTTGTGGTCAGGGCCTAGGCAAGGAATACAGTACGAATGAAAATCTTTAGGAGGTATTTGCTTTCTACAAATAATGCAATTATTAACTTTTACTGACATCGGGAAGGAGCAAGAAAAAGTTTCCCCAATGGGGTACTTATCTTTAAGTTGAAGACTTCAGTTCTGAAACTTGAAAATGAACATTTCAGGAGGCGGCCAACTGGCACTTGCGAACTGCTTCTGCTTCGTGCACCGCACGGCAAGAAAGACTGATGTAATGACGTTGACTGCATGTTTTATACCCCTAACAACCTGACATCATGGAAGAAGAGACAGCAACCGATGCAGGACCCAAGACTTTGTTAATCAGGCCGACTGAGGGCAACCTGCAAGCAGATTACCCAAATGTAATGACTGCAACAGTGAAACACGAAGAACATCTGCTTAAGCAGTGGATGAGAGAAGAAGGTTGGTTCTGTGTTGCAATGAGCTGAAATGGCTAAGGCATGAATTTTGATGGAGGAAAAGGAAAGGCCTTTGTGAAGCATCTCAGTTAAGTATTGAAGAATCTGAGGTAAATTGGGCTCTGCTGTTCCCTTCCCTTGAGATGGTTCCAGGAAAAGAATCTTTTCCATTGTTCAGCATAAGATTTTCTAGTACTAGGCCTCCTTGCCTCCAGAATGACATCCATCACTTGTTTACTGAGGGATGGTAACAGAGAGATCAGGTAATTAGCCAGGCTGCTAGGTTCAGGGTTTGAAGCTGAGGATGGAAAATCTGGCCCTCCTGCTGGGACAGCAGGGTAGGGGTTTGAGGCAGGTGATATGGTGTCAGGAGTGACACACTGCGCAAGAGGGGGTACCAGTGTTGGCGTGGCCAGTCTGGTGCAATCAGTATCGTCCTTGGTTTGTCCTGTTTGATCTTTAGTAGTACTTTGGAAAGGTGAGGCTGAGGAGGAAAGGCATAGACGGACAGATTTTTTCCAGGTGAAGGACAGGACATCCACTTTCCAAGCTTGTTTGTGGGGAGTCCTTGTGCAGAATTTGTCCAATTGGTAGTTCGGGGGGAGGCAAACAGGTCTATATCTGGGCTCCCCCATTTGTTTATCAACATGTTGAAGTCTTTGGTTCCAGTTTCCACTCGAGTGGGTCTATGAGATTTCTGCTTAGTTTATCTGCCAGTGTATTTAGTTTTCCTGGCAGGAACTGAGCCTGTAGGTGCACTTGGTAGCTCAAGGCTGTGTTCTACACAGCCATGGCTAGTCTGCAGAGGGGGTATGAATGGGTAGCCCCCTGCTTGTTTATGTACCACATAACAGTGATGTTTGTCCTTCTTTACCATTAGTTGTCCTGGAAGAATGTGGTCCTTGAAGGCTGTCAGAGCATTCTGTATAGCTAACATTTCTTTTCGACTGATATGCAGGTGCATTTGACTTGGGTTCCATTTGCCCTGAAAATACTTCCCTGCCAGGTGAGCCCCCCATGCATAGTCTGATGAGTCTGCTGTTTGGGTTTGGGTGGCAGGGGGTAGAGTGAATGGCAGTCCCGTGTTTTGGTGGCAGGCCTCTGCCCACCAAAGGAACTCTAACTGTAGGGAAGGTATGATAGGAATCATTGCTTCTAGATCCTGAGAATGTTGACACCATAGGCTTTTTAGATACCATTGCAGTTTCCTCATATGCAGTCTTGCAAGCTGCTGCAGAGTCAACATTTTGAATTTTGGAACATCCAGAAAAGTATTTAGAATAGACAGGTCCAGAATTGGTCTCCAGGCTTTGTCCTTTCTTGGTACTAAGAAAAGTCCTGAGTAAAATCCTTGTCCCTGTTCTTGTTGTGGCACTGGCTGAATAGCCCCCATGTCCATGAGAGATGAAACTTGTTTTTGTGCCTCTGCCCACTGATTGTGTGGCAGGTCTGGCATACCTTTTGCCTCTGGAAGGGTGTGAAAGTGGAACCTGTAGCCCTGAGAGACTATATTTAAGACCCATTTGTCCTGGGTGGTCATGTGCCAATTTTGTGAAAAAAAGTGCTAGCTTTCCCCCTAAGGGTTCTGCCAAAAGATAAGTGCTTGGCACTGGCAGAGGGAAGTCATTGGGACTGTTTCCTATAAGGCTGTGATTTGTCTTCTCCTCTTCTGGAGGAAGAAGCACCACATTGTTTGGGCCTGTATGAGTCCAGGGGCTGTTGTCGGCCTCTAGGGTGTCTGTATCTGCTCTTTGTGGCCTGTCTGACATAGGAAAGAACCAATTCTTAGAAGGGCAGCTCCTGCTAAATCTGGGTGGCTGTACTTGTAAGAAATCCTTCACTGTCTGCATAGATTTAGCTTTATCCTCCATTTTCTTCAACACCTCTTCTGCCTTAACACCAAACAAAGTATCATGCTGTAATGGAACATCCAATAATTTTGCTTTAACATGATCAGGCAGAGTCTGTTCCTTTAACCAAGCATGCCTTCTAATAACAGAACCTGTTACAGCGGCCCTGCAAGAGGCCGCCAGTGAATCATAACCACATTGCAAAGTATGTTTTCCCACTTGTTCAGCTGCATGCAATAAATCCTGCAATTCCTTGTTCTCAGAACATTCAGAATTTGTCAACATTTTCTGTTTTAACAGAGACATTAAGTATTGTTGATATTTAAGCATATGAAACTAACAATTTAAAGCCCTTACAGCCAAGGTAGCAGAAGTGTAAACTTTTTCCCCCCATCTGTCTGGTTCCCTAGAATCTCTATCTGAGGGGACAGGTTTTTTTGCAGTAGCAGCCTTGACCCCTTTGGGACCCTGAGAAATAGTTTATGGGTCAGCAGCAGGGTTTTTATATAGAAATTTATGAGAATCTGGAACCCTGTAGTATCTGTCTGGCTTAACAGGTGCAGGAGGCAAAGAGTCAGGAGACAGGCCGGACTCTGAAAATACATCATCTACATCATACATCATCTACATCATCTAGAATGTCTAGAACAGGTGGAATAGCAAGAGGTCTGTGCTGAGGTAGTAGAAGAAAGTCTCTGAGCCTTTTCTTAGAATCTGAATAATTTTGCTCTCCCAGTGGAAATGCTCCCTTCATGGTATGCAGGGTTTCCCCAAATGAGTAATCCTCAGGAGGAGAGGCTGAAGGAATACATTTTTCAGCATCAGAATCCTCATAGGGAGGAAAAGAGTATCCCTGTTCTGAAGGGGAGTCAGAGGAAATGGAAACCTGATCAGAGGAATCCTATTCAGTGTCTTGCCTAGGCCTCTTAACAGGAGGGGGATGGGAACCCCTGACCAAAGTAATTAGGTCTTCGGCCATTTTGAGCATCTGATTCTTAGACATGGAAGTCTGTCCTGGAGAATGCTGTACTTGTTTCCTTGTCTTTAAAACTGTTTTAGTCTTTGTCTTGGATGCTGACGTTGGCTTGATATAAAGCTGTGTAGGTCTGAAAACACCCTCAGAAGCCGATGCCTGCTCAGCGGCTCCGGACCCATTGGAGGGATTAGTTTCCAAAGGCCCAATACCTTGAGTATCCAGAGGCCTTGCTGTCTCCACGTGGCAGTCGGAGGCAGCCTGTGGCTCTGAGGTAGCAGGTGTCAGGGGCTGCGAAAGCGCCTCACTGAGAAACAGCGAACCGGTGACCGGCCTAGAAGAGGTTTCGTCGTCTGTTTTGGACCTCGAATGTCTGTCCTTTTCTTTTTCCTTGCACTTTTTATGAATTCCGGTCGTCGGTTGTTCCGACAGCATTATATAGTTAAACCTTCGGCCAAAGTAATGAAAAGCAAAATCGTACCGACGCTTAATAGTGCGTTAGTTAAATCTAGCACAAAACCGACAACTAGCAATGTCGTGGTCAGGGCCTAGGCAAGGAATACAGTAAGAATGAAAATCCTTATGAGGTATTTGCTTCCCACAAGAAATACAATTGTTAACTTTTTCTGACATCGGTCTGGAGCAAGAAAAGTTTCCCCAATGGGGTACTTAGCTTTATAGAGGACTTCGGATCTGAAATTCAATTTCAAAAATCTCAGGAGTCGGCTGACTGGCACTTGCGAACTGCTTTTGCTTCGGGCACCACGCGGCAAGAAAGACTGAAGAAAATGGCGTTGGCTGCATCTTTTATACCCCTGACACACTGACGTCAGGAAAGAGATGACAGCAACCGACGCCGGACCAGGACTTTAGAATTCAGGCCGACTGCGGGTAGTCTGCAGCAGAATAACCCAAGTGTAATGACTGCAACAGTGAAACACGATGAACATCTGATAGTGCATGTAGCCTGCTTTGAAGCGTAGGTATCTTCTGCAAGATTCCCTAATTGGGATGTGCAGGTAGGCTTCCTTTAAATCCAGTGTTGCCAACCAGGCATCCTTGCCTAGCATAGGAAGCAACTGGTGAAGAGTTAGCATCTTGAATTTTGGGATCACCAAAAAAGTGTTTATGAAAGAAAGGTCCAGGATAGGATGCCATGAGTTGTCTTTTCTGGGTAACATTGTCCCTTTTCCTCTTCTGGTATAGTTTGAATAGCCCTTATGCTTAAGAGAGAGAATACTTGCTTTTGAGCCTCTGCTCACTGATTTGGGGGTAGATCTGGCCAACCATTTGGGGTTGATAACGTGTGTAAGTGAAATCTGTATCCTTAGAAAACTATATTTAAAACCCATTTGTCCTGGGTAATGAGTTCCCAGCTTTTTGTCTGCAGAGCAATCTTTCCCCCTAAAGGAGCAGTCAGTTGAGACATGCTGGGAAGTTTTAAAGTTAAGCCATTGAGACAATTTACCATAGGGCGAGTCTTACTACTCCCTGATTTGGAAGTGTGAGCCCCCCACTGTTTAGTCCTTTGCGTACCTTGGGACTGAAGCCTGGGTGTTCTACTGGTTCTGGGTTTGGACTGAGAAGGCCTGGAAGAGGCAGGAATGGACCAATTCTTAGAGGGCCAATGCCTACTAAATCTTGGAGGCTGTACTTGTAGGAAATCTTTAACAGTTTGCATAGATTTAGCTTTTTCCTCCATCTTTTTACGTACTTCTGCTTTGTTGCCAAACAGGCAGTCCTGATTTAAGGGAGCATCCAGCAATTTAGCTTTAACATGATCTGGCAAAGATTGCTCCTTAAGCCAAGCATGCCTTCTAAGTACAGACCCAGTGACAGCAGCCCTGCAAGATGCCTCTAGTGAATCAAAACCACATTGCAAAGTATGTTTTCCAACTTGTTCAGCAGAATGCATTAAATCCTGTAAATCCTTATTTTCAGCACAGTCAGGAATCAACATCATTTTCTGTTTAAGCAATTCAGTAATATGCTGCTGATACTTTAACATATGAAACCGGCAGTTTAAGGCCCTAATGGCCACGGTTGCAGAAGTGTATACCTTCTTACCCCATCTATCCAGCACCCTGGAATCTCTATCAGAGGCGGCAGGATTTTTGGCAGTAGTAGCCTTAATGCTCTTGGGTCCGCAGTCAGATTTTTTAAAAGGAACTTGTGAGAGTCAGGAACCCTGTAATATCTGGTTTACTGGGAGCAGGAGGTAAGGAGTCAGGGGCCAAGCTAGATTCTGAAAAGGCATCATCAACAATGTCCAGTACAGGGGGGATAGCTAAAGGCCTGTGTTGGGGCAGGAGTAAGAAATCCCTAAGCCTCTTTTCAGAATCAGAGTAACCCTGGCTTTCCCAGCGGAAATGCTCCCTAAGGACATGCAGGGTTTCACCAAAAGAGAAACCCTCTGGAGGGGAAGCAGAGGGAATGCAGTCCTCTGCATCAGAATCCTCATAGGTAGATAAAGGTAAATCCTGGTCATCAGAAGAAACAGAAATTTCAGAATCCTAATCAGAAGTATGATAAGCAAATTCATTCCTAGGTCTCTTAGAGGGGGAAGGTTGGCTTCCCCTGATTAAAGTACTAAGGTCTTCAGTCATTCTTATTTGTTTTTTAGGCATAGAGGCCTGAACATGCGGTCCGGGCATTGGTTTTCTAGACATAGATCAAGTTTTAGGCCTTGAAGAAGAAGATGGCTTTGGTTTAATATGCAAGTCAGTAGGCCTGAATACACCCCTCAGAAGCCAGTTACTGCACAGCAGCTTCGGACCCATCCAAGGTAGAGACATCTGCAGGTTCCACAGTTGAAGCATCTCACGGCATACCCAACTCCGAATGGGTCTGAGTAGAGGCCTGCGAATCTTAAGTAGTGGGTATCAGGGGCTGCAAAAGTGCCTCACTGAGTACTGGCGAACTGGCGACTAGCTTAGGAGAAGTGTCATCAGCAGCTTTGGACCTAGGCGGCCTGTCTCCATCTTTATCTTTGCGTTTTTTTCGGAATGTCAGTAGTCGGGTGGCTTATCGAAGACATATCTGGATAATTGAATCGAGTACCAAAATAGTTAGAAGAGTAAATATACCAACGATGAATAGTTAGTTGTTTAAATAAGGCACAAAACTGACAGCGAGGTACGTCGTGGTCAGGGCCTAGGCAAGGAATACAGTACGAATGAAAATCTTTATGAGGTATTTTCTTTTCACAAGAAATACAATTATTGACTTTTACTGACATCGGTTTAGAGCAAGAAAAAGTTTCCCCAACGGGGTACTTAGCTTTAGTTGAAGACTTCAGTTCTGAAACTTGAAAACGAAAATTTCAGGAGTCGGCCGACTGGCACTTGCGAACTGCTTCTGCTTTAGGCACCGCACGGCAAGAAAGACTGATGTAATGGCATCAGCTGCATGCTTTATACCCCTGACTACCTGACGTCATGGAAGATGAGACACCAACCGATGCAGGACCCAAGACTTTGATAATTAGGCCGACTGAGGGCTATTGCAAGTAGATAACCCTAATGTGATGACTGCAACAGTGAAACACGAAAATCATCCTGGGTGGCCACGATGCAAAATCTGTATATATTCATGTAAGAAAGCAGGAACAACAATTCTAGGCCCTTTGAAAATAATGCCATCTTCCATCAACATCTCATCTCTGTAAGGAAAATAAGTCTGCACTTGAGGTGGTGCACTAGATTGGTTTGATGGCCATCCAGCATTAATGCAGTGGTTGAGCTTTTGCAAAACTGGATCAGTCTTTGTAGGATCTTCTCAGCTCAAGTCTCATGGTAGAAAAATTATGCACTTCCATTAAGTCAAAGTCAAAATTCTCTGCAACAAGCTGTTCTGAGATCTGGACAAGGTATTAGCCAGATAAAGAAGTTTGTCTTTTGTACATACCATTTTCAAGTTGTACTTTTGCAATTTCAGAATCATTCTTTGTAATCTCGCTGGAACTGAATGCATAGGCTTCTTTAGAATAGTAACTGGAGGTTGCTGGTCAGTTTTAATTTGAACAGCCCAACCATAGATATAATCATGAAACTTTGAATATGCAAATACTATTACCAAAAGTTCTTTCTCAATCTGAGCATAATGCATTTCAGTTTGGGTAAGGGTTCTAGATGCATAGACTATCAGTCTGCCTTTTTGAAGAATAACTGCAAGGACCAAATTCTGAAGCATCACAGGAAAGAGCTACTTGTTTATTAAGATCATATTAACTTAATGTAGATGGGGTGGCAATTTTCTGCTTAAGGTCTTCAAATGCTCTCTGGTGCTGTACAACCAAGACCACATAACATTTTTACACGTCAGCCATGTCAAATGTCAAAGGTGCTGTCAACTCACTTAAGTCTGATATAGGTTCATAGGTTTATACTAGGCTATCTGCCCTAAGGCATTTATAAGCCTAGCCCAAATTTTTGTGGCTTACGCCACCCCTTACATGAAAAAATACTGTGCCCATTAGTTTGTTGTGCCTCTGTCCAGCAGTGACACAGAGATGATTCCCGGGGTAAACCTACGATCTCCCATCCACAGGTCAAGATTTCTCTTGAACAGAGCTAGCGAGGTGCTCTGCCTCACATGGACCTGGATTTTATTCCACAGCATAGGGAGTCTCTGAGTGATAAATCTATCCCTCCAGCACGTCCTATTTATATCCGTGCTAAGGTTTAAGTCGCTTGCTCTAGTGGTTTTGGTGGATTTGGATTTTTGAGGTGGAGCATGTCCATTAATTCCGGGTTGGACATGGCCTTGTATGTCAGGCACATGTCACCTCTGAGCAGACGGTATGCAACTGAATAGAGCTGGAGTTTCTTCAATCTGGCAGCATATGACAGATTTTGGAGTCCCTTTATCCTTTTGGTGAGGAACTTTTGGGGTCTCTCCAATTGCTGCAGATGTCGGGTGAGATACATCCCGAATGGGGCATTGTACTCGATCATTGGTCTGATAGGTGAAGAGTACAGGCGGACAATGACCTCACTAGATCTGGATGTGAATCCTTCATGATCAGGTGGGCAATGTAGAAGGTCTTTCTAACCACTTTAGCAACGTGAGTGTCAAAAGAAAGGCCACTGTCAACCTGGGTCCCCAGGTCCCTGATAACCTCTTCTGTGCTTAGTGGATTGCCACCTATATGGTAGCTTGGGGTTACCTTGTTTTTCCCGAAGGGTATGACTATACATTTTTGGCGTTTAACTTCAGGCCATGGCTCTGGCACCAGCTATCTGTTTCCGTGAGTCCCTTCTGAAGGATATCTGTGTCCGATGCACTTTCCACTATGGCGTCCAGTTTGCAGTCGTCTGCAAACTTTGTCAGCCAAAGTCCTCCCATGTTGGCCTGTACTTCTGAGAAGTAGATGCCGAACAATAGGGGGGCCAAGGACCGAGCCCTGTGGGACACCACTTGTGACCGGCTTGGAGTCTGACATAGCGCCAGCAACTCTAACCCTGTGGGTTCTGTCCTTAAGCCAGTTTGCAACCCATCTTGTGACATATGGGTTTACATTTAAGCTGGTAAGTTTTTCTACAATACCCGAGTGGGGTATTGTGTCGAAAGCCGTATGGACTGCCTTTCCCTCATCAATGGCCTTGGTGACTGTTTCGAAGAAGTCGACCAAGTTCAAAAGGCATGATCTTCCCTTGACGAAGCCAAACTGGGTCGGGTCCAATGTCTGCAAGTCCCCTATATCTTTGTTTATGAGCTCCATTATGATCCTCTCCATAGCTTTGCAGACTAGACTTGTTAAGCTTATGGGGCGGTAATTACCAGGGTCCGTAGAGGCACCGCCTTTGTGGAGTGGGACCACAGTTGCCGTACGCCACTCCTTGGGCACGTATCCTGTGGTAAGGCTGAAATTAAACAGCTGCCTTATGTGCGGGTTTAATTCCTCATTTAGCTCGTGTAGCACACAGCCGAAACTACAAACTACTATAAACTTGTCAAAATAGTTGACCATGCCAAGAAAACACTGTAGACCGTGAACATTATCAGGTGCTATCAACTCAAGAATAGCCGCTTGCTTGGCAGGGTCTGGTCTCAAGCCAGTGCTGGTAAATAAATGACCTACATATGTAACTTCTGGTAGTCTGAATTTGCACTTTAGAAATTGAGCTTTAAGTTCACTTCATACACTTCATGTGCTCTTTCTAGAAATTTCTTAAGGTTTCTGTCACCATTGCCGCCAACCAATAAACCATCTACTATTATGACACAAGGATAGCCTGAAAAAAAATTGCTCCATTGCATGCTGAAAGACTTCACTTGCACAATTTATTCCAAATGGCATCCTTAGGAATCTGTATCTGCCAAACGGGGTACTGAAAGTAGTCAGCAACAATGACCTGTGATCAAGCATCACTTACCGAAATGCACTTTTTGCATCCAAGACAGAAAAAACAGTGGCATTCAGTATTAGGGCTGTGACTTCTTTGACTGTACGCAGTGGATGATGCGGTCTCTTTAATGCTTTGCTAAAATCTCTTGGGTAAATACATATTTTGATTTCATCTCAGCCCTTCTTGTGGGCTGCTACCATGGACCACACCCATTCAGTTGGTTCTGTAACTGGACAAATTACACCTTGCTGCACCATTTTATCCAACTGAGCTTTAACTTTATCCTGCATAGCTATCAGAACTTTTCTTGCTGGTGTGACCACTTGACTGACCTTTGGGTCTAACTTCATAGAATACACAACTGGAAGTTTGCCCAGCTTGTCATCAAAAACATCAGCGTACTCTGAGAAAATGGCTTCAGAAAAACTGGAACTAGGATATGTGCTAATTTGATGAACTTCTTTGGTAAAAGAAAGCAGATTCATTCTTAAACTGTCTCCGAGACCCAATAATGACTGCACAGGTCTTTGAACTACATAGAATAACTAGCTGTAACAGTTGCTAGCATAATAACATGAAAGCACTACTGAGCCCTCGGTCTGAATTTCTTCACCTTCATAAGCAACAAGATTAGCATTACTAGCCACAATGAGTTGTTCACCTGCTCTCACTTTAGCAAATGTGTCTGCTGACGTAACATTACATTTTGAACCAGTGTCTACTTTGAGCTCAGTAGATTTACCATTGATCTGGACAGTAGAAAATACCTTGTTTTTTGCCAAGAAATTCACTGCATCAACCTTTTCACGAATTACTGATTCACTATCTACATGGAAAGTAGAATTGCAGCTGTCTATGCGATCAACTTGCTTTTTTGAGTGACCCTTCTTTTTAACTGTGTGAGGTTTACTTGATTTGCACAACTTTTGAAAATGGTTCCATTTTTTACACTTGTGACATTGCTGACCAAATGCCAAGCATTTCTCTCTTATAGACTCATGATTGGCACCACAGTCGTAACAGTTAACTGCGTTTTGCTAATTCATGCTTATACTGCACTGAGCATGCTCCTTTCTTAGAACTTGCTGGAAAACTAGGTGGTTTCCCCGGAGAACCCACAGGGGCTGTGGCTGCCATGTGCTTAGGCCTGCTTCGGTTTGCCACATGTTGCATGCTGTCGACATTTGTTCTGGAGCCTGCTGAAACCATGATCTTATTATCACTTACAAGCATACTTGTATGCCTTTCTGTAACTTCATGGATTTGACAAATCTCAATAGCTTTGCTTAGCATTAAATCACGGTCTCAAAGTAAAATCCTTCTCACAGCAGCACTATTTATACCACACACAAGCCTGTCCTTGATCAACTCGTCTTTAAGTCACCAAACTGACACATTTTAGCTTTGTTCCTGAGATCAGTAATATAAGCTGCAAAAGTTTCCCCTGGTTTCTGATCTCTTATGCAAAACAAATGCCTCACTAATGTAATATTTGTCTGGGGGTTACACATTTCATTGAATTTGCGCTTCAAACACTCAGGGACTTCCCTTGATTCAGCCTGTACAACAACATGGCATTTTTCACCTTCTACCTCATACAATGCTGGTGCATACACAAATGAATGCTCTCTTTTAATGGCCCCTGACCCAGCTAGGTTTAACAAAATGAATGCCCTGGTGTGTGTATCTTTGTCAGAATAAACTGCTTGTATAAAATATCATACTCTTGCTCAAATATTCTCTGTTCTCTGCAATATTCTGATCAAATACAAGTGGTGAGGGCTTTCAAAATCCATCTCGCATATTAACATATCAGTGAAAGGTTTTGCAAATATATACGAACACACACACATATATATATATATATATGCAAGAAATTTATGCCAATATTCGTAACTATTCCCAATAGCACAAGCAGCCTCTGAATAACTGAACTTTGTGAAATAAGTCTCTTGGGCACTGTAATACTTTCGAAATTACTACACTGCAAGAAATCACTGGTTATCAGTGTAAGAAACATTTCAAAATAACTGCACTGTGTGAATGAACTGGGAAGAAAAGCTCTGAGTAAGAAACATTTTGAAGTAACTGCACTTCGCAAATAAACAGTACATGGCACACTGAAACGTCTCCAAAATGACAGTACTTGACTAGATAATTCTTTACAGTGCAATGGCGGCACTTTGTGAATAGACACAACCAGCATAAGAAACTTTTCAAAATGGCTGTACTTTGACTGTATTTCACAAAATAGTTGCACTTTGCACACAAACTCTTCAGAATAAATGCAGAGTAATAAGCACACACTGTAAGCACTTTTACACACTTCAAGATACTTTGAATAACTCTAGTCATAACCTGAACATAATATGAAGTAGTAGTTGTGCCAAAACACAGCACTCTGCCAAAAAACATGAAGTTGCCTTGATTTATTTATGCTTAATGTGCCCTTTTTTGCCCGTATTGTATTCATTTTGCTCGTTTAATCTCTTTTCATGCCCATTACACTTTTCTTGTGCTTGTTTTACTCTAAACATGTCCGTTTTGCTTTAAACATGCTAGTTTTGCAATTCTAAGTTAATTCTAAACCCCTTACGTACTTTTCTGATGCTTGTTTTATCAAATCTCTTAATTTTAACTATTTAATTTAATCAATAAACCTTTTTCTGGCTCTGGCTTGTTTAATAATGAGGATTGTGCCTTTGTAATGCTCCCCTTTATCTTTTTTATAAAATAAACTGTTCAATGCAAGGTTTTCATTACCTTTGGTTCTTCTCTGGCACTTTTTTGTGCTCATTTCTCTTAGTCTACCTTCACTGTTAACTCTGCACCTCGTAGCTCTGGAAAGCAGTCTCTGGAATCCCGGTTCTGACACCATATCGCTCGTTTAGTCAGGATGTAATAGACAAGACTTTGAGAGTTCTGTTCAAGCAGCTTTATTATGTGCAAACACATCAGGATTGAGACTTACTTTAACTTAAATAAACTTATATACAAGTTAGCTATTACACTCATACAAGCTCACTCTCTGTCTGTACTCTCAAAATGGCACTGAAGCTAACACGTGTTTGGTATTTATATGCATGTTCTGTCCTTGAAATGTTTCTTAAAGATACAGCATACACGATCTGTTCTACAATATTCATGACTACTGATCTGCTAGGGAGCTGCGAGGGAAATTTAAATATTGGATAGCTCAATAAGACAGGAACTTGATGAGCAATGCTCCACTATGTGCAAACTAGATGCACTAGTTGTTAAAGTCTGTACAGATAGTAAGAGTATTTTAAGGGAAATGAACTGTAAGAGATTGATGTCTACACAGATTACAAGGGTGAATTACACTAAGATATTGGTGACTATACAGATCACTGCTGGGCATCACTGTGTGGAATGCAGCAGTTCTAACTAAATATTGTAAAAAGGTCAAAAAGTGCAGACATTCATCACATAAATACTCAATTACTACAGCTGTGACAAAAACAATGTGAGAAACAAGTACAGAAACAGTGGATATGGTAATGCAAGTCTTAGCTTTTGTAGAGTTTGCAGAAACCAGCAACACATTTTTTCTCAAGTAGTGTGGTTGTCAAATGCCTCAGAGCTCATAGGTTATAAGCTAGGTGTTGCTCAACTGTGACACTTAAATAGCAGTGAAGATTTGATTAAAAAAAAACGCAAATAAGTTCCTGCGGCTAATCAAAATCATCACACTTAAACCAGAACAAACACAAACTTATAACAGGCACAATACACATCTTCACCAGCAATTCCCAGCTCAGAAAGGTGGAGGCTACCCTCTCCTACCAGAAGAGTGCAGACTTCAAACCTTCCTTATGTAAGATAACTAGTTTGGAGCACAACTGCTTAAATCAGAACTATGGGTTAGAATAACAGTTACAATGTAATCAGGCTAACGAGCAGTAATAAAAGCAGCGCAAGCAGCACATAAAATGCAACTGAACACGAAGAACATGCAGCAAAAAGCTAAATAAAGCAGGAAGAAGCACAAATACAGTACAATCAACTGAATAAAGTGCAATTATTTAAGTAAGTGGGAACGTAGGAAACAGAAGACAATTCAAGTTTAAGTGACTAAAGGGGTGGACCTTCCCAGATGATCTCTAACTGCTCAGTAGAATGAGGTGATGAGATGACACTGGGAAGTGTGCCCAAAATCAGATTTATATTGGGGGTGAGCAACTCAAAAGCTACCAAATTTAAAAGTACAACAGCAGCAGAGTGGGTAGGTGGGAAAAATCAAATGCAGACAGAGACCAGCAATAGTCAGGCATAGAAAGTACAGTTGTGTACACTTACCATAAATGTAGATGCTGGAGTGTATTCACTGTTGCAGTCATCACACTTGGTTATCTGCCTGCAGGTAGCCCTCAGTCGGCCCGAAAACCAGAGACTTACTATTTCTGCATCAGATGCTGTCGCTCCAGGACTGACGTCAAGTCGTCAGGGGTATAAAAACAGGCAGCCAATGCCATTACATCAGTTTTTCTTGCCCCAAATGTCAGGAGACCACCCCAAATAGGGAGCTAAGTTATGGTGGGGAAACCACCACCAGTAGAAAGTCAATACCAACACCCCTGAAAGGGGTGATTAATAGCCACAGAGAGGAGAAAGAGAAAAAACAGGGGGCTGGAGGGAGGGAAACCAGGACTGCAACAGTGAATGCACTCGAACATCTACATTTATGGTAAGTGTACACAAAGTACAGTTGTGTACCTACCATAAATGTAGATGTTTGAGTGTATTCACTGTTGCAGTCATTACTCTTGGGTTATCCTGCTTGCAGGCTACCCGCAGTCGGCCTGAATTCTAAAGTCCTGGTCCAGTGTCGGTTGCTGTCGCCTCTTCCCTGATGTCAGTGCGCCAGGGGTATAAGAGATGCAGCCGACACCATTTTTTTCAGTTTTTCTTGCCGCAGATGTCAGGTGCCCCCAAAAGGGTAGGCTAAATAGATTATGCCAATAAACATGCACACACTAAAGTAAACATTTCCTTCATCTACAAGCAAATACACCACATAGGTTGTACAGAATAGAGAAGTACAGATAAAACCCAGCAAATGAAAGGGGGACGGTGGGAGGGTAACCTGGACTGCAACAATGAATACACTCGAACATCTACATTTATGGTAGGTACACAACTGTACTATGTTCATCGTGTTTCACTGTTGCAGTCATTACTCTTGGGTTGAATCCCAAAGCTGAGGATGGGTGGTTGGGCTAAAAAGGATTAGGAGAGGCTATGTGGCCCTGCAGAACTGCAGTGGCAAAGCCTGCTCTGGATTTCGAGTAGAGAGGTAAGTGGTAGTGCTTTGTAAAAGTGTGCACTGAACTCCAAGTTGCAGCCTCCAAGATGTCTTTCATTGGCACTCCTCTGAGGAAGGCTGCCGAAGTGGCTGCTGCTCTGGTAGAGTGTAGCCTAATGCCCTTAGGCACTGATTTGCCATGCTGTGAGTAGCAGAAACTAATGCAATGACCTATCCATTTAGAAATAGTCTGTTTTGAGATAGCCTTTCCTTGTGATCCTGCAGCATATGCCACTAAAAGTTGCTCAGTCTTTCTGAAAGCTTTAGTTCTGACCAAGTACAAGCGTAGCTGTCTGTGTATGTCCAAAGAATGCAGAAGTCTCTCACCCTTGTTCTGTGGTCTTGGATAAAAGGTAGGCAAGTGAATGGTTTGGTTGAGGGCCACACTGGACACCACCTTAGGCATAAACGTAGGGTTTGTCCTCAGAGAAACCCTGTCTGGATGAAAAATGATAAAAGGTTCAACAGTCATGAGTGCCTGTAACTCCAAAACTTGTCTTGCAGAGGTTATTGCTAGGAGCAGAGCTGTTTTCCAGGATAAGAATTTTATATCAGCTGTTGAGGCTGGCTAAAAAGGAGGCAGTGTGAGTTTTTCCAAGACATAATTGAGGTCCCATGCAGGTATTGGTGCGCTCCTTGTGGGCCTGATGTTTTTGGCCCCTCTGAGATACAGCCTTATTAAAGGATGAGAAAAGATAGGTGGTTCCATATTGTAATGGGCCGAAATGGCAGAGGCATTAATCTTAATTGATGAAAAAGAAAGGCCTTTGTCCAGCATCTCAGTTAGGTATTGTAAAATCTGAGGAATATTTGGTACATACGTGTCAATGCCCTGTTCCTGGTTCCAAGCACAGAATCTCTTCCATTTTTCTGCATAAGATTTTCTGGTATTGGGCCTCCTGGCCTCCAAGATAACATCCATAACAGCTTTTGAAAGAGGAGTGTTCTGAATGGTCACATTATCCGCCATGCTGCCAGATTTAAGGTCCTGAGTTGGCTGTGCAGGGTATGATTGTTTTGTTGGGTCAGTAAGTGAGAAGTTTGAAGCAATGTCCATGCTGGACCTTGAGACAAGCTCTTTAGGATTGGGTACCAGTGCTGGTGTGGCCAGTCTGGGGCAATCAGTATCATTTTTGGCTTCTCTTGTCTGACATTTAGAAGTACCTTGGGAAGGAGAGGCAGTGGAGGAAAAGCATATACTGTTAGGTTTTTCCAGCTGAAGGATAGGGCATCCACTTTCCATGCTTGTTTGTGATAAATTCTTGTGCAAAATCTCTGTAACTGGCAGTTGTGAGGGGAGGCAAATAGATCTTTGTATGGGCATCCCCACTTCCTTGTTATCATGCTGAAGACTTGTGGATCCAGTTTCTACTCATGAGGATCCATGAGGTTTCTGCTTAGTTCGTCTGCCAGAGTATTTATTTTTCCTGTCAGGAATTGTGCTTGCAGGTAAACTTGATAAGTCAATGCTGTGTCCCACAAAATCAGTGCTTGTCTGCAGAGGGGGTAGGAATGTGTGCCTCCCTGCCTGTTTATGCACCACATGACTGTAGTATTGTCCGTCTTTATCAGTAGTTGTCCTGGATGAAGTAGATCCTTGAAAAGCTGTCAGGGCATTCTAAACAGCTAGCATCTCTTTTTGATTGATATGAAGATGCATCTGGCTTGCGGGCCATGTGCCCTGAATACATTTTCCTGCCATGTGGGCCCGCAGGCATAATCTGATGCATCCGTTGTTAGTGTCTGCCTGGCTGTGGGTAAAGTGAATGGCAGACCCTTGTTGTGGTGACAGGCCTGTGCCCACCATCGAAACTCCTGTTGCAGGCAGGAAATGAGGGTAATTAATGTTTCCAGGCTGTGGCAATGTTGAGTCCAAACACTTTTTAGATACCACTGTAGTTTCCTCATATGCAGTCTGGCATATGGAATTAGCAGAATGCAGGATGCCATGAAGCCCAAGGCCTGCAGTATTTTCCTTGCAGATAACTGGGTCTTTGTTGCCAACTTTTTGAAGTAAGAAGTCAGTTGCCTTTGTTTGTCTGGCGTGAGATAAGCCATCTGGGCAGTTGTATTTAAGCTTGCACCCAGGAATATTATCTTTTGAGAGGGTACTAGTTTTGATTTCTATTTGTTTACTGTGTACCCTAGGCAAATTAGTAATCTTTTTACAAATGCCAGAAGCTTTAGAAGAATGTCTTTGTTCTCTGCTAGAATAAGGCAGTCGTCCAAGTAAGGATATATTTGAATTCCTATTTGTCTGCAAAATGCAATTACTGGTGCCAGGCATTTTGTGAAGACCCTGGGCGCAGTAGATAAGCCAAAGGGCAGTGCAGAGAATTGGTAGCGCATTGAGCCAGCTATGAATCTGAGGTATCTTCTGCAAGATTGTCTGATTGGGACATGCAGGTATGCCTCTTTTAGGTCCAAAGTTACGAGCCAAGCCATCTTGCCCAGCATGGGCAGTAGCTGCTGCAGAGTCAACATCTTGAATTTTGGAACATCCAGTAACATGTTTAGTACAGACAGGTCCAGTATTGGTCTCCAGGCTTTGTCCTTTCTGGGCATCAAGAAAAGTCTTGAGTAAAATCCTTGCCCCTGCTCTTGCTGTGGTACTTGTTGAATGGCCCTCATGTCCATGAGGGATGTAATCTGTTTTTGTGCCTCTGCCCATTGATTGTGTGGCAGGTCTGGCATACCTTTTGACCTTGGAAGGGTGTGAAAGTGGAACCTGTAGCCCTGGGACACTGTTTAAGACCCATTTGTCCTGGGTAATCATTTGTCAATTTGGTGAAAAAAGTGCTAGTTTTCCCCCTAAGGGGGCTGACAAAAGATAAGTGCTTGTACCTGGTAGAGGAAAGTCATTGGGACTGTTTCCTGTATGGTTGTGATTTGTCTTCTCCACTTTTGGAGGTAGAAGCACCCCATTGTTTAGGCCTGTATGAGCCTTGGGGCTGAGATCTGCCTCTGGGACGTCTGTATCTGCCTCTTTGTGGCCTGTCTGACACTGGAAAGGACCAATTCTTTGTAGGCCAGTTCCTGCTAAATCTGGGAGGCTGTACCTGTAGGAAATCCTTAACTGTCTCTGCATGGATTTCACTTTATCCTCCATTTTCTTCAACACCTCTTCTGCCTTAACACCAAACAAAGTATCATGCTGCAATGGAGCATCCAATAATTTTGCTTTAACATGATCAGGCAGATTTTGTTCCTTTAACCAAGCATGCCTTTTAATGACTGAACCCGTAACAGCGGCCCTGCAAGAGGCCTCCAGTGAATCAAAACCACATTGCAAAGTATGCTTTCCCACTTGCTCAGCTGCATGCAATAAATCCTGCATTTCCTTGTTATCAGAACATTCAGAATTTGACAACATTTTCTGTTTAAGCAGTGACATGATATTTAAGCATATGAAAATGACAATTTAAAGCCCTTACAGCCAAGGTAGCAGAAGTGTAAACTTTTTCCCCCATCTGTCCAGTGCCCTAGAATCCCTATCAGAGGGGACAGGGTTTTTTGCAGTGGAAGTCTTGACCCATTTGGGACCCTGAGATATAGTTTCTGGGTCAGCAGCGGGGTTTTTATATAGAAATTTATGAGAGTCTGGGACCCTGTAGTATCTGTCTGGCTTAGCAGGTGCAGGGGGTAAAGAGTCAGGAGGCCAGACTCTGAAAATACACCTACAATGTCTAGAACAGGTGGAATAGCAAGAGGTCTGTGCTGGGGTAGTGAAAGAAAGTATCTGAGCCTTTTCTTAGATTCTGAATAATCTTGGCTCTCCCAGTGAAAATGCTCCCTCATGGTATGCAGGGTTTCCCCAAAAGAATAATCCTCAGGAGGAGAGGCTGAAGGAATGGATTCTTCAGCATCAGAATCCTCGTAGGGAGGAAAAGAGTATCCCTATTCAGAAGAGGAATCAGAGGAAATTGAAACCTGATCAGAAGAATCATATTCTGTCTCTTGCCTAGGCCTCTTATCAGGAGGGGGATGGGAACCCCTGATCAAAGTAATTATGTCTTCGGCCATTTTAAGCATCTGTTTTTTAGGCATGGAAGTCTGAGTAGGAGAATGCTGTACTTGTTTCTTTGTCTTTAGAACTGCTTTAGTCTTTGCCTTTGAAGCTGAAGTTGGCTTAACATATAACTGTGTAGGTCTGAAGACACCCTCAGAAGCCGATGCCTGCTCAGTGGCTCCGGACCCATCTGAGGGAATGGTTTCCGAGTGTCCAATACCTTGAGTATCCAGAGGCCCAGTCGGCTCCACGTGGGAGTTGGAAGCGGCCTGTGGCTCTGAGGTAGCGGGCGTCAGGGGCTGTGAAATCATCTCACTGAGAACTGGCGACTGGCCTACCGGAGGCCTCGTCGTCAGTTTTGGATCTCAGATGCCTATCCTTTTCCTTGTCCTTGCGTTTTTTTGTAAACTCCGGTCATTGGCTGTTCCGACGGCATTATATAGTTAAATCTTCGGCCAAAGTAATGAAATGCAAAATTGAACAGACGCTTAATAGTGCGTTGGTTAAATCTAGCACAAAACAGACAGCTAGCAATGTTGTGGTCAGGGCCTAGGGCAAGGAATACAGTAAGAATGAAAATCCTTATGAGGTATTTGCTTCCCACAAGAAATACAATTGTTAACTTTTTCTGACATCGGTCTGGAGCAAGAAAAAAGTTTCCCCAATGGGGTACTTAGCTTTAATAAAGACTTCGGTTCTGAAATTTGGATTTGAAAATCTCAGGACTCGGCTGACCGGCACTAGAACTGCTTTTGCTTCGGGCACGGCAAGAAAGACTGAAGAAAATGGCGTCGGCTGCATCTTTTATACCCCTGGTGCACTGACGTCAGGGAAGAGGTGACAACAACCGACACCAGACCAGGTCTTTGGAATTCAGGCTGAC
Source organism: Protopterus annectens (assembly GCF_019279795.1). NCBI lineage: Eukaryota > Metazoa > Chordata > Ceratodontiformes > Protopteridae > Protopterus > Protopterus annectens. Next base: position 1,335,762,392 of record NC_056741.1, read on the forward strand.
TGCGGGTAGCCTGCCAGCAGGATAACCCAAGAGTAATGACTGCAACAGTGAAACACGATGAACATCTGTACTATGTTCTTCATGTTTCACAGTTGCAGTCATCACACTTGGGTGGATTCTCAAAGCTGAAGAAGGGTGGAGGCAGTCAAGAAGAGATAGGACTGGCTAGTATGCCTTGCAGGACTGCTGTTGCAAAACCTGCCCTGGATTTGGAAAAGATAGGCAGGTGGTAATGCTTGGTGAAGGTGTGTACAGAACTCCAGGTAGCAGCTTCCAAAATGTCCTTGTAGGGGCTCCCCTGAGAAATGCTGTAGAGGTAGATGTTGCCCTAGTGGAATGTGTTCTGACCCCCTGAGGGGTTGGTTTACCATGGTGCTTGTAGCAGAAATGGATGCAGTGTGCTATCCATTTGGAAATTACTTGTTTTGAAATGGCCTTGCCCTCTGCCCCTGTTGCAAAGCTAACTAGTAACTGGTCAGATTTTCTGAAGGGCTTAATCCTATCAAGGTAGAATCTGAGCTGTCTGTGCATGTCCAAGGAGTGCAGGATTCTTTCCCCTTTATATTTAGGATTAGAGAAGAAAGTTGACAAATGGATGGATTGGTTGAGAGCCACACTGGACACTACTTTAGGCATAAAGTAAGGGTTAGTCCTGAGGGAAACCCTGTCAGCATGGAAAATAATGAAGGCTTCCACAGCTATAAGTGCTTGTAGCTCAGACACTCTTCTAGCTGAAGTGATGGCCAGAAACAAGGCTGTTTTCCAAGAGAGGAATTTTAACTCAGCTGACACAGCAGGTTCAAAGGGGGGAAGCATGAGCTTTTCCAGTACAAAGTTAAGGTCCCAAACAGGGGTGGGTGCTCTCCTTGGAGGCATTAACTTGTTTGCCCCTCTCAGGAACTGTTTGATAAGAGGGTGCGAGAAGAGAGGTGGCTCTGTGTTGTAATGAGCCGAAATGGCTGAGACGTGTATCTTAATGGAGGAGGAGGAGAACAGGCCTTTGTGGAGTAGATCTGCTACGTAATCCAGGATTAGAGGCAGGGAGGGCAGAGTTGTGTCCTCTCCTTTAGATTGAATCCAGGAGCAGAACCTTTTCCACTTATCAGCACAGGATTTTCTTGTACTGGATCTTCTGGCTTCAAGAATGATGTCCAGCATCTGCCTGCTTAGGGTTGCTGGGGGAGAGATCAAGGAATAAGCCAGGCTGCAAGATTTAGGGTTTGCAGTTGTGGATGCAAAATCTGTCCCTGCTGCTGAGAGAGCAGGGTTGGGTTCTGGTGTAGGTGCCCAGGTGGCACCGGTGACAGGCTGTGCAGGAGTGGGTACCAGTGTTGGTGTGGCCAGTCCGGGGCAATCAGAATTGTCCTTGGTCTGTCCTGTCTTATCTTGAGTAATACTCTTGAGAGAAGGCGCAGAGGGGGAAAGATATAGATTGAAAGATTTACCCACTGAAAAGATAGGACATCTACTTTTCAGGCCCTGCTGTGATTATCTCCTCATATACACAGACAACCCTCTCCTCCTACCATCCAACACTACAACCTGTGAGAGATGCACTTATATAGCCAAACTGGAAGCAAAGCTCTCTTCACCCAAGACTGGACTAGACAGTCAAGAGGTGAAGGTAAACACTTGCACCACACCACACTCATCACATAGTCCCTCAAAACCTACACCACCAAAACACACACGTAGAAAGACAAAACAAACACCTACATTCACAGAGGCTCTCAATAAAAACCTGCCCAAGCATCAGGGACCTCCAAAGCAGAAACGCAAGCAAACTCCACCCCCCCAACACAACCCAAATGACGCATAGCCCACAAACTCAGTGTGCCACTCAACCACAGCCCATAAGGCATAACAACGTACCCAGCACTCTAGTCATAGGTGACTCTATACTCAGGCACACTGATGTTCCACTCACCAGACTAAACAAGGAGAAAGTTACTGTCAGTTGCCTGTCAGGTGCCAGGATCCACCACATAACGCACACACTCAGGTCACTCCACAACAAGTACAAATATGTCACTGTCTTTGTCCATGTTGGTGTGACTGACATGAGACGTACCTCCCTGGACTACATGAAAAGAGACATGGAGGAGCTCGCTGATCTTGTAGCCCAGGCAGGTATGACCCTAGTCCTGAGTAGCATCCTGCCATCACCCAGAATGACACCACAGTACAAGGACAAAATGATTGACTTCAACAATTGGCTAAGCTTCTGGTGTCATTCTAAGGGGATCCAGTATTTGTCTGCCTGGGATGACATGATCGACAGACCACGATGCTTTGCCAGAGATGGCCTGCACCTGTCACCCTTGGGATTCCGGATACTGGCAAAGGCTCTTGCCACCCCTATAGTGCCTTTTTTAGGCACGGTTCAAATGACAAATTCACCACCGTAACAGGTGCAAGCAAGAAAAATCTGAAGGTAATGCTACTCAATGCTAGAAGTCTAAACCTCAAAATGCACTCACTCGAGGCACTCCTTAAAATGGAGAACATTGACATCTGTGCAGTGACAGAGACCTGGTTCAAAGCTCCAGAGAGCACCCCTGCGTTACCTGGCTATAATTCATACCACACCTTTCGGCCATCTAACCCGGAACGAAGCACTAAAGGTGGAGGCATGTCCATATTCATTAAGGATATCCACACCTCAAGGCTTATTGCACAGCATAATGCATCCGAGATTATCCAAGTGCAACTAACTCTGGGTAAGACTGCAATCCAAATTGTAGCTTGCTACAGACCCCCCACCATGTCCCAGGATACCCACTCCTCATTTCTTGATACACTGGAAAGTATTAGGGTACAACCCAGCACCATAACAATGGGCAATTTCAACTACCCCACCATTGACTGGGAAAACTACTCATGTACCAACTCTTTTGCTCAACGTTTTCTGGAATTCATAAATTCCAACGCCTTGGATCAACTTATTCACACCCCCACCAGGGGCAGCAATATCCTTGACCTGGTCATTACCAACATGATAACAACAATATGCTAAGATAGATTGAGATCTCCATTAACCTTAATCCCCTCCTCCCCCCCCCCCTTTTTTTCCTCACCTTTCTTTCCCTTTTTCCCTTCTCTTTTGGTACGTAGTATGCATTTGATTAGATTATAAGCAATTTTCATGACTACATATACAATTATTTAATTATTTATTTTGCCATGGTTGTTCATTAGATAAGACTTGTATCAACATGTTATGATATACATACATGAAAAGCAAGCCCTAGGCTATGATGATTCATTAGTTAAAAACTGTTTAGTTCTGTATTTTATCTGCAATGAACTTCTGATACTAGGTATATGAAATCTGAATGGCTATAACATCTATAATAATAATATATCCTTTATATAGAACATCTAATTTTTTATCAGTATTTCTGATAAGATATAAATGTATATGTGTATATAGACATGAAATATGACCAATATTGTATATATTTATGTTTGATCAAAATCAAAAGTAATCTCTTGTATACTGTAAGTAGATCTATGATGGCTTTATATAGAATTCTTATGAATTCATAAGTATAATATACATGAAAATAATCTATTCATATGATGGTGGCTCTATATAGAATCTCCTTGAATTTATATGCATGATTAAGGATAGAGCCTATACATGAAAATAGTATGAATAATATGATTTGTTTTTAATATAGGTTTTTAAAGAAAATATTGGCATTGGTTTTGAAGTATATATCTGTTGGTTTTATTATCATCTTTATGATATTAAATATAGATATTACATACTACATTTGCCAATATATAGGTAGTAATGTATTAAATTATCAGCTATATATTTGTGATCAAACAGTTCATAGACTTCTTGACATATATTATATTACTTGAACTAGATGGTTTCTAAAGAAATGTAACACGAAGTGCTTTTAAGTTACACCCTGTTATAATTAATTGAATAAGTGAAAACTGAATGGTATTGGTCAATCAGGACTTTATGTAATTACTGCATTTTAGATATAATGAATGTGTTTTACCTAATATTTATTGAATCTGAAGAAGCGTGCCTTTGTGGATGCACGCGAAAGCGCTTATTCTCCTGTTTTAATAAAGAATTGTCTTCTTACATGGTGGTGCCTTCCAGTTTATACTACAACATGGGCAACTGGTGTTCCACACCAGAGATCAATTCTCATTGGTCAGATCCAACCACAAGCTAATCACCCCTAGACATCCACATCCCGTCCCCACCCCCAATTAGGGAAACCACCGTAAAAAACTCCAAAGCCAACTTCACACTTAAGACAGAAGTGGCAAACTTCATGACACCCATACAGACTGACAACAGAGGTACGACTGCTGAATCCTACACAAATGCACTTTATAAGCACTTCCACGAGTGCATGGATCATGCTATCCCTAATGGAACCAAGATACTATCCTCCAAAAAAAGGAAGCCAATCTGGTGGTCCTCTGCCATAAATAAACTCTACAACAGAAGAAAGAAACTGTTGCAAAAAGAGTAAAATCCCATGACTGGAAGAACTCCCTGGTCAACCTCAGTAAGAAGCTGAGATCCCTCATAAAATCCTCCAAAGCTAGTTACGAAAACAAAATTGCCACTGAATCTAAAGAGAACCACAAAGCATTCTATAGCTATGTCAAGAATCTCAATGGCAACACTCAAATCTGCTGAGTTACAACACAATGGCACTAAATATACAGAACCAACTGATATTGCCAACATCCTAGCAGATGGGTTCAGTGCTAACTTTACCCCCCCCCCTCTCACCCCCTAGAGGGCCCATCTCTATACCGAAAGAATGCAAAGTTCCTGTAATCACGGCTGCACAGATAAACACACTCCCCAAAGCCAAGAACACAGCATCCATGGGATCTGACAATATCCCAGGCTGTGTTCTACATGAACTACAGAATGAACTGGCATCCTACCTAAGTACCATGTTCAATCATAGCCTCACCTCAGGCTTTGTGCCCACTGAATGGTGCACCGCAACGGTTATCTCACTCCACAAAGGGGGAGCCACAACGGACCCCTGAAACTACCGCCCCATTAGCCTGACGAGCCTGGTATGCAAGGCCAAGGAACATATCATCATGGAACTCATAAACAAAGGCATTGGTAATCTCCAAACGCTGGACCCTACCCAGTTCGGGTTTGTAAAAGGCAGATCATGTCTCCTAAACCTGAATGACTTCTTTGAAGCAGTCACCAAAGCCAGAGATGAGGGTAAGGTGGTTCACACAGCTTATCTAGATCTCGCCAAGGCTTTCGACACCATCCCCCACTCTGGAATTATAGATAAGCTCACTAAACTAGGTATAAATCTCTATGTCACAAGATGGGTTGCCAACTGGTTCATGGACAGAACCCACACTGTGAAAGTAGCAGACTCCAAATCCAACTTCAGACCAGTGACAAGTGGAGTATCACAGGGTTCAGTCCTGGGTCCCCTCCTGTTTGGTATCTACTTCTCTGAAGTACAGGCTAACACAGAAGGTCTTTGGCTAACAAAGTTTGCAGATGACTGCAAACTAGGAGCCATAATCGAAACTCCTAACGATGTGGACATACTACAAAAGGGCCTCACAGAGACAGATGCCTGGTGTCAAAGCCATGGCCTGAAGCTCAATGCCAAAAAGTGTATTGTCATCCCCTTTGATAAAAACTCTGTACCCATGAACTACCACATAAGTGGTAGTCTACTTAATGCCAAAAGTGTGATAAGAGACCTTGGGACACAGGTGGACAGTAATCTCTCGTTTGATAATTACATCGCCACAGTGGTCAGGAAATCCTTCTACATGGCTCACCTCATCACAAAAGGTTTCTCATCCAGAAAAAAAGAGGTCATTGTTCCCCTCTACTCATCACTCATTAGACCCATTACAGAATACAATGCCCCTTTTGTATGTACCTCACAAGACATCTACAACAACTGGAAAGGCCACAGAAATACCTCACAAAGAGGATTACTAGCCTCAAACAGATGCCCTACGCAAACAGTCTCAAAAAACTCCAGCTTTACTCTGTCGCATATCATCTACTCAGAGGCGATCTCTGCCTAACATACAAAGCTATGTCAAACCCAGAGCTGTTGGACATGCTCCACTTAAAGAAATCCCAATCCCTCCGAGCTACACACTGTAGGGACCTAAATCTTGTCACCACAATAAACAGAACATGCTGGAGGGATAGATTCCTGTCCCAGAGACTTCCCATACTCTGGAACAGACTACCTATCTATGTCAAACAGAGCTCCTCATTAGCACTCTTCAAGAAAAATCTTGATGATTGGATGGGAAATAGGAAATTCACCCCAGGGATCACTTCTATGGCTCTGCTAGACAGGGGCACAGGAAAATAATTTTCTTGGGTGGTGAAAGCCAGGGTACCTTTTTGGCTAGGCTTATATAGGTCCTAGGGCTAATAGCCTAGTACCTATCTATGAACCTATTCCTGGTACAGAATTTGCTAAGCTGGTGGTTGTAGGGGGTGGCAAAGAGATCCACCTCTGGGGTCCACATTTCTGAATCAGAATGTTGAAGGTGCTGGGCTCCAATTGCCACTTGTGTGGGTGTAGGAGATTTCTGCTTAAGTCATCTGCCAGTGAGTTTTGTTTGCATGGCAGGAATTGAGCTTGCAGATGGACTTGCATGTATAAGGCCGTGTGACACACGGCCATTGCTAACCTGCAGAGCGGGTTCTCCCCTGCTTGTTGATGTACCACATAACTGTGGCGTTGTCTGTGTTTATTAGCAGTTGTCCTGGAAAGAGAAGGGATCTGAAAGCTGTCAGGGTATTCTGCCCAGCTAGCAGCTCTTTTTGGTTGATGTGCAAATGAATTTGACTTGGGCTCCAGTGGCCCTGAATGCATTTGCCATCCATGTGTGCTCTCCAGGCATAGTCTGATGCATCTGTGGTTAGGGTCTGGGCAGTGTGGGGTTGAGAAAAAAGCAGTCCCTTGTTGTGGCTGCATGCTTCTACCCACCAAAGGAACTCTTGTCCTTAGACAGGGTATGATAGGAATGACTGTTTCCAGGTCCTGAGAATGTTGGCACCAAGGACTTTTTAAGTACCACTGAAGTTTCCTCATATGCAGTCTTGTATATGGAATTAGTAGTATACATGAGGCCATGAACTCTAGCACCTGCAGTATTTTTCTTGCGGATAGCTGGGTTCTGGTGGCCATTTATTTGAAGCAGTCTGACAGACTTGTTTTTCTGAAGTGAGGAATGCCATCTGGGATGTTGTGTGCAAGCTTGCTCCTAAGAATACATTTTTTTGACTGGGTACCAATTTTGATTTCTTTTTGTTGATGGTGTACCCCAAGGAAGTGAGAAGGTGTTTCACAAATGTCAGGTGCTGCAACAGCAATTCCTGACTGTATACCTGAATCAGGCAGTCATCCAAATATGGGTAAATTTGGATATTTCACTGCCTGCAGTATGCAATGGCTAGAGCCAGGCATTTTGTGAAAACTCTAGGCGCAATAGGAAAGCCAAAAGGAAGTGCAGAGAACTGATCATGCATAGCTCCTGCCCTGAAACGTAGATACTTCCTGCATGACTCCCTCATGGGGATGTGCAGATATGCTTCTTTTAAGTCTAGACTGACTAACCAGGCATCTTTGGCTAGCATAGGAAGAAGCTGTTGCAGGATAAGCATTTTGAATTTTGGTACCACCAGTAAAGTGTTGAGAATTTAACGATCCGGGATTGGGTGCCAAGAGCCCTCTTTCCTTGGTACCAGGAAGAGCCTGGAGTACAATCCTTGACCCCTCTCTGTTCTACTGGAACTGGCTGAATAGCTCTGATATTGAACAGGGAATCTACTCGGCTTTGAGCCTCTGCCCACTGGTTTGGAAGAAGGTCTGGAAACCCGCTTGGGGATGGCAGTGAATGGAAATAAAATTTGTATCCCTGGGATACAATGTTGAGGACCCACCTGTTCTGCGTGATGGACATCCAGTTTTTTGCATGAAGGACAAGTTTTCCTCTTGTGGGCACAATCAATTGGGCAGGGCTGGGGAGTGTAGTAAGGAAGTCATTGTGAGTTTTTTCCGTAAGGAGGTGGCTTACCACTCCCTGTTTAGGGGTGGGGGCACTCCATTGCTTAGATCTCTGCATATTCTGAAACTGTAGTCTGGGTGGTCTTGTTTCCCCTGGGTGTGGTTTGAGAAGGCCTGGAAGGGGCTGGAAAGGACCAGTGTTTGGAAGGGCAATGTCTACTGAATCTAGGGGGTCGCACTTGTAAGAATTCTTTAACAGACTGCTTGGACTTAGCTTTTTCTTCCATATTTTTAAGAACCTCTTCTGCTTTGGTGCCAAACAAACTGTACTTGTTCAAAGGAGCGTCTAGTAACTTTGATTTAACATGGTCTGGCAAGGTCTGCTCCTTAAGCCAAGCATGTCTTCTCAGTACAGTACCAGTGACTGCTGCCCAACAAGATGCTTCTAGGGAGTCAAAGCCACAATGTAATGTATGCTTGTTGATTTGGCTTGCAGACTGCATAAGCTCCTGCATTTCTTTATTTTCTGCACAGTCTTTAAAGGTTGCCACTTTTTGTTTAAGTTGTTCCATAATATGTTGCTGGTACTTCAGCATATGAAACTGACAATTCAATGCCCTAATAGCCAGAGCTGCAGATGTATATACCTTTTGGGATTCTTGGCTGTAGTTGCTTTGATACCCTTAGGCCCCTGGGAAACCAGACAGATACTACAGAGTACCTGACACTCACAAATTTCTTTTCAAGAATCCTACTGCTGACCCAGAGATCATTTCCCAGTAGGTAAAGTGTCAGGAGTAAGAATGGATTCCATAAAAACATCATCCAGGACAGGGGGTATTGCTAAAGGCCTGTGCTGAGGCAACTCTAGAAATTCCCGGAGTCTCTTTTTGTACTGAGGACAGTCTTGGCATTCCCAGTGTAAATGCTCTCTTAAGGTATGCAAGGTTTCACCAAAAGAAAAATACCTCTGGAGGGGAGGCAGAGGGAATGGATTCCTCTGCATCTGAATCCTCATAAGCAGATAAAGGCATGTCTTCATAATCAGAAATCTCAGAGTCATCGGACTCCTGGTCTGTAGAAGCTGTGGGGGACTGGTCTCTTTTTCTCTTAGCAGGGGAAGGCTGACTTCCCCTAATCAGCATAATAAAGTCTTCGGCCATTTAAGCATTTGTTTTTGTGGCATGGGAGCAGGTGCATGCGCTTTGGTCATCGGTTTTCCAGGCATAGTGCATACTCTGGGCCCAAGAAACTCGGTAATTTTGGTTAAAAAAGAAGTCGGTTTGAGTCGAACACCGGTTAAGAGAAGAACTGCCTCAGCAGCCAGTGCCTGCACAGTGACTCCGGACCCATCCAAGGTAGAGACATCCGCAGGTTCCATAGTCGAAGAAGAGTCTCGCGGCATACCGGACTCCGATTGGGTCTTGGTAGAGGCCTGCAAATCCATTGAAGCAGGCATCAGGGGCTGTGAAAGTGCCTGAGTACTGGCAGACTGACAACTAGCTTAACGGAAGCATTGGCAGCTTTGGACCTATGCAGTCTGTTGTCTGTCTTTATCCTTATGTTTTTTCAGAATATTGGTAGTCGGATGGCTTACCGAAGCCATTTCAGAATATGGAGATCGAGAGCGAAAGAATTTAGTGACAAAGAGCCAGACATTGAATGGTTTGGGCATTAAACAAGGCACAAAACTGACAGCGAAGTATGTCGCGGTCTGGGCCTAAACAGGTGGCGCAGTAAGAATGAAAATCTCTATGAGGTATTTGCTTTCCACAGGCAAGACAATTGTTAACTTTTTCTGACATCGATTAGAGCAAGAAAAAAGGATCCCCAATGGGGCACTTAGCTTTAGAAGACTGCAGGATTATTCAATTCGTAAATGAAAATTCAGGTAACAGCCGACCAGCACTTGCAAACTGCTTCTGCTTCGGGCTCCTCGGCAAGAAAGACTGGTGTAATGGCATCGGCTGCTTGTTTTTATACCCCTGACAACCTGACGTCAGCCCTGGAGCAACAGCATCCAACGTAGAAATACTAAGTCTCTGGTATTCGGGCTGACTGAGGGCTACCTGCAGGCAGATAACCAAGTGTGATGACTGCAACAGTGAAACATGAAGAACATCAGAAAGTCACATAGCACTACAGCTAAATAAAGATGCCACTAAATATTTATAGTTAAATGAAGAGTGCTATTTCTCATCTCCTCCCATTAATTAGCTAGATGTTATTCACTGTCTGCGAAAGAAAAAGAATTCTTTTCTAACGGACGCTAGAGCCAAGTGCTCTTAAAACTCCAAAAAGAACAAGAAACTTAAAAACAAAACAAAATGCTATGTAAAAATACACGTTATGATAACCTGTGAAGCACTGGGTCCAACAACAAAATGTCTGTCTAAAGGAAGAATTCAAAATTTCATTTTTAACATCTTCTAGTAGGCCCTGAGAATGCAGCCAGACAAACCTCTTCAAAACAGTACCAGTAGCAACAGTCATGGAAGCAGTATCTACAGAGTTATAAATACTCTTAAAACAATGAGTAGTAACCTGAGAAATAGAAGAAACTAAACCACACACAAAAAAAAGAAGTTATGTACTCGCCATAACATTCCATGTTTGTTGTCCTTGATCTCACCTTTCCTTCTTGTTGGTTGGGTTCGGAGCTGATCCTTGGCTTCAACTCGGATGTATTCTAAAGCTCGAGAGCTTCCACTGGCTCGAGTCTAGACCCTATCCCATCTTGCTAGTTACCCAAATTTCGTTTGTGATAACCCATAACACTAGACCACAATATGCAGTATAAACTATAGGCATATATAAAAAAAACATGTGTGTGTGTGTGTGTGTGTGTGTGTGTGTGTGTGTGTGTATATATATATATATATATATATATATATATATATACATATAAAAGAAAAACCATCAAGCCATAAACTCATAAGGCAGGAAGGGAATCAAGGCCTATATAGCCACAGATGGATAACTCCGGGATGCAAGAATGAGGCGAGATCAAGGTCAACAAACATGGAACGTTATGGTGAGTACATAACTTCTTTATGTTATGTTGTGCCTATCTCACCTTCCTTCTTGCTGGTTGGGACCGCGTCCCCAGCACCTTACTCTTGGGTGACTCAATGGAATATACTCTTTAAGACCGTGGAACCAAAGGATGCCCTGTTCCGGGAGGCCACATCTACTTTGTAATGAGTGATGAAGGTATGGGGGTTAACCCACGTAGCTGCCACACAAATAGAGTCTAAAGGCAGTCTGGCATGAAAGGCAGTAGAGGTAGACAAGGCCCTGGTTGAGTGTCCTCAAATTTTTCCTGGCAGTTGTTTGTTCTGTGAGTTATAGACGCAAGTAATGGCATCTGAAATCCATTCTGACAAAGTTACTTTTGAGATTGAAGTTCCCTTTTTGTTTTCTGCAAAGGATACAAACAATTGGTCGGATTGTCTGAATTCCTGTGTCCTGTGCAAGTAGAAACATAATTGTCTATGAACATCCAGTTGGTGGGGTTTATAGTCTGCCTTGTTGCCATGGTTCGGAAAGAACACAGGTAGTTCTATCGATTGATTCAGACTGAACTCTGAGCAAACTTTTGGTAGAAAGGAAGGGTTGGTTCTGAGAAAAACTCTATCTTTGTGAAAAATTAAATAAGGAGATGAATGGAAAGAGCTGGTAATTCTGATAATCCCCTAGCTGAGATAATGGCGATCAAGAAAATCGTTTTCCAAGTCAAGCATTTTAGAGTATAAGAACTAGCCGGTTCGAACTGAGGAAGAATCTAGGCAACTAGGACTAAATTTAGATCCCAAGAAAAAAAGTGGTTCTCTTATTGGGGGTCTCAAAAGGATAGTACCCCTCAGAAAAGCTTTGCATAGCCTGTGGGACATAAAATTGGAACCCAATTCTCCCACATGAAGGTTGGAAACAGCAGCCAATTGAACTTGGTTAGTTGCTGCTGCTGCTCCTTGGTTAAAAGTTTCAGCGAGGAATTCTAGGATCTTTGAAATGGGTGCAGTAAAAGGATCAATATTATTTTTGTCAGCCCAACAAGAGAACAGCTTCCATTTGCTAGTATACAGTTTTCTCGTAGAGAATTTGTGAGAGGAAATTAGAATATGTTGTACTGCCGGGGAGATGTCAGTAAGCCAGGAAGTGGAGGAACCAAGCTGTCAGTTTGAGGGTTTATAAGGAAGGATGATGTGTGCCCGACTGATGCATCAATAGATCTGGAGCTGGGTCCAGGATCCAAGGCTCCTCCAGAAGATGGGGCCATAGAAATGGAAACCAGATTTGATGAGGCCAGTAGGGGGCAAAGAGAATTAGCTTGCAACCCATCGATTTTGCTTTCTGAAGAACTTTGGGAATCAGAGGGAATGGGGGAAAGGCATACATAAGTCCCGGGGGCCAATTGTGAACAAGTGCATCCCTGGATGATTGTCCTGGTGGGGGGGGGGGGACTAGGGCGAAATAGCTGTTGCATTTGGCACTGATGGATGTGGCAAAAAGATCACAGCAAGGCTGGCCCCACTTGCAAAAAATCTGGTTTGCAATGTCCTGTTTCGGGAACCACTAGTGAGGCATAAGTATAACCCTGCTTAGCTTGTCTTCTATCACATTGGATTTCCCCAGGAAGTGCATAGCAATCAGAAAGCATTGGGAGGATATCGCCCATTGCCATACTCTTAGGGCTTCTCGACATAAGGGGTAGGATCTGGTTCCACCTTGCTTGTTGATGTACCATACCACTGACATGTTGTCTGTTTGAATTGCAATCATCCCCATGGGAGAGAGCTATGAAGTGCTTGTAATACCAGAAGCACCGCTCTCATCTCAAGGACATTTATGTGCAAGTGGTACTCGTGTTGTTGCCAAGTTCCATGAACAGTCTGTCCCAGATAACACCCCTCCCCCACCCTACCTGGGAAGTGTCCATGGTCACTGTGGCCACTGGTTGGGGGAGGACAAATGGTCTGCCTATTGTCAGCTGGGTGGACTGAAGCTACCATTTTAGGTCCTTCTTGCAGGTCTCCGTGATGAGAATTTCGTGGGACATGGGTAGATCTTGCATGGAATATTGAGGAAACAGGAGCCACTGCAATAACCTCATGTGGAACTGCGCCAAGGGAACTAGTGTTATTGCTGCTGCCATTGAGCCTAGGACTTTCAGAACAATTCTTGCTTGAGTCTTTTTCCTCCCGATTAAAGTTGCAACTTGGTGACGAATGGTTGACACTCTCTCCTGAGGCAATTTTGCTATCATGTCTTTGGTGTCTAGATCTGCTCCTATAAATGTAATACATTGACAGGGCAACACGGCAGACTTTTCGTAGTTTATAGTGATGCCTAGCTTAGAGCAGAGGCAGATTGTGGTGTCCCTAGGTTAGTCAATGTTCGGCTGTGGTGGTAAGGTGCCAGTCGTCCAGATATGGAAACACCCGGAATCCTAGATGCCTCAGATGAGTCGTGACTACTGCCATGCATTTGGTGAACACCCTGGGGGATATGGTGAGGCCAAAGGGCAGAGCTCTGAACTGGTAGTGACTGGCTCCCAGCTCAAAGTGTAGAAATCTCCTGGATCACCTGCCCGTCTTGATATGGTAGTACGCATCCCGGAGATCGATGGAGCACATCCAACTGTCCTTTCCCAGAAAGGAAAGTATGGACTGCAGTGTCACCATCCGAAACTTTGTCTTTTTGACAGACTTATTGAGTCTGCTTAGGTTCAAAATGGACCTCCAGTCCTCTGCTTTCTTTGGTACTAAAAAAGACCTTGAGTAAGTTCCGGACGTGATTTGGTCTGCAGGGACTTCTTGGATGACTATTCTTCTTAGCAACTTTTGAACTACTAGAGTTGTTTGTTCCCTTAGATTGGGTGGCACACCTGGGATGGATTTTTGTTTTTTGGGAAGAGGTGGCATGGAGAAATGAATACTGTATCTCCTGGATATTATTGACTGTACCCATGTGACTGCTGTGATATTTTGCCAGGCTTCTGGATACAGTGACAATCTTCCCCCGACTGCCTCCAGGGGTGGACAGGCGGGCCTCCTTGCAGGAGTACTGGAAGGGCCTACCAGAGAACGTATCTCTGTCACCCTGTAAGGGCCTACCAGAGAACGTATCTGTTGCCCTGACTCTGCAGACCCCTTCTGCCACGAGGGTGGTGTCTCCCATTATTATTCCCCCCTCTGCCCCAGGAAGGAAAATTCACCACGTGCATCAGGCGAAGCTTCCTGGGATTTCCGGAACCACATTTTTCCACTTTTTTGATGTTTTGGATAAGGTCGAGAAGGGCCGGGAAAATGTACTCCCACGGCAGAGAGAGTCTTGCCATCCTGATCGCACCTAGTTAGGGTCTCTTTTACCTCAGGCCCAAACAATGATGAGCCATCAAAAGGGGTGTTAGTAAAGGAGGACTTGAAAGGCTCCACAAATTGACAAAGGTTGATCCAGGAATATCTCCGTAAGACAACTCCTGTGCCTGCAGCCCTGCTCGCTCCATTGGCTGCATAGGAGATAAACTGCATGGAGGAGTTAACTACCAAAGATAAGGTCGCAAGCTGAGAAGCAGTTTTACCTGCAGCTCCCGCAGCTGTAGGATCCTGTAGGGTATCTCCTAGCTCTTTCAGGAGATCCCTCTGAAGATGGGTAAAATGGGATAAATAACTGAGTGACCTCAGAGTAAAGGCTGCTGAAAAAAAGACATGCTTCCCGTATCTATCCATCGTATGGGACTCTTTGTTCGGCAGATAGACAGAAGTAGAAGTCTCTGCTAATTCCTTCTTAGTGGCCACTGTCACCACCATAGCATCAACTGGCACGCCTTTGATTAGGAAAGTTTTGTCATCTGGTGCCATTATGAACTTATTGGGCCTCCGGGGAACTGGTTCCATCGATTCTGGACAGCTTCACAACTTTCGACTTACTACCCCTAGCAGTGGGTCGAAAGACAGAGATACCCAAGAGGTGGAGGGTTGGGAACTGAATGCATCCAGGTAAACAGACTCATCTTCAGAAGAGGAAAGGGACTACCAGCCATCCCTATGCTTGAGGATTTCCAGGATGTCCGAGAATGGGACATCCTCAGAGGGGGACCGTGGGGACCCTTCTGAGTCCTCCAAGTCAGTGTCCGATGTTAGGGACTCAGGGGAGTCCACATGCTTCCTCTTACATGTCCTCTTCTGAGGGGCCACTTCAGGGGGATGCTCTGGGGAGGTTTGGAAGGGGGGGGGTCACCCAATGGGGCATCCTGGGACACTGGTTCCCTACGCTTAGAATGGAAGGGTGGTGAGAGGAAAGACACTGGCTCCATATGGGACAGAGTAGCTGAAGCCGAGGGAGGAGCTGTCTGAGAGGACAGTGCACTCCTCATCACCTCGAAGGCACCACAATCCCAGCCCGAGGGGGTCCCCAGCTCCTAAGAGTCGAGAGACCTCTCCCGCACCAACGGCGATGGCTCTGAGGCTGATGTGGAAGCCGAGCTCACCTGTGCCGAAGCTACAAGAGGGAGAGTGGGGTCGGACAAGGGTCCAATGTTGCTCCCCCCCTCATAGCTGACGAGGGAGTGTCGGCTCCCAGATCCCTTGATAGAAGGAGAATATAACAAGAAAAATCAAAAACTTAGCCTGAGCCAGTCTCCAGCAATCTTGAAGCTTCAACTGGCAAACGAGATCTGGGTAACTAGCGCTAGGCATGATGGGGTAGGGTCTAGCCTCGAGCCAGTGGAAGCTCTTGAGCTTTAGAATATGTCCGAGCCAACTAACAAGAAGGGAGGTGAGATAGGGACAACATAACATCAGATTTTTCCTCACAGGAGGAAAGTGCAGCTAAAACATTCCTCAAACTTTTGCATTTAGTCAAAATAAATGAACATATAAGCCCAACAATTCAAAATTCTAAAAATCAAAATTACAGTAACATACATACACCTTTCTCCCCAAACTTAACAGATTTACCATCCTTGTCAGAGGGAGAAGGATTAAAATTAACAAAATGTTTGGCAGCAGCTATAACAACTAAAACTGCTGCTGGGTCAAGTCTAGGATTAGTGTATAAAAACTTGAAACACTAAAGACATTTGTCCATTACATCTGTTTTCTCAGCAGCAGCAAGTTGGCTATCAAGGAAACCTAAAACAGAAGTTATGTTCTTACCATAACGTTCCATGTTAGTTGTCTTCTTCTCGCCTTCTTCTTGCTGGATGGGTTCGGAGCCGACCTCGGCTCCGACTCGGCCACTCTAAAAGCTCGAGAGTTGGTTCCACCGGCTCGAGGCTCCCCTTATATCCCACAATGCTAGGCGAGAGTTACCTCAGATCTCATTTGTAAGCTAACCCAGCTTATATCAATAACAGTATAACTGTGAAACAGAATCCACCTCTAACAGCAGGAAGAAAAGGGGTGACCTATATCCTGAAACAAGAAATATGCATAATAGCATATGACTAAGAAAGAGGTGGTAGAAAGAGAGGTCACGATCACAACTCCTCTAGGTCTGTCCAGGCCAGGGGAAGGAGGGTGGGGCCAAGAAGAAGGCGAGAAGAAGACAACTAACATGGAACGTTATGGTAAGAACATAACTTCTGTATGTTAAGTTGTCTATCTCGCCTTCATTCTTGCTGGATGGGACCGCGTCCCTAGCACCTTGTCCCGGGTGGCCTAACGGAACAGACTCCTGAGAACAGTGGAACCAAAATTAGCTCTATGCCTAGAAGCTAAATCCAACTTATAATGGGAAATAAAAGTGTGAGGAGTAGCCCAAGTAGCTGCTGCACAAATGGTGTCAATAGGCAGTCTGTCTTGGAAGGCTAGAGAAGTAGCCAAAGCTCTGGTGGAATGGGCTTTAGGTTTATTAGGCAGTTTTGGTGTCTAATCTCATAAACAAGGGTAATCAGAGATGTTAGCCATCTGGATAATGATACCTTTGAAACTGGAAGTCCCTTTCTGCTTTCCGCATAGGAGACAAACAGCTGATCAGATTTTCTGAATAGTTTCGTCCTGTCCAAGTAGTACCTTAATTGACGATGAACATCCAGGCAGTGTAATTTTTGTTCAGACCTATTTGAATACTCTGGGAAAAAGACAGGGAGGTCAATGCATTGGTTTAGATTTGATGTTGAAACCACCTTAGGCAAAAAGGACGGGTTAGTTCGTAAGGAAACTCTGTCCTTATGGAACGCAAGATAAGGAGAACGACAACTGAGTGCTTGAAGTTCTGAAATTCTTCTAGCTGATGTGATAGCCACCAGAAAAAGAGTTTTCCATGATAACAACTTCAAGGAACATGAAGCTGCAGGTTCGAAAGGGGAAAGAATCAAAGAAGCAAGAACTAAATTTAGGTCCCAAGGAGAAGGAGGATTTCTTACAGGAGGTCTGAGAAGAAAACTCCTTTCAAAAAGGCTTTGCAGAGTTTGTGGGACATTAGGGCAGATTCAGAAATACCCACATGGAAATTAGAAATAGCTGCCAATTGAACCTTAAGAGTAGATGGAGATGAACCTGCATGGAAGAGTTCAGCTAGAAAATCAAGGACTAGTTGGATGGAAGCGGTGAAAGGATCTATGTCCTTTCCTTGTGCCCAATATGAGAAGCGTTTCCACTTACTCAAATAAATCTTTCGAGTGGAAGATTTATGGGAAGCTATCAATATATCTCTAACAGAGTGAGATAATTGAGGAAGCCTGGCTACGGTTGGAACTGGAGGAACCAAGCAGTGAGGTTCAGAGAGGGAGGGAGCGATGAAACTGACCCGACTGATGGATCAAAAGATCTGGAACTAGGTCCAGATTCCACGGTCACTCAAAAGAAATCGATGTAGAAAGGGGAACCACACTTGTCGAGGCCAGTAAGGAGCAATGAGGATCAATGAGGCCTTCTGAGCGATAGCTTTCTGTATTACTTGAGAGATCAGTGGGAAAGGAGGAAATGCATACAGAAGTCCCCGGGGCCAAACTTGGACTAGCGCGTCCCTGCTGGGTTGGCCTGGTAAAGGGAACAGAGTGAAGTATTCTCTGCACTTGCTGTTTTGGGGAGTAGCAAAACGATCGCAGCAAGGCTGACCCCACTTGAGAAATATCTCTCTCACTACAGAGTCTTTCAGAGACCACTCGTGAGGCATGAGAATAGCTCTGCTCAACTTGTCCGCAATGTGATTGGACTTCCCGGGGATGTGCGTTGCTATCAGAAAACGCCGAGAAGAAATCGCCCATTGCCACAGTCTGTGTGCTTCTCGCCACAGGGGCTATGATCTGGTTCCGCCTTGTTTGTTGATGTACCACACTACAGACATATTGTCTGTCTGGATTGCAATCGTTCCCAAGGGAAGAGAGTCTTGAAGGGCTTGCAACGCTAAAAGCACTGCTCTCATCTCCAGAACATTTATGTGCAAGTGGCATTCGTTTGGTTGCCATGTGCCCTGGACTGTCCTGCCCTGATAATGCCCCCCCACCCGATCAGGGAGGCATCCGTTGTCAGAGTAGCAACCGGAGGAGGTGGAACAAATGGTCTCCCCAACAGGAGCTGGGGGGAAGACATCCACCACATGAGATGCTTTTGCACGCTTGCGTGATCATAATGGTGTGAGACATTGGAAGTTCCTGGTATGACCATTGAGAAAAGAGCATCCACTGAAGGATCCGCATGTGGTATCTGGCCAATGGGAGGAGAGGTATGGCCGCTGCCATGATTCCCAACACCTTTAGAACTAACCTGGCTTTGGCTCTGTTGTTGTTGAGAAGAAGTGACACCAATTTTGAATGCCTGATATCCTTTGGTTCGTTAGTGTTGCAGACATGTTTATAGTATCTAAATTTGCGCCTATGTAGGTAATAGTACGACAAGGCGACAAAACAGACTTTTCGCAATTTATTGAAATACCCAGTTTTTGACAAACGCGAAAAGTATAATCTCTGGCCATTAGAAGGAGATGCTTGGTGGGAGCTGTGAGAAGCCAGTCGTCCAAATATGGAAACACCTGGAATCCTTGTCGTCTCAGGTGAGAAGCTACCACTGCCATGCATTTGGTAAACACCGGGGCAGTGGTGAGACCAAAGGGCAGGGCCCTGAATTGAAAATGACTGGTTCCCAGCCTGAAGCGGAGGAATCTTCTGGAGCGTCTGTTCATTTTTATGTGATAGTACGCGTCCTGAAGGTCTATAGAGCACATCCAGTTTCCTTTTCCCAATAGGGGAAGAATGGATTGCAGCGTGACCATCCGAAATCTTGTTTTCTTGACTGATCTGTTCAAGATACTGAGATCCAAAATTGGTCTCCAGTCCCCTGTTTTCTTTGGAACTAAAAAGAACCTTGAGTAGATTCCGGATCCTTGTTGGTCTGCTGACACTGGCTGAATAGCTCTTTTGCAAGCAGTTTTGAAATTTCCAAAGCTGCTATATCCCTTTGAGCGGGTGGAACATCTGGAAGGGATTTTTTTGACTGATTTGGAAAACGAAGAAAGGGGATAGAATAACCTTCGGAAATGATGGACTGTACCCATTTGTCTTGAGTCAGGGATAGCCAGGCTTCTGGGTACAGTGACAATCTTCCCCCGACTGCCTCCGAAGATGGGCAGTCGGGCAACACCTCAGGGATGCTGAAAGGGCTTGTCAGGAAAGGCTTCCCGATTGCCCTGGTTCTGCGGACCCCCCCTGCCCCTAGGGCGACGTCTACCATTGTTATTCCCACCTCTGCCTCTGGTAGGAAAACGACCCTGTGCGTCAGGCGAAGTCCCTTAAGATTGTTTACGGAACCACATCTTTCCACCCTTCTGGCCTTTGGGGTAAGGCCTAGAAGGAGACGAAAACGGGCTCCGCCGGCAGAAAGGGTCTTGCCATCAGTCTCGCACCTAGTCAGGGTTTCTTTCACTTGAGGACCAAAAAGAGATGATCCATCAAAAGGGGAGTTCGTGAAAGACGTCTTGAAAGGTTCCAAAGTTGCATAGCCGCATCCAGGCGTGCCTACGTAAGGCTACCCCTGTTCCTGCGGCTCTGCTCGCTCCATCGGCCGCATAAGAGAGGAGGCGCATGGAGGAGTTGGAAATGGAATTAAGGATAGCCAGCTGCGTGTTCATTTTCTCTTGGAAACCCGCAGCTGTAGGGTCCTTCAACATTTCACTCGCTTCCTTGACCAAGTCCCTTTGAAGACGAGTGAAATGGCACAGGTAATTCAGCGCACGCATGGTAAAAGTCGCTGAGGAGAACATCCGCTTCCCGTACCTATCCATGGACCTAGATTCCTTGTTAGGTGGATGGACAGGCACTGAAGGATCAGCCAGTTCCTTCTTTGTGGCGGCAGCTACCACCATAGCATCCACAGAAACTCCTTTTGATAAAAATTGCTTGTCTGATGGAGCTGTGATGAATTTGGAGGGTCTCCTGGGAGTGGGGTCCACTGAATCAGGAGCCGTCCATGCCTTCTTAGCAACCACTTGCATGAGGGGGGCGAGGGGGGGGGACACCCAGGAGGTGGAAGGACGAGAGCCAAACGCCTCAAGATACACAGATTCGTCCTCCGAAGGGTTGAGGGCTGGCCAATTTCCCCTCTGTTTAAGGATCTCCAGAATGTCTGCAAATGAGACATCTTCAGAAGGGGAACGGGGGGATCCCTCAGAATCATGCAGATCTGTGTCCGACGTGATAGACTCAGGTGAGTCAATGTGCTTCCTCTTGCACTTCCTCTTCCGAGGGGGCTCTTCTGCCAAATCAGGAGAGGCCTCGGAAGAGGATGAAATCCCCAAAGGGGGCTCCTGAGGAGCTGGCTCTCTGCGGTCCGGAATGAGGGAGTGAGTCGACTTACCCTGAGGCAGCATAGAGGGAGGGGCTGACGGAGCCGACTGTGGAGTAGAGCCAGGCTCTAACACACTCCGCATGACCTCGAAAGCACCCCTGTCAGGCAGAGCCAGAGGTCCCCGCTCCGAGGAGCTAAGGACCCCCCTCGGCACCGACAGCGATGGCTCCGAGGCCGATGTCGGAGCCGAACTCACCAGCGCCGAAGCACCGAGAGGGAGAGGGGGGTCGGACAAGGGTCCGATGCCACTCATCCCCTCGGAGCCGACGAGGGAAGTCCGGCGCCGAGATTCCTCCACGGAAGAAAACGGAGCCGACGACGGAGCCGAAGACAATTGTCTCGGCTCCGGTGACCACAGTCTCGGTTCCGACGACCCGGCTCGAACTCAAAACAGTCGAAGGAGGCAAGAGTTGATGGCCGGGGGCAGGCACCGACTGATGAGTCGGGCTCTGAAGCATCTGGGCTAGTGCCTCGGACTTAAGTAGTCGACTCACCACCCTCTGAAGGTCATGATCGGAAAGCCTCGATGACCTAGAGGAATGAGACCTTTGGCTCCGTTCAGACAGCAGGGGAGATCCTGGAGCCGAATGAACGGAGCCAAGAGAAGGTGACCTAGACCTCTTTCTGGTTGTCGGCTCCGAAGATCTTGTCGGAGCCGACACGGGTACCTCGATAACCTCGGCTCCGGCCGGAGCCGAGGAAGCCACAGAAACTGTGGACTGAGTCTTATCGGCTCCAGCCGGAGCCGATAAAGGCAAAGGTTGAACAACCTGAGGTCTCGGCTCAGAAGCCGGAGCCGAAGACCTCGATGCCTTAGAGGGCTTCCCTGTTGAAACTGACAGGGAATCCTCTGGTTTTAACAAGCCTCTCAAAATTAACTTGTTCTTTCTCTCCTGCAGGACCCTGGGGCTGAAGCCATGGCACACAGCACAGGAGTCCTGCAGGTGCAAAGGCCCCAGACAGTAGACACAAGAAGTGTGAGCGTCTGTCAGAGACATTTTCTGACAGCACGCATCACACTTCTTGAATCCAGAGACCTTTGCTTCCTTTGACATTATCCTAACTGACAGGTGTACACTAACACACACCAGACACACAGTTATACCCTGTCAGAAAAATTATTAATACTAAAAATAATTAACAATTTTAGTAAAAATAGTAGAAATTAAGCACAAAAAAGTTAAAGTAACTACACAAACACACCCTAGGGAAGGGAAGGCCAAAGGCCCAAGGGAAGAACCAGCGGTTCTTTTAATAAGAAAACGGGGAAAAATAGGGTCGGGGATAAATAACTATATCCTACACTAAATTGTGAAGAATTAAGGTTAAAAGGGGAAAAAAAGAATAACTTTTTAGTATAAAAAGCTAACACTCACCAGGAACCGGTAGAAGCAACCAACCTCGAAGCTGTAGCGGCAAAGCGAGATCTGAGGTAACTCGCCTAGCATTGTGGGATATAAGGGGAGCCTCGAGCCGGTGGAACCAACTCTCGAGCTTTTAGAGTGGCCGAGTCGGAGCCGAGGTCGGCTCCGAACCCATCCAGCAAGAATGAAGGCGAGATAGACAACTTAACATGCTGTGATAACAAACACATCCTACAGTGCTGACAACAGTGTGTGTGTGTGGGGGGGGGGGGTGAAGGTTCTGGGAACACCAGTTGTAACAACTCTTAGAATTTTTGAGGGACTGACAAACCTCAGTGTTATCTCACTGAAGACACTGGCACATTCTGGAAACTTTCTCAGAGAATGTGAATCCATCATAGGGAGATAAAGATAACATACTCTCTTCAGAATTTGAATCAGAAAACTGACAAAAATTTGTATCTCTCCTTTCACATTCCCCTACAGATTCAAAATCTTGAAATTCTTCCATAGTGCATTTTTACTCTGTATCTAGCTTATGGGCATCCCAGTGTAACAGGTATCAGTGTAGCTACTTCCAACTCTTAAGCAGACTGTATCAAGGTGGCTCTTTCTCAATATCAACTGGCAGCACAACCTTGAGGAAGCAACTACAGCAAAAGCAATAAAAAGATTTTTTTAATGGTTGCACACTTTGGTGTTGCACAAAAAATACAGACTTCTTTAGAAACATGATGTTAGCTGTTCTTTTGCTAAGTTGTTATATAGCATGACCTACTTCATCATATGACTACTGAACATACCAGAGAGCATTTAAAGGTACATAGACAAGAAAAATACATTTGATAAGTGTAGAATCAAGGTGCTTCAGAGGGGCGGCCATGGTGGTGCAGTGGTTAGCGTTGCCACCTCACAGCAAGAGGTTCTCCGGTTTGATTCTAGGCTGGGATGCCTTCTGTGCGGAGTCTGCATGTCCTCCCTGTGGTCGCGTGGGTTTCCTCAGGGTGCTCTGGTTTCCTCCCACATCCCAAAGACATGCAGTAGGTGGATTGGACACTCTAAATTGGTGTGAGTGCACGCACAGTGTGTGTGCCTTCTGTGGAAGGTTGGACGCCGGGCTGGCAACTCGACACCGTAAAACACCACTGCCAATCATGAGCGGACAGATGATCCACTGTGGCGACCCCTACCCGGAAAAAGACGAAAGAAGAAGAATAATCAAGGTGTTTTAGAGCAAAGCCACCAATTACTATAACTTTGCTGTTTTTACTCGTGGAATTTGAGGTATTTGATGGTGTGTAGTCTACTTTTTGGTGACCCCTTATATGCGAGAATGGTGTGATGTGGTGGATATCAGTTGAGTCCTAGCCTTCTTAATCCTAGGAGGCTTCAATCTTAACATTTTTATAACCTCAGCACAAGTCAGTCTAGTGTGACTGTGATGAGATAAAGGTGGTAGTGTGTGATGCTCACAGGCCATCTTATCAGGTAAGATGGGCATATTTTAATTGCATAGAAATTTATAACTCTCACTAACTGAATTTTTTTTGTGTCAAACAGAAGTTCACCATCTGCAAGCATATGGCAGTTCCGATACTGCCTGGCTGTATCAAATGCTGTAAGAATGGCAACAGAAAGGATACAAGCTGGTTTCCATTTTTCCTAAGTGGAGCTTGTATTTAGTTTGGTCTAAGTGTACAAAACGTACAGTTTGTGGCTTGGCTAGATATGCGGTGTTGAAGGAAAGCTAAGCTATGTGAAGAAAGAACTAATTCTAAACAGCAATGAGCAGTTTAGTGCAGCCATGCACACACCAAGTGAGTATAATACAGTGGGTACAGCAACTACTATGCCCAACTGGTAGCAAAGCATGAGGGCTATAGTGTGCAAGTAATAGCAGCTCAGAACATACGCACTCAACCTACAACAATACTGTAGCAATGAAATATCTGACTAGCAAGAGATAGCAGCCTTGAACAACAGCAGCAACTTTCAGCAATATAGCTAAGCTGAAAAGCTCAACAAGCAAGTTAGCCAGCTGCCAAACACTCTGAGGTTGTGCAGCCACTCTAAGGATGACTCCTGAAAAGTAATCTACAGCTAATCAGTCCTCCTTGGACAAAAGTACAAAACAGCACAATACACAAAAAAGCAGAAAAATGAAGGAGCCAGTAAGAATACAACTGGATACTACCCAGCAGTAAATTACTTCTTAGAAGAGCAGCAACTTCTCTCACAAGATAATCACCATCGATATTCCATGAAGGCTCCCAAACAAATAAGTTGTGCCCAATTACCAATATCTACTGAAATCAACAAAATACTGTTGTCACAGATGTTAAGTAACAATTTAAGTAATTAAAACACACTTCCCTGGTGTGTGAATAGACAGAAAAAAGTAGCCAAAGCCAGTAAAAACAGGTCAAATCTGGTTTCAGCAGGAGCTCAGATGCACAGTTCACACAATTCCAGTCAAAAGTAGAGCAATGGCCTGCAAACAGAGCAATACAACAGAAAATTAAAACAGCAAATCGGAATGCAACTTGTTACTAGGTCAGATGCAACATGAAGTCCCAAAACAGCATGTCTTTTTAGAATGAGAAAGAGTGAAAAAATTGTGGAAACATGCTATATGAAAGTACAAGCTGCTTAAAATACAAGATGCAACATGAATATGGTTTTGTATGGATATTATCAAGACACAAAATGGGTAACTGTAGATATAATAAAATAAGAATGCATTTGCTGCAAAAGAGGTGGAGGGTGAACTACATAAAGATGGAAGCAGACTGTGTAAATATACACAATACATAAAGAAGGGTGTGAATAATGTCCCAAGATGCAAAAACGTGTGTGTAGTGTGTGTGTGTATGTATATATATATATATATATATATATATATATATATATATGTATATATATATATATATATATATATATATATATATATATATATATATATATATATATATATATATATATATATGTAAAAATATATATATATATATGTATGTATATATATATATATATATATATATATGTATATATATATATATGTGTGTATATATATATATATATATATATGTGTATATATATATATATATATATATATATATATATATACATGTGTGTGTATATATATATATATATATATATATATATATATATATATATATACATGTGTGTGTATATATATATATATATATATATATGGGTCTACTTTACATGGTCGACATTTCATAAAGTCGAAGATCATATGCAAACCATGTCAAAAAAAAAAATACACAACAATCACTTACCTTCACATTATATATATATATATATGTAAGTGCTATGGGATCTTTTATATCCACATCAGCTACCACCAAGTAAGGCAGACGGAATCTTTTTTTTTTTTAAGGAAACATTTTATTAAATGATCATGTATGACACAGGCAATCATGCATTTATATAAATAAACCATATCGACAATTTTAGTTGCAAACATTATATATATCACTTATAATCTATCCAGTCATTATCAGTCAAATATTACATAGCTCATTCAAATCCTGTCCTCTCTTAAACCTCGTTCCTCCTCTGCATGTATTGTTCCCACAATTTCCATTTTCTTATGAAATTTGCTCATACCCCTTTCTAAAGATCCCAATTCCAGTTGTTTTACCTCTGTTATTACATTCACTACTTCTAGTAAAGATGGTTTAGACTTTGATTTCTACTTTTTAGGAATTGCTTTTTGGCAGTCACCACAATTAGACACAGCAGCACCTTAACTATGTCTAAGCAAATTCAGATTTTGAATCATAGCTCAAAAAATCATTTCCAAGAGAGACAGAATTTTAGTCATACCCAAAGGACAGCAGACTGAGAAACATGCCTGCACCCCGAATGTGCAGCACTGCAGTGCCAGTATTAAAAAAGGAGTCCAAGCACACTGTAAGGGAACAGAATTCACAGTCTATTATCCAGCGTCAAAGGAGAGTGTTTTGCATATTGAGCACCAAAAACAATTGTAAACATTTTACATTTAAAAATAAAATCATAATATAGATTAAGTCTTTAATTAAAACACTGCGAAAGTCTTATGTCAAACTCTGTTACTTGGTTAGTGGCTATCTAGTATTTCCTTTTAATGGGCCATGTACATTCTATTTTCATAGAAAAATAAATGGGGCTAGGCTGTAATTAACAGGCTATATGAGCTTCCTACTAGAGACTACAAATCAAAACAGTTGCTGTTATTGGGATAAGTTAAAGTTTGGTTGCCTCTAAAAATCTGGCATGGATGCACAGTAATTAACTTGATTTTGTCTCCTCTTAAAAATTATCAATGAACATCAAATTCACTGACTTAAAATTTCCATAAAAATAGAATGGAAACATTTGCATTTCCTGATGTAATAATAAGATTAATTAGGAGGATATATGAAGTATAGGAGGCAATAATTAATGCAGGAGGGTTGCTCTCTAAGTTGTGTTTGAAAAGAGAAACCCCTCTCCCCTTTAATTGCTTTAAATTTAGAGCCACTGGCAAAGAAAATAAGGAACTCAGAAATTTAAGGATATAAAACTAACGTCTTTTGGCTTTTCCTGGTTAGGGGTCGCCACAGCGGAACTCCGGTCCGCTAATGATTAGCAGTGGATTTTTACAGTGCCAAGGTGCCAGCCCAACCTTCAAAGAAGGCACACCCATTCACGCACATACCTACCTGCATGTCTTTAAATGTCACTCGACAGCAGGGAGGACATGCAGACTCCACACAGAAGGCGCTCCAGACGAGAATCGAACTGGAGAACCTCTTAGAAATTTAAGGATATAATTAGTAAGTAATCAAGAAAAGTTGGCTTTATTTGCAGATGGTATTATTTTGTACCTGATAAATCCAGAAAAGGCCATATCAGTGTTGTGGAACACAGACAATTTTAAGTATTTCCAGAACACAAAAGTAATGTAGATAAAACAAAGGCTATAGCCATAAATTATCTACTCACACAAACTGGTTCAGCAATACCTATATTTATGGGGACATGAGAAGAAGTACTCAGGAGCATGGATTAAAAAGGCTTTTGTTAAGGCAGCTAAGGATACGTGGAAAGAGACTAAAAAAGAGAATACAAAAAATGATAATCTGGAAGCTCTTGTTTATGGATACGGATAATACGATACAAGAAGGGAAAATGTTTTAGTTCTTTTAGTTTTATATACAGGTCAGACATATTTTTATCAACCAGAGGAGAAGTTGTCTACACTAATTAATAATGAGTTGGATTCTTATCGGGGGAAAGGGGCACAAGAGTCAAGTTGGATAAGTTGATCCTTCCAAAAGAACAAGGTGGTTTAGGATTATGTGACTTGAAACATATTTTAGAACTATACAGTTAAGGCTCTTTTAGTTAATACAAGTAGAAGGTTATCATTCAAAGTGGAAAGGGATGATGATGAAGTGGGAGGAAGGTCAAGAAATAAGGAGATAGTGGGATCTTGAATGCAGAGAACAACCATGCAGAATATTACATTCATAAAGTAGCAAAAAGTATTCTAGGAAGTAAGGTAACATGAGAATGAAGGCATGAGATTTTGCCAACAGAGGTGACTGTAAGTAGGGGTACAGAAAACAGGCAAAAAGGACTGGAATTTTCTGCAGAAAACTGGCAAAGGAATTA
This sequence comes from Protopterus annectens, assembly GCF_019279795.1. Taxonomy (NCBI): domain Eukaryota; kingdom Metazoa; phylum Chordata; order Ceratodontiformes; family Protopteridae; genus Protopterus; species Protopterus annectens. The sequence continues at coordinate 1,335,790,223 of NC_056741.1, forward strand.
AGTTATTTGAAGCAAATAACTAGAGAAGGAAAGATAAGACAGTGGAATGAGGGCAAGATGTTGTTCGGACTGCAGGCTAGAGACTGCATTCCCTAGCAAGCATCACCATCAGAGTAAAGGCAAAGGGATAGGATAATCCTAAGTGAAAGATCTGCGCTATAGTTTTCAACTGAATCTATAACAGGAGCTGCTGTTAAATAAGGATAATTAGTGCAGCATATAAAATATTGCACAACAATTATATGAAGAAATCAGAGGAGGTTAGTAAAGATTAGGAAGACAGACTGGAAAAGCTATTTACAAGGGAACAAAAGGAGGACATATGTATGGCTCCCATGCATGCAACAAAGTACAGAAATTTTAGGATTTTTGCTTGGAAGCGTTTGCACAGATTTTATTTTTACCCCAAGCAGAATTCAGAGATTTTTTTCCTCAAGCAGATAGTAAATGTTGGAGGTGTGATGGGGTTATTGGCAACATTTGTTTTTGGAATGTAATGAATTGGCAGATTTTAAAAAATTCCCTACAAAAGTACTCAGTCAAATATTAGGTGACCAAACATCTGCAATTAGGAAAATGATCCTTTTGAGCTAAACACAGAATCCAAATTGCCTAGACAGACTAAGGCCTGGCTAAGTTTAACTCTGTTGGGTGTCAAAAAAAAACAAAAATCAAAGTCTAAACCATCTGGTTCTTGAACTGAACATTGTGAGAGAGATGAATGAACTGGAAGAGGGACATTTAGAACAGAGAAGGAACACATTACATAGAAATAAATAGAAACTGTAGGAACAATGCATGAAGAATAACATTCAGGAGGAGGAGTGAGGTTTAAAGGAAGGTAGGAGTTGGACTGCTGACCATTATAAAGAAAGAAAATATATGTGATGTATAATGTATGTTAATAGAAAACAATGTTAACATAGCTAGTTTTCTTTTCTGTTAATGTATGCTTGCTTATATCTTAAGCAATAGTTTAATAAAGATGCTTAAAAAATAGGAAATAGACAGAGTTGTCTTTATCTTATAGGCAGATGAAATTCTGACTGTGATTCAGATGACCTAGGACTGTTTGGCATCTCAGCAGCTGGATAATCTAATGAGGGAAGCAGCGAGAAGCTGATGCCAGCTTATCCATCCAAGCAGGAGGCAGGCTGTCCTGCATGGTACAATATTGGCACCTACTCGAAAAAATTGTGCATGCCATACAGTGTATGGATTGAAGTGCACTTGGATCTGCCAAGATGAATGCATGGTAGCCTCCATTAAAGATGTACAGGAAAAAACACAGTCCCATAAGGTCACCATGTCTGATAGTTTAAAAATCTGGAAGTGGCTGAGGTCTTAAGTCCAAAACAGAAAATCCCTCCTACTTGCCTTGATGACAGCTACACAGACAAGTGTCTCTTGACCAATGAAGGGTAGTAAATCCACACGGTCATGTCGGAGGCAACATGGTCAGAAGGCACAAGGGCAGAAAACCTTTTAGGGACATTAAGGCAAATTAAAGTGAGCATGTTTTCAGTTTCTTCTCATTCATCTAGCCAGCAGTGTTTGAAGCAAGAACTTTTGCAATGTTCCAGATATACCTAATTTGTCCTCAAATGCAAAAAATAAAGAGTGCTAAGTGTTTAATTTGTCCTTGGCACAAAACAAGACTGATAATGCCCTCCACTGAAGAGGTGCAGCTACTTTTCTTAGCATACAAGAGAAGGTACTTCAGATAAAAAGAGCACAGTAAATGCAACTATGTCTATCCATTTTGCTACCACACTACAACTATGTAGTACTGTTCTACATTTGTGTGTTTAAACAAAATCACCAAATTCGCTTCAAGTTGTATGGGAGGCTACATATACATTGAAAGCAGCATTATGTTTCCTCAAGCAGCTACAGCACTGTAAAGTAATCATTCAATCACAGATAGAACTCTTGGTAAATGATTTGCTTAGGCATGTGCAGCAGCACTTTCAATAGTTAACTCTGTAATCATACCCGACTACTTTTGTCATCATTTATGTTTTTGCCAAGCATTTCTATTTATGATTAGTTGGCAGTTTGGGATTGCATCAAGACTTCAATTTTTTTCTTATGCATGTATTAATTTTATTTATAATTGTTTAAAGAAAACTAAATTGCCAGTTGCTTCACAGACAGGTTCAAAGGCTACCTACAGACTTTTTAGGAACATGAGCTTCATTCTTAAGCCATCACTCAGTAACAGCTGGAACTCTTGATAAGTTTATTAAGTTCTGGGTGGTGTTTTCAACAGCTAAATCAATATCCCAGAGCATGCTCTCAGTTTCTTTTTTTGTCAAATCACTATTGAGATTCGGATTCTTAGATTGGCAGACGATAACATTTAAAAATCTTATGTATATATGCAACTTAGCTGGAGTTATTATTGTACTGCTCTTGCAAACTTTGAACATTTAAGACTGATTTCACAGAGAATGATTAGACTGATTTATAAGTAATGGTTACTGCAATGTGTTGTACACACTCCTTTACTATCTGCATATATTTCAATGAAGTTTAGTGATGAATTTTACACAGGATAGTAATTTTACACTTTTACAGTGTGCACATGATTAGGAGAAGCATGTTTGGCTTTGGCAATTTTTTAATAATAATGGATGTTTTATCTACTGCTACCTGAATATTCAGAGTTTCCATGCAAAACAATATGCTTTTATGGAATGAGCAGCTATGTCTGACTGACTGGTGTACAAAAGTTTGTATGTATTATCTGGGTACACTGTTAGGATACGGAAGGTAGAACTGGGGGTGGGATATAGTAATTAGAAAGAAGGGTTAAATGTTGCACAGAATCATGTACAATCATGACGTTAATATAGCAAACTTTACTACTGAATATCTAAACTGTAGACAGCAAGTTATATTGTTACATTCTCTTTAACAGCAGAGACTAGATATCTACATTTGACTGTATTTGAAAACGATAAGGACAATAGTTAGGAAAATTATGTGGATTGCCACAAATAATTTTAATCACAACTAGCTTAAAGCTTCCCTCATACCTTGCTAAACACGTCAGTGTTGTGGCTTATTCAGTTAGTTGGGCTATCCACTAATATTTTAGTTTTGGTATAGCCATAGTTACAGACTGGATGAGAGTTACTAAAACAGACATTCGGAATGGCACTGTTTTGGATTATTACGACCACTTGCCATTCTGCTGATGGTAAAGGTGAACAAAAAAAAACAGTTCTGAGCTCTTTCATCTTGGCAAATCTGAAATCTCTTCTGTGAAAGATTCACAATGTAAAACTGAGAAGCATCTAAAGCATTAGAAAATATGGATTTTTTTTAAGGTCTATAACAAAAAGGTTGTTTACCCTGATTTGATTCAGAAGTTTGCAAACTTGCCTGTAAATGAAAAGGAACTTGTCTTGAGGGCACTGCTTTAACATTCTTTTTATATAGATGAAAGACCAGAATTATGTTTCATGGAATAACTTATTATTCAAACTATCAATAAGAAAAGTATGATCTCGAAAGAATCAATAAAATTGTACATAACTGGAACAAAATACTGTTCACAACTGAAGACAAATTACATCTAATAAAGATGCACCTCAAACAACTGCTCTATGTCTTAGTACAGGATAAAGTAGAAAAGTAGCAAAATCTTATCATTCCATTGATTGTCTAGAAAAACTAGAACAACATACAATAATCACATCAGGGCATAAGAAAAGGAGGCATAAAACTGTTAAAAAAGAAAATATTGTCAGCCTAGCTTTCTGGAATTTTGCAAATAATTATATGCCATTTGTGAATATTAATATGATTTATACAGAGGTGTGACAGAGAGATACTGCCAGCATATCTGTCTGGAATTTTGTAAATAGTTATTTGTCATTTGTGAATACCAACATGATTCATGTGCTTGTGTTACAAATATATTAGCACTGCATGTCATATTGTACAGATGTGTGCTGAAGAGATTTTAGTACTGAGCAGAAAGGTATATTCACTATTGTAGCTGTTTAGATGTATATCTATTTTAACAATGGGAACAAACACAAGAAGTTAAATTCATGAGAATAGCTGAAAACTTAAATTACTTTATAACCACATAATAAAAGAGATGTTATCTTTCAGTTTCAGGGCAATAGGAGACATATTGTTTAGAACTAGAAGTTTTTTTACTGTCTTTAAATGTGGAGGAACGTAAATTATTTTACAACTTCCACCAATTGTCAAACGATCTAAGGTCTCTGTGTTTTCGCAGATAAATGCTAAATGCTGCATCAATGGTTTTCACCTGGGATAGTCAGATGACAAGAAGTGATGTAATGTTGCAAGTATCCCAGCAGCAATATTTGAGATATTAATTTAACAACTCTCTGAGACAGATAGTGCATTCAGTATTTGTCTTTGACCTGACAACATCAGCTAGAAGATCCATTCACCACATTTGCCTTGTTATGATTAAGTCAGTCTAGGGTACAGTAATTTCTCTTAGATACAGTTAGGAATATAGTGAAGTATAGCTTAGATGTTTTTATTTATTTGAGACTGTCCTGCAATGTTGTTTTAAATATTTCCTGTGATTTTGAACTCTGATGTAACTGTCATTATTTGCTGAGTATTTTCTTGTTATTTTATTATTTACTATTAATCATATGTAAACCTTTCAATTGTGGCTGGTCTGTCTAGAGATGTTCAAGCTCTGAGAGTACTTGCATATCTGTTTGGTGACACTGTGCAGGCCACTTCTAATAGTCTTGCTCTTGATCAAAGTACCATTTGGATTAATAGTAACATTACACAGTAAGATTGGACACCCTTTACTAACAGCCTTAAAGTAGCTGATGAGTAGTATCTGGTGGCAGTGAAATCTACCTTATAGTCTAGGCAAAAGGGGGCACAGCTAATAAACATGTGCCAGCCTTTCCCAAGTAAGTGTGTGTATAAATCAAATCTCAAAGAGAGTGTGTCTGTGTGTGTGTGTGTGTGTGTGTGTGTGTGTGTGTGTGTGTGTGTGTGTGTGTGTGTGTGTCAGCTACTTGGGCAGGGACATGAAGCACTGGTTGGACAGAGAGGGTGCTGGACGCCTTGACTTGGCCACTCAGCTGAGATCTCAACTCTATAGCTGTGCCAGTGGGGAGTCTTATTGGGGATTTGGAGAAAGAGGGGAAAACAACTGCCCCACACTGACTGTGGTATCTATGCACACTTAAGGGAAACTGCACTTTACTGTGTGTGTGTACTTGTCATCCTCCCAGTGTGTATATCCCCCACCGGTGCCAGTGGTGAGGACTGAGGGTCCTTGATTATTGGGCCAGTGGTGGGGCATCACAAAAACGACCAGATGCAGAAACGTATTCCTTATCTTCTATATTTAAATTAGTTGTGCATTAGCCAGATAAATCGTATAAGGCAGACTTTTCAATAATAACCAACCAAAACAGTAAACCAAAACATAGACGCAACAGATAAAATGCACATAATACTAACTACTTCCAGTTTAATATTTATAATCTACCAATTCACAATACATTAATATATTAAAGATATTTTATACAAACACATATCACTAAGCATGTTATTTTTGCAATATATCCTTTTATATAATTACAGTAATGATTGAAGCAACAACAAAAACATGAAATGGAAACATTAAAACTTTTTGGTATGGTTCAATTATTTTCACAGCACAAAAATACTACTGAAAATATAGTGAAGTAATTTACTCTGCAAAAGGTGAGGCAGATCTAGCCACCCAGCAGTGTGAACCTTGGCTCTAGATGATTGTCACTTTTAAGTGACACCCCAGACCCCATGTGCAAAACTGGAGAAAGGAGTTGTGGGTGGGTGGATGGACTCTAAAAGAAAAATGCAGACTGAATATTCAAAGTATGATTTCAAGGATTCAGAAATAATGCATCAAATAAATCTGAAGAAATACCAGAATATACAAACATTCTACATAAAAAGAATAAAAACAAAGCAATGCTCTCAGACAAGTGTGAAACTAGTAGAATTAGAAAAAATATCATCTAAACTAGTGATTATGATCATATGGAAAAAGAAAATTAATATTAGAATCAGTAGCAAACATCATCTTTCAACTTTTTATTTTTTTTAATCAAACAAACAAGTCAGTAAAGGCAGAGAACACTTTAATAAAATAAAATGAAATAAAAGAGATGAGCACGTTGCTTCCTCAGATTCAAGTATTTAAAACACAACTTAAATAATACAACCAATCATACTTTCAGATCTCTTGATTTAAGGGCTAGTTTTAAAGGAACATAACCATTTAATCCAATACCCCTGTTTGCAGCTAACAAAGATCCATTTGACTTCTAAACACTCTGTTCTTCGCTGACTTGTTTGTTTATTTTTATTTACTTATTTTGTTTCAGTCAGTTCCTTGCTCCTTTTTTGGTTTGTATTTTGATTCTTATATTATATGAGGTTGGAGCATGGCGGAAGGGGGAGTTCCTGAATTGGATTACATTCCTGATGAGAGGAAAGAGGATGGTTCTCTGTCCATTCATCGTTTTGACTGTTTTTTTAGGTGTGGATGACAATCCCATACTTCTGTGTGATATTAGTGGTGCTGGTACAGATGTATGTCCATCTGAAACTGAACCAAATGACTAAGGTTATTTTCAGATGTGTAGAGAATAACCTTTATAAATGTACGTGATTACAGTGGCAACAGCTTCATTTTGAAGCATGTCTGAAGTTTAAAATTGCCCTGAGAGCTTTGTTTATCTGCAAGATGCCCATGTGTGGAACTTAAGTTTCAAGACTTCCTTAAGGAATGGCAGGTATTCAAGTTACAGATGAACTCAAAGTACATAGTTACTGATTATGTTTTTTCAGCCGATAGAGTCTGACATTCATGGTAAATGTTTGGAGGATTTGGAGAGTATTAGTGGTTTTCTTGGACTGAACACATTTGTGCCCATAAACTGAATATTTTATTTTCTGATATCTCGTAGTATGAGAAGCATCTGCAGGATACTAAACATAAGACATTAATGCAAGATATCACTGATTTTACTGAAGGGAGGTTTTTCTTGTGCCCGAGAACAGAAAAGGCAGAGCAGACTAGCTTCAGTGCTGATCGTAGCATGGGCAAAGATCTACAGATGTCCACCGTTTCTAATGTTAAGGAATCAGTAGCTACTGCCACTGAATTAGTTAATGAGGAAGCACATATCTCCAATACACCGAGTTCCCTGATGAGAATGAGAGAAGGAGACATACACATTGCTGATAATTCTGCTCCCGGAAATCTAAATTCTGCTGTAGACACTTCCTCTGGTTTGCGCAACCTCAACAGTGGTATGGATAGTAGTGCATTGGTTCGGTTTACTAAGTATCCTTCCTCCAATCAGGACAATGTACAATCTAGTGGAATAATTACCAATGGAGCTAGTTCGGCTGGTATTAGATCTTCTGAGAATGATTCTAATGGTTTGAATTTCCCTGTCTCTGATGAGAGGGGTGGAGTATTGGTTGTATCCAATCAGCCTTTTTTACGTCTACAACTGCCAGGGCATATGAATGTAAACATGTCGGATGGAAGAGGTCACTCCATATATAACTGGAAATAACTGCAAACAAATCTATTCAATAACAACCAAACAAAACATTAAACCAAAACACAGACACAACAGGTTTGGGAGGAAACTACCACAAGTGTTAGGACAGCTGGAACTAGGACCTTCGGTTTTTCTGAAGGTTCCGAGGACTTAGTCATTAATATCTCTTCCGTGGAACTTACTGCAGCCAAAAAGGAGGTATTAAATCTAGGATTATCATTTGTACCTGCTAAGAAATCCAGTGTTTTTGATGTTTTAATAGACTTGAGGTTATTCACAAGGAAGATTTCATTGAAGTTAATGTTTGGGAGGTCTGAAGGTACATCATTTTCTTTTAGAAACCTAGTCAGTTTATGCCCATAAATCCACCACTTGTTGAAGCATTTTGTAAACTCAGTGAAGATGATACTTATGAGCTTTTCAGCAATCAAAGGAGGAAGACATTTATTTTTTAATTTAGACAGGATGCAATTCAACACTGTGAATTAATTATTCAGCAAACTGATTTATATATACGTCCAACTGATCAAGGGGGAGGGTTTGGTGTTATGAATACAACTCATTATGCTGATAGTATAGTGGCTTTGTGAATTATTCTGATATGTATAACTAAATGATAGACAAGATGTGAATAATTTAATAGATAGATTGTATATGTGGGGATTTAACCTACTTTTGGAAGGGTCGATCACTAAAGAAATATTTGATTATTTTTCAGCTGAGCATCCTCTCGTCCCAGTGATATATATGGACTCCCTAAAGTTCATACATTTCTACACAATCCTCCCATGAGACTAATGGTCTCTGGGAGAGGTTGGATAACAGAACCTTTATCAATATTTGTTGAAAAACATCTTCATCCTGTTGCTGAAAAAACAGACTATATTGGTGGACACTAAACAATTTTTAAGGAGATTAGCTCAACTGTCTCAGAGCAATAATTTTACTGATTATATTTTGGTTAACATGGATGTAGTCTCTTTATTCACTGTAATTCTGAATGATATCGGCATTGATTTTGTTAGGTAGTTTTTAAGTGCACATTCTGGATATGGGTTAGATAAAATTGATTTTACTTGCTTATTATTGGAATTGATTTTGACTAATAATGTACTTGTTTTTAATGATAGATATTACCTTCAAAAAGTGGGTGCTGCTATGGGCACCATGTGTGCAAATAGTTATGCAAACACGGTGCTTGCCACTGGGAGATTTTATGTTTTTCATTTGTGTAATCCTTTTTTGAATAATATTTTACATTACAGTTGGTTCATGGATGATGTATTTTTTGTATGGGGTGATACTGTTGATGAGCTTAATGTGTTTACTGAATATCTTGCAGCATGCTACAGAATTTCTTAGGTTTATGTTTAATTATTTTAGCTTATCCATGGATTTCTTGGACGTTTGTATTCTAGAGAATGTGGGTAGATTAGAGACCGTTTTGTACAGTAAACCTTGTAAAGTTAATAATAAATTGCATGCTCACACTATGCACTCTAGACAGTTGAAGTTAAATGTGATGAAAGGGCAGTTTTTCAGGAATGCCAGATTTCACACTAGAAACACTGATATGCATCGCTCTTTTGAGGTTCTGTCGGATGAATATAAAAAAGGGGGTATTCTGACTTGGATATTAAACAAGTTCAGAATGATGATTCAGCATGAAGACATGATACAGCTAGACCTTATTTTAATATTAGTGAAGCTGTTCTTAATAGCAATTGTAATGGAAGCCATCTTAGAATATCCCTTGCATATTAGTGTGATAAGAATTCTGTTTGTAATACTATTAAGAAACACTGGATGATCTTAATGTCCGATTCTAAGTACAGATAAGTGCTTGACTATGAATAATAGTTGTGTACTCACCATAACTTGGTATCTGTGTTATCCGTAGTCACCATTCATCATGTATGGGTCTAGGATCAGATATCGGATCTGAGCCGGCACACACAGACAACAGCTTAGCTCAAGCTCCTCCCTCCCATAATGCTCTGCTGCCCTCTTACCCCTTAAATTGAGTTTGCCCTGCAGAAAGAAGACAGACAGAAGAAACCTGCCACCAATAAAGGTCCACCAAAATCCTGCCAATCCCTCAGGAAGGGGGCTGGAGTGCAGGACCATGATGAATGGTGACTATGGAAAACACAGATACCAAGTTATGGTGAGTAAATAACTATTAATCTGATGTTATCCTAGTCACCATTCATCACATATGGGTCAGAGTCCCCAGCTACCCAAAATTCTTGGGTGGCCTCAAGGAAGGACATGCTGAAGAACAGTGGAGCCAAAGGAAGCCCTTCCTCTAGAAACTAAGTCAAGTTTGTAATGACAGATGAAGGTATGAGGAGACAACCAAGTTGCTGCTGCACAAATGTCATCCAAAGACTGGCAGGCTACAAAGGCAGCTGAAGTGGCCACCGACCTGGTGGAATTAGCCTTAACTGGTCCAGGCGTAGGAGAACCACATGAGGAGTAAATAAAAGAAATGCACTGAGAAATCCAATGGAAGATAGTAATTTTTGACACAGCTTGACCTTCCTGTTAACTGAAAAGGCCACAAACAATTGGCCTGAAAGCCTGTGCAAATAGAAACAAAGCTGACAAACATCTAATGTATGTAAAATGGATTCTCCTTTATTAGCATAATTAGAGAAGAACACTGGAAGTTGGAATGACTGACTGAGATTTGCCTCAGTGGCCAGTTTGGGCAAAAGATGGGGTTGGGTTTCAAAGCCACTCTATCTTTATGAAATAATAAATAAGGAGGCTTAAAAGTAAGAGAGTGCAGTTCTGATACTCTCTTTGCTGAGGTTATAGCCACTAAAAAGGCAGTCTTCCAAGAAAGAAACTTAAGACTGCAGGATGTAGCAGGCTCAAACGGGGGTCTAGTTAGAGATTGCAGCATCAGAGTAAGAGCCCACGGTGGAGAGGGGTCCTTGATTGGTGGATACAACAAAAACATACCTTTCAAAAAGGCTTTGCAGAGGTGAGGAGAAAAGGTAGGGTTGTTATTGAGATGAAAATTAGAAATTGCTGCTAACTGGAATTTGATCAAAGAGAAACTAGCACCCTCCTTAAAAAAGGGAAGCCAAGAACAGGAGAATGTCAGGAATAGGAGCAGAGAATGGATAGAGGTTCTGACCTCTAGCCCAAATGGAGAACCTCTTCCACTTATTCCTATAAACTCTCTTGGTGAAAGACTTATGAGAAGCAAGGATAATGCCCCTCACAGGGGACGCTAGCATGGACTTAGCAATAATGACAGGAAGTGGATAAATCAAGCTGTCAGATGGAGGGTCTGCAGATTCAGGAGCGGACAGAGCGATGGATGGGAAATCAGATCTGGCACAGGATCAAGCACCCAAGAGGGCTGCTTCAGATGAGACCATAGGAAAGGGAACCAAACCAGCCGAGGCCAGAAGGGAGTAATGAGGATCAACTGCGTCTTGAGGTGTCTTGCTTTCTGAAGAACTCTGGGAATTAGGGTAACAGTGGGAAGGCATAAAGGACACCCAGAGGCCAATCATGAGTCAACACCTCCCTGTGGGACTCCCCCTCTGGGGCCGATCAGGATGAAGTAACTGCTGCATTTGTGACTGAGAGGGGAAGCAAACAGATTGCAGCTAGGATGACCCTACTGTTGGAAGATCTGCTCCACCAGTGAAGGATTCAGGGGCCACTAGTAAGGGGTCAGAATAGCCCTGCCCAGCTTGTTTGCCAGCACGTTGGAAGCTCCAGAAATGTCCGTTGCAATGAGAAAGCACCCCGAGGACATCGCCCATTCACAAACTCCTCATGGCCTTCAGACAAAGCAGACAAAAACGTGTGCCCTCTTGCTTATGTGCCACACAACAGCCAAGTTGTCTGTGTGAACTGCTAATGTCTCCAGAGGGAGGCAATCCTGAAATGTTTGCAATGATAGAAGGACTGCTCTCATCTCCAGAACGTTTATGTGCAGCTTGGTCTCTGAATAGGACCACGTCCCTTGGACAGTCTTTCCCTGAAAGTGCCCACCCTAGGAGGGAAGCATCCATGGTCATCGTGGTTGTCTGAATGGGTTGAGAGAACAGGCTGTGACTAGGAGATCTGGGGAGTCCATCCACCATGACAGGTGTCTTCAACAAATTGGAGTGAGACGAATGGGGACTGACAAAGGATGAGAAAGGGGGGACCAGTGGACCACCATGGCCCACTTAGCACTCTCATGTAGTATCTGGCCAGCAGTACCAGATAAATAGCAGCTGCCATGGAACCCAAAGCCCTGAGAAGGTACTGGAGGATGAGTTTGCTCCAGAAGAGCCTGAATGCGAGACTGAAAACGAAGAACATGTCAGCTGCAATCTCCGAAGTAGTATCCAGCTGCATGCCTATAAATTCCAGTTGCTGAGATGGGGGTCAAGGAACATTTGACTAGATTCATAGTTATCCCCAGCTGAATGAAGAGAGAAGAAAGGAAGTGTGTGTTCTCCACCAGTTGATGCTTTATTGGGGTTGTAAGGAGCCAATAATCGAGGTAGGGAAACACCTGGAATCCCTGCAGCCTGAGGAAAACTGCCACCACTGCCATGCATTTGGTGAACATCCGGGAGACTGTGATCAGTCCAAAGGGCAGGGATCTGAATTGGAAGTGATCGGCCAGAACAGACTGCACAGTGATCATCCAAACCTTTGACTTCTTGACTGACAGGTTCAACAGACTGAGATCTAGAATGGGACCCAGGTCCCCCATTTTCTTGGGTACCAACAACAAGCAGCAGTAAGTTGTGGATCCTCTCTGCCCTGTGGGGACCTTTTGGATGGCTCTTTTCTAAAGGAGATTGGTGACTTCTAGGCAGGCTAACTCTCCCTGAGTGGGTGGCATGTCTGGGACAGTTCTGCTTCTTGGTGGGGGTTCTGAAAAGGGAATGCAGTAGCCCCTGTATATGATTCTTAGCACTCACTGATGGTTTGTGACATCTGCCCAGGCTAAAGGGTGCAAAGCCAAGAGACCACCGACTGCCTCCAAGAAGGGACAGTGGGGCAACGCCTCAAAAGAGTTGGAAAGGTTTCTCAGAGAATGGCTCTCTGGAACCCTGGTTTTGTGGGCCTCCTCTGCCTCTAGGGTGGTATCTACCATTAAAACCTCTCTCCATCCCCTGAAAGAGGAATCCTCTTGAGCTTCCCGAAAGGAAGACTGCAACTTGTGGAAGCACATTTTTCTATTCCCTTTTTGGGTCTTGGAAAAGGACCTTTGGGGGGTGGTAGAGAATTTGATCCCTACAGCCAACAGCATCTTCCCCTATTGTTAGCTGTGGGTTAAAGTTTCCTTAATGCTGGGTTCAAAAAGAGGCGTTAGTGAACAACACTTTGAAGGCCTCTGCAAACCTGAATAAACGCAGCCAGGGATGATGCCTGATGTCAATGCCTGTACCTGCCCACCCATGAGGAACCCTCTGCAGCATTAGATATTAACCTCATAGACGAATTAGCTGTTGATGTACGAGTGGCCACCTTACCTCCGCAGACATAGTCTCTGAGAAGGAAGTTGAAAGCACCTTTATCAAGTCCCCCTGGAGACGGGTAAAATGGGTCAGATAGTTCAAAGCTCGCAGGCTGAAAGAAGTCGATGTGAACATCCACTTTCTAAACCTGCCCAGTGTCCCTGATTCATGGTTAGGAGGATAAACAGATGAACCCTGCTCCACCAACTCTTTCATGATGGTGGCAGTCACCACAATCGCATTAACAGGAATGGCCTTGGACCAGAAGGCTTTGTCCAAAGGTGGTCTTAAAAATTTATCAGCTCATTTAGGTACTGGCTGCACTGTATCAGGCTCCATCCAGGCCCTGCTGGATATAAGGTTGATTAAAGGATCATCGGGGGGGACACCCAAAAGGTAGATGGACCCATACCAAAAGTCTCAAGGAACATGGTTTCCTTAGAGGATGGGGACTGGGCAGACCAACCGCCCATGGCCTTAAGGATATAATGGTATTCCTTAAGGATCTCCAGTAGATTTCCAAAGGAGACGTCATCAGGCGATGACCTAGGGGACCCATCCCCCTTCATCGACATCCGTGTCTTCCATGACAGAATCTACAGGGGACTCCAGATTTCTCCTCTTACATGTCCTCTTCCGAGGCATTTCCTCCACGGGAGGCTCAGGGGAAGACTTGGAAGAGGAAGGGACCCCTATGGGGGAAACTCCCCCTAGAGGCTAGACTGGATGTGCTGACCAGAAGGAGGATGAGGGGTTACGCTCAAATTCTGGGGCTGGGAAGAGCACAGTGAGTTGGAGAGGCTACTCTGGCATCAAAGAGGGATACTGCCCAGAATGCAGAGGGACTGGACGAGGCCCTCTTCCCCCGCTAACACCACAAGAAAGGAGGGAGCAGACCTCACCAGAACCCCCAACCCTCAGGGCAGTGCTGGTCCAGAGCTATCAAGCACTGAAGCACCGAGGGGCAGAGAACGGTCCGAGAAGCCCGGACCCAAACCAGCTCCCACTGACTCCAAAGCGACAACTCAGACCAGTGGCCCCCATCTGTCCTGAGGGAATGGAAACAGAACCAGCCATGGATCCTAATGGGGTAGGGTCAAAAGGAGTCCCAGAAACCCCCATCATCTCCACGCAGTGCACCGGCCCCCCGGAGTCCAATCCAAGAGAAGTCAGATGAGGAAAAGTTAAGCAGGGAGGGTGAGAAGGCTCCCCTGAGCCTGTGGGCCAGGGAAGCCATAAGCCCCACCTCAATTTGAGCCTTTAGAAAGGACCACATCATCCTGTTCATGTCTGAAGGCAGGATGCTCTTGGAGGATCAGGAGGAAATGGAGGACTTAGCTGGATACCCATGCCGGGACCCCAAGTATCTTCTACGGTCTGGAGAACAGGCCCTGCATGGAGAGGTAAATAACTGATCCCCTTATGAAGGGAATGAAGGAAAATCCTCCACAACAATGGGATCCCGCATGGGTCTTGGATCCGATTGGATCAGGTCTGAGGAGACATGAGGATCTGAGGAAGAAGTTGTCAGATCCATGACAATTGCGGTCTTGCTCAGATCCAAAGGCTTCGAACTGGAAGCCTTGGATTTGGGAGTTGAGGGCAATGCCCTCAGATCCGAAGACCTGGAACCAGAGGCCTTAGATCCGCGAGTTGACTCTTTGGAAGCCCTCAGATGCAAGGTTATTGGATCAGACACCGCAAAAGGCTGGAGTCGGATCCAGTGACCTGGGATCCGATATAGCCTGGCTAGCTTGGAAGGAGTCTTCCCTGAGGAAGAAGAAGAGAAGGGACCCTTTCTCTTATGGTCAGAGGGGCCTGACTTGTTCGAAGATTCTTTGACCAGGGGACCCCCCCCCCCTTAACCAAGCCTTTTAGTAAGAGCTTGTTCCGGCAGTCAACCAGGGCTCTGGGGTTGAATGGGGCACAAATGCTGCATTCAACCTCCAAATGGTCGGCACTGAGACAGTAGAGGCGCTCCTCATGTGAGTCAGAGGCAGGCATCTTCCGACCACACGAGGAGCACCTCTTGAAGCCTAAAAGTTGCTCTGACATGGAGACAAGCGGAGGTAACCAAAACCAAAGGAACAGCCGAAAGACAGAACCACAAACAGGCCAACAGTCAAAACCCCGAAGTCTATCCTAATTCAAAACACACACTAACTAAACTCAAATAAGCAAGAGAAGTAAAGAAAACCAAAACCAATAAGAACTACCTCCAGAAAGGAATAACAACTACTCTAAGAGAAACAAAAAAAGGCACCAAAATTAAATGAACCAAACAGGAGGGGTGAAAAGGTTCAATAACTAGACAAAAACTATAAACGAGCTTTAAGAAGTGAAAATTAGGTTAAGAAGGAAAAATCCCAAAAAGAAGCACACCTACTTATAAAGTAATGGTATAACCTGAGGAGCTGAGCAATTTGCATCTGACATGCAAAAATAGCAAACGAGATCCAAGGGATTAGATGGCAGCAGAGCATCATGGGAGGGGAGGAGCTTGAGCTAAGCTGTTGTCTAAGTGTGCCGGCTCAGATCTGATGTCGGATCCTAGACCCATGCATGATGAATGGTGACTAGGATAACATCAGATCCACTGTTTGTTTTTAGAAATAATCCATCTTTAAAAAGGATTGCTGTTATATTAGAACTGATAATAGTTTTACACATCTCCTTAGTAAAAGTCATTTGTATTCGACCTATATGCAGATTGTGATACCAGAAATCTGGCTTATATGGCTGTGTGTGAGATGTGTGGTTCATACTATGTTGGTATAACTAATAGACATTTTAGGGATTGTATAAAGGAGCGAGTATATGCTATTAATAAGAGTAATCAGAGGAAAGCACTAGCCAGGCATAAAGAAGGAGTTGTACATAAATTTCAATTTATGGTACTTGAGAAGCATCAACCTTCTGTTCGAGGAGGTGACACTAAGACTCATGTAGAGTGTTTAGAAGTCAAATGGATCTTTATGTTAGCTGCGAACAGGGGTATTGGATTACATGGTAATGTTCCTTTAAAACCAGCCCTTAAATAAAGTGGTCTGAAATGATGATTGGTTATTGAATGATTGGTTGTACTATTTAAGTTGTGTTTTAAATACTTTGTTAGATCTGAGGAAGCAACTGTGTTGCGAAAGCGCACATCTCTGTTTCATTTCATTTTATTTTATTAAAGTGTTCTCCACCTTTACTGACTTGTTCATTTATTTCTATTTTTATTGATTTTGTTTTGATCAGTTCCTTGCTCCTTTTTCTTGGTATGTGTTTTGATTGATTTTTTTTTTTTTAATCTTTGGAAGCTTTATTAATGGAAAACTATTCACAGAGCATATTATACATCTGAGAAGATAGCAAATATTACACAAATAAACAGATGGATTAGTAATATACAAACTCAAGCAGATTGTAACCATATTACCCAAGACTGTGCACCTCTAAAAACTATGGGAGAAAAGTCAAACTTTCTGAATGGCTGGTCAGACAGACAAGCTCGGTCTTACCAAAAATAGTATCATATAGTACACCAACCTCCATAAAGAAAGATCAGTTTCCTATTCTCTAGTGTTTGTTAGTAAGGAAAACAATTATAAAAATCCTCCTGCATTTAATGAATTTAATAACCCAGTAAATATGTTTCATTATAAAGAAGTAGACATAAAATTAAGAACAAAGTCAGAGAGATTTTAAGTTCTATCTAAAATTTTCATCATTAACAGACAGATGTGAAAGTGAAGCATTGTAGAAACATATTTTAAAGTGAATACACATTATAAACTACAAATGGAATTAAACATGATAGGACACACTTTGTAAGTTGTGTATTTACCTTAGTTATAGTAATATTTAGTCAGATTAGAACTGATAAAGTACATATTTGTTTTACAGAATGCAATCGCAATGTAAATTATGAGTACACTGATATGAAAGTGGAAGATGAAGCTTGTTAAGCAAAACTATTCACAAAACAAAAGTATTCATAACAAATGTAAACATCTGTGCAGGAAAAAGAAGAACCAGTTTTGCAGAAATAAATTACAACAATGTGGAATTCAAACTGACACACTGAAGAAAACAGTAAATTATATTTTGGATAGTTAAGGAAGGAAAAAATAAGTTACACGACATTAAATAAAATCATATTTATGGGTAAGACATTTAATTCTATGCTCATTTCAGCTAAACTGGATGCAAAATCAGCTAGCATAAACATAAGTACACAAAGTTTTATTTTCTTTATTAAGTCCACAACAGGTCTGTGATGCAATTCAGAAGTCCAAGACAAAACTGATGGTGGCTTATAACAGGGATGATTTAAGATGCAGTAAATTAAGACTATATTATCTAATATTGCCTATTATTAATATTTAATACTTACATACTGGATACGGTTTCCTGAAAGATGGAAGTATTCAGTGATTACATGCAGAAGAATGTATAAAACTATAAAAAATTGCAGGTTCTCAGCAATGTTGACTCCACTTTCTAAGACACTGGATAAGTTACTTGCAACCCAGATTTATGCATTATTAGATAACAACTTGATGTTAGAATTTCAAAATGATTTTGAAAAATAAAATCCTAGCTTTACTGCATTTATGATACTTCTAAAATAGGCTTAGCAGATAAATGACAGAGGTATGACTGGACGTGCACTATCTGAAGACTATCCTGAACCTTCTGACAGCAGTGCTGTTGAGGATGTCATTGATGTTACAACTGAAACTGTTTTTTTCAAGTACTGCACACAAATTCATATGGTCATACTATACAAGTAGGAACTACACCTGGAGTAAAACAGAGTATTTTCAAGGAAGGCCAAGCTAGCTAAAGGGCTATAACAAGGTCCACATTTGAATTTGTTTTTAATAGACATTTCAAAGCTACTGAGCTTTAGGACCATCCATGCCTTGCCAGTACCCTGTCTCAGGCAGAAACTCCTTTCCCCAGGAAGGCTCACTGATTATTGTTTAAAGGTAGACAGCAAGTTGCACTGCACAACATGCAGGGAAGTTTATTCCAGAGGTTTGAGAGGCACTGGGTTATACATTTGTCCCTCTACCATGTTTTATATATATGCTGATTAAGATTAAGATCCCTGATACTAGTATTGGTGGCGATATTGGACTTGTGGATATACAGGAGGTCCAAGACAATTAGGTCTCCTCTTGAGTGGCAAGTGAGATGCAAATTCCCTTCAAATGTCTGTAAGACACTGAATAAAGGGATAAAGCTTCAAGCCACTCTTGGTAGCTCAGGAATTAAAGGCCTGTGATATTTTTGGTTAGGAAACTTTGGGATCTTTTCTAATTGTTTGATATGTTTATATCATCCCAAAGACAGAATTGTACTCAGTTGGCCTAATTAATGTAGAGCATAAGGGAACAATTATTTCTTTGTTACATTTCTTTGGCAATTAGTTGTACCAAATAAAATGGTTTCCTGACAGCTGTTGTCATATAGTCAAAAGAAAGGGAGCTGTTAACAAAAGTAAATGGGGTACATGACTACATTATCATTTTTGTAGGAGTGTGTTGTAGTCTACCAAAAGTGATAATACTACAATTTGTAGCATTTAGCTTGAGTTCCTTTTAGTACACAGAGTTTAATAGGGAGATTTCCTTGGCAGAGTGACTTAACATCAACTCCTAGTTTGCAGTCAAATGCAAAACTTTACAGGCAGAGGTACTGGCTCTTTGCTTGGAGATTTGAGAAGTAAATATCAAAAAAGAACAGTCCTAACACTGAGCCACGAGGGATACTACTGGTCATTTTCATACCTTCTGATGAGACACCTGCAACTCAGACTGTGTGGGTTCTGTCTTTCAGCCAATTTGCTATCCATC